>NC_134216.1:24980000-25584000 GCF_965140235.1 Caretta caretta
ATGTGCAACTAATAGTAGAACTGTTTCTGGAATAAATGTAATAGAACATAAGAACGGCCATACTGGGTCAGAACAAATGTCTATCTAGCCCAGTATCCTGTCTTCTCACAGTGGCCAATGCCAGGTGCCCCAGAGGGAATGAACAGAACAGGTAATTATCAAATTATCCATTCCCTGTTGCTCATTCTCCGCTTCTGGCAAACAGAGGCTAGGGACACCATTCCTGTCCATCCTGGCTAATAGCCATTGATAGATATGAGGTTTGAAATATCTACTACAGAGGGTTTTGCTAACTTGACCAGGGGTGGCTGAAGGATGTACTGATTCAGCACATCATCTCTACAGTCTCTACCAGCTTGGCCATAACCAAAACTTACCTAAAGTTACAGGAATGTGGGCAGGTTTCACTTCTCCTCCCTGTACCAGCTTTAGCAAACCTAACTGTAAAACTCACACAAGACACAGAGGTGTCTAAAAGTATCATGAGGACAGATCTTTACACTGGTGGTACACTTTTTCTGTGACTCCATAGTATTAAGGAGAAAGTAAGCTCTAGCTCTTTAACATTCCTATTGTCACTGCAGCATCTTTAGTATATCTGTGCTTCCATTAGAAACAATACAAATATTTTTAAAGGTACAAAAGAGTGACAGCTTAATATTTCGGTTCTGGAAGAACATATGTCCAAATCTTCAAAGGTATTTAGACACCTTTGAAAATCTGGACCATACTGCCTAAAGTTTCCCATGTTCTTTCCTCTCATTGTAAGTTAGCCTCTTAATCATGTGAGGGAGATATTCTCTAAAATAGGTATATGACAGTGGAAGACTAACAGGAATTTAGAATATGACATAGGTTTCAGTGATACCATGTAATTTCTGTGCTACACAGTAATGTACAGTACCACCAATTAAAATTAAAAGAATAGCAGCCTAATTTGTGAGAATTTAGGCCTAGCTGCTCTCACAGACTGCAAAAAGCCACAGAGGGTAGAAAAGTTAAACAGGAAATGTACTGCACTGGAGGCAAGGAATATAAGAGATGTAATCTTATTAGATATATGATAAATCAAATAGTTCAGAAATTTCAGAGGGAATTGGCTTATAAAAGATGTGGAGGAGGTGCAAAAACACACAGCTCTAAGGCTGACAACAAGAGCTGAGCTGAGGACCAAAATTCTGTTTTGTGGGGATTTTGAGATTTTGAAATGTGGCTTTGTTCTGGAAGAGAACAAAACCTGAGCATTTTGAAATGCTCTATAAAAGACAATTTGGGGGAAAAATGTTTCAGATCAATTAAAATACTTCTTTTAGTTTTTGACCATTTGTTATATTATATTACACTATATAATATAAAACAAAATAAAAATGAAATAAAAACTTGTTTGAAAATGGAAAATCTAAATGTTTTGTTTCAACAATACTGAAACAGGATGGTTTGACACTGTCAGAACTTTTTTATTCCTGATTTTTTTCGCTTTAACAAAATTTGGGCAACACTGATACACTTTCACAAAGCGTTTCAAAGGAACCGCGTTCTCCAATGGGAAATGGGTCTATCAAAGTTCTTCCAACACAAACAGTGACTGAGTCCATAAGGAAAAGTACTGAAGCTGCAGCTCCCATAATGCAGTGCACAAGAGCAAGGGATATTGAGCCAGGGCACGTAGCTATACCAATCACACCCTCCTGCAGCAGGGAGAGACAGAAGCAAAGGCATATCTAATGCCTCTCAGGTGGCAAAACACAGAACTCTGCAGCCTGTGCTCCTTCAGGATGAAAACAAGGAAAGAGATGGCAGCATGCTTGTGAGACAAGGAATGCACACTGACTAAAGGCAATATCTCTAAAGCAAGAGGAGCCCCAACCAAGTCAAGATAGCTACTAGTGGCCATTGGCAATCCCATTGCTACCAACTACTCTCTGTGCATGTGCAGAGATCCATTGTGTGACATCATGACAAAGTGCTTTTTAGACTATGATTACTCTGACATGTATTAATGTCAGCACTTTCTCCGATGTCTTCCATGCTTGCAATGGGGGAAGCATCTGCTTAACTTTAGCCAGTTGTTGATAACTCTGCCTCTTTTCTGTGGGCCATGCTTCTTTTCCCACCTCTTGTCAGTGTCACAGCACCCTCTATACTGTTACTAGGACCCAGTTTCTTATGTCTTACTTTTTCAGCAACATACATCTCACAAGAGCATGCAGGCTTCATATATAAATTACAATTCCTCTTTATTAATCTAATTGATTGTTTGGTTCCAAATGCACATGCAAGAGTTTTTGAAACCTTTTAGACCCCTGTGGTTCAATATCAATCTCAAAATATTAAAAGCATCTTGTGGAAAATTAGAAAGCAGATGAGACACTTTGGGACTAGAGATACTTTAGATATCTGCAACTTTTAAAGTGACATTGACACAATTATTGAATTCTGTCATTGCTGGCATGCCCTTTTATTTGATTTACTGTTTTTGTTCCTGGAGTAAGGCTGTGCAGTTTTTGTTGTGCACTGCCCTTTTCATACTTAAGGGAGCCATTATCTTTTCATAGTATTTCATCCACCCCAGATCAAAATTACCCTGAAAAAACACAGCTCATATCATTTTGGCCTCACATATTGTTCCCTGAGGCATGAAAATGTGAAAACAAAAGCAATCTATGAAATGCAAACACCAGCCAAAGCCCTATCCTACCTGTTGTTGATCTCTTATTTTTGGGAAGCACTCTGGATTTTGGTCAAATGGATTACAGATATGAGAAAAGCACGATTTTGGTTATGCTTTGTTAAGAACTTTTTTTTTTTAATCTAGATTTGGGATTAATTACCTTTTTTTTCACACACAACACAGTAATTGGTTTACAACTCACTCTTACTGGGAAACAGAAATGACTACATTCAGCAATGTAAAGCATGCAGAGTCACAACTGCAGGTGGCATGATTGTTCCAACTGAATTAATATAACAAACAATGTTATTGGGATTCCTTGCAATTATAGCAGCTATTTTCCATAGGAAAATGAAGGAAAACATTCTTCTTTTATTTCCTTTCTCTTTCTTCCATGGCTCTTATCAACACACATTGGAAAGGAAACCAGTCAAAGGGATTCAAAACAACGTTTGTGCCCATTCTTCTTAATCAGGTAAAAAAGAGAGCAAGAATAAATGTAGTTCAATATCCAAAGATAATGTGTTGCACATTCAGACACTGGATGCCTGCTAAAGCACAGATATGTTAATATGTAACACTGAAACATTTAGTTATATAAGTGATAGCCAGAGACTTTAAGACCAAAACTGACATGGGGCAGCTGTAAGCACCATGATATTCTGTAAGCAATGTAGGTAGTAGGTATTACATTCCAGTTATATTAGTGTCTTCTAGTTGTTTGGCTTTATTAACTACAATTGACAGATAAATTTTAGAGATGGTTTTCAAATACTTAAATAAATCCTAATGTTTTTCAAGATTTTAATATAAATATAGTATATGAATAATTTGCTCAATTCCTGAAAATTAAAAATTAAACAAACCTTTAAATGGTAAAGAATTTGCACAATTCCTGCATATTTCTTTCTAGATTTAGAAATCTTGTGAATGGCAAGCTAGTTTGGAAATATTAAGAACCAGCCTAAAAATCTCAAGAAAGCACTTCCTATTCAGGAAACCACTTTAGCAATAGAAAAAGTACAAGTTCTTTCCTTAATAGAGATGCTTTCCTGAACTAGATCCAAAATGAGCTGAAACGAAACCTGTCTCCAAGTATAAAGTCTGGCTACATACATCTCCCCTCTCTTTGGTTATCAATTCCAGTAATAATTCTTTCTTTGCTGAAATCCATCTTTCAGTCTCAACTAATCAGGCAATCTCTGCTGAGATCAGAGGAAGAGGCAAAATGTTCTACGGCATCTCTGACCCAAGGGAAACCTGGGTTCACTAGATTTGAATAAGGCAATCAACCAAAACCTTAAAAAGAGAGAGAATGGCAGAGCTGCACTGCCCAATGCAGTATGTCACAAAAGCAGGGAACTACAGAGTGTGGATTGCATGGTCCACTGTGCCTAATGGGTTCAACTATCAACTCTGCCATTGGCCAACTGGGTGACCTTACGCAAGCTATGTCACCTATCTACATCTCAATCTCCCCATCTGAAAAATGGGGATGATATTTCATTTGTAAAGCACTTTAAGATCTACTGATGAAAAGTGTTACATAAGAGCAATATATTATTGATTTATTAGTATTAATAATAATAATTGTTATTATTAAAGGAGTTAGGAAGAAAGCGTGGCCCTCTTGAGGTCAGGATGACTATGGTGAGTTGTAAGGAGGAAGGGGGATCAGGACAATAGAAGTATGAGTTTGGGGAAAATAGGGAAGGATGAGTAAATTTTGAGAAGTTTATCCAAACTTACCTGAACCTCTGAATTTTTAGAGCTCTCTGGTTCCTATAGCCTCAGAGACTTCTACTATGCAAATCCACAGGGAACAGCACTTTCTAACCCTCCTTGTGTGTCAGATGGCCAGCTTGTCTTCATCCAAATCCCCCCCCAAAAAACTTTTCTATTTAGCCTGTTATTGTTAGCTCAGCATGCAGAAGATGAAGGTATAGCATGCCAGTTGCAAAATGGCCACTTCAGGCTGCAGCTATCCAACTCAGCCAAATTTAAAGAATATATCTATCTATCTATCTATCTATATGGACAATCCAACTGCAGCAAGGGACCGGACAATCATAAAGGAATATATCCCTGCTTTTTATGTGTCACCATTATACCACATAATTACTGAGACCATTCATTTTTTTAACATATATGGTATATCACATCTTAAAATTAGTACATTGATCGGGATACTTAGAAGAATGAAAAACAGACTCAGCAATGCATTTTAGCACACAACTTCATTAGCCTTTATAGGGGGGAGTGCTAAACATTCTACAAAATATCAGGTATTTCTTTAGGTTCAGTGCAGTATTAATGGCCTCCCTGCCAAATAATCAATATCCAGGGTTGGCTCCATTCAAACTAATCCTAGGACTCAGACCACCTCTGAATCCTCTTGCCCTCCCCCACAAGGGGAATGAGGGTACACATGAAGGATACCTCAATGTGAGAATAATGAAGGTCTGTCCTTCTTCCTCCAAGCCATTAGGGTCCACCAGTTATCTTCCAGGTCACATGTTTTCCTTTGAGCCTCTGACCTGCATTAGACAACAGCCACAGGGGACATCAGAATAGCTTGGCTATCATCCCACCGCACCCTTTGGTGTCTGCCTCCCATCAATCCACTCTCTAATTTCTCCCAACCACATATCAGTCCCTTTGTCAGATAAACATATCCATCATACCTGATTTTCCTCTGTGTAATCACTGCACAACCAGTATATAGACTCTAGTGATCTCACAGTTCACCTCCAGACCCAATCCATGCAATCAGGATTGACAATGTCACACCCATCTTGTGAGCATTTCAGAACAAACCATGTTCAGTGCCCATACATAAATGGGTGACACAACCCATGTTCCTGCTAAAACCTGTCTCCCAAATTCACTCCAGTGCAAACCCCAAGATCAGTTTCCTGTCCATGAATAATCAAGATGTGAGCTGGATGCATAAGCTGATTCCACAACATGCCCCACCTCTGAAACCACTGAAAGCTGACATGTTTGTCTCCAAAGCCCAGCTGCAATGCACCTGCCATTCTCCTGCACTCTTGTGGGCACAGTGCATTACAAAGGGCCTGCAAATCCAGACATCCATCTTGTTTCCAATATCTCCTCAAAATTACAATCTGAAAAGGTTTAGTTCATATTCTCCACCTACTGTGCTCATCCTCATTTATAAGGGGGACAAGAAGGGGATGAATGGAAAACTGCCTTTCAAATCCACTACGGTCATTTTGAATATTTAATGATGACAGTCAGATTGACTAATCCCCCAGCCACATTCCAGCCCTTCATTAGCAATGTGCAAGGAGAACTACTAGCCCAGACTGTAGTCATACACTTAGATGATATATTGATCTTCTCAGACAACCTGGGCCAACACACCACTCACATCCACACAGTCCTGGAGAGACAACAACAACAACAACACAGTCTCGATGCTAAACTCGGAAAGAGTGCGTTTGATTAGCCCTCGACCGAGTTCCTGGGTTTCGTCCTGCCCCCCGGAAGAAATCAAGATGGACCCACAAAAGGTCCAGGCTGTCCATGAATGGGCAGCCACCGAAATGTGCACAACCTACAACATTTTCTAGACTCTGCAAATTTTTACTGGAAGTTCATCTAAAATTTTTCAAAACATGCCGAACCCCTCACTGCCCTACTTCAGAGCTTCATTCCATGCATGGGTCTACCCTCTGCAGGGGAAACTGCATGACTCTGGATAAACAATGTAGTCACTTTTCATGGCCTCCTGGATCACATCACTTCCAACCAGGGGCCCCAGTTCACTGCCTTCTCCTGGCATGAGGCCCTACATCTAGTAGGGGGTCTCCATGCATCTGTCCTCTGCCTATCATCCTCAGTCAAATTGCCAAACAGAAAGAATCAACCAGATTCTAGAGCTATCCCTACAGTGCTACACCAACCATCACCAGGGTGACTAATCTGCACTATTGCCATATGGTGAGGTCTCCTATAATAATGCAGATCATGCATCCATAGGCCACAGCCCCTTCTTTGTTAACTATGGGTACTACCTAAGTTCCCTCTAAGCTGTGTGGCTGCACAGCAGTCTATTAAGTGCCACACTGAAACTCAGGGCTCCAGCACCCCTCCCAGCCAGCCCCAGTGCAGCCCAGCCCTGGACCCGCTGCAGCCAGGGGAGATGCACCCCTTCCCTGGCCCCAACCCGACATGGCGGGTAGAGGCACCTCCTTCCCTCTGCTCAGGTGTTGCTGCAGGGAGAGCTGGGAAGAGCCCTCTCTCCCTGCTGTAACCCTGGGGCAGCCTGCACACCAAGTCCCTCATCCTTGGCCCTATCCCAGAGCCCACACACCCAGCTGGAGCCCTCACCCCCACTCCCCAACCCTCGACCCTACCCCAGAGCCCACACCCCCAGCCAGAGTCCTCACCCCCGCACACACACCCCAACCCTTTGCCCCAGCCCTGAGCCCCCTCCCAAACTCCGAACTACTCGGCCCCACTCCTGCCACATGAATTTTGTTATGTGCACCAATATGGAGGTGATGTGTCACATAACAAAATTAATTCCGCACAGACGCGGGAAAAATTAGAGGGAACCTGGTTTCACGCACAGCTACTGACATCCTCCCCCAATCCATTGGCCTTGGACCTAGTACAGCACATCCATCACATCCAAAAAGAGGTGAAGGGACACCTTGAGAAGGCAAAGGAGGACTTCAAAAAGCATGCAGACAAACACAAGCAATAAGGACTGGCCTATTCTGTAGGACAAAAGGTATGGCTTTCTACAGAAAACTTCTGCACAGCCAGACCCTCTCGGAAACTAGACCACTGGTTCCTTGGCCTGTATCGGACTTGGTAACAAATCAAGCTGGTCACCTTCTTGATTTAGTCCTAAGTGGAGCACAGGATCTGGTCCAAGCACTGAATATAGCTGGACTCCTTGGTAATAGTGACTATAATATAATTAAATTTAACATCCCTATGGTGGGGAAAACACCACAGCAGCCCAACACTGTAGCATTTAATTTCAGAAAGTGGAACAACAGAAAAATGAAGAGATTAGTGAAAAAGAAATTAAAATGTACAGCGCCAAAAGTGAAATCCCTACAAGCTGCACGGAAACTTTTTAAAGACACCATGATAGAGGCTCAAATTAAATGTATATCCCAAATGAAGAAACACAGTAAGAGAACCAAAAAGTTCCACTGTGGCTAAACAACAAAGTAAAAGAAGCAGTGAGAGACAAAAAGGCATCCTTTAAAAAGTGGAAGTTAAATCTCAGTGAGGAAAATAGGAAGAAGAATAAATTCTGGCAAATAAAGTGTAAAAATATGATTAGGAAGGTCAAAAAAGAATTTGAAGAACAGCTAGCCAAAGACGCAAAAACTAACAGGAATTTCTTTTAAGTACATCAGAAGCAGGAAGCCTGCTAAACAACCAGTGGTGCCACTGAACGATCAAGATGCTAAAGGAGCACTCAAGGACAATAAGGCCATTGTGGAGAAACTAAATGAATTCTTTGCATTGGTCTTCATGGCTGAGGATCTGAGGGACATTCCCAGACCTGAGTCATTCTTTTTAGGTGACAAATCTGAGGAACTGTCCCAGATTGAGGCATCATTAGAGGAGGTTTGGGAACAAATTGATGAACTAAACAATAATAAGTCACCAGGATCAGATAGTATTCACCCAAGAGTTCTGAAGGAACTCAAATGTGAAATTGCAGAACGAACAACTGTAGTCTGTAACCTATCATTTAAATCAGCTTCTGTACCAAATGACTGGAGGATAGCGAATGTGATGCCAATTTTTTTTAAAAAGGGCTCCAGAGGTGATCCCAGCAATTACAGGTTGGTAAGCCTGATTTCAGTACCAGGCAAACTGGTTGAAACTATAGTAAACAACAAAATTGTCAGACACATAGTTGAGGAAGAGTCAACATGGTTTTTGTAAAGGAAATTCATGCCTCACCAATCTACTATAATTTTTGCAGGGGTCAACAAGCATGTAGACAAGGGGGATCCACTGTATATAGTGTACTTAGATTTTCAGAAAGCCTTTGACAAGGTCCCTCACCAAAGGCTCTTAAGCAAAGTAAGATGGCATAGGATAAGATGGAAGGTCCTCTCATGGACTGGTAACTGGTTAAAAGATAGAAAAGAAAGGGTAGGAATAAATGGTCAGTTTTCAGAATGGAGAGAGGTAAATAGTGGTGTCCCCCGAGGATCTGTACTGGAAACAGTCCTATTCAAAATATTCATAATTGATCTGGACAAAGGGGTAAACAGTGAGATGACACAAAACTACCAAAGATAGTTAAGTCCCAGGCACACTGCGAAGAA
Organism: Caretta caretta; assembly: GCF_965140235.1. Taxonomy (NCBI): domain Eukaryota; kingdom Metazoa; phylum Chordata; order Testudines; family Cheloniidae; genus Caretta; species Caretta caretta. The sequence goes on from NC_134216.1 coordinate 24,989,004, forward strand.
CTACAAAAGGATCTCTCAGAACTGCGTGACTGGGCAAGAGAATGGCAGATGAAATTCAATGTTGATAAATGCAAAGTAATGCACATTGGAAAACAGAATCCCAACTATACATATAAAATGATGGGGTCTAAATTGGCTGTTACCACTCAAGAAAGAGATCTTGGCATCATTGTGGATAGTTCTCTGAAAACATCCACTCAATGTGCAGTGGTAGTCAAAAAAGCAAACAGAACGTTGGGAGTCATTAAGAAAGGGACAGATAATAGGACAGAAAATATCATATTGCCTCTATATAAATCCATGGTACACCTACATCTTGAATACTGTGTGAAGATGTGGTCACTCCATCTCAAAAAAGATATATTGGAATTGAAAAAGGTTCAGAAAAGAGCAAGTAAAATGATTAGGGTTATGGAATGGCTTCTGTATGAGGAGTGATTACTAAGACTGGGACTTTTCAGCTTGGAAAAGAGACGACTAAAGGCGGATATGATAGAGGTCTATAAAATCATGACTGGTGTGGAGAAAGTAAATAAGGAAGTGTTATTTACTCCTTCACATAACACAAGAACTAGGGGACACCAAATGAAATTAATAGGCAGCAGGTTTAAAACAAACAAAAGGAGGTATTTCTTCACACAACACACAGTCAACCTGCAGAACTTCTTGCCAGAAGATGTTGTGAAGGCCAAGACTATAATAGGGTTTGAAAACTAGATAAATTAGAACGTAAGAACATAAGAATGGCCCTACTGGGTCAGACCAAGGGTTCATCTAGCCCAGTATCCTGTCTTCTGACAGTGGCCAGTGCCAGGTGCCCCAGAGGGAATGAACAGAACAGGTAATCATCAAGTGATCCATCCCCTGTCGCTCATTCCCAGCTTCTGGCAAACAGAGGCTAGGGACACCATTTCTGCCCATCCTGAATTGCTGCTGCATGCTCTATGGGCCAGAGGGCTTCACATATCAGAAGTTGAAGAGTATGAGAGACAATCAGATCTCACTTTTCCAGCCCACGACCCAGCCAATGGCAACAGGTAGAGGAAGAGAAACCTCTTCTCCTTCCCTGCCACCTCCACACCTCCATGTATGTATTCTGGATGGAAGGAGAAATGCCCCAGAGCACCCAAGTCTGCCATTCCCTTTTCCCAGCCTCTCAGGACTTCTTTCCTCTGTTGAGTCAGGGTGGGGACATTTATGTAACATATATCTGCTTATTCCTGTTTGCTCCCTCATGTTAAGGTTGATTAGCATATTCACATGCCTACACACACACACACTTCTGTTTCTATGGTTCAAAACAATAAAAAATTGTACACTATAAAAGTGCAGTTTTTGAAAATGGGATAACATATTTATGCTATTTTGAAAGTGGAAATCTTCTATTATATGTCTCTGAACTTTTTTCTCTGTCTAACTGGGTTGTAAGCTCAGCAAGTTTGGGACCATCATTTTCTCTGTTTTTTTAAGGCACTAAGCACAATGATGGTGCTCAATAAATAATAGCAATTGCGGGATAAGTTCAAAGCTGATCAACTGCAGGTTTTTAATGCTGGGGAACACAAACAACAAGTATTGTCTACTCAGCTATCAAGGAAGATATAGTATAAGTCCAATCAACCGTTATAATTGTGTGCATTTATGATAATAAATTGTATGTAAATGTGTATGTAAATTAGGTGTGGCCCTCAAGCTTCTGGAAAGTTGCCAATGAATCCTTCAGTGTTGTAAAGTTTGAACATCTCACTCTGACATATGGTGGTAACTATCAATCTCTGGGTGGGGAGGAGGATATAAGATCTTCATACAGATGGCACAGATGATAGTACCTATAAATGTTTGGGGTTGAAATAGTGAATAAAAGACCTATTTAAAAATAGTGAAAGACATAGACCCTCCTAACCACAGTTTATTTAACCACTGAGGGTACTATAATATGTTGCAATAGGTCATTGGATAACCCTTTTGTAAAAGTCCTTTAGAATTTAATAGTACATTTCTGTACATTTTCTGGGCCATCAAATAAGATGTAATAGAACTGTATCCCTACTATAGAATTATATACAAATCCTATTGAATAGATACCAATTTCTCCACTAAATTTTATAGGCTCTAAGACTACTTTCTCTAGAATCCTATTAATGTCATCCCTATTAAATTCTAGAGGACTTTTCCATAAGGGCTAACACAAAGGAAACTAATAGTAAAAATGCCATTTTCTCTCTCCTGTGATAGCTGTATGTATCTTTGTACCTAGCCTACTAGGTATCTAGAATTATGATGAAAGCTTGCTTAATGTAAGGATTACCGTGAAATGTTTTCCCACTAAAATAACAACCCCATATTAATTTTTTTATGAAATAATGGATTCACGTGTTCAGTTCAAGGACTTTCCATCAACATTTGCAAAACAAGATAGAAAATCTCCTTATGAATAATGCTATGGAATGTGTCTGTTAATGCCAAATGGTATCGTCATTGTGATTGGAGTACAGGATTTTTAACTCTTATTATATTATATGATCATTCAAAGCATGTGAAAAGAAATTCTCTATTTTTAGAAACAGTCTTAATCCAAAGCCCACTGAAGTCAATGGGGAAAAAAAACACATCTATTGACTTCAATGGACTTTGAATCAGATCCAGAGTCTTAGATTCTCAGTGCTCCTCAGTAAGTTCTGGGTACAGCTGAAGCAAAAGAGGGGCTGCAATGAGCCACGTGCAGCTACCTAGTCCTGGGATGATTACCTCATTTTCCAGTGTAGTTTAGAGTAGCCTCAGAACTACTCTGAAATATGACAGTGTTCTACAAGATTCCTCCCTCACCCGTGCAGGATCTGACTTAACCTCGGAGGAATCCTTTGAAGATGGCTATGCTGCAGTGGGGCTCAGGATCTGTCCCAAAAATCTCTATTTTGCTTAATGGTTTGGAGATTTTTCACTTCACTAGGTGGTACTAGCTGATATTTTTCACAGATTCCAGTAATGCCCTATGCCAAAGAATGCTATTTGGCAACAATCTTCTCAGTTTCCCCTGTGCATAATACTAGTACAGTGTACTCCCAATAAGTAATCTTTATTCCTAGGAATATAGACAACTGTGTAACTAGAACAGCATGCAGGCAAATATATACAGCAAAGAACTGGAAGTCTAGAGTCCTGTCTTCTACTACCTGTTATGTCAGTCGCTGGCTTTGAGACTCCTGACAAGTTATAATCTAAATACAATGTTTCAGATTCCCTATTGGTAAAATAACTATAACTTCATAGTTCCATGTTGAGGCTCAGTTTGTCAAGTTGGGTGAATAACTCATAGCAAATAACTTATTCAATGAAATTTGGCCTTTGTCCACTCACAAATTGTTAATTAATAACACCACACTGAACCCTGCTGTTTTTACTCAGGCAAATTGCTCACTGAAGTCAACAGAACTTTTTCTGAGTAAGAACTGAATATGGATCACAAGACTTGGTCTACTGGGAGTCAAGGGTGCCCGGTTGAATCAGACCATCAGAAAGAAACAACTGTTTAATACTAGGTTGACAATTTGTTTCAGGCTGATGCACTGCCAAACAAGATGTGTAGATTTTGTGTAGTGTTGTCTGTAATCATTATGGCATAATTATGGGATTGGGTCAGGTTAGATATAAGCAATGGGCTGTTTCTCAAATGCAAAATTGGTCAAGGGTTTTCAGATTCTTGGCTTGTTATGTTACACGAGAAAAGAACATTTATAATTTCTGCTTATCCAATGTTGTAAATTGTGTAGTGCCTAAAGTTTAAAAAATAGCTGGCAAGCACACAGTGCACATTACACTCCACCTGATTAGTATAGGTCTGCAGATAACGTGAATCGGCTCAATGAATAAAAATAAGTCATTACTAGATGCACAAGATTTGAGATGGCAAATGTATTAATGGCTGTTAAATGAGGTATGTTGTATAAAAGGATCGTATTCTGAATGGTGTTTGAATTGTTTTAGGAATGAATATTCTGACTAATGTTATTGTTTGTGTATTTGGACTGCAGTATGATAATACTGCTGTTCCTCAGGACAGGTTTATAGAGACTAGAAACAATTTCTCAGTGTTTTTCCCTTTTCCCTTTTAAATAAATATGAAGGTGTCAGGGTGTTTGAAGATGGCTAGATTGCAGCTCCATCTGTTTTGTATTGTATTTAGAGTGGGTTGGAACAAAACTTTTTTTCAACAAAACATGCCGCATTGTCAAACTGGAAACACATTGATCCTGACTGAAGTTTTGAACAGGGCCGTTTCTTGGGCTCAGAGGAGATTTGAGAGAGAGCAAGAGAGCTCTGTTAGGTATGATAACAGACCCTCTGACACAATTCTATTTTGCGAGCACCTTCAAAAGGATTTGTTTTCCTTCTAATGCAGGGGGAAAAAACCCAGACAAATTTTTAAACCTCACAAGTTGTCACAAAACCAAATTGTCCTCCCTCAGCCAGCTCAAATTGTGATATTTGTTGCAAATGTTGTGATGGGTATGCCCCAGATTTGAAAACTCTGTCTTGGTTCTGATGTGACTTCAAAAAACTGATATTAATGGAGTGCTAAGGCTGTAGCATAGACCCACAGCTATATTAAGGCTGCTTTATGCCAATGCCACTGGCACAAAGCACCCCTAAAATGATCAGAGCCATCCAGAAGAGAATTGCCTCCTATTCTAGCAATGTAAAAGCAGTGGAACAGCTCCTGTGCCACCCTCTACCCCACAACTGCCTGAGTATGCGCATTACTTGGGATAAGTGAGTGCAGCCACAACCCGCAAAATTCCTCGCTGATATTATAGCCACTCAGGGTTTTTGGCAGTTGATGTTAATTCTATCAAAGGACCAGCCTGGCACACAATACCAGCAAGATCATGGAGCCAAAAGTTGCCTTACATGACTGAACAAATAAATAAATAAATAACAATCCCTCGCTCCTTAAGTGCTGCAACTGAAATCAGCCAGATTCTGATACCTTTATGTGAGGCACTCCCATTGAAGTCAATTGTAAGTTGTGAGTGCTGTTTGGCATGGGACTTTGGCATAAACATTTTTGCCGATAACACTAATAGGTAAGTACCCTATAATTTTTTACGTTGTTTTGTTCATTAAACAAAACTCTGCTTCTTCATGGAGATTATGATCAGTTGTATTTCTTTTTGATGAGTATGAACTAAATTCTCTCTCAGGAATTTATGCTTCCTTGCTGTAAGAATCATCATATTTGCCATTAGGACTTTATTCATCTTTCCATTGTTCCTTGGGTCTTTTATTTACCTTTATTTATTGTCAAACTCATCTTTCAACTCCATTTTGTTTTTGCTTGTAAGCAACTGGCTCATTACTAGCCCAAACTTTTTACATGTTAAACTTTAGCTTTGATCTTATCTTTAGTTTTTTCAATTGCTCTCATTTTAGGAGGGAGTATATAGCTTTCCTCTTGTTTTTCTTAGCCTAGGGCCCAATTCTGCCACCCTTATTCACACTGAATAGCACTTTCCTCAATGAGGAATCCAACTGAGACCAACAGCACTACTTGTGGAGTAAGGTATTACTTAATATGAGTAAAAGGAGGCAGAATTTGGTCCTTTGTCTGTTCTATGGCTGTGTCTAAATATACCTAACGCATATATTTCATTCTTTCTTGGAAAAATCCTATATAGATGATACGTCCTTATTTAACTATTTTTCAGATTCTCAACTTCTAGTGTGTTCATCCATTTTTTCACTCCTACCTTATCAGTTGAGAAACTATTTCTAAAAGCATACACTTTTCTGCTCTCTATGTCAGGCTTGGTCCTCTGCCACTGTTGAAAGCAAACTGGCACCCTGTCAGTTTATTTCAGCAAGTTTATCTATGTTTGCATTTCTAGTATCACAATTTATAGAAACAATTTGTTCCAGGAGTGAACTTTTGTGATCTTTTCAGAGGAACACTTGGCAGGATAGACCCCCTGGGGGCACAGGGGAAAAAAAAGCTCTATCCTCGCCACAACCCAAAAAAGCCATTTCTGTGTTCTCTCTGTTCGTCCTTCAGTGGGTCATCAATACCACCAGCTGGCATTGTCCAGGCACTTCAGTGAGATGGCTCTCAATTTTATCACTTCTTTCAGGTATCTCTCTTTTCCATTACAGTTATTCTTATCTGTAGAGGTGGCTGAAATAGTGGATTATCTAGGACTCTCCCTGCAGTTTAGACGTACTTACAATGCTGTCCAAATTAAAACCAGAAGGGTGGGGTTTTGGAATCAGAATGAGAGTGAGTACATGACTGATCCACTCTGCATGAGGGCATGCAACAGTCATGAAGTGGCTTCGCTGGCACTTTGAGGCCGAGCAAAGGATTTAATGCATCTCAGATTCCTGTCTGTAGAACAATTTAGCATTAAAACTTTTTGGTACCCAGGCTTCCCAATATTAATTTATCATCCAAACTGTGTTATTTTCTGGGGTGAATTGTTTCTTTTGAGTAATGATCTTAAGATTTCTTTTACAGTTAGTCAATAAAATGTTTTCCTTTGTCATACACCCCTCCCCCACAATAAAATACGATGAGCTTCACTTTTCAAAGATCAAATGCTTTAAACATGTTAGAGATGTTTCTCTTTGGCTGAACAATTCTGTCCTCAGCTAATGTCTTGGGTAGTTTTACTACCCCAATCGCCCGATCAACTCTGGAGATGCGCTATAGCACGCCCACTCAAGTCTGTATTCTTCCTTTCTAGTTTTTGCACTGAGAATCATCGTTCCAAGGTTTCGATATGCACTGGACAGGCAGTCTCTCTCTCTCTCTCTCCCCATCATCGTCTTTTTTTTTTGTACCAATAATAAAATGGTTTTATCTCTACAGAATTTGAACACATTGTTTTTCAGTAATTGCTATTTCTTACAATTTATTGAAAGCAAGATTTCAAATTTTGCCGATAACACTAATAGGTAAGTACCCTATAATTTTTTACATGAATATCCGTGGACCTATAATAATCCCTGCAATATACCAGTAGTAACCTTTTCAGTTGGTAAAGCCTCCCTAGATTGCTAGTGTGCAATTCTTTGTTTTATGTTTTTTTGCCAATTTTAAATCCATTAGACCAACTTTCTACTTATTCTGTAGCTCTATATCTTAGCATTAACCTCTTCTAGGGAACCTTGTCAAACAATTTTTGAAAATTTAAGTATAGGATGTCTGTTGCATTGCCTTGTCTACCCTGGCAGAAATAATAATGATCAAGGATTCCAATACATTGGTCAGACATAAGGCCTCCCCTGCCACACCACCCTAAAATTAGATTTTCTTTTCTTAATCACGCAATGCTTTTCCCAGTGTTCCGCTCATTTGATACCTTAAAATATTATCTAGGACATTCTCCATTGCTTATGCCAAAAGATGTGTTTTGTGTTTTCCCAATGTGTCCCCAGGCCATTTTTAAATAATGCCATTATATTAGACTTTGCCAGTCTTCAAGGGTCTAAAATTTCTAATATAGGTTCTCCAATTTCTCTTCCTACTTCCTTTGGCTCTTTTGCATGTATATTGTTTGATCCTGATGTTCTATCAATTTTAAAAGCCTCTAATCTTTTAATAGCTAATTTAAATGGTATCTGCATGCTTCCTAATTCCTCATTTCCAAGCCCTTAAATCTAGTATCAAGATATATTAAAATGAAGGGGACAGGTGTACAAGGATTGTCTCATGCCATTATATTTCTGTCTCTCTACTTTATTATGCTTAAGAAAGCCTCATGTTTGTATCCTATGGCGGTTACAGTTAGCCTTAAAATACAGTTAAGATATTGTACACAATATTCTGAGTTGAAAATGTTTCTGTGATCAAACTATGTTTACAGTATTATAATGGTGCCCACTAACTTTACTATAGTTTAAATTCTGGCAGCATTTCCATTTTAAGCCAGTGCTTGTGGGACTGTAACTAAGCTGTGAAAATCAGCCCCAGGCTAAAACTAGGCACTGGATGGTTCATCCAAAGACAGATTTTTTTATTTCTTTTTATAATGGTTTGAATTTGTTTTTTGAATAATACTTAATTAAAAAAAAACTGCATGAAGAACTTTTGCAGACCACTAGACTGTAATGTGGACCAGGCTTCATGTACGTGTCTGTTTATTTAAAATAAATGAATAAGTATAATGTGACACTATTACAAGGTAAAAAATTGGGAACTGTCCATAAGATGATACTTTTTCAAATAATGTTTTTACTAAGAATAGACTTTAAAAAAAGTTTAAGCTTTCTTACAGATATTCAAAATTTTAAGCTATCAAAGTGACAGTGAATGAAACTCCAGAAGTCATGAACCCAATACTGAATCATCTCAGCAGCTTGGCGAATACATTGCTTCCCTTTCATCCATCTGTTAAGGCCCTGTTTCTGCATTAGGATTCACTAGAACCATATGGAAGCTTAAGGGCTGCTCCAACTTGACCAAGTTATCGACAGCCCCAAGATGCCAGTACAAAAGTACCAAGGATTGCCAAGGTACCAGGATATTCCAACTTCACCCCCTATACTGCACTTGAGGAGCAGCCAAGTTCAAAAATCATGAGACTAGCTGAAAATCTTAAGATTTTTCTTTAAAAGATTAAATTGTGTTTCCATCTTTCTTTTGCTTTTTCATCAACTCTCCTGCCCTCCTCCAATGTATGAGAGGCAATGGTCATTGTTGCCAACTCTCTCAAACTTATGGTGACTAAGAAAACTTTGTCCCCTGCTTCAGTGGTTCTTGCAAGGAGAGCCAATGCAGATCAAGGCCTCTGTGCTAGGCGTTGTATGTAGACACAGAGTAAGAGACAGTACCTGCTCCAAGGTGCTGACAAGCTAGTGCAAGCATGATGGTAAATCTGCGATAAAGGATCTAGAACTGGGGCTCAAACTCATTTTATAGAAAGTCTACCAAATATCAGTTAGATATGAACAACTTTATTTGAGCTAGATTCAAACTGCTGAACTACAAGAAAAAGGCTCTATAGCTCATTAGCAGTGCCCTGAGGCACCCTGTCTCTATAAACACTAATGGTGCACCTTTGAGAATGAGGCTTATTTTCTGGGAAGATGAGTTTATTAAAATCAAGTTCTGTCCTTTTTGGAGCTTGCATTGGCAGAGTCTTCCATACTTAGCACAAACAGGCAATATCCCCCACATATTACTCTCAGTGTCAAACACATTCTTAGTCTGTCACACCTTCTTCTGAATGAGATATCTCCCATTAATCCAAATTTACTTTTTAATAAATAGTTAGTTTGTTGTATAAAATAAGTTCAACAATGACTCTAGGGTCCTTACACACACAGGACATGGGCAAGGTTTGAATCTATAGATTCACAACATGAACCTCTTCCACATTAGTGATAGGAGTAATTGGTAGTGGAAAGCATGATTTTAACATCCACATGGACAAGTCCAAGACAGGAGTGAAACATGGGCATCAGGATTCATGGTTTCGCTTCCTGCCTTTGGGAGATTATGATCTAGTGATTACCGACAGCAGAGCAAAAAATTAACAATACCCCTGCACGGATCATCTTGGGGGCGGGGCAATGAGCCTGGGGCAATGAAAAAAGCAGATCTTAAGAACCACATAGCGCATAATCGCTCATAAGCAGTAGCAGAGTCATAAGCTTTTATATGTGATTCAGGTGCTAAAGAGTGTCACTGAGCCACACTGCGTTAGTGTGGATTACAGAATTGCCTAATCTGACATGCTTCCCTTGAAAGACTGCAGGGGAAAAAGAAAAGGAGGACTTGTGGCACCTTAGAGACTAACAAATTTATTGGAGCATAAGCTTTCGTGAGCTACAACTTATGCTCAAATAAATTGGTTAGTCTCTAAGGTGCCACAAGTCCTCCTTTTCTTTTTGCGAATACAGACTAACACGGCTGCTCCTCTGAAACCTGCAGGAGAAAGTGGAAGAGACTCCACTCTCATATTTCAAAACTGGAGTTCAGTTCCCAGTTCAGCCCGAAGCAACCATGTACAAGCTCTCACTTATCTTACATGTGAAACTGGTGAACGATAGCGAGTCTGCACAAGGTATGGGATCTTGGCTTACAATAAGGGCTGTTAATCACAGAAATATAAACCGCAGTCACTGGAACAGTTGACACTGGAAAACTCGTGGTCTCCAGGCTTGCAGTTTAGTGCACATTTCACTCGGCTACAGGACACAGTGTATGTGAGGTCACACACTATGATTTTGCTCTCCAAAAATTCATGAAGTCTGGAACTTTTTTCTAGACAGCAGGCAAGAGGGGCTGAAAATCAAATTATTCACAATAAATCTGCAAGAGTTGTAAACCATAGTTGTTGCTACACTATTCTAAGATCACCCTATATCAGGTGATCCTCCCCACAGAGCAGCTTTAAGTGTGATTTCTGCTAGCAGTGTGGCATGAAGAAACCATACCGCAGTGCAAAATCTAGCTCTATATGTTTTTAGTACTACTTCATTCCTTCTCTTTCTCCTCTTACCTGGAAGCAGTATAGAACATCATAATAACCTTGCTATTTTCATGGTTCATCTTGTGTATGCACCCGAAATGGTCTCACGTTCAATGCTATAAACTGCTGGAGTGGATCAGATGTCTCAGCAATTTATAAAACAGTCTTTCAGTTGGCAAGTTTCCTCCTCAAGGTTGTAATGATGAAAATTTTAGAGTGCAATAGTTAAAAAAAGTGAAACAGAATCAATATGATTCAAGGTTACCAATAAACAGAGAGCAGGAAAAAGCCTTAAGTTATGAAAGTTCCTCTCTTCCAAAATGTCTTCTCACTTGTGACTATCAAGTATTGTCATCACAAAGTTTCCTCTGACAGGCTGATTAGGCCTTCCGTCCCCAGTGCCTCAACACAAAAGCAAAACAAAGAGTTAACTCGCTGCTTGCTGGAAAACAACTTGGGCCAGCATATAGGTGCAGTCCCTCTCTCTTTCTCTCTCTCTCTCTCACACACACAGACCTTAAGGATGTTGCAAATCACCTCTGCAGTTGTAGCCTACTGGTAAAGTATATAAAAATTCCGTGGTGTATTTAAAAAGCTCTAAGCTACCTAATGTGTTTAAAACTCAATAATGGTTATTATAGGTCCACAGTAGCTAATAAAATTAGCTGTAATAGTGACATCAATAATTAACAATAGCTCTAAGCTAATAAGCATTGCCATGATGGTTTCAAAAGACATGTTTGATAAACTCACTTTTATACATATTTACATGATCAAATCAATAACCATGCCAGAAACTTCCCCCTGTTTATATGCCTCTGACAAGCAGGAATGGCTGCAAAAGCCAGAACACCTTGAATTCCTTACTGTTTTTAATTTTGTAATTCTCCTTAACAAAACATATATATAGTACAAATCTCTTAGATTTACTTAATTCAAGAAACATTTATAGGAAATATTGGGATAAAACATGGAATATAATCATCAATGGATTTATTTTCTAAAAATAAACTACTCAAGAACATGAAATTCAAGAAATAATATTAATACTATTCATTATTGTGACATGATAAGCCCCCAAACCAGAGGACATATAAACATTCTGATTCCCTCTGTATTTTGCTACATGTAACATTAACTTCAGCTGGGCATGAAATGCAAAATTTACATCTGAATCTGGACTCTCTTAAAGGTTTGTGGATATTTGGATATGTGATTTGGGCACATCTCTGGCATAACATGCTCTTACCTACTATTTGAGCAATACCCAGAATTGCTGGAAGTACTTAGGAATATGAATAAGAGTACTTTACTGTAGTATAAAGAAAATGGCAGGCCCTGTAAACATATAGACATACAGATTTAAGTCACCAAAAGCAAGGAAGTTCAAAACTGAGAACAACACTCCATTCATAGTATATGCTATTGTGCCTTATTCATTTAAAACTATAGGAATTAAATCTGGAATGCAAAAGTGGATTAAGAAATAGACCAAATGTTAAGGTTAACCTTTTTTAAACCTGTAAACCTAAAGTCAGGCTCCAAAGGAAAAATTTTCAGAAGTATCCTACTGACTTAGGACACAAGCCTCAGTACTATTGAAGTCAAGTCACTGGGAGCTTTTGAAAATTTTATTCTAAATCTGTCTTCAGGCACCTATTTTCACAGGTGCTAAACAGTTGCACTGCCTACTTGGTGTGTGTGGTCTTTGTCAAGCAACATAACCTTTCTATGATTCAGTTTACCCATCTGTAAAATGATGACAGAACATAATGAAGATAGTGATGCTTTGTACAAACTAGTGTAAGTGCAAAGCAAATTATTATAAGTTTCTGTTTACACTCAAGTACCCTGATAATCACCATACTGTGAAAGATAATACAGAAAAAGTATATGAAATTATAATGGCCTTTATATCAAATTTTATATTTTAAGAAGCCTGCTGGAGTTTGCCAGCGGCTATTTAAGATAAAACACCCTATAACTCCAGAACTAGCCATAATATTTTTAATTACACATTCCACACTACTTTATAATTAATTATTTGGATGAAAAATATTGCCAAATACAAATAAAGTCTATATTGTTCAGAAAGTGAATCAAACGGGAGCTCGAGAGAGGCCATAGGCTTTTGTTGAGCTGTCCTCTCAGGTGATTGGAAAATTATGTGCTGGAAAGTCTGAATATTTGAAAACAGATCTGTTGTTGCTGCAGTATTGGAACATTTCCCTAATAGGTATGACAAAGCACTAGTATCATACCAGCATTTTTTATATTTCCACTTCAAACAGTAAATCCGTCTGAATTTACCTAATACTTCAATAATCCAATTATAACACTTTACTAGCACAAATCATCAGCACATAAGCCTCAGAGTCTTTAAATTAGGGCTGTGTTGAGCAGTTCATCAAAGATTCACTTCAAACTCTGGTGAACAAGTTCCTCCAAGTTTATAAGGCTCAGCTCATGATCTCACTGTCATGGGCCTATCAGGTTAGTAAATAAGAATGAGCATAAAAACACTACCTGCAAAGTAGGGCTGCCAAGATGCTGTGAAATTCACACAGGGACCAATGCTGTAGCTGCTAGATGGCGGGCAATAGCGTGAGGTCACAATACCCAGCTGAAATTGGAATAAGACATGTTCTGAGTCAGTAACTTGGCAGAAGTTGTAAACATGGGGGTCAGCCTTGAAAACTGAAGATTTATAGACATGAGTCCATTTATACTAAATACGTATGTTCTAAACACAAATGGCCAACGTTATTCAATACTGCAAGATTTAGTACCCACAAGCACCATTTCATTTATCTTTCCACAGTCATATTACTTCCCTTTACTATCTTAAACCATAAATCTGCACTCTGTGATTGCAGTTTCTTGCATATCAATCTAACTCCCCTTTTCTCCACATGTAGTATTTATTTAATGGATCAAGGGAACTATCCTTCAAGCAAAATGGAATAGCCTATTCACAATTAGGTCATTAATATGTCAGTAAAGTTACTTTCGTTCAAAGAATGAGAAAATAAATCTTGAAGGAGATTTACATTCATAAAGACCTGTTAATGAGCAACAATGATGTGATTTTTCAAAAATTACGTGACCTACTCAGTTCTTAAAATTTAGATAAGAGTTTAAGGTCCACATTTTAATAATTACAGTAGAAATCATTTCTAACATTATGGTAACAAATGGTTTTCTGGCTACTGCCTGCTTATAAGAACTACCTTGTGATTCCAATATAAGTGTTAATACATTATGACTGGACAGGGACTTGTGTCAGTAAGTTTGAATCCAGGTCTTAGTCCCAGTTCTGGAAAGCACATAAGCACGTGCTTAAAGCTAAGCATATTAAGTGATTTCTGGAACATGGATGCTTTCTTGAAGTGGTGCTTTAATGCAGATTTGAACTTCCTCAGGGATTCAAATCCATTGTGGGAGGAGACACATTAGTTGGTTTGGACTCATCTCTAATTGTTCTAAAGATATGTGCTTTGAATTAACTGCACATATTTTTGAAATTACTCATTTCAACAGACAGCTACTCTCTAAACTCCACTGAAACTTTGGGTGATGTGTTTTTATTTACTAAATAAAAAAAGCTTTTACTATCACAAAATGTCCAAATTAGGACACCCTCATTTCCCCAATCAAAAACTGTGCTATGTGGGCATTTGTACACGTGCTGTCCAGCCAGTATCACCTGCCTTTTCCAAAGATATATCCTGCAAACTGTTCTGAGAATTCAGTAAACATTTCAGGGTCAAATGTTCCTAAAAAAGGGAAACAGAGCTGTGGAGTGGACACTTCAGAAGGTGTTTGTCCTTAACCCACTGACGGTCTCCCTCATGTTTATCCATTCTTTTGTTCCCCCTGTCAACTACTGTACAATTGGAGATTTTCTACACATCACCACCTTTTTCTCCCATATTATTATATTTTAAAAACAAAACAACTTCTAAGAACAGAGGTTTCTATATGTGTAACACACTCCTTTGTTTTCTTAAATATATTAGGGAAAAAAGAATCCTGACAATTGTATTGGTCCATTACTAAATGGAAATGGTAGGATTATCAATACTAATGCAGAAAAGGCAGAGGGGTCAATAAATATTTTTGTTCTATTGTTTCTAGGGCTGTCAATTAATCACAGTTAACTCATGCAATTAACTCAAAAATTAATCGTGCTTGATCACAGTTTTAATCGCACTGTTGAACAATAGAATACCAACTGAAATCTATTAAATAGTTGTGGATGTTTTTCTACATTTTAAAATATATTGATTTTAATTACAGCACAGAATACAAAGTATACAGTGCTCACTTTATATCATCTTTTTTTTACAAATATTTGCACTGTAAAAATGATAAAATAAATAGTATTTTTCAATTCAGCTCATACAAGTACTGTAATGCAATCTCTATCATGAAAGTGCAACTTACAAATGTAGATATTTTTTGCTCCATAACTGCACTCAAAAACAATGTAAAACTTCAGAGCCTACAAGTCCATTCAGTCCTACATCTAGTTCAGCCAATTGCTAAGACAAACAAGTTTGTTTACATTTACTGGAGATAATGCGGCTCACTTCTTATTTACATCACCTGACAGTGAGAACAGGCAGTTGCATGGCACTTTTGTATCCGGCATTGCAAGATATTTACGTGCCAATGTGCTGAAGATTCATATGTCCATTCAGACTTCAACCTCCATTCCAGAGGACATACTTCTATGCTGATGATGCTTGTTAAAAAAATAATGCATTAATTAAATTTGTGACTGAACTCCAGAAGGGGAGAATTGTATGTCTCCTGCTCTGTTTTACCCGCATTCTGGCATATACTTCATGTTATAGCAGGCTTGGACGATAACCCAGCACATATTGTTCATTTTAAGAACACTTTCACTGCTGATTTGACAAAACGCAAAGAAGGTACTAATGTGAGATTTCTAAAGATAGCTATAGTACTTGACCCAAGATTTAAAAATCTGAAGAGCCTTCCAAAATCTGAGAGAGATGAGATGTGGAGCATGCTTTCAGAAGTCTTAAAAGAGCAACACTCCGATGTGGAAATGACAGAACCCGAACCACCAAAAAAGAAAATCAGCTTTATGCTGTTGGTTTCTGAGACAGATGATAAAAATAAACATCCGTCGGTTCACACTGCTTTGGACTGTTATTGAGACAAACCCGTCACATGGACGCACGTTCTCTGGAATGGTGGTTGAAGCATGAAGGGACATACGAATCTTTACCACATCTGGCATGTAAATATCTTGCAAACCAGCTACAACAGTGCCATGCAAACTCCTGCTCTCACTTTCAGGTAACATTGTAAACAAGAAGCAGGCAACATTATCTCCTGCAAATGTAAACAAACTTGTTTGTCTGAGCGATTGGCTGAACAACAAGTAGGACTGAGTGAACTTGCAGGCTCTAAAGTTTTACATTGTTCAATATTTGAATGCAGTTATTTTTTGTACATAATTCTAAATTTGTAAGTTCAACTTTCATGATAAAGAGATTACTCTACAGTACTTGTATTAGGTCAATTGAAAAATACTATTTCTTTTGGTTTTTACAGTGCAGATATTTGTAATAAAAATAAATATAAAGTAAACACTGTACACTTTGTACTCTGTGTTCTAATTGAAATCAATATATTTGAAAATGTAGAAAACGCGCAAAAATATTTAAATAAATAGTATTTTCTTATTGTTAACAGGGCAATTAATTGCATGATTAATCATGATTAATTTTTTTAGTCGCTTGACAGCCTTAGTTTTTCCCCCAAATACAGATAACATAGTCTCATCATACGGTGATGATAACATTCTTTCCATTCCATTGGTATCACTGCAGGATGTTAAACAGAAGCTACAAAAGTCAGTCATTTTTAAATCAGAAGGTCCAAACAACTTACATCCAAGAGTTTTAAAGAGCTAGCTGAGAAGCTTTCTGGACAATTAATGTTAATTTTCAATAAGTATTGGTACTCTACAAGAGTTACAGAAGACTGGAAGGAAGATCATGTTCTTGGCCCTACACTATTTGACATTTTTATTATGACCTGGAAGAACACATTAAATCACTGATAAAGTTTGCAGATGACACAAATATTGGGGAACAGGTAAATAATGAAGAGGACAGGTCACTAATTCAGAATGATCTGGATCTCTTGGTAAACTGGGTGAAAGCAAACAATGTATTTTAATATTGCTAAACATAAATGTTTACATAAGGAACAAAGAAAGTAAGCTATACTTACAGGATGGGGGACTCCTTCCTGGGAAGCAGTGATTCTGAAAAAAAAATGTGGAGGTCAAGGGTGATTATCAACTGAGCATGAGCTCTCTCTATGATGCTGAGGCCAAAAGAACTAATGAGTCCTGGGATCCATAAACAGGGGAATCTCAAATTGGACAGGAGAGGTTATTTTACCTTCATATTTGGCACTGGTGAGACCACTGCTGGAATATTGCACCCAGTTCTGGTGCCCACAATTCAAAAAGGATGTTGATAAATGATTGACAGATAAGAAAACATGCTTTATAGTGATCAACTCAAGAGGCTCAATCGATTTATCTTAACAAAGAGATGGTTAAGGGGTGACTTGATTATCGCCTCTACGTATCTACATGGGGAACTAATATTTAATAGTGGGCTCTTCAACCTAGCAGACAGAGATATAACATGGTAAGTCATGCCTGACCAACCTGATTGCCTTCTGTGATGAGATAATTGGCTCTGTGGATATAAGAAAAGCGGTGGATGTGATATACCTTGACTTTAGCAAAGCTTTTAATATGGTCTCCTACATTATTCTTGCCAGCAAGTTAAAGTAGTATGGATTGGATGAATGGAATATAAGGTGCACAGAAAGCTGGCTGGATCTTTGGGACTCAACGGGTAGTGATCAAACGGCTCAAAGTCTAGTTGGCAGTGCCCCAGAGGTTGGCTCTGGGGCTGGTTTTGTTCAACATCTTAATTAATTATCTGGATGATGGGATGGATTGCACCCTCGGTAAGTTCGCTGATGACACTAAGCTGGGGGGAGAGCTAGATACACTGGAGGATAGGGATAGGGTCCAGAGTGACCCAGACAAATTGGAGGATTGGGCCAAAAGAAATCTGATGAGGTTCAATAAGGACAAGTGCAGAATCCTCCACTTAGCATGGAAGAATCCCATGCACTGATACAGGCTGGGGACTGACTCGCTAAGAGGCAGTTCTGCAGAAAAGGACCTGGGGATTACAGTAGACAAGAAGCTGGATATAAGTCAATAGTATGCCCCTGTTGCCAAGAAGGCTCAAGGCATATTGGGCTGTATTAGTAGGAGCATTGCCAGTAGATCAAGGGAAGTGATTATTACCCTCTATTCAGCACTGGTGAGGCCACATTAGGAGTATTGTGTCCAGTTTTGGACCCACCAATACAGAAAGGATGTGGACAAATTGGAGAGAGTCCATCAGAGGGCAACGAAAATGATTAGGGGGCTGGAGCACATGATTTATGAGGAGAGGCTGAGGAAACTGGGCTTATTTAGTCTGCAGAAGAGAAGAGTGGGGGGGATTTGATAGCAGCCTTCAACTACCTGAACGGGGGTTCCCAAGAGGATGGAGCTAGGCTTTTCTCAGTGGTGGCAGATGACAGAACAAGGAGCAATGGTCTCAAGTTGAAGTGGGGGAGGTCTAGGTTGGATATTAGGAAAAAACTATTTCATTAGGAGGGTGGAGAAGCACTGGAATGGGTTACCTAGGGAGGCGGTGGAATCCCCATCCTTAGAGGTTTTTAAGGCTCTGACAAAGCCCTGGCTGGGATGATTTAGTTGGGGTTGGTCCTGCTTTGAGCAGGGGGTTGGACTAGATGACCTCCGCTCTTCCAACCCTAATCTTCCATGATTCTATGATCCAATGACTAGAAATTGAAGCTAGATAAATTAAGACTGGAAAGGTGCAAATTTTTAAATGGTGAGAGCAATTAACCATTGGAACAGTTTATCCAGGATTGTAGTAGATTCTCCATCACTGACAATTTTTAAATCAAGATTAGATTTTTTTTCTAAAAGATATACTCTAGGAATTATTTTGGTAAACTTCTATGACCCATGTTATATAGGACATCAGACTAGATGATCACAATTGCTCCTTCTCGCCATGGAATCTATTAATCTAATCTCTTCTTTATACAAACTGTAGATTCAATTGTGCTGTACTTTTAATCTGAACAGAAAAGAAAGGCCAGATCAGTGATTTAGTTTATTCTTTTTAGGCTCTCCTGCAGGAATGGCTGATAAGTGAGGCTAACCCCCACTAATCTCATTATTGTTTAGCTCCTTCAACTCCCTAAGTGCAGTACAGCATCACGGAAAGTCTAGTCCCATTGTCTGGGCACGGAATAAAGCTAATTTTGACCCTCCCTTCCAGTGATTACATCGGGTAGCCTGAGGTAGGTAGCACAACATAGGTATAAGCTTCTTTGAGGCTAATTTTCAGCCTCTACCATCACTCCTCTTCATCCCACAGGAGATAGTTTCCTTCAGTCCAGAGGCAGGAGGGTAATGGAAAAGTAGTCTAAGTAAAAGGAGATAAGGTGGCTAGAGATGTTTTGGAGCCAGATGGTAAGGAGAAGGCAGCAGGAGGTAGCCAGTGAATGGCTGAAGGGATGCACAACCATACCCACCAAAGGAGGTGTAGGTAGTCTTTGGGGAACTGTGAATAGGCAACAAAAACATTAGATGGGGAGGCAGGTAAGTGGTTTGGGAATTCTACCCTGGAAAATGTAGAAATGAGAGGTTCAATTCCCTACATTCAAAGTTTTAAAGTGATTTACACACACATACTCTGTTTCCACCCAATACAGCTGTGCTTACCCTCTCTCTTGTTCACTCTCTATTAATCTCACATGCACACCCTGTACTCTCTTTTTGCCGCTATTACATGCAAACACTTCTGCTCTCCCTCTTCCCAGTCTCTCTCTCTCTCACTCACACACACTTGCTCTCCCCCAGCCCTCACCCTTCTCTCTATTTCTCGAATACACTCTGGTCTGGGATGAGTAGAGTGGAAGAATGAGAGAGAAATCTATGCAGGGAGATAGAAAGTTGCTTTCTGTCAGTGCTTCACACACTGACACATGGTCTCATGTTTGTGTTCTCCACCTTATCGCAGTGAATGGGCAGATTGTTGGAGCGATGTCTGGGCAAGCAATGAGTGGAGAGTGTGAGGGAGTGAGCAGACAGTGAAGAAGTCATGGTGGCATGTAGTGTGTGTGCATATGACATAAAAGGAACAGACAAGGGGGCCTGTAGGTCAGGGACGGAGCAGAGGAGGGTCAGGGGCAGTAAGTGGCGGGAAGGTTTTTATTTTATATTACTCTGTAGAATATTAGCATTATAACGTCAGCTTCCTTATTTTTTAGGTAGCCCGTGGGAGCTCTGCGGTAGCAAGAAGTGGCCAGGTCTGGAATCCTGGGTAGAGCTAATCCTGAAATATCCAGGTCCTTCTAGGTTTAGAAACTTCCCCTCCTCCTTAAACTGCACCCTTGTCCTGCCTCATGCTAGCTCTCAGAGGCAGCAGCAGCCTTGGGGATTGGATATCCTAATTTAGAATCCAGAAGCAGTAGTTTGCAGAAGGACTGGGCAACTAGGGAGGAAAAACATTCAGAGAGCTATAGGTGCAATGAGGAGTTATCTAAATGAAAGAGCACAAGGTAAGGATAGGGAGTAGGAAGCTCATTCAGCTGCTGAGAGAAAAAGGTTCTTCTGGCAGGAAAGAGAGCAAGGAGAAGAGATGTACAAACCAAGTGAGCCCACCTGTATGTGTCACTTTAGAATTCTATAGAGCTGGGTGACATTTTTCAGATGAAAAAATTATCCATTGAAAAATGCAGTTTGGGGTTGATTGAAACTATTTGTGAACCCAGCAAATAATTTCAGCTAAAAAAAATTTGTTCCAGTATAAACATTTCATATCAACATTTTTGAAACAAAATGTTTCAACTTTTTTGTTTTGAAATGATGTTTCCTTTAGAAATGTAACTAGATTTATTTTAAAAAAACCCCACAACTATGACAAAAAAAGGTAACACTCAAAATGAAGCCAACAACATAATATTATTTCAGGTTGAACAAAAGGAGCAGAGAAAGGTTCGAGCCACTGAGTGGTCAAACAAATCATTTAGAGCTGAAATGAAATGTGTGGTTTTTCATTTTGATGAGAAAAGCTGAACATTTTCAGGTTTGGGTCAACCCAAAGTGTGATCCCCCCCGTACCGATTTTTCATTTGGGCCACTAAACAAAACAAAACAAAAAAAAAGCAATTCTTCTCTCAGCTCTAGAATTCATAGGGTTAAAATGCATTATGTACAGATTCTAAAGGATCTACTAGAATGTTCCAAATGTATAATTATAAAAAAGTATCCTGAACCAAAATCCAGGATCTAAAACACTCCCAAACCTTATGGCAGAAACCCAGATCCACTTCTGCATTTGATGGCTATCTTTATCAGGAGTTGAACTGGAACCCCAGATCCATAAAACTCCCATGCTTGGAGGCATTCAAAATCCAGATTTGAATATAAGCTTGGATTTCTCTCTTAAGTGTACAAGATAGACCACAGTGACTTTTGGACCTGTTGTATCTTATCTGACCAAATACCATGCTTTCAAAAAAGTCTTTAAACATGTTATGGTCTATCATGCCAGCTTTCAAACACCTCCCTGTGAATATATGCCAGTTGCATGCACATGTTTTTCTCTTGTGGAAAGAGAGTCAAAACAGCAAAGTAAATAAATTAGAAAAAGAAAACACAAATTACATTCAAGTACTGTTACTGTTGTTTCAGAACTAAAGATGCCAGTCTATGTTTAACTCATCTATTGTCCTTAACTCACAGTTGGGTATTCAATTCACAAGTACAATAAGGGTTATTTTAAATTTTAACTGTCACATTCTGTTCTGTCTGATGGTATGTTGCACTGTGTTAGCAGAGAACGGGATAGGACTGAACATAACTCATTGTAGTATAAACAGTGTAACATGACTTGACAACTCAAATGTAAAGGAGAAAACACTTACTGTAGGATTATATGAGATAGCCCCATAAATTTGAAAATCGAGCAGCAACAGATCCAAGCATAGGAGCTGGTGAAATACATTTATTTCCTAGTAATGGGTTCCATGGCTCATGACATACTTTATATTACATTATGTACTTTATATTACCCAAATTACTCTGGGTAGGTTGGAGCACCTTTAATTTTTTGATTGTGGAGATGACACACTGGTGTCTCTGGTGCTGAGAAAGGTGCAAGCTTGTCTGATCTTAAAAAAAGTTTCTTGCAAGCTAATCAAAAAAGCAACATTCACTTTTTAAGTAATCCTTTTTGTCTTCTCTCCCAGGCTAAAATAAAGGATGAAGTAACACATTTCTTGAACATGAATATGCTAACAGCCATAAATCTGCTCCACCGTATAACAGTAGAACAAACCATAGTAAATGTTTAAAAATGTGTTTCTAAAATAAGCCCTGACTGAGCTTTGATGTCACTTTATTTAATTCACATTGGCATTGCATACATAGCTCCGTTTACCAGGAGAAGATTCATTCTTTACTGAAGCATAATTACATTATCAGATATTAAATAGAGGCCATAAACCACAAAATGGATATTAGACAGTCAATGGCCATTTTATACTACAAGGATTATTGTATTTTAACGTTTGTTGTCAACCACTGTGCTGGCAATATAGTATGTGGACCCCAAATTTCAACATGACTCCAACCTGAATAAAATTTAAATATATGAACGCTAAATTGAGCAATCAATAACAATCTTTTAAGCTATATAAGCCTCTGACTGGCACCAAGCTAAGCAATGACACACAGGCGAATCAATCTTAGGAAGCTCTAGCTTCATTAAAGGCACTAGGCATTTCAGGATATTTTAGAAGCTAAAGGAGAGTTGAAATGTTTTACTTTGGTGCATTGTTTTCCAATCTTCCATATCAATAAGCAGTGAGCTACAGTTTTCCCTTCATTGCCCACTAAGATTTGTAAATGGAATTTATTGCATGCAATGTCCTCTTATAGATTAAATTAATGTTATTGTAAAGAGGTTTAATACTCAAAGATATTTATGAGTCATGCTGAGAAAGAAGCTGTACTCTGTTATGATGATTAATATAATTTTTCCAAGTTCTCACAGATGAAACTGCCTCCATGTGCATATTTTGAGTTCAAAACAGATAACCATAATTCTAAAAAAAAGAGGCAGCCATAATTGTGTTACTTAGGCATCATTTGGAATTAGCAAGTTACTGTGGAGTGGATGAAATATTTTTGTTGGATTTGGTTTTCTGCTTACTAGACAGTGGAAACTAAAATGTTCCTGTGCTCTCAACTTACATTTCTGTTTTGATCTTAGGACATTGCAAGTTAGTATTTAGAGATATTTTAATGGACCACTCATAAGATAGCCCATGATATAAAGTATATCCTCTCCTGTAGCTAAACGTAGTGAAAAATAAAGGAAACCTGTATTTGACAACTTACAGCCCGAAACTAAGGAAGATTTACTAACTCTTTCCAACTTGTGGACTTGCAGTTGGTACATTCTCTACACTGTTACAGCCAAAATGTGAAGTGGGATTTTACATGTCTTAATAGACCAGGGCTTCAATTGGTGTGGAGGGTCAGTGAAGATTAAATTAAACGTTTCTGCTCCTCACCTTCGGAGGCTCAGCCATCACTAATAATAATGATTGCAAACATTCATTTAGTAGAATACCAATTAGAGGCTTCACTCTTTAATAAAATTAGATTGAAATGATGTGACTATTGGTTTAAAAAATACTGCTCAAAGCTGTAATTTGTCTTTTCAGATTGTAGCTAACCCATTTGTATTTTTAGAATAGAGATCTATATAAAAAAATTGGAGAAAATCTCAGAATGTGATCCTGAACCCAAGCAAAATGACTGAGGAGGAAAACCATACCTTTAAAGTAAGTGTTTCTTTAGGAACAGAACAGTTAATAACTTTACCAACAATAAACTCCAGTTGGTTGAATGTTCTAGCCTATAGTACTTTTTCTTTGCCCTTACTACCACATGCCCTATTTTAGGGAGTTGGCAGATCTTTAGGAATCTTCTTAAAAATTGATGTTACCACAGTGGGACCATTTTTGTGCTACAAGTTTGAAAATTAGTGACTCACTTCCTCTAGGTCCAACAAAGCGAGAACATGTAGCTCTACAGAGTACAGATCCTTTGAGCTCATTTAATTTCCTCAGGTTTTGTCCAGGGCCTGGGTTGATGGATATAGCACAATTGCTGAGAAAGGTGTTATTTTGTTGGGTCATCTAGAGTTTGAGAACTGAAATTAGTTCAGCTGGGCAAGTAGTCTTTAAACACTATTTTATATTATTTGTACAAGCACATAGAACTCCAGAATAAGGGTTTTTAAAGACATAGCATTCAACCATATTCTTACTTCCTGGAATGTAAATATGTGCCTCTAAATCTGTAGTCTCCAGACCCTTTTGAGACCAGAGTACTTTAGTTTAATTGCTTTAACCTGTCTTTGTGGGGTTATCTATTTTTATTTTCAACTATATAACAAATATATCACCAATTGATTATGCAATAAAGGAGAAAATCTATAATAAATGTTAATGTTAATTGTCCCCTTAAAATGTTTCCTAATAGTTCAGGCTACTATAGAGTGGTAACTCAATGCAGAAAAATTTTCATCTAGTTTTTAAAAGGTAGATTTTCATTTGTAAAGTATTTAGCCTCTAAAGTCGGGAAGAACAGGTTGATCAGTAGGTCAAGAGATAGGGCTGGCGAAGGTTTCGGTGTCTGGCTTGCAAACAAATTGAAAATGGCTTTCAATATGTGACTATACAGTACACTGTGCAGTAGTGTTAATTGCCTAGTTGGCTAGGACAATAAAAATATATTGCTTTCTAAGGCCTGACTTCAGTCAAATCTTCTAATGACTTCAGTGGGAGTAGGACATGCCCTTATTTGGGATGCTCGTACTTCTCATTTGTGTCTACTTCTTTTTAGCTTACCCTCTTGTGTGATAAACTTGGAAATAACAATGGGCACCATTTTCTATGAGGACATGAATAGTAATTTACATGAAAGCTGATACCAATAGCCCTTTTGAAGTTCAGAGCTCCAGAAATCCTCCAATAATGCAACAACGTTATGTCTGAAGGTATATACAAGTATAGAAAACAAGAAACATAGAATCAATAATGACATTGCACTCAAAAAGCACTAAGATGGTTTTAATAATATTAACAAACAACTGGTATACTGTATGATCCATGCCTGCAAATCAAATGTTTAAAAAATGTTTCTTCTTATTTCTGTATGAAGCATAAAGTTGGGTATGAATACAAACAACATTCTTACACCCATGGAGAAAGGGCCTATATATTAGAAATATCTGTAAACTTTCTGGCTGTTTCACATCAGTATTATTGACTAAAGGATATAGCAAATAGTTTGACTACATTCATGAACTTAGCCAAATGTATTGTCTAAAGACAAAGCAGTATACTACCTACTCTCCTTCTGGGGAGCAATTCTTACCTTGCAGCGTATTCACCTTTACAGAGAAAGTGCTTCAAAAGGTATACATTTCAGCTAGTAGTATTTATAGTATAATTTTACAAGTTACCAAACTTTTTACATGTCACTAAAATGCAACCCATCAGTCTGTCATAGATGAGGTTTTCAAAAAGAATGTCGGCCTAACTCTGCAGCTGTTGAACTCAATGGGAGTCCATCAACTTTGGGTCTTTCTGCACTGCAATCAGGAGGTGTGATTGCAGCATGTATAAACCTACCCAAGCTAATTTTGATTTAGCTAGATCAAAACTACCTCAAGTAACAGTAACACTGAAGCAACGGCGACAAGGGCAGCAGCTTGAGTATGTACCTAGGGTCCTGGGTGGGCACAGCTAACTCGTACAGCCTCTGATGCTGCTGTGACTTCACGATTATTGTCACGGCTATTGTTATTGATATGCCCAGGTCAAAGACAGCTCAGATATGTCTCCATGTGACTGCAATCTGGAGTTGTGATTGCAGTATAGGCCTACCCCTTTGGATAGGAGCAATTGGACAATACTGAATGCTTTTGAAATCCCATCCAATATTTATGTTATGTACAAACAGATAAAATATATATTTTTAATAATCTGTAAATTTCAGTCTGCCAAGACCATATATTCAAAAAATGTCAGAATCAGATCAGGAGATTAAAAAACAAAATTTTTAAACCAAAAGCAATATTTTGGATTTTATTTTGTTTTGTTTTATGAACATGTAGGTACACGTAACTCATGTTATCAAGCTTTTCTCAGCAACCATGGGGACTAAAAACTCATCCCCCCCCCCCCCCCCCCCCAGGAAACCTGATATTCTCATTTTTTTTCAACTAGGTAGGGTTTTTAAATAATCCACACATCAGAGACTTGTGATAAAATCATGAGTTAGCAACACTGAATTTATTTCCATAGACCAAACAATGATGGTTCAAATCCACAGAATGTAACTGCATAGCTGTCATTCAACTCAGGAGTATTTTTGTTCAAATCTGCAAAGGAGCACTACGGGAATTTTGATATACTGGCATACACTTAATCCTTCAGTTTAAATCATACAAACAGTACTTTACAAACAAGAGCAAGAGCAATACATTATAAAAATATTTCAAATGGCAGAACACAAGGGCATGGAAAAATAAGCACCAATACTTTATAAATACAAATCTCATTCTGACAGACACCTCTCTCTCTCTCTCTCTCTTTCCCTCTCAGCTGCTGTCAGGTAGGTGCTGCCATAAAATACTGTGGCAAGGCCTTAGACACCAAATACCCGAATGGCCGGTGCATCTGAGTTCAAATTCCTGCTGCCTAAAACCTTACCCATTCAATATGACTGTGTCTGCAAACCAGTTCTGGTATTTGATGCCAAATCCTTCTCAGTCTTGAAAAATCCAGTTATCCTGGGTAGTGCTCACTTCCAAAGACATTCTGCTGGGGTTACAGGAGTAAATCTCTCACTAGTTATTTGTAAAAATGAAAAAGGAATTTATTCGGGGCTATATTTAAATGAGACCTAGATGGACTCAATAGCAGCATTTGAAAGTCACACATTTTCTAACAAGCATTATAATGCAGCTTGATTGCTATGGAAAACCATAAAATGCCAAATCACCATACAGAAGATTTGTATATCACTGCTATCAATTAACTCAATGCCAACCATAGGAGGTTAAGTCAATCCAAACATTTTCCAACTATCCTTTGCCACAGAACAATGTTCCAATCTTTCTATCCTCTTTTCCCTTATCTTTAGCTCCTGTCAACTACCATTATACATGAGCAACACAAAGACTTAAAGACATACCCTCTGGTTTGAAAAATAGTCTCACAGCTTTCAAGTGTGAACAGGATTAATCATACATAATAATTATACAAAGTGATAACACTTGCTACAAGATCATATAAACACCGTTAAATGAATAGTGGCAGTAACCTTTAGAAAGAAAAAAATAAAGCCACTAAAAATAATGCAAATCTAAGTTTTAATTGGCAAGGCTTTCTGTGTATGGCTGCTTTAAAGCCTCCTCATGAAAATAATATGCACTATTGCAAAGCATCTTACAACGGATTTATCTGCTTTATGCATCTTCCACAAACAATGTGACAAATAACAAAGGTACGTGTGGAAAAAAAAATCTCTGATCCTTCAGCAGTTCTTAACTTAAAAACCTCTTCCTATGTTTGTTTTCCGGGTCAAACATGTTCCCATTGCAATCAGTATAGCTTCAAATGTGCCCAACCTTTTACTAATTATTGCTGTGTTCTTCCTAAGAAAATCCAAACGGTGTGAAAATTAACATTTGCTTTCACTCTGTTAATATTGATTTACAGTAGCACCCACAATGTGCTAGAAGCTTTCCAAACATGCAAGGACAGTTCTTGCTCCAATGAAGATGTCACAGTCTAAAGACAAAGCTCAGGAAAAGGGAAACAATAATAGGCAACTTATATATCAACCAACAAAATTAATTATGAGAAGCATTGCACAGATGGATCTTTAAGAAGTACTTACATATGAACAGGAAAGGGGTCTTGCAGATGAACTCACGGAGGTCGTACCAAACATAAGGAGCAGCATAAAATGAGGCATGGGATGACTGTGTGAAAATCTGACAATGGGCACAAAGGCTTGTAACATTGGCAGAGCAGAGGATATGTACAGGTGGGCATAGTTCTTAAAGCTTTTAAAGTTGTGAAAAGAAAAATTTAATTTGAGGCACTATCAGACCAGAAGTCAATGGAGGGACTTAAAATGGGGAGTTATTACTAAAATCATCTTAGTTTGATCACGTAGCAGCATTTCTTATGGACTCAGGGGAAAGGGAAGGAAATGCGAGTTTTGGAGGCTGAAGAAGGGGATATCACGGTAATCAAGATGGGATATGTTGGAGGCCTGCACAAGAGATTTGGCTGTGTGGTTGTAAAGAAAAGAAAGAGTCTGAGAGGTGTAGGAGAGAGAGAAGCAATAGGATTAAGAAATAGCCTGGATGTCTGGGGAATGGTGGAAGGAAGGAGTCAAAAATAACCTTTGAGTTCAAAGAGGTTTGGCTTGTAGTATTTGAAAAGTAGGGTGGAGGAGAAAGTTTAAAAGGAAGAAGAGAAAATCAGGTTTGGCCTTGTTCAATTTAAAATGACGACAAGACATCCCAGAGAAGAGAGAGAAAAGGTGAGATGCAGTTGGAAGGAGACAACTTTGTGTGAGAGAAAGAAATTTGTGAGTCATCAGCACACAGATGATAGCTAAAGCCATGTAAGCTGATGAGATAGATCACCTAGAGACAAGGCATCAAGTGAGAAGAGAACAGAACCCAGGACATTGCTCTGGGAAACCTCCCCAGAGAGAAGGACAGAAGATGATCCACTAAAAGAAATGCTGAAAGAGCAGCCAGAAGAGAAAAGAGAGGAGAATCAGGAGAGGACAGAATGTTAAAAGCCCAGAAAGGATGAAATCATGAAGGACAGGATGAGGATAAAAGAGAGACCTGACATTTGGACACAAAGAGGTATTTAGAAAACTTAGTGAGAATGATGAGAGTGAGAAATCAATGCATCGAAAGGGCTCCAAAGACAGAGTTGGAAGAGAGGAAATTAGTTCTCTGGTTGAAGATTACATGTTCCATTATTTTAGGGATGAAGGGAAAAGAAATAAATAAGATGGTAGCTGGAAGGGCAGATGTGGGAGAGGGATGGTCTGTTGAGGATAGAGGAGATCAGATCAGGCTTATATTGAGAGAAAGGAGCCAAAGGAAACTGGGAGGCCGATAAGGAAGGTGAGGGAGAAGGTGAGTAAAGGGATAGAAGACATAATGATGCATGAAGGGATGAGATGATGAGGGCAAATGGAGGGGTTGGAGATAGGGAGAAGGTGGGAGGTCTCAAGGCCAGTGATGGGGGAGGAGGAGAAGAAGGTGGTATGGGGCAGCGGGGGGAGAAGGTGGAAATGAGAGGGAAAAAGAAGAGGAGGCTGGTGGCTTCTCTCTTTGTAGAAGTCAGCAAGGACTAGAAAGTTTAAGGAGATTGTGACTCTGTATCTCGGGAGGACACCCTGCACCCCCATGTTCATCCTAATAATCCGATTGTGTGGTATCCAATGCAAAGTTCGTCATGCCAGGTGTCTTTTGGAAGGCTCATGATGTACTGAGCATTGTTGTTATAGGTTGTAATTTCATGTATATAGTTATGAGGCTGAAAATGTGTCCTCATGGCTTAAAATAAGCCCAGGCAAAACTCTCCAGGAGCAGAGGGGCATTTCACACCTCATCGGGGCATGTATGGGACAAACCCAGCCCAGCCTCACAGGAACAAAGGACACTAGCCTAGGCAGGAACAAAGGATCTGTTGGACTCTTGAGTGAGTCACCCCCCTTCCCTTGGTCAGTTTGGGACTACAATGAGGTAATTCGCACCTGACTCAGAAGGGGTGGGCAAAGCCAAGAGGAAAGAAAGAACATGATAAAAGGGTGAGATGTTTGCCATGCTGGCTCTCTTCCACCTCCATCAAGAGACACCACTACCAAGTGACTGAAGCACTGATCAAAGGGGAGAGCCTGACTGAAAGGCAACCAGCCAGCCTGTGGTTAGAAGCATCTAAGTTTGTAAGTGCACTGAAAGCGTTAAGATCAGCTTAGAATGCATTTTGCTTTTACTTCATTTGACCAAATCTGACTTGTTGTGCTTTGGCTTATAATCTCTTAAAATCTATCTTCTGTAGTTAATAAAATTGTTTATTCTACCCGAAGCAGTGCATTTGGTTTGAAGCGTGTCAGAGACTCCCTTTGGGATAACAAGCCTAGTACATATCAATTTTTTTGTTAAATTGACAAACTCATATAAGCTTGCAGCATCCAGCAGGCATAACTGGACACTGCAAGACGAAGGTTCCTAGGGTTGTGTCTGGGACTGGAGATATTGGCTAGTGTCATTCAGTTGCACAATCCAAGGAGCAGCTTACATGCCAGAGGCTGTGCGTGAACAGCCCAGGAGTAGGGGTTCTCACAGCAGAGCAGGGTCAGACTGGCTCCCAGAGTTGAGGATTGGAGTGACCTAGCAGTCAGATAACACCAGGGGAACGTCACAGAGGTGAGTCAAAGGATGCTAATAAGTAACGAGGAATGCAGGGATGAGATTCAATGAGGCAGCAGCACTACTGATGTTTTGGAAAATGTCTGAGAAGAAGGGAGAACAAATCTTCAATGGAATAAGTCAGCAAAATTACAGGAATCTCTCCACAGAAATTCAGCAACTCAAGATAGGGGACAGAGGAAGCAAATATGGGAAGGGGCCAGAGCTAAGGTTTTGTGGGATGGACCTTACAGTTAGAGAGGGGGCCTCTGAGAGTGAACTGCTGGATCTATTAATGTGAGACCCAGGAGGAGCGGCGCTGAGGATGGCAGAGAAGTCATGGAGGCTGTCAGGAGACAGACTCCCATTGATAGAAGCTTCGGAGTCAAAGATCAATTGTACCTTAGAATACCAAGAGTAATCCTGAGTATAATCAGGAGCACTCCAGCAGAATAGTGTTAATCTTCACAGTAATTAACAGCATACACAACAGCTACTGCAAAGGAAAATATTGGAAACATAACAAAAGAACAACTGAAAGTAGCAGACCACTAAAATTCATCCAGCAACTTGTACTGCTCCATAGGTTTTTTCCCCTCCCATTTCAAGCAAGTGACATTTTTTATTATTTTCCTATTGTCTACCAAATTGTTTGGGAATCATTAAATGTATAAGGTACTCAGATATACCTTTATGACAAATATTTACACATCATACTTAGGACTTCACCAAGGAGTTGTGATTAGTTGCCAAGAAGCATCAAGAATCAAATACAATTGTTAGTGTTTAAAGGTTTTCCTGTTTACTTCTGCAAATGTAGAGGATAAACACTGTCATTTCAAAGTAAACTCTAGCGTACGTATTATTTTCGAAAGACGATAGTCCTATAAAGCCCAAGGATTGTTGAAAACTGCATTTCCAACCAACGTGTTCTGGTTATTAGTGCCATGTGTGA
Source organism: Caretta caretta (assembly GCF_965140235.1). NCBI lineage: Eukaryota > Metazoa > Chordata > Testudines > Cheloniidae > Caretta > Caretta caretta. Next base: position 25,020,119 of record NC_134216.1, read on the forward strand.
AGAATCAAGTAACTGCCTTGCCATCCAGCAACTTTACTAACTAATTAGAAACTAACATTAAAAAGCTGCACCTGGTTGACACTTAATAAGTGAAGAAAATAATATAAACAGGTCAGACAAAAACCACAACAACATTTGGATCTGATCAGAGTAAGTGATTCATATGTGGAATATAATTTTAAAAAAACACCAAACTTTATTAGCTCAGGTTTTTTAAAAAAAAACATACATACGTACAGTATCATAAAATCTAAGCCACAACACTAGGGAATGAATTTTGAGTGATGCTCAAAAGATTTTCTTTAAAGCATCCATTTGTTTCAGTCATTTGAGAACTATTTAGTCACATTACTTTCCCTACTGAATTTTTTTAGATGCTGATTGACGTAGTCAGAAGATTCATTCCTACTAAAGATAAATCCCTACTTTCTCTGCCAAGAGTTTCTCCTCCCATAGACAATTACTGGTCTAGAGGGGGCTCTTTCTTCCTTCTTCAATTTAGTTCCTTTTGAGAATCCCATGTAAAATTGTGTAAACTGAAAATCTGGTGAGCCTACATACCTCTGTGGTTTGTTTCTGCACTGGTTAACCTAAAGGACACTTGAAACACAGGATACTAAGGTGGAAGAAGCACTAAGTATAGTAAAAAGTTACATTTTATCTTGTCTAATCTCATATCATCATACATCCTAGTCTATATAAATCTAATCCAATACTGTCTATGACTTTGTCAAATCTCCCAAGCTAAACAGGGAACCAGGGTTTGGCATGCTTAGTAGTTGAATGGGGAGGGGTGGGCAGTCAGTGTTTGGAAGGTGATCCCAGAATAAGCAGTACTGAACCACTGCTCCAACATGATGTGAGGGAGGAGGATACTGTGACTTTAGGAGGGGGAGTTTTCTGAGTAAGACATAAAATAGAGATTTGCTCACTTGTGGTTATCAGACATCTCATGACTCTTTTTACAAACATAAGGGGTTAATACCAATATCCTGATTAAATTCCAATGGAGGTAATTATATTTTACCTATCTAAATTCCCTCTGCTGTTTCAAGTGAGTATGTTATTATTTCTGGCTTTCTCTCCTAATCTGTTAACTGTTGTGCACTATTCACTCTTAAAATACTGAACAGAGATATTCTCAGCAGCAGATCCTCAACCTCCTTTGTGTGGCTAAGATCATGTGAAACAGCCAAGAATTCCCAACACAAGGAATGGCAGTAATGGGGGAACGGCAGAATGACATAGTACGGGACTTTAAGCATTGACAAGGATGAGAGCAACAGAACAAGGATAATGGACTTTAAAAAATACTTTGAGAGTCAGTCAGTATGGTCCAAAGGAGAGGAAAAGATATTGACGATAGCTAAAGATTTCTAAAAAACATAATATTCAAAGTATGGCATAACACAAGCTCAGTGTAAGAGAAACATATAGAGAAAAGTGTAATGTCAGTGTGGCTGCATCCATGACTTCTAAAGATCTAGAGGTGAAAAGGAAATGACACTAACAGTGAAAACAGAGAAGCTTTGGAGAAAGTACAGGAGTATTGTTAAGACATATTGGGAAAGGCAGAAGCTTCATTTGATAATATCTGTTACGTAATGTGATGTCTTTTGATTATTATTGCTGCTTGAATACAAATGAAATCAAAGCAAAAAGAAAGTGTCAGACATCCACTCTTGGTCATGTACTATTCAAGAACATTCATTAATGGAGTATCTTACTGTACTCCAAGTACTATTCTCAGAGTTGGAGATAATAAACTGGGAAACATGACAAATATTTTAGAGGATACGAGAAAGAGGGACTCAATCCTGAATTTCTTATCCACCCAGAAGTGCCTGTGATGCATTTTCACATCTTGATACACCAGACCCTCGCTAGAACGCGGGATTTGTGATCCATGCGCAGTACTGCATTATAGTGGGGACCACGTTAAAATGAATTGCAATTAAAGTAATTAAATTTGGGATCCATGACTGCGACCGTGTTATATGTGAATTTGTCCTACATAGACATGCATTCTAGCGAGGCTCCGGTGTATTGACCAATCAATAATTATTTATTAGTTCCTTTCCTGGGAGGAGCTATGTACCCTTAGCTCCCACTGACTTCCCAGAATTGAGTTTATTTTGCTCTGCAAGACAGTATTTATCTTTTAGCAGTTCCACTTTCTACAGGTTTCTCTCATTTCACTATGAATATATCATGTGGGAATATATCAGACTCCACCCAAAATCTGACCTATTGGGCCAGTGGGAGCTTTAATGTAAATGGACACATTAGGAGGGCAGGATTGGGCCCTAGGTAACAGTCAGTTTTTACACTATTGATAGAAATGGGCTGAAATTAACAAAATGAGATAGTCTAAACACGTAGAAGTAACAATCCAATGCAAACATTTTGTATTGAGCAATGTTGGCTGGATAACGTAACAGAGATCCTACCTGGGGGTTGTGGATGATAAACTGAATTATAGTAAACACTGCCACAATATTAAAATTCAGGGAAATACTACTGTATATTGGGTTATGTTAACATAATATGTGATTATAAAAACAAGGTAATGAATTCCTCTATGTTCAATACTGTTTAGGCTTCAGTTGGGTAACTTCAGTTTAGGGTGCCATATTTCAAAAACAAAACCATACATTCTCAGAGACCAACAAAAATATAAGGTTTGGAAAATAAGTAGAAGAACAAATACATTTATCTAGAGGAAAAGAAAACTGACAAGCAGGATACTTGCCTACAGATGTGTAATGTGACATTATCAAAAGTAAAGTGATGAATTCTCAGTCAAGTGAGACTGAATAGAAATGAGGAGGTTAGGATGCAATAAGAAAATTTCAGGTTAAATTTAGGGGGTGGAAAAAAATTAATAGAATGAGCTGACAAAGGAATTTTTAGGTCAATTAAGATCTTTAAAGATAGTCTTGACACCTATTAACAATCCCTGCCACTAAGGAGAGGGATGGACTACTTTGCCAGCTGTGAGGGATGGCCTACCTATCAATATAAATTCATGAGTTCTATGACACTTTTGTGGAAAACCACTAGTTTTGTTGTTTCCTAGGCAATTTCAGGTTATTTTGTTACCACTACCTGCATAGCTTGGAACAACTTCTCGAACACTGAAGATTTTTACTGGTACTGCAGGTTGTTGTTCTGACAGACAGCACACCAAGGTCTGCTCTCAGTTACAGAGCTGTGGTACACTAGCGTAACATCCGATGAAGTGAGCTGTAGCTCATGAAAGCTTATGCTCAAATAAATTGGTTAGTCTCAAAGGTGCCACAAGTCCTCTTTTTTTTTTTTTTTTTTTTGCGGATACTGACTAATACAGCTGCTACTCTGAAAATAGTGTAATTGAGAATTTTGACCTGTGTATCCAATGGCACCTAGATGTGCTCATGCATTATCCGACTGAACAAGGGATTAAGGGTGAATACAGCCTCCTTCTGGCTCATTCTACCCAGATCTGGGTGGAGGTAGCCTCTGCTTTCCAGATACTCCCCACTGCAAGCAAGATGATAACAGAAAGGCCAGAGTTGAGCAGAACCTTTGATCTGCTCCTTGCGCTGCTAAGCAGCGCATTGTGGCTAGGGTTTCCTATGCAGACATCCTGCCCATTTCCCCTTCCTCCAGGGACCATCTCAATCCTTTAATTTACTCTTCACCAGCTCTCCTCAGACTGGCAACAGAGCTTGTCAAAAACAGAACTTAGATAATAAACACACCATTTTTCAGCTTATCTTTCCTTCTTGTATTCCCACTCACAGGCTTCATTCTGCAGAAGCCAGACTTGCTCCTCATAGCTGCTTCTTCCACCAGCTCCACACAGTCTGTATCCTGAGCATCCCCAGCTCGCTGCCTGACTCTGGTAGCCTCATTTACTCTTTTCTCCATACCCCGCCCTGCGGGTTCCTGCAATTTTTTATATTGAAATCACCTGATGCCTCTCAGGTGGGACTCATCTTGTAACTAGGGATGACTTAGTCCCGTGCTCTCCAGACCATGGGCCAGCCACTCTGTTACAGGAAGTAAGTTGCATCCTTTCAGTGGCTGTAGTATCTTACTCCCCATCCAGATCAGGTCTGCTTCTGAAGTGGAACATTTATCTGCCATCCCATGCTCCATCATGAGCCTACTGGTACCAGTGTAAGATGCAGTTACATTCATGTTATTTGTTCATATTAGTGAGTAGTTTGAGTGATTAGTAGCAGCTTTGACAGCAATGTATGTTTCATGTAATCCATTTATATGTTTGTACAGCACCTAGCACAATGGAGCCCAACCTGGTTGTGGCCTTCAGGCATTAAACATTTTAAAAAAATTAAACATGATCTGGGATAAGTTAGGCACATCACATTGCTCTTATCAACATGGCCTTAAAAACATTGGGGGGGAATAAGCTTTAAGGTTTCATTCTCAAAATAATCATACTTCCTTTCATAAACACAAAACTCTGATATATTTAGAGCAATAAGACCATAAAATCTACAGCTGGTAACTGCATATCTGTACCTTTAATTTGAGCAACTTCAGCACGGTTAATAAACTTTGACGGTAATGTAGGTCGCATCATTGCTAAACTTCAAAAGAAATATATTTGAAAACAAAACAGGTTGCTATATTTTTTGGTCCTAGTATTAAAATTACATAAGAATACTTGCAGAAGGGAACCCATAATGCAGTAGCATCTATATAGCACTTTTCATCCGTACCTGGCAAAGTGTGTTATAAATGAGGTATGAATCTTTATTCCTATTTTACAGATGGGGAAACTGAGGGTCAGGTGAAGTGACTTGCCAAAAGTCACTCAGCAGGCCAGCAGCAGAGTTGGATACAGAACGCAGGTCTGATGAATCCCAGTCCAGTGCTCTACCCACTAGGCCACACTACTTTGAAGAGAAACCAGATTAAATAAAATGGTTGTGTTTCTGCTAGCCACATACACAGCCCAATCAGATTTTTTAAAATATTTTATTTATACTTCTCCAAAAGTACTTTAAATGTTATAAACACAATAATACAAAGCGGGGTTATTAAGGCCTGACTCTGATCTATTTTTGTGTGTGCAAATCTGCTAACTTCAGTGGAGTTACCCCTAATTTATACCAGCATAAGTGTGATCTCACATGGTGTACACTTTCCTACCTGACAACTGCTTTTCAGGCTACAAGATTGTTTTTCTATTGCTCTGAAACGAAACAAACTCCCCAAATGTGAAACTGACCTCAGGATATAGGGTTACTTATACAGTTACAGTGTTGGATCATAATTACACACAGCTATAGCAGCAGAAACTGCAACACAGACAAATGCCATACAATACATGACAAACAGAGTTAACTATTTTCACAAAACAGAAGTGGAGATCAGCATCTCAAAGTTCACATGTGAAAGAAATTAAGTGTCCAATCAATAATAAAAGAACATATCCTCCAAATCACCAGAAAGAAACAAGGACTGATTAATTTCAAACTTGTTTAATTTTCATTATTTATTATTTGTTCCTACAGGTTGCAGGCACTATATTAACAACTATGAAGACAAGGTCCCTGCCCCAAAGAGATTACAATCTCTGGGCTGAGTTCTGAAAGGTTCTGACTTCTGAGCATTCAATTCCCATTTACAACTGTTGGAACGGTGTGTGCACAGCACCTTCAGGATCAGGCCCCAAATATATCAAGGAATATCAAGGAGAAAGATTTTGAAGGAAAAAGTCTCGTCTACAATCCTGTGAGGAAGGTTACAATATATATTAAATTTAAGATCCCTCTCATAAAGCATTGCTCTGGCTAGGAAAGAAAGGCTTGTTTTTCCTCTAACAACAAATTACCATTTGCTCTTTCTAGTATTACATGAACTGTGATATATATTCTCTGTATATGCCAAATAAAACTACTAGACTAAACATGCATGCATTTCATATGCAGTGGTATAGGCGTAGGATGTAGAGTTCTATTTGTGATTGCCAAAAATTGGTTTTGTAGGTTTGGAAATGCTTTAGTGAACTGAAGTAATAATGTTTTCAATTTACCTAACTGAGAAACTAACAATATTACTGACTTCATTTGTTATATGCAACTTATTTAGGCAATCAACAAGCCATGCTATAAGCTGGTAGCCATTGCTCATGGACAATTCCACAGAATGCTTTATCTGCATCTCTGTTACTACAAGGGATTTTAGCAGAATAGCCATGAAACAGTAAATTCTGCAAGTGGACAGTCAGTATAATCTGAAAACAGTTACACTCTATGGAAATTCACAACTTGAACTTCCAAAATTGTTAGTAGGACATGGAAAACTTGTATAAAGGCCAAACTTTTAGCTTTAAGATTATGCAGATATTTTTTTCCCTAAAGCTTACAAGTTTCCTTTGGGTTCAGGTATTTCATAACTCACAATGAAAACACAACACTACAAAACTGCAAAGCATGAGATATGCTCTAGTAGCTTCCTGCAATGCAAAAAAATTAACTCAAATCCCAAGATCCACCCTCAGGAGCTTAATTGTTTCCAAGAATAGGAACCTTGTCAAACTCAGTCCAAACAAATATAATCAGTATCTTTCAAAGCTTGTTTGACATTGAGAATGCATGGAAAACAACATAGAAATCAAAGAAACACACATCGATGGTCTGTCAAAATTTTTTGTTAGACACGATGCTATTATCAAGGCACATCAGGATGAAATAAAGTGACCTAGCTGACCACAGGCTTACAAATGTCTTGGGAAGGAAGGAAAAATGGTGAATCAAAAGGTAGCTTTGTTGCATGTCCCCCCAGGCTGTCTTATTGACAGGAATGACAATGGTCCCAAGATGCACCATTATCTATGACCAGCAAGCAGACATCAAATGCTACTGAGCTGTCTCTGTCAGAATAGAAAATGCTGCTCAAAATATACAGGGCTTGTTACATTTTGTTCAGCTAAGGTTTGTCAAAAGCCAGGGTCACTCTGTGTGTGCATTGCCCTGAAGGAGAATTTTAAAAGGAGGCGAGATGCACTTGATTCTTCAGTGTTTCTCCTGGAAGGAGACTTCAAGACTGTGGATGACCCAAATGTTTTGAAAAATCAAAGACAGACTCAAATAAATAAATAAAACAAAGCTAATGGACACTCACTAGGGCCATGCTATTAGTCCGCAAACCACTTTTGAAAATAAACAGGTTTGGGAACTATTCCTATATTTATTTCTAATAAAAATGCAGTTGCATTCTAATACATAGGGGTGGATGCTACCGTAAAGGCATGACTCAAACCGTAGTGCATAAATGTGCCCTTTTCCAGCATCTGTACTGTAGCATGCAGCTAATTGCAGTACAAAATATTTATATTGGTGAGAAACGCCACTAATTTGCTATGCTTTGATAAAAGACTAAGGTTTTATATACAAAGTCCAGCCTCAGAAATGTTTGAGTAAACTTTGTTTTTGGTGAACATCTGCTAAGCACACGCTAAGGAATGAAAGTCCAAGGGTGTTTCTTTCATCGAGTCAGAAGTCTCTCTTTAAAAGAACTGGGCTTTAAAAGAAAAAAAAAAGTGAGGGTGAAAAAAAATATTCTGAGAGATGAAAGTGATTATTTATGTCAAACGGCATTATGGGGTTGGTTTGTTTTTCCTTGAGTGTTTGTCATTTATTTTTGTTTCCCTCTGCAACAGGGTCAGCCCCCTCCTATGCATCTCCTCATGGTAAAGGGTGCTCGGCCTCCATTTTCCATCTTCAAGACTCCTTAATAAACTCCACAGAGGCTTCTCTTCATGCAAACACCCTCCTTAGGGTCTGGGTTAATTAATATAAAAGTTCAGAACAAAATTCAAAGTCCCAAAATAACGTCCACAAAGTCCAAGTCAATTCCCTGCTTTTGGCATGCCACTCCTGGCCCTACTTGGCTGGAGTCTTGTTTCCCTGGTTTCCTCAAACTCTCCTGTAGTCTTCTGTTTTCTACAACCTTCAGGAGCCCTCAGCTCAAATTTTCAGCAGCTCCCCTAGCCACTGTCCTTCTCTTCTCTGCAGCTTCCTACTGCTCTTTGGAAGAGAATAGCTCCTCCATACCTAAGTGTGTCCACTTAGTCACCAGGGATGGCTGGGCCCGGGCCTCTGGCCCTTAAAGTGGTACGCCTCCATGTTCCACCCTCCTTCTTATAATCAGATTAGTAATTATAATTAAATGCCATTGGAACATGTTCCCCTGCATTAATACGCACATGAGTTAATCAATTCAAAGTGCTTGTGTGGCCAGCACAGAGGGAGAAGGCTTCTTTCCCCTTTACCTACCTGATGGCTGACTTAGCAGACATGCCTCTTGTTGTGCTTCATGACATCAGGCCAGTTCACTTCAGTCTCCAACTACTCAGAACCATTTTCCTACTTAGCTTCGGCTGTTCATAACTGCAGCTTGTCTGTTGATCAGTTTTGCTGTTGGGAATTTTATTAAGACCCTTGTATTTTCTTTTCTACCTCCGTGTTTCCATCACTTTCTTTTTCTGTGGACTGGCATGTCATGTATAGTTTATATGAAGAGAGTGTGATCCTAAGACCATCCCTATATCAGAAGGCCAGGGGCTCCCTAGTGTGTAGCAGTGAGTTTCAGCTGGCCTGACCAGCTCGGTGTACCCCAGCTCATTAATGTTATAATCTATACCTAAAAGGTGTCACTGGAAAGCTAATAATACACTGGTCATTAATATTACTGAAAAATGTTGGTAGCACTGTAGGTGAAATTATGGATATTCTCTGATATTATGTTTTAGACACTAAACAGACAAAGGAGACAAAACAGTTTTTTTCCCCAACAAAAGGGAAGGCAAACACCTCCAGCTCACTGGCAAACTGTGTCAGGTGTTACCAGTGACAATGGACTATTCAGTTGCATTGGAGATTGCAGGAAGGCTCCCTGGGAAACACAGCAAGCTGAGCCAAGTTGAGCCCCCAGGACGGTTTCCTGACTTGTAACACAAAGACAATTCCTTTGAGGATATAAAAGAACAGAGAGAGACTCCATCTTTATCCTTCACCTCAGGAGATAAAAGAACCAAGAGATTGGATCTGAGTGATGGATCCCAGCCAGGCTGGCAAGTAAAAGGAGACTGTGGGTGAAAAAAAAACTTAAACAAAGGCTGTATCTTGATAGATTAAATTTTTGTCTTTTTTATGAGTGTTTTCACTTTTATTTGATTGTTACCATTTTTACCTGTATCCCTGCCAGTTGGTATCATTTAACCTAAGTCCTGTTGTTAATCAACTTGTTTTATTTTTTACTATAAACAAACTCTGTGCTGTGCTTAAAGAGAAGGATGTATTTACCACAGTTAAGTTAATAAGCTGTAATGTAGTGACCCTTAAAAAAAAATTGAACTTAATATCTTCTTTGAATGAACAGTGATAGGAGCTATGCATTGCAGAGAAACATCTCTGAGGAGCTCAGGGGTTGGAGTTTACTGATTGTTACCAGCTGGGAAAGGTTTGGGCTGGGAGAGCCTTGAGGAGTTTGCTGGTGAGGAAGACAGACTGGTGTGGCAGAAAGCTGACACAGTCTAATCTCCAGCAAACCTCACTTTTGCTGAGGTAGAGAGGAGGCTCCCAGCTCTGGATATCCCCAGCAGCATGTTGCAGAGGAGTTTTATTTTGTTATATTGTATTCATTATGACATTTCCTAAAAATATCAATCATTGTTATTTTGCCCAAGAAATATAAAAGAAAAAGAAAGCGGGAATAAGCTGTTCTGCAGTAAATTCCATGTTTTGGGCTGGAATCTCCAGTCTGTTAGAACAGCTTTGCACTGGTCTCCTTGCCCAAAGCTGCCTTAAACCTAGCAGATCTAGCTAGTGGCTTCAGTAGCCCAGAGGAATATTTGTAGTCAGTGTATCATTTAAAGCAGCCTTCAGGATGTTCTAAATCTATATCAAGAGACCAACCGCATCCTAAGATGGATAAGAACTGTGAGTAAGGGAGGGCACACTACAGTGGAACTCCATTTATCCAATCTAATTGGGATGGGACCAGATCAGATAATCAAAAATTCCGATAATCAGGAGAATGGGCAAAGATCTTTCTATCCCTTATTTTAAGATGCAGGGGACGGGAGGGGAGGGCTCAGGCTGTCGGCCCCGGGTGGCTGAGGCTTGGGTGTCAAGCGGCTGGGGTTCGGGCTGTCGGGAGATGGTTTGGTTAATACGGAGAGCCAAATAATGGAGGCTCAGATAAATGGGTTCTACTGTATGTCTTAAAGACACCTTTGCCTACCAACCAGTCTTGCTTGAGCACAACTTGCCTGGACCAGAGAATCTGGACAAAACTTGTGTGTTCAAGGTTACACCATTTGTTCTTTTAGGACTCAAACCAGAACACACATTCCATCCATACAAAAGGGTTAGCAAAGCTTTTTTATAAAATCCCATTTAACAAATAAACTCTGTTCTAGTCACCATGATATTGCATTTCTTACATCAAACAATAATTAGCCTTCCATACTGTTTTCACGGAACTTCACTTTTTTTAGTCTCAAATTATATAGAAAAAGTAGCATCAAGGTCTTATAATTATTATGCATTCTCAGGAGTGAACAAAATAAACTACCGAGGGCTAACACATGCATATCACACACATGTCACAATCTACCTCTGCGCTCCAAAAATATGCTGAAATCTGAATAAAGAAACACATCTGGTTTGTTGCCATCAACAAAAATGATAGGCAATGCTGATACTGTCATATTTTTGTATCACTATCACCTTAACTATATTAATGTTTGCATAATGGAATGGTTTGAATTAGCAACAACGGGGTTGATAGAAAGCTAGATGCTGAGCCAATGAGTGTTATTGCAGATGTTTAAGAATAAATATGAAAGGAAAGGAGTGGGCATTTAAAAAAAAAGTGTATTGATTTAGTGTGACTGATGTGAATGAGTTAAATGATGGACTATGAAGTGTGAATTCAAATTTACTGTGAATGAAATTTACTATGAGTGGAACAAAGTATGCATGACCATGACTGAGTGTGACTAGGTATCATTAGGAAGAACTGAGAGAATATGAGTGGATAGCACTGATTATCTCCCCTGTAATCTATAAATAAACAGTATTGCAGGAAGTTTTGAAAAATGTATTTAATAAGGGATTTCCAATGCCTGAATAAACTTGCTGAGGCCAGATAGCTAGATCTAACGGAAAATGTATCATTTTACTCAGAGTTTTGTCATGTATGTGAGCTCATATCTGACAGGAACAAAATGTGCCTAAATGTAGAGCAAAATGCTCTCTTTTTTTATTTTAAATGGCTTTTCAATTACCAAGCAACAAACTAGCAAACATATGAGGTGTCAAATACCTGATTTCATATATATACTTGGATAGTTTAATAGCATACATGTTAATTTTCAACCCACAGATATATTTAAGAACTGACTACCTTCTGTAACTCTGTATAATGCAATAAAACTCGGTGTAATGTCAAAATAGCTATATAATGCATCTTCAGCTCCACAGAACTGATCTGAGTGAAAATCCTTTTGACTTCAATGGGAGTAGAGGGTTTTCAGTACCTCACAGCATCAGACCTTACATAAGAATTCACTTCTACCCTTTTTCATTCTGATAATCCTTACTCTACAAATAGTCCCATTTATTTCAATGGAATAATGTGTCAATCAGCATAACGGTATCAGATTCTGGCTCTATGGAGCTATATGGAGAAAAATGGGTGTTAAGGGCCTGATCCTGCCTCTCTTGAAATCAATGGCAGGCTGAAATGCTGACCCCATTGCTGTCAATAAGAATTTCTGCTACTGACTTTTAACTGGGCCAGGATTCCATCCATATTCTTTTAACTGGTACAGGATCTGTCCCTTAAAGGCAACTCCTAGTAATACATCATCTTTTCTCATTACCTGATCCACTGTTTCTTCTTTACTCCTAATCTATTTTAAGATTTTTTTTTCTCCTTCCGATCCTCATGTGCATCCTTAACCAAACACATGGTCCTTGCAACCTATATTTAGGACTTCTAAATTTTTTGCTTTAATCAATAAACATCGATAAAACACCCTCCATAAAATGAGATAAGTGTTTATCCAATAAACAATGAAAAAACACCAGAAATGGTTACTTGTATCCAAGGGATTGTCTACGTGGAGCAGCAGTGCCCACTAAAGGGGTGTGATTTCTACAGCGAATTAATTGGTCTGTGTAGACATAGCCAGTGCTCACGAAAGGTTCCCTGGTGCTGTACTATGTTAAAGTACACTAGGGAACATTATAAAGAGATTATTCATTACAGTATATACTACCGTAATGAGTAAATGTATACTATATAATTTACTCCTTACAGAATATACAGAGAATGCCATGAATACCTATAATTTTTGGACATCTACTCAAAAATTCATAAAATAAACCCCATAACGTGAAATTATAAGCCTAAAAAATAGAAGTCCTTCTGATGTTTTCTCTTCCCAGGCTGCCCCACCACCAATTCCACCAAAAAATAAAATTGTTCAGCTCTGTGTTTACACTGTAACGTGTTAAAAAAAATGACCAGGAAGACTATTTCAATTGACATTGCATGCATGACTCTTCTTTCTCTGGAAGCCTGCACTTAGGGTTAGCAGATGTCCTGATATTAGGGTTTTTTTCTTATATATGCAAATATACCCCTCCCCCGAAAAAAAGTGTCCTGATTTTTCATGCTTGCTCTCTGGTCACCCTACCTGCACTGCCTCCTTTTTCTGCTAGTCTCGTAAGTAACAATCAGTACTGACTAGTAATCACATAAGCAGAAGCAAAGAAAAATAGAGAACTGACGCAAAGAAATGCCACATCAGTCTGAATTACTGATGGATCTAAACCAAAACCCTATATCCTGTGAAATTTGAATTCACGGACACTTTAGGCCAGCTGTTTAGTGAATGTAAGTCAGCATTCTGCCATTGACTTCAGTGTAGCTGTGCAGATTTACAATAGATGAGGATTAGGCCCAGACAGTGGCCATTAACTTCTCTTTCTGGAAAGGAGCAAATAGCATTTTCCATACCCTTCACCCACTCAGGGTGATTCTTGGCTCGGATGATTGGTAACGAGATATAGATATGCACCTCTAGCTAACTGGTTCAGATGATCTAGTCTAGCACAGCAAGTACCATAAACTATCATCATACAATTATTCTTTGATGCCCTCTGTAAATGAGCTGGTGATCTTTGTTCAGTTCCTACGGGACATCTGTCCACATCATGAAGCTGCTTCCACATTTGGCACTAATTTTCAGGCTCAGTAGCAGAAGTGGTTGGAAAATTTCCATAGAAAATAATTCAAAGAAAAATGTTACTTTTTTTTTTAAATTGTCTGAACTCCCCACCTCTAACAAGCTCTACTTATCATTGAGGTCAAGGGCTGAATCATCAAGGAGACTGAACTACCTCGTCGCCAAATCTGTCCCCAAAACTGATCTGAAACCCACTGGCAGGGCAGACTAGTGAAGATTACACTGCTAAAGCAAATGCTGTACATGCTCTGTGGCAAAATGGAGGACTGAATTCTTGTGGCTAGCAGTCCATGCTTTTCATCAGCATACAATTCTCTCATTGGCAAAAGAAAGCTTTTCACTCATAAGTATAGAAGAGCAGAGTAAGCAGGTTCAAAACGTTTCTACATAGTGCTGCAATGTACCATATATCTGGGGGTGAGATTATTAAGAGTTTTTATTCCTATTCCTTATCTGATACATGCTAGGCTGTATATAATAACTTTCCTTGTCTACTTATGTTACCATAGAAGATTTGCAATGTATAAGAATCAGTAATTTTGAAACCTGGCACAACAGGACGAGAAAATGATGTGGAAAAATCATTTGTCATATATTTTAGCTACTTATATGGCCCCATTTACCATAGTATCCAAGCACCACAGCCATCCATATATTTATCCTCAGAACACCCCTGTGAAGTAGGGGAATGGTATTATCACCATTTTCCAGATGAGCAACTGAGATAAAGGGAGGCTAAGTAACTTGCCCAAGATCACATAGGAAGTCTGTGATAGAACAGAGACTTGAACTCAGCTCTCCTGTCATAGACACATGCCCTAACTACTGGACCATCCTTCCTCTCTAAGAGTCTGTCCACCAGTTTCAGAGTAGAAAACCATGGTTTGTTTTTCAGACCTCTTCCATCTAGAATAAAGTGTCTGGTTCCTGATTTGCTACAGGGTTTATTAAAAGATGTTAAGGATTTGTTGATTCCAAGATTCTATCTTTAGCTCCAGGAAAGCTGAAATGCTGAATGGGCAATTAGCACCCAATAAGCTTAAAAATCTTCCCAACTATGTCCCCTGAATGTCAAAAGACAATGAGCTATTTCTGCTGATATTCCATTTCTCTCTCTTTCTGCCTATCCTGGATTTTACAAACCAGCTTGATCTGGTATTCATTTGAATTACATGTCATATTGAGGAAGGATGTAGTTTCCAATTCACAGCGAGACAGACAGCAAGGATGCTATATTAAAAGAAGAGTTACAGGCCATTTTTAACAGCCAAACATAATATGACACTCTTAAGTAGTGGTATTGCCTCAGTAAAATCAGGTTGTCTGTTCACCTTACATTATAATACAAATTCTTAACATAGCTTTAGGTTATTCAGCTTTATTTAGCTGCCGACAGAAGGACTTTTACTATTGTGGATCAAGGCAACTGCCTCCAGAATTGATCTCATTAGCAAAGTTTCCATAGGGAAGAAGATTAGAGAAAACAACTGATTTTCTTGACTTGTACGGGTATTTCAATGGCAGTGATGCAGTTTCCTCCTCCTCCAAGGCACTGGTTTCAGTTCACATTTTTAACTATTGCTAAGCCCTCCAGTAATGCTGAAGACAATCAACGATAAGTGACCATTCTCTTCCATGATAAACTAAATGTCAAAAATAGTCAACTCCAGGCTCTTGGTGTATTTCATGCTTTGTTATATGACAAATTCAATATAAAGCATATTTAATGGCTATATTCTACGTCCAAAGGCACTTTGCATGGCTCCTAAGTCAATAGATCCCAGTATGTGCATCTGAACCAAAACTGGCACTTCGCATTCAAAATATGTTCACAGTTGGCCTAAATTCTTCTATCCATCATATATTTTGTTGGATGTTTTGGGATGTGTTGGATAGTATGTTTTTAGTCTGGTGTATAGCTTGGAAAGTATTTTTGTGCATTTTTAAACATTTAACCGTTTTTGTGTGTTTTAAATATTAGTAAATATACCTAGACCTTTCCGGGATAAGCCCTTTAATGAAAACGAAATAAATAAATGAGTTATAGTTAATAAGTGCTGGCTATGATTTTCCTGCCCCTCTCTTGCCCAAACCTGGCAGCAACACCATTCTGATCACACTGTGCATGGCGGACAAGTTGCAGGGAGGCTGGAATGATAAATTCAGTGGCTCCTGTGTGTTGTGGAACAGTGCTTTTCAGGAGCTCTGTACAGTATCTGCAATAGCATGGAGATGTGTCATACCAGGGGAAGAGCTAGAGTGGGAACTGCGAGGATCCACTAACCAAAATTCCTTAGCCAGAGAGAGAACAGGAGTAGTAGAGATTACTACTACACACAGGCTTGAGTGCAAGCTGCAGAGCAGTAGTGATGAGGCTCAGTGGCTTCTGCAGAGGTTATCTGTGCAAATCCCATTTACTTAGGCTTTATGAAAGGATACAAGATTTGGAGAGTAGTTATTATGTTGTCTCCAGATCACAACTTACATTGCTACAGAAATCACATCTGTCGTTTGATCTGTCGTGCCTAAGAAAAAGTTAGGAAGTCACTCTTCCTGTTATCCTATTTATGTATATTATATAACTGTGACTATTCTCTCTAAGGCTTTTCTGGGAAACTCTCCACCATTCTCTCTCTGTTAGGTCTCAAACTTATCAGAGTCAGAGTTCATTTATACTACAGACTGTTGGTTAGACAACATCCTCAGGGTTATGAACTATAGTATGGCAGAACAGAAACATAATTTTCTGCCTTCCGTACTCTAATTCATTTAATTAGGGATTTTCTTGAATTTTTTTCTGTGTCCTTTCATGTTTAGAGGTCTCTACGCAAAATACCTCTCCATTCCAGAAAGACAAAAAGAAAGTTTTGCTAGAAGTATAGATTATTTGCTCCCTCTATCTCATTTCTAACTTATCACATCACTGATAGAAGGTACCCGGTCATTTATCTGTATACTGTCTGATAAAGCATTTTTGCATAGTATTCTTCCCAAGAAGAAATACATATATAACATACATTTACAAAAAATTAAAAATCAAGTCTATATTTTTGATGTTTTAGATTAGCATGAAGAACCTGACCTTTGACCGAGAAGTGTTAGAAGAAGCAGAATGAGCGAAGGAGTTCTAATTATGGAATATCTTATGACAACAAGCTCATGATCCTACAGATATTTTGTACAACAGGCAGTGCTCAAATTGTGGTGGAACTGGTAGGACTGAACTTTCATTTTTTTAAATAAATGAAAAGGAGCAAAATTATTATATTAGTCCTTGGTATTGCAGCAATGTCTGAATGCTCTAACCAAGACTGCCACCCCATTGTTCTAAGTTCTCTGCATATATAGAGTAAGAGAATCTCTGCTCCAAAAAGTTTGCTGTGTAAAGAGAAACAACAGACAAAGGGGTTGAACTGAGTTCTTGGGAAGCTGAGTGGAAATAGGTCTTGGAGGGAATCCCAACAAGGTACCTATAATCTCCCTCCAATTTCAATCCAAAGGAAATGCCATCTTTCACAAGTCTCAGGACACAGCAGGGTCCCCTTATATTGCTTGAAATTTAAGCAAGAAATTATAGCACATTAGCTTTCAGAAAGGTATTTAGGATTTATTAGGGATCTGCACAGACCTTTAGGAAACAATCCATGTTTTCCACCATCCTCAAGGCAGAGAAAAGAGAGCCTATGATGGCAAGACAGAGAGAGGATACAAACTGCATAAAAAAGGGAATATGAAGCAAAGTGCTTGTGAGCCTGTCATAAATATAAAGGGAAGGGTAAACCCCTTTGAAATCCCTCCTGGCTAGGGGAAATCTCCTCTCACCTGTAAAGGGTTAAGAAGCTAAAGGTAACCTTGCTGGCACCTGACCAAAATGATCAATGAGGAGACAAGATACTTTCAAAAGTTGGGAGGAGGGAGAGAAACAAAGGGTCTGTGTGTCTGTCTATATTCTGTCTTTGCCGGGGATAGACCAGGAATGGAGTCTTAGAACTTTTAGTAAGTAATCTAGCTAGGTACGTGTTAGATTATGATTTCTTTAAATGGCTGAGAAAAGAATTGTGCTGAATAGAATAACTATTTCTGTCTGTGTATCTTTTTTGTAACTTAAGGTTTTGCCTAGAGGGATTCTCTATGTTTTGAATCTAATTACCCTGTAAGGTATCTACCATCCTGATTTTACAGGGGGGATTTCTTTATTTCTATTTACTTCTATTTTATTAAAAGTCTTCTTGTAAGAAAACTGAATGCTTTTTCATTGTTCTCAGATCCAAGGGTTTGGGTCTGTGGTCACCTATGCAAATTGGTGAGGCTTTTTATCCAACATTTCCCAGGAAAGGGGGGGTGCAAGTGTTGGGAGGATTGTTCATTGTTCTTAAGATCCAAGGATCTGGGTCTGTAGTCACCTAGGCAAATTGGTGAGGCTTTTTACCAAACCTTGTCCAGGAAGTGGGGTGCAAGGTTTTGGGAAGTATTTTGGGGCGAAAGACGCATCCAAACAGCTCTTCCCCAGTAACCAGTATTAGTTTGGTGGTGGTAGCGGCCAATCCAAGGACAAAGGGTGGAATATTTTGTACCTTGGGGAAGTTTTGACCTAAGCTGGTAAAGATAAGCTTAGGAGGTTTTTCATGCAGGTCCCCACATCTGTACCCTAGAGTTCAGAGTGGGGGAGGAAACTTGACAGAGCCCTTCAGGAACTCAGTGTACAAACCACCAGGTCAATTGCTACATCCAGGGAAGAAAAGTAATCCAGTTCCAGACCAGAGAATTTGAAAACTGCAACTGTATACTGTACAGTTCTCAAAACACTATAAACTGCATCTGCCGACCTCAGCAGACAGAGCATTCAGCATAAGGGAACTCCATATTGTGATAACCTCCAGAGGAATATTTTTCTCATGCCCTCTTCTTGCCAAGGGCTGTGCCCCCTACTCTGTTTCATCTTCCCTGCTTACTACCTCTCACCCATTACAGATCAGGAAATCAAGACTCAGAAGGAAAACATCCTTCGCTAGTTAGATAGAATTTATTTTCTCTGAAATCCTGGATCCAATGATGTAGCCTACCCTTTAGAAAGGAGAGTAAACCTGGAAATCTTGGGCGACCATTGTCTCCAGATTCTATGTTCTGAAAGCAGGTTCCTTGTGTGCTCCTATATACAATAGTATGTTAAGAGAGCAATATCTGACCGTCTCTACTGGAGAGGAGTTAGATTCATTTTTATAAGGTGAGCACTTGCAGCTATCGAAGAACTTATTCTGTTATGGGCACCCTTGCTCCAGTGACTGACAGCTCTAGTGTTCTCTGTATACTTGTCAGCCCCAGTCAATCTGTTCCCAAGAAACAGTCTATCTGAAACCCAAGATCTGATAAAATAAATTGGGGTGGGGGGGAAGAGTAGGAAAATTGTTTCTTTGCTGTGAAAACCTGTTCTAGTTCTATCCCCTAATACCCAGTGCCTTGGAATCCAAAGTTGATGCTATAAGGAAGTCTACACAGATTCCATGAGATGATTTGTGTCTGCAGACAGAATGCATATTTTCTGGAACAATAGCTGTTGAGGACATTTTCTTAGTCATGCTGTTTTGCCTTTTATACTTCACTCTGTTTTAATATGTTATTTAATACATAATTTTTATCTGTGGAATATTAATATTTGCTCATTTTAAAATTATTTTAATTTATCCTGGACATCACAATCTTGAGATTGCTTTTGCTCATTCATCTATATGGTTAAGGTTCTCCCTAATATTTGTTTTCTGATAAACATATCTTCAGTATCACCACTCCTACACCCAAGGCCAGATCTTCAGCTGCAGCCAGGGAGTGCTCAGGACTGCAGCAGGACAGAGGGTACACAAAATTGGCTTAAAGTCACCTATGCACCACTTTGACCCTGGAACCATGTGACAGGGGGCCAGCATCCCACCACAGAT
Source organism: Caretta caretta (assembly GCF_965140235.1). Classification (NCBI taxonomy): domain Eukaryota; kingdom Metazoa; phylum Chordata; order Testudines; family Cheloniidae; genus Caretta; species Caretta caretta. Next base: position 25,039,331 of record NC_134216.1, read on the forward strand.
TAGAGCAGATTAGAGCCTACTCTAACTTGTACCAGCTACCTACTGTCTCGAGGGACCGTTAAAACAGCTAAGGTTCCCTGTTACCAACCACCCGCGGCATCTGCTTCAGAGAGGGAGGGGGAGAGAAGCTGCTACAGTGTGTTTACACCATCCTAGGTATCCCCTTCACTCAGAGAATCCTCCAGTGGTTGGCTGCCCTGGCATTAGAGCAGCTTTACCATGGCAGTATAGCACAATGCTCTTCTAATGCAGATCAGGATTTGCCCACAGAGTCCACATGAACCCCTTATGCAAGAAGTAAGTCTTCTCTCAAGACCTTTGTCAGCACCAGCCAATGAATCAGTCAACATGGGTACACAGCAAACTAGTTTCCACAACAAACTTTCTCCCACTGACTTTGGAACTACATGTGCTGAAGCCAGTACCAGATCTGAATTTCATCACAGCCATCAGCTGTTGCTCTGTCCCTGACAATAGAGCCAGCTAGGTATACACTATTCTAATGCTGACTATTATTACAAAATGGGCTAATCAAGTTGTCCTGTAAGATCATTTTTGTCCTGTCAAAAACAATGCCTCACTTGGCTATTATAAACTAGAAATATTCATGGTACAGGATTTACAACCAAAATGTGTCAATTTAGCATAAAGTTTTGAGATATTTAATTGTATATCTTAATAAAAAAGTATACATTCATAGACTAACTGAGACAGATTATGATTACCTGTCTTTGAGGAAATGGACTGCTTTAGAAAATTATTTGGAGTGCTCTACTATTGTACCTGTCATACACTTTTAATTAAAAATGTATTGATGCATGACTAAATTGTACACAGTGAAAAACAGACCCATTTTTGTTCAATTGCAAAAATGCACACATAACCCAATGAAGTAAGCCTATACAATTATAACAGGAAGACAGAGTTATACTCTGTCAGGTCAACCTCATACCAGATGTATGTGCTGTGGAGACAATCATCACAGATCAATGTGGACTCAATCAGCACAAATGAATTTACTAATCTACTCTAAATACCTGTAATGAAGTTGTTTCACTAATTGATTGTAAATTAAATATTAGGAGAAATGAATACGGAATAATGATTAACATTATTTTATGGAGTGTTTCATGTTAGAGCTTGCAAAGTAAGGCAATCCACACCCAATATTTTAATATACAGTATAGGCAACCAAAAACTAATTTGCTACATTCTATTACAAGCAGAAACTACGAAATCCAAAGTACAGTTTACAATAAACTCTCTTTGGAAGCCAAAGTCCTGTTTATTCGTGACACACTAATTTAAACTGACCCATTGTTGATTCTATAGAAACAAAACAGGAAAGAAATATGCAATACAAATGTCCTAAAGGAAAACTTAGTATTTAGAAAAAAATAGTTTTATTGTTATCCGATTTTAAAGAGTTAATTCCTGTCTTGTATGGTCGCAGAATCCGTCATGAAATATGAAATTTGAACTAATCTTTAGCAAATGTAATGACATTTAAATCATTAAAAATATTTATCAAAAATTAGCTGCCTCTAGGGTTGTAGAGCTGTTTGAGAAAGGGATATACAATGTTTAGCAAGGAAACATTAATCATAAAGAAGAAAGGTAGTCCAGTAGTTAGAATGCCAACCTGGGACTTGGGAGACCTGAGCTCATTTCCCTGTTACTCCAAAGACTTCCTATAGTCTCTCCTGTGCCTCAGTTCCCCATATCTGATTTGGGGATAATAGCACTCTTCTAAATCACATGGTGTTGAGGGAATAAACGCATAAAAATATTGTGAGATGCTCAGACACCATGGTAAAGGGGGCCACACAAATACTTCAGATGTATTGACGGCCATGAATACTGTCTATAACTAGAGAGGTTAGTCTCAGATTCCTATGAACATCTAAGGCATTCCGTACTTAGGCCCCATCCCACTGACTTCAACTATAGTAACTGGGACAACATAAGTACCTAAGAATACTCTGTCTTCACTCTGAGGATCAGCCATTTAATATGATGGTTTGTTTCCTTCCTATCACTTAACCAGCTTTTAAACAACAACCCAGTTGTGGTCACATGCTTTATTCATTACCATGGAGGCCATTATGATGGCAGAAACACAGAATTGTACCGTTCCTGAATTAACTGAAGAGGAAGATCAGGCAGATTACACTGGGAAAAGGTACTTACACAAAAATGCCACTTTACAACCATATTAATAAATTACCTTAAAAGCCTGTTAAAGTAGTAGTCTATACCATAATTCCAACTCGCATGGCTACAACCATGTTTTAAAATGGTTATCAAATGCAATTCTACTTAACAGTTTGTGTTTCAGTGCAGCCAAAGACTAAGTATTGTAACACAGGGTGATGTTACTTACAAGCCCTCTGAAATACTGAGGAAAGATGGGATGAGTTAGGGATTGAATTTTAGCCATAACTCTCTTCATTTCCTGACCATTTAAATCAGATCCTTAATCCTCATTTGAATATAGTTTTCTGTTTGTGAATTTGCTGTTCATCTGAGCTCCAGAACGAGCATAGTAATACATTCTGATCTCATTCAATGTTCCTCGTCAGGTGTAAATAAGGCCTTTCCATTGTCATTCTTATTTACTTTATGCTCTACAAAGTTAGCAATCATTATTTTGTTAAAAATGTTTTTGGTGCATTACATTTGGCTGTTTATGCCTGATAGGTAATGCTTCCACTTGAATAGTAGAAACAGAGCAACAACTGTAAAATCCTTGAAATGAAAATTAATATTAAAAAGATTCTAGAAAGAACAATATTCAGTGTGTACTCCAAATAGTCTATATTTTAAAATATATACATCCTTAATGTACTTTAGAAATACTGGTATGTGTAACGGAAATGCAGATAATCTAAAAAATAAATGGCTAGATTTTTATTTCATTATAAGCTAAGTACATAAGCCAAAAAGCCATTAAAGTACATTATATCTTAGTTCAAAATTTTAAGGTCACAGAACTATTTCTTTGAGCATGTCACTTATAATAACTCATTACTTTCGAGAGCTTTCAATAGAAATGACTGCATAGTGCTATCTACAAACAAATCTAGCAAATATATGTGGGTCATTCTAAGACAAATGTGACCTAAAAAGTGACTAACTGATGTCCTGTTATTTTCCTAAATATACCATGTTTGTAAAAACAAATACAATAAAATACTCTCCAGAGCACACAAAACAGGATTTCAGCTTTAGAAACCTAAATATATCTAACTTTCCAAAAGAAGACAGTAACAAAGTGCTAATACTAGTGTATGTCACTTATTGAAATGTACAAACTGTCCAAGATGTAAAACTTAATTATAGAGATTGGTGGTGAGATTTTAACTTATGCTCCTAACTCAGGTACTTTCGAAGATCCCGTCTGAGGTTTCACCTTTCCTGGCCTTCTGACCCTTACCTTCAATACAGCTGATCCATCAGCCAGGTGTCTTTAATTATGAATCTTTGTGGTCAGGAATATTCAGAAACAGCTGGTTTTGGAAGATTAGCATAAGCAATTAAAAATTGTGCGTGATTTTGAGGACTAGTATTGGAATGGGGCCCAAGGTTATGGTTCTTCTCTTGAGACCTTAGAGTAATTTACTCCAAAGTCATAGACCCTGGACATCATCCATATATTATATTTCACCAGTTTTTAAGATGGCCTGAAATAACTGGGACTAAAACAGATCCAGGGTGATACGGAAAGTAACTAGAAAAGATAACTAAGAAAATATCCTCTCGCTAGGTTCAGCTTGGATTTTAACTAAATAAATTCAGTCACTTCTTATGATGATGGGGGGAGTAGAAAGAGGGAAGAAACACAATGGCAAAGCAAAGTGCAGCTCTGTTTAATCCATATGGACATGTCTGCTCAAATCCCTTTGCTAATGTATTTCTAATTTAGATAGACTAACTCATCCTATAATGAGAGTTCCTGTGAAAGTGTGGTGCATTTTTAGTGTTCTTCATATGTATTAAATATTCCTATACTTTTTTTAAGGGCTTTAACAGCCAAAAATATATGCAGCCTTCTGAGGTGTGCAAGCTTGCCTGTTTGTGTAATGGTCCAGTCTATTTAGGAGAAATGTCCATCTCCTGGACAATGCCAGAGAACAAACCAATTTTACCACTGGGGAGTTACAGAGCTACCTAGGGTGTCTCCACACTTCCCAACTGCCTTTGCCTTTCCAGCCCATGGGAGTTACACCAAACCTAGTGCTGAAATTCTTTTATTTCAGAGTGTCAGTTGGACCCCAATATATGCTTATAGCAAGAAAAATATAACCTCGTATTGGAGAATGGTAGAAATACCATGCCTCAGTAGTTGGAAATGGCAGTTTGGTGTTCCTATGCCATTCACTGGAGCTGGAGATAGGGACCATATTTTCCCAAAGGGAAAACAGGACAATACATTGGGCTGGCCTCAGCCCCCACTCTGCCCCCAGGCCTCCCTGCCTCCTGTCCAAGCAGGGCCAGCCTGAGCCCTCCCCCACCCCCCCCCCCGTCTATTCCACATGTGGGGCCCGCACAAGCCCCCACCTGCTGCCCGTCCATGGTGGCCCAAAGCCCCTTTTCCCTCAAACACGCAGGACCAACCCAAGGCCCCCTGCTGCCCACCCACATAGGGCTGGCCTGGCCCAAGCCACTTTCCCAAATCCTCCCACCCTCTCAGGCCAAGCAGTTCCTCTCTGCCCTGCTAGAGGTTGCACCCTACTTTTTTTTTTTTTTTTTTTTTTTGGCAAAACCGGGCATTTGTCCCGTTTGCTCTTGCGAATGGGACAAATGCCCATTTAGCAAGAGCAAATGGAACAAATAGTGAGTTTTTCCAGAAAAGTCAGGACAGCCCGGACAGGGCTTTAAAAAGGGACTGTCAAGGCCAAAATGGGATGTATGATCCACCCTGCTAGGATCCCAGAAAAACACCCAAAATTCTCTTGAAACCCAGGATTAAAAAAAAAAGACGTTAAATATTTTGAAATCTGTCATTTTTCAGCTCTCGCTACACACCTGCAACACGTGCCAGACAATTACAGGTTGAAGGTTCAACTTTAAATACATATGTAATGAGCACAGAAATATACAGGCCCAGACTCACTTGTGCATCTACTCCCAGACTCACTCCCTACTCCTCCAGCCAAGATCCATCATCGACTCCTCACTGATAGGCTCCTACAGTCCCCTTCTTGAGCATTGCTGACCACAAGCAGTCAAAAGTCATGTGTTAGATCTCATGACACATGACAAATCACAAGATAGGCTTAAAAACCATGAGATTTTTTAAAAAAATTCAATAAAAGTTGGGCTCTTTCCCTTTGCCTCCTGGTTTCTGAGCCCTTCAGGTACACTTGTGTCATATTTTCAAGCTCTTTTCTGCAAACTTGAAGGATAGAAACTTACTTTTTTTTTTTCAATGAAGGCTGAGATCCTCAAATAATCACCTGACTCCAGGAACTGGGAGGGAATAGGGTCACAGACATTTACCAGCTTGATGATGCTCATAGGAATAATGAATTTTTGTCAACATTTGTGATATTATCATGATAAAATTGTGAGGTCTAGCAATAATAGGGTTCAAAAAAGAACTAGATAAGTTCATGAGGATAGGCCTATCAATAGCTATTAGCCAGGATGAGCAGGGATGAAAAACCATGCTCTGATGTGTCCCTAGCCTCTGTTTGCCAGATGCTGGAAGGGGCAACAGGGGATGGAACACTTGATGATTAACTGTTCTGTTCATTTCCTCTGATGCACCTGGCATTGGCCACTGATGGCAGATATTGGTCTGACCAAGTATGGTCATTCTTATGTTTTTAATACTGCCATCCTCCACTCCCCACGCTACACAAACACACTCCAAGGCACATTGTAGGAGCCTCACACTCCCCAACCCAACAATTTCCCATCTTCAGCCTGAAGAGAGGAGGCTATCTCTGGGTTCCTATTCCCTTAAGCCTGCCTCACTGCACTGTGATGGGGGCAAGGCAGCTCCTGCCCAGCTAGAGGAGGGGCAGCCCAACTGTGCTATATATTCCAGCTATCTGCCTCTTCAGAGCACAAAGGGATCCTCACAGTGCTGCGGGCAGCTGGTATGGCTGGCTGTGACAGAGCTGCCTCTGCTGGCCAAAAGGGGGAACTGCATGGAGCTCCACTGACTGGCCTGTGTTTTATCATTGAATAGCTTCTTTAGCTTCCCATTACCACATGGTAACCTCAGCTATCCTCTGCTTTATCTCCTCCCCTCCTACATATCACCATCTTCCTTTTCCTTATTTCAGTAATGTTTAAAGTGTCATGGTCATGAAAAGTGCTCAATGTTCAGACCCACACAGTGAAGTCTATTCTCCCTCTCCACAGAATAGGTACAGCACAGGCCTCAGCTGTGCTGTGTAACTCATGATGCCCAGCCAAGGTGTCACAACATTGATTGGGGTGGACTAACCTAATAAGTAAAAGTTTTAGTTCACTGTAAATGCTCATTCATTCCCCAATTCATGCTGAGAATGCTAGCAACAGTGTCAATTGTTCTAGTTCTTGTTATGGGACAGATCCTTACCTCTAGGAACTAGTCTGAAAGCAAAGAGTGTCAAGTAGGTCACCAAAAAAGCCATCAGATGGTTACAACTCCCAGTTACTATTGATCTGGTCTGGATGGGAATTAGCACATCTCCCTCTTCAATACGCAGCACACCTGGAATACGTTTGCCTTTTAAAATTCAAGTATCTGATATCAGCTGAGAATAATGAGACATTGCAGGTCATGGATCAACTGCTGTAATTTGTGTCCAGAATCAGGAAGTGAGTATCCCACAATCAGATCACCAGAACAGGTGGACTCTTTTATAAGCAATACCACTATGTTTTTACATTCAAGCTAGCATGTTACCATTTAGGTGCTTTGTTGTTACTCTGCAAAATGCAATAGATGACATGATGCAACTTAATGATGGAATGATAGTTCCTTATCAGAAAATTTATAGTGGAAAATCTGAACTGGGCATTTAAAATTTAAGTTAAGCCACCTCTCTTTGCTGAAATAAAGAGGAAAACTGTTGCAAATCAAATTATGTTGAAAGAGGTTTTTAGACCACTGTTTACAAAACAAATACAAATAAGAACAGCAGGATGTCAGCCCTTCTGAAGAAAAACAATTAATAACAAAACAATGAGGAGTCCGATGGCACCTGAAAGACTAACAGATTTATTTGGGCTGCCACCAGACTCCTCGTTGCTTTTGTGGATACAGACTAACACGGCTACCCCTCTGATACTATAACAAAACAATTACCTTGTAGAAAGCATGTATTACAACATGTTCCTAGATTCTTTAAATATATACCAGTATCTAGGTATATAGAATATTTCATGACAGTTATTATATAATGAAAGATACAAGAAAAAATAAGTTTTGTGGTGTGTGTTAAATCCTGAAGTAATAGCAATACAGTTGTGTTATGCAAAGAGGGATCAAGTCTCCTCTCATTTTCACTGCAGATTCTCTCACATATTTCCCGTGATACAAGTCAATATATGGTTAAGTGTTTGTGGATATAAGGCAGACATAACTGCAGAAAGCAGCCAGTTATTGTTGTGGGCTCTCGTGGTTATATCTTTAAAATGGACCTGCCCAGGTGCGTCCATAAGCCTGCAAGGATACAGTTGCAGGATCTAGGGTTAATAATACAAAAGGATTTTTTAAAATACATCAGGAAAAATTAATTTCTCGCAATGTATAAGTCTGATACTAGATAGGGTCAAATTATAAATCATGATGCAGAAAAGGCTAAACAGGATGACTCAGGTAGCCCATATTAAATGCATTAAAAACAGGATAACTGATAGATCACAAAAAGTAATTGTCAGTGGGGAATCATCCAATGGGAGTGTTTCTAGAGAAGTTTCTCAATGCTATTCAGTATCTTTGTCAATTACCTAGAAGGAAATATAAAATAAATGCTGATAAAATTTACAGATGACACAAAAATTGGTGGAGTGGTAAATAATGGAGAGATAATGTGTCTGCTATACACAAAAAATGGATCATTTGGTAAGATGGGCTTATTTGAATAAATATTTTACTACAGCCAAATAAAAGACCATGCAGCTAGGAACAAGAATGTAGGTCACTTTAAGGATGGAAGACTATTTTGGAAAGCATTGACTGAAAAGGATTTAGGAGTCATGGTGGATAACCAGCTGAGAATGAATTCCTAGTGTGATATGGTAGCAAAAGGAGCTAATTTAATCCTTGGATGTATAAGCAGGGGAATATTAAAAGTAAGGAGATGGTATTACTGCTGTATATGGGATTAGTGATACTTTTACTGGAATACTGATTCCAGTTCTGGTGTCTGCACTTTAAAAAAGATGCTGAAAAATTGGAAAAGGTTCAGAAAAGAACTATATGAATGATTGAGGTCTGGAAAACCTGCTTTACAGTGAGAGACTAAAGAACCTCAATCTATTTAGATTATCCAAGAGGAGGTTAAAAAGTGATTTGATCACAGTGAACAAGTGCCTGCCTAGGGAAGCAAGTATGTATATGATGGAGAGCATATGACTAAATCCTAGGCCTGCTTGGATATATAACTGAGCCTGTGATCGGAGAAAAGGAGGGCTGGAGGGGAAGACTCCAGGGAGAGCTGACCTGGGAGTCAGTGCTCCATAAAGAGCAGGGGACCAGCCAGGGAAAAGCCTGTGTTGATCAGGGGAATCATTTTGTCCTGATGCCACTTATGAGGGTTGTGTCTGGACAATAAATTATGCCATGAGGTAAGGGCCTGAGATGACATGGACATGGCACTTGTTCCCTTTGGGGCTGGAGAGACAGACAGCTTCTTACAGAGGGTAATTAACCTCTGGAATAATTTACCTAGAGATTTGCTGAATTTTCTGTCACCTGAAGTCTGTAAATCAAGACTAGATGTGTCTTTCAAAAGATTTTATAGCTGAAACAGAAGTTATGTGCTTGATGCAGAAGTTATTGAGTGAGTTTCTATGGCCAATATTATGCACTGTCCTTAAAAACAAACAAACTCTATGAATGTAGTCCTAGTGAACAAGTCACTCATAGCTACCAAGCTTAATGCCTGTGACTTTATTGTCTTACTCTTTGTTCAAGTGAGCAGTGATCTCTGCATTTGTTAGAGATCCAGTTCTGCACCATATTATGTATGGCACATTCCACTCAATACTAGTTTGGGTAGAAAAAGGCATCATTGAATATTATTTGTAAGCGAGACTAAGATTAAAATTGTTCTCTTGATCATTAGAATCTACATAGATTAACGGATTTACTTTCTGATTCAAGTCATGGTCTTACAGTAAAATTATTATTACTTAATTCATATTTTATATTCAGTTCCAGTGCCATATACATTCATGGTGCTTAAGATAGCGTTGAGTTCTATTTGGTGCTGAGCACTCTCCCAAATCCAGCAATGTGAATAGTTAACAATGTGAATAGTTCCACTAACGTATTTGGTACTATTCACAGCATGTAAAGATATGCATGTGCATATTTCTTTGCATGATTAGAGCCTAATAAATCTCATTACAACTTTAATTTCCTCCCTCAAGAACTGAGAATTATTTTGAAACAGAAAGACAAATGGACATTTTTAAATTTTAAAAGTCAACCTATATAGTGGTCTAATTATACTCAGAATGTTATTTTAAGACAACATTTGGAGTTTCAGTAATGCAAATATGTTTTACTCTCTTGACCTTTATTGTCAAAATATTTTGTTTCCAATGTTGTAAAAATATAATATGAACAAACATACACACACACAACTTTTAACAGGCTGAGATGTCTACATTATGCCAATTTTAAATGTAGTGTAGAGGTTTTTCCTTTTTCAGTGGTTGAGTAACAATATATAACCACATGAAAACAGCGGTTTACAATGGCCGTTAGCTACAGTACTGTGAATAGTGCCTGTATAGTTTTATTTGGTCAAGAAAAAAAACTTGCTGAAGTGATGTAATAGACCTTACCATCAAATTCCTTTCTTTTTTTTCAGAATTGCATATGTACTGTTTTTTATATGCCAATGACTGCTTTTGTGATAAAATGCTGCCAAAAGCACTCTTTGATGAATAGTGGGTAAATTCAAATGCCTTATATCACACTACTATTTTTAGGGGGAAAAGAACAAACGGAAATCCATAATAAATTAGCGCATACATTTGACACTGTAAGAATGAGCCAAATAATTGTGGCATCGAATATTGAACTCCTCCAGCAAGCCTACCCTTTCTACTCATGTCTGTACTAATCACTGGGAGACGTAATACAAAGTACTTTACCAAGAATGAGAGTACTTTATGAATTATGTTAATGTTCAACAATCTCCAGAATATATTTGTGAAAATTAATCTTATATTATGTGGGGTAACAATGAATAGTCCCAGTAAATAGGCTATGTGCTCAGGGAAAGACTTGTAAAAGGCACGGGGTTAAGAGGTTGAATCCTCATCCAAAAATCCAATAGGTTGCATCCAGGACACATCTACTCATGCTTGGTACTGGAGGAGGCAACAGAAAGGGGCCTACTCAAGCTTTCAGCCTCCTGAATCTGCACCCTGAATGTGGAACTAATAGTCATATCCTTAGAACATTCCCAACATGTCCATTCCTTCCTCCACATTCCACATCTCTAAGATGCTGCAGCATATAAGAGGCTGTGAAGGCCTCCTGCATGAGGCCTCCAGTGCCTGGATCTCAGGCAGAGCACAAATACAGTCTTATGTGCTGTCTCAAGGCTTCCACTGGGAGGCAGGGCGACTCAGGTTTAGATAATAATACGGTATAACTGACTCTAGTGCATTAAATCTCCCTTTCACCAAGAGGCTGGTTCTAAGTAGACAAAGCAGACACTTTCATCTCTCTGATGATTTCCCGATGAAAGGAAATCTCTGATGGTGAAGGGCTATTCCTGCACTACTCCTCCCGTCAGTCAATGCAAGGGCCTTCATAAGAGAATGGCCAGCCCCAGGACTGGGGGAATGTAAAGATGTCACCTTTGCCTTCACCTGTGTCCTTCATCAGACACTGTTTGACCAGACCAGAGAGTAAGGCCCTATATTTCTTCTCAGAATTTAGGCATATGTACATGATATAATTTGCAAGATTTTAAGTGACTAGAAATTATACATATTGGAGGAAATCTTGAAATTAGTCTACAAAAATACATTAATAGGAGTTACGGAACTAAATACCTCTAAGGATCTGCCCCAAGGGTGAGGCCATATGTGTCCATGACATTTATTTCCACACACTGCGACACAGGTGAATGAGGCACTGCCACTTTTCCGTTGCTATAAATAATGATTGTAAATAAATTTTCTTGATTTTTCAGATTAGAAAAAAATCAATGTGCAGCAAAGGCCCTTAGATGTACAGTATTTGTTACCAAGTTCCATAGTTTGGTTCCAATGGGAGAAAAATGTGGGATCTGTCTGCCTCTGTTGCAGTTCATTCCCCCATCTCTAGGTACAACTAAGCCATCTTTCCTAAGGATGACTGTCATCCCAAGCTCATACAAGTACTTTTCAGACCAAAGTTTGTCTTTTGCATGCGATGGAACCAAGTTAATTCCCCTTTTCTCGTCCTGGGTCTGCCAGTAATTCAGTGTTTTGTGGGCTGTTCACAAGACATTGACTATCCTAATTACATCGTTTCTCGGGCACTACTGCCCTTAGTAAAAGCAGGACGTAAAACCCCCTAAAATATATTTCATTATTAGATTTTTCAGTATGGTAATCACTAGTGTAGCATCAGTTTTCATACTTTATTGGTTGACAATACCCTAAACTTGCAGGGATGTAAACTCAATGATTAGATTCTATGCAAAATTACTCTGAAAGTAAACTAGCAAAAATAGTCTCAGAGCTCATTTAGCTACAGTTATAGTTATTACCTGATAAATAGGAAGGACCTTCCAGTGATGATCTAAGTACCAATAACGTGATTTGCCACAGTATGGACTCTTCCTTATACAGGCTAGGGATCACCTGAAAGTCACTCATTAATCCCGTTAGCTTTATTGCACAATTTGATTCCATTTTGCTTTTTAATTTCCTTTGCTTTATCTATTAACAGACAACCTTTTGTGACTGTATTATCAGCGCCATACTTGTTTGTAATCTATATCCCTTTGAATTTTGCTGGTTTCCAACACATATGGCCATTGAACCTGTACAGAGATCATTAAGCAGTAAACATATGAAACAGTCTTTAGTGTATTTTCAGCATAATCTTTTCATTTCTTTGCTCACAATAGGCAGACACAAATAGTTTGATTAAAAAGAGAATGGGGAAAAATGCAGAAATGTGTCTTGTTTCTTTAGTGAATTTTATCATGCACACAATATATTGATGATTGGTTTGGGTGTTTCTTTTTCCCATTGGCCTTGTCTGAATCCCACAGACTTTCATGTCTATAGAAACATTTTAAACAGTAATTTATGTCATAGGTTGATTCACATAATAATGACATTTATAGTTTATCACACTCATAGCTTTATGGGTGTGTACCTTAAAGGCAAAGAAGCAAATTTTTATTAACACATGTTTATACATAATTGACCATTTGGGAAGTAGGAAGGAGAAATGGCTGTGATTTACATAGCTTAAGAAATGTCTTAGAGCACCTCACCCAGTCTGGAGCTCCCACTGTGACAGATGAGCAAATGCCCATGGGAGATGACAGCATGGTATTTATGGTATTTCCTTCTGAGACAATTAAGTAACATATGCCAAGACCATAGGGATTATCTTTGAGCTACACAGTATGTAACTCTATCTGAAAAGAAATATAATATTTTATAAATCTGACAAACTGTAAGAAAGACTAAATTGATTCACCCATTTTAATATTACTAACTCTTCTCCGACTTTATCAGATGTTTCTTGATTATGTTTAAAATAAAACATTAACATGAATATATACATGCAGGTATCACTTTAGAATTATATATATATCCCACTACAACAATCCTGTGATTTAAGCCATTATATGAACTACCTTATCTAACACAACCCCCACTTCACACACCTGTACTAAGCAGTACTAAATGCTTGGGCACTTTTTTTAAAAAAAGAGACTTTCAGTGAATACTGAAACCAAAACCCAATACTTATTCACAAATATATCAAAGGCCTAGCTCTTCATTGCTTCGCACCATGTGTGGTCATTTACTTCTGTGCAAAGTGGATGCAAAATGCTACAATGCTGATCTGCCACGTAGGTGATAACATTGAAGAATCAAACACAAGCTTGATCAACATCAATCAGCACAAGCTTCCTCAGTGGAGGGACCATCTCTGACTAACAAGGTAGTTCAACCTCCCTTTATTATCAAACTACACTTGGTGGGCCAAGATGGCCTGGCCACCACAGAGTACAGGGGGCAAAAACCAAACATACAAAAACACAGAGCCAGAGAGTATGTAGTAATAGATATAAAAGTGTGCAACAGAAATTAATTTATCATCATCTATACCGAAAAGTCTTTTAGTCCCCGTAGGCTCCCCGTAGTTTTTTTTACCTCTATGGAAAATCCATAATTTCCAAGGGAGGCAGGCCTCAGTCTGTATTGACTCTCCCCCAACCTAGAACCTTTTGTCCAGCAGATGTTTGTTCCTTCTCCTGACCCTTTCTGGAGCTAATTATTTTCCTTGGACACTCCTAGGTACTGCTTCAGTCTCCTAATCTTCCAGATCACTGTCTCATCCTTCTCTCTCCTTGGAAGGAGCTGGATCTGATGTATACAGGCCCAGACCCCACCCACTCCCAGCAACCTCGGATAGGACTGATTAATTAGAGTCAGCTGCTCCCCTGCCCTTTCCTCCCATGTGACAATTCACTCTGTCAAACCCTGGCCATTCAGGCAGTGTCATCTCCAGTAAGACTTCCACTGAGCTGTTAATTGTGCTTGTGTGATGTGGACACTTATCTATCAGGAGCTGGACTGAAAGCAGCAACTCACTTCACATATCTATAATCTTTAACGGACACGTGTAAAAGTGTAAACTGTAATTTATGCATGGTCTTTATCTTTTTTTTTTTTTGTATTCCAATAAGTAATAGATTTAACGCTCTTTTGGGGCAAGGACCCTCTTTGTTCAATGTCTAGCACAATGGGGTCCTGAACCATGACTGGGACTCCTAGGCACTATCAGAATACAAAAATAATAATAAACCTTCCAATAATTTATTGTTTATTTGTTACAGGCTCAAACACAATGTGTTGTTCATGGTATTATAATCTGATAAATTCCAACATTCCCACTGACTTCCTCTGGTGGAGGATCAGACCCCTACATAGTGCATTGTATATACTGAAGTTATACAGTATTTCATGTTCTAGTCCTCAAATAGAATCAAATTCTGAACTCAAGTTTTACTCAGTCCTTAATCAAGCAAATGCCTACTGAAATGAACAAAATGGTCTCTGATTTTATTTTCAAATGCTAATGTAAGAGCTAATGTGGAAAAAAAGAGACTAAAATCCCAGGCAATAAACTTATTGACACCTCAAACTAATGTAAAATAGGATTCAAGATTAAAATAAAGCTACACATTGCAAAATACAAAATATACAAAAGTTATAAGATTTATTTTTCCAATAGTCATGAGCAAACTTTGAATTTCTGTTAATATATACTATGTGATAATAGGGTGATGCTCTAGAGAGTACATTACTGGAAGTATGAATGGACCAGTTTGGTGACTAATAGATCCTTAATGGCTTCCAAACTAGCCAATAATCTCTGGTAATGCTATCGCTAGAGGATCTCCATGATGTAGAATATATCATGCTGCAATATATAGTTTGTTGTACACTGTTTACATTAGTGTTAAGTTTGAATAAGATCATAATGGAACTTTAGGTGTTTGTTCTAGGTACCTAAGTTAGTATTAAGGAGCTTAACATACAAATTAACAAATGTAAAGTTGTGACAATAACTTGGATTCAGGAATAGCACCATGGTCCTACCACATATTTCTTTCACTGCTGTATTACCAGCCATGTGTGTTGGTGAAATAGGGGTTGCACCTCCTTCCTTATTTTTACAAAAAGCTCTGGTGGTCTGCACTGGCTTGGGTGGAGAGAGAACCCTGGTTGCATAGGGTCTGAATAAACAGCCTATTTTCATCTGGAGCTCCTGATGTGTGGAGGGTGTTGAATTGTCCATTTGCATTTTGCCCTAGACTGATATGATTCAACTAATATTTTAAAGATATATTCTGAAAATTACAGTTATAACATTATAGCTTATATATGATAAATATGCTTCTTTGCATAACCACCAGCTATTAGGCAAACACTCCCCACTGCTGCCACCAATTGGGCATGAGGAAGTATAATTGTCTATTATGGGAAACTTACATCTTCCCTTGAGGGAAAGTCATTGCTGATAACAAAATACTGGAACTGGCCCACTACGTGAACTGTTATGGCAGCTCCTTCGTTATGTGCCTCTTTAGGTTCAGGATCTGGACTTTTATTAAAAATAGTCCAGACAATTTAATATGCAGAATATTACATATCTTACATATCTGTCCAATGTAAGTTTTTGTGTGTATGTGTGCCTGTGCATGCAGAGAATTGTTCTTTATACACATTATGAACTGTCATGCACATCTATGGTGATACAGAGTAAGCAAATAATGAAATCTTTGTGGGAGTACCTGAAAATATATACTGAGCTTCTTCTCTTCGGCATATCATTCTATCAAACATATTAAGAGATTATTCTCAACATAATACCTTCAAAGAACTCTCACAAAAATACCAGGATTTGATTCTGCAGCTTTTACAATCAGGTCCTAATAATTACATAATAGGTCTATCCAACTAACAGGGGTTACATGGAGACAAGAATTCCATTTATGTAAATAAGTTTTTCAGTTTGGGGCTTTTAGTATTAACATCAACACACACAAATTTAACAAATGGAAAGTCACAGCACTAGTGTCTCCCCTCCGACTGATTTTAAGCCTAACTCTCCATTCAAACCAATGTCAAGTTCTACTTAAAAAGTGACAATGGCAAAATATGGCCCAAGAATTTTATCCTTAAATCTGGATTTGTATTTATTTATTTTCATGTGTACTGGAAATATGAAGTAAGCATAACAGTGGCATGAAATTCAAACTTTGTCAATACTGTAATTTTTTAGGACAAGTACAATTACATCAATATTATTGTAATTAATGATTACACCATGCTTTGGAAGAAAAGTACAGAAAAGGTTGGTATTAACATGCAAGACACAGCAGAGTGATATCAATACTCATTTTACTGTTCAGATTTTTTTTAAAAAGCTAATAGCTGTCAAAAATACCCATTATAGGCTAGTCTATAATTTGTAGAAGTCAAGTAATACATTTTTTCTGAAGGTATAATGGATGCTCCATGGAGCAATTATTTTAGAAAGACAACTTCATCTCAGCTGTCTCATGCCAGCAGAACTATTTAAGAGCCAGAGATGCATAATTCAACATGGAAGAGCTGTCAGTTTTAAGAATACCTTTAAATTATAAAAACTTAGCACCACCAGTCAGTTATAATTATAATGGAAATGTAGTTTTCTGTCATTTTATCATAGCAAACATCTCTCAAGAAGCAATTTCATGTGTTAAAATATTTTGGCAAAGTGACTTTTGATTCCAAAGGAATACAGATTATCTAGTTTTACACCTGAATATTTTTCCTTTAAATTGAATATAACAGCTTACACATTGTACAAAATGAATGCAAGAGTATTAATAAAAACCCATTAGAAATTGTTACTGTGGAAACAATGGGCTGTGTAACCCCCCTGGACTCATCAAGTTATGCACAAAAATATTTCATTTTTATTATAAGATATGACAAGACAGTTTTTCACCAGACATCCAATTATTTTATATAACAAATGGTCTGTGGTAAGAGGACAGTTCCCCTTTTGGCTTGGGCCCTTTTTCGTGACCAGCAACGAAAATTCAGTGTGGCTGATAGCTCTAGTCACTCTGCTAGTTCAAGGCTTAAGAGAAGTGAACCAAAGCCCAAGCTCCCCGGAAATGCTCACAAATAATTAAGTTAACATCTGAATCTATTTACTCCCCTTTCCTGTATATACAGGAACTTACAAGAGTCTCTTTGTTGGATGTGTTTTGTATATAATACAGCACCCAAGGGATTTACAGTATAACATATTTTTGACAAAGAGTAGCTTATAAAAATGGGAAAAAGTGATTTTTCCCCTTACACCCAGTAGATAGAACAATGCCTAGTTAAACATTAGGTTAAGTGAGTCAGTATCCTCAGCCCTCTCTCTTTAGGCTAAATCCTGCAAAAGTGGCCTACTTCCAATCAAAGGGTCTTTGCTCAGGTGAAAGTCTGCTGAAACACATTGGGGCTGATGAAAGGAGCCCTCAGATCCAATATTTGCATCAGGGTCAAGTCACCCCCACAGCTGGGTCCTGATGAATACGGACTGCAGAGTGGTGGATACAGCCTGCTACATCCTTCCGCTTGGCAGAGTTTGGTCCATTTGGACCCATGTTGTCTTGGTGCCACTGGCTATGCTGTCATGGTTTCAGATATGCTTTCCCTTCACCACTTTCCTTATAGAGACCCTCAATAGAAGTCACTTTCATGCTGCACAGGGCTAACATGGAGTCTGACTTTTTCTTTGCTTTTTTTGACAGATGGTTTTCAATAAATTAATTTCCTGATCATTATTAAATTATTTTTTTAAATCTGACAAGTGTGATTTAACCCCTTTTTCTCCTCCCGTGGCTCTACAGTGCACTATATCCAAGTGATGGAGAGCTGTCCTCCCTAAAGCTACCAGCATATTAGCAAACTGGTGAGAAACCAGAGATCTAAACTAGCAAACACTGATTTCTTGTTTCTAAGGGTGCAACATGATGTAGTATTGCATAACATAATACAAATTAAGGAGCTAAATTGGTTTCATTTCATCTGATTTTCTGGCAGACTTTAATGTGTTAAGTATTTACTAAAAAGGCAATTGGAATGCATACAGCATACAGAATTATAATTTATTAACACATCTACAGTAGTGGCACATATTATCTTCCACAGTCTCACCTGTGAATTTCCGGGTTAAATCAGGTTCTCTCCCAATGGCACATTAAGTCTCAAGATATACGGTAGTGTATTCACGAGGCAGGATTTCCAGGGTGCCTTTAGATTTACCTTTGTTCTATATCTTTTAATATACTAATTGCTCAAATAGAGCTTTAAAATTAATACTATAAATACAAATTTGGGTTTTGTAGAGTATCACACTGCAAAATTCTAATGAGTCAACAAAAACTGTAAGTTTGCTCCTCTCTTGTACTCCACATGTAGGCAATTTACTAATAATGAATAATAAATATATTTTAATAGTGCCTGTGTTTGCTGTGCCACACATTTGATTTAAGTACAACATGGGACTTTCTCCATCCTCTCTGGACTTGCAGGTTACTGAAGGGGATGCTATTGGTGAGCTGCTGTTTTAGAGACCACCACAAAAGCCACAAAGATTTTCTTATAAGCACAGTTTTCAATGTTTTTCTATTTCCATGATAAAGGAGTAGTAATAACATAAAGTAAATTACTGGTTGCATAATTAGAATTACCAGTCCTGGGACTAAGGTACTCCACGCTTTTTACAGTTCAACTCTAGTAAAGTTAATATTGCATCATTTGGAACAGAGAGATGGAACTTCTGGGGGTTTGTGCTCTTTAATTTTATGGAATGAAAATAGGAGCTTTTCAAACACCTCAGACAGGTAGAATGGTGGGATGTAATACACTGGGTGGGACTTTACAGCCATGGGATTTGTGTGTGTAACGGTAAAATTTTCAAAAGCATTTAAAATAACATTTTTAAATCTCCTTCCTCTGAAGTATCAGGGGATGGCCACAGCTCAATATGGAGCACTGGATGACGAGAGACAGGGCTCTGAGATGTTTCTGAACATTCTTTCTCTCAGGTGCTTAGCTAGTTGGTTCTTGCCCAAATGCTCAGGGTTTAACTGATCACCATACGTGGGTTCAGGAAAGAATTTTCCCCCCGGTCAGATTGGCTGTGACCTTGGGAGATTTTTGCCTTCCTCTGCAGGGTATGGTGCATGGTTACCTGCCAGGTTTATCTCTTTACATACTCATTTAATCCTTTTCCTGCCATTGCTGGAGTCTCAAGCACGGTTTCACCTTGGTATCTCCTATTCTCTGCCGGTGGCACATAAAGATTAATATCCTCTGGGCTGTAATACTTTGGTTTAATTTCAGTCATTGAGTTTAGTCTGCAGGTGCAGGCTGGTAATGGTGGCCACTCAACAAGGGGAGAAGTCTGAGGTTCGGTCAGACCAAATCTGAACTTTTTCGGAGGGAAATTTCAACCAAAAATTTTCACCCTGCTCTAGTTTTCACCTTGTTCTCCTCATCCTTCTCCAGGTTTTTAAGTACTTCAAGATGCTGCTTCCCCTCCTCAGGTTGCTGTCATTGAACACTTCCTGTTTTTTACAAAAGTGCTTACAGAGCAACCTGTACACCAGAAGTGTGCATATAATGGGCACCAAATCAAACTATAAATGTTCATGAAATAATCCCACATCATAGAATGATCACTGAAATGTTAAAGTCACAGAGAGCAAGGAAACTGCAAAGGAAGACTCTGTGCAATGGTGGTAGCTACAGAATGCTAAAAATGGAGACATTTTAAACTCCATTATAATATACATTTTCAAAATGAGGATCAATGGTTGCTGCATTTTTTTCTCAGTGCAAAATGTATTTACAGTGTGGCCTAAAAGTTTTTAGTCCAGTTTCTCAGTCTAACACTCCTGAATTCAATTAATGGAGACATTCTAGCACTTACGTCAAGTTATGCTGCATATAAATGGGGATAAAAGGATTACCGGGTTATAAATCACTAGAGAGATTCTAGGGATATAAATCTCAGGGACACTGGGCTTCAGTGTTAATGGAAATGCAAAATTCTATTGGTTAATCAGAATTAAGATTCTGTACCAGACACATCACTGAATTTGTACAAATTTTCCTAATAAAACTCTGGGATGGTAAAAGGTACAAAATCTAGCTGGTGGCCTACAACATACAGTCTATATACTATCCAGTATAAGTGTGTGTGTGTTTATATAATCAAATATAGTAATGGGGTTGGTTGCTAAAAGTGTTGGTGGGGGTCATTCTGTTTTAAAAATATAGTATGAGGGTGAAGGTGCAGTGCTGGCATAGAGGTTAACATTTCTAGGCCTCTCAAGGTGTGTCTACAAAGCAAAGAATGATCCGCCATTGGCCCATGCTAGCTGACTCGGACTCACGGGGCTCAGGCTGTCAGACTGTTTCATTGTTTTGCAGACTTCCAGGCTTGGGCTGGAGCCCGAGCTCTGGGACCATCCCACCATGCATGATCCCTAGAGCCTGAGCTCCAGCCTGGGCTGGAAGTCTACACAGTAATGAAACAGCCCCACAGCCCAAGCCCATGAGCCTGAGTCAGCTGGCATGCGCAGTCATGTGGGTGTTCAAGAGGGATTTGAATGAGAAGAGGGAGGGAGGTGACATTGGGACATGGAGGGGATCATCAAGGCATAAAAGAACAGCATAGAAGAAAAAACGTGGGAATGAATAACTTGAAATGATCAGTTGGAGAGGATTTTATGCCCATTTGAGAACTTCTTCCTTGTAGAGATCTAATTTATTATTTCAACATACAAAGGAAAAGATCAGTGAGCCGTGTGTAATGCATGGAGGACTCAGATGCTAAGAAAATATAAAGAAATACTTCAGATTATTAGCAAACTCAATTCTTATTGAAGAGGGAAGGAGATTAGTACCTCCAGTTGACCCTTCAACTTTTCAGAGTGACCTATTAGAAATGGCAGATTTCCTTAGCCCTGGTGATAAATAGTATTAGAAAAGAATTTGGCAGCTAAGAAGATACCTGACCTTGAACTAGATGGGAAAACATTTCCAGATCCTTGCAGAGAATGGCGAATATAAAGACAAAGTAACTCTAGGGTATGTTACCTTCTGGCTTTCTTTGACACAATGTATTTTTGCTGATTACTGTAAGAAATAAGTGACAATGAGACACTGATAGAGGTGGATTCTGCTAGGTATGTAACAAAATGTGAAGGACAGTTTATACCCCAAGGATTAGCTGTGAGTTTATACATACAGTATTATTCCTAAAACAAACTGAAAACAAATATAAGTTAACAGCTCAAGTGCTGGTTAGTTGTATGACTTTTGGAGACTACAGTATGTTTTAAGCTTTATTGATACCTGACATGTAATCATGAGCATATGTTTAACCTAATGTTTAACTAGGCATTGTTCTATCTACTGGGTGTAAGGGGAAAAATCACTTTTCCCATTTTTATAAGCTACTCTTTGTCAAAAATATGCTATACTGTAAATCCCTTGAGTGCTGTATTATATAGAAAACACATCCAACAAAGAGACGCTTGTAGGTTCCTGTATATACATGCTGTACATCAGGATATTCTAGTTGAAATAATTGGAATGGACTGAGAAGGCATGACCCTGAGCCACTGGAGTGGGGAGGGTGGCATGGAAGATATTAAATCATGCTTTCTTTTGTCATTGCCAATTATGTATTCAGGTTCCATATCAATGTTTAATATATCATCATAGCAATGTATTACAGTCCCAATGTGTACTGCATAATCATAGTAACATCACTCTAATGTCATGTTAGACATTGGCAAGAAGCCACTAGTGTAAAAAATGGAGCTTACCAAGAAATAAGACTACAGTATTTTTTTAAATGAGTGATTAATTTTAAGCCAAACTAAAGAAACTACTCATTTGAAGGAGTGGAGGTCATTTCCAGCTGTTACTTCATAGTGTACGCTGGCACAAAGCCAGAGAGACAAAAGGGGAGGCACTGTAATAAAATATTTTTTAATAAATTATTAATTTTTTTCTAGCCAGACTGAAGATTTAGGAAGAGGTTGGCATTTTCTAACTAGTCTGGAGGCTTCCTGAACTGAACACTGTTTCCCTTCGCTAGGCAGCCGAATGTACACAAGGTCTACTTCGACTTACTGTAAATGGAATATGCTATCATTACCTGTGATAATGTGCACAGATTTCAAAATTCATTGTTTAGGCCAGGGGTGGGCAAACTTTTTGGCCCGAGGGCCACATCGGGGTATGAAACTGTATGAAGGGCCGGGAAGGCAGTGCCTCCTCAAACAGCCTGGCCCCCACCCCCTATCCACCCCCTGACTGACCCCCTCATAATCCCCCCCATCCAACCCCACCCCATTCCCTGTCCCCTGACCACCCCCTCCCAGGACCCCCACCCCTAATCGCTCCCCGTCCCCTGACTGCCCCCTGCCAGAACCTCTGCCCTATCCAACCGCCCTCCACCTCCAGAACCTCCACCCCATCCAACTGCCCCCTGCTCCCTGTTACCTGAATGCCCCCTGGCCCCCCCTGCCCCTTATCCAACCCCCCGGCCCT
Organism: Caretta caretta; assembly: GCF_965140235.1. NCBI lineage: Eukaryota > Metazoa > Chordata > Testudines > Cheloniidae > Caretta > Caretta caretta. The sequence continues at coordinate 25,061,876 of NC_134216.1, forward strand.
GGCCCCCTTACCATGCCACTCAGAGCAGCATGTCTCACCGCTGTGCCACCTGGCACATTACTGCACTGCCCTGCATGAGCATCCAGCCCCGCCACCCACAGCGCTGCCCACGGGGTGGTGTAGCTGTGGGAGGAGGGGCAGTGGGGGAGGGGCCGGGGGTGAGACTCCCGGGCCAGGAGCTGAGGGGCCAGGCAGGACGGTTCCGCAGACTGGACATGACCTATAGTTTGCCCACCTCTGGTTTTGGCTGTCCCACAATCAGTGGGTTGGTTTTTTAATTCCCTCTGTTGTTTAGGGATCATTGAATTGTTTTAGTCCTTAATTGTAGCGTCAATACAGAAGAGTTTGATTTAAAAGCATACTAGCATTGATTACTCATTACCAGGTTTGCTCTGATGTTTCTCAACACCAGAGAAAGCATGGTGGAGGTAGAAGAACCATGGGACTTGGAATCCAGATTGCTGAACTCTGTTCCTAGATTTGTCACCGATATGCTATGTAAATTCAGGCAAATCACTTAATTATGGTACACTCCCATCCATAAAGTAGATATATTCCCAAGTTCAAGGGGTGAAGTGTGGCTTAATTCATGACTGTTTGTCAAGCAATTTGAGATCCTCAGATGGAAAGCATTATAGTAGTGCAATTTTTTTTTGCACATGCAAACTGATTAATTACATTCCTATTAAGCACTTCTTCCCATGATGTCCTGCTGTGAAGGACAGAATCTTCCTGGATGAGTAACAACTGGGAAAAAAGTTGAGGGGCTGGGAGAGATTTATCCATTTATCCATTTATCCATGCATTATCCAGCCAACAGACTGGACTGACAGCTTGGAAATAAACCTGTCAGCTGACCTCACAGAAGTCTGAGATCCATAGTCACCTCCAGGTAACCTGAGGAGAGGTGGGGCAAAGCCTGCCCCACACAAATACCCCAGAAACCCCATACTCTTCCAAAGCACATTGTTTAGCATGCTGTCACAGAGTATTCCCATTTCCTGTACTCTGTCTACACACACATGCCCACAGAGAATCCTCAGGGGTTACTGCAGCCAGGCTACAGTCAATAATCTGCACAGTCTGTTGCAGCTACGAAAAAGAGAGCCACGGTAGTGGGGGCAGGAACTTGTCTACATGAGCTCCTCAGTCCCCTGCTGCACCTGTCTCAAGATCATTATAGTTAGTGGTGAGTATACATGCACCTTAGTCCCACAAAATAAAGAACCAGAATTTGTCCTATCACATCGTGCCTTGCCCAGGTAGTTTGTTCAATCCATAATTGTGATGACTGTTACATTTTCCTGAAATAAGAGAACCCAGGTTGAAGTTGAACTATTTGGTGCCATCCCAGCCCCACTGAAATCATTGGAAATTTTGCTATAGGTTTTAATGGAGCCAGGATTTCCCCATTTAAGCTTTTTTATTGTATAAACTAGAGAGTCCTAGGGAATAGGTTGGATTTGACTTGGTTTAGAATGAGAATTTCCATGGTTTTCTGAGAGTCTGGGCTCCCAGCCCCTGTGGTTTGACACTTGACTCGCTTAGTAGCTTGAAGCAAGCAGAATTTTCTTGTGGCTATGGAGCTATTACTGACAGTCATTCTGCCACTGGAAAAATAGAAAACAAAAAGCAGAGGGAGGAAGGAAATGGCAGGGGGTGAGGAGGGAAGAAGCAAACCCACAAAATGTACACCAATATTGTTTTGGCTTTAATTAGAACAATAAATAAGTAATCAAAATTTAAAAACCTATTTTTTGAGAAATTCATCTTTACAAGTGCAAAAAAAGAAAATCATTAGAAAATGTCAGCTCTCTCTATTTAGCAAGGACAGAGTTCTAATGAAACACACAGAGTCCATCACTCGATGATTGAGTGTTCACCAATTAATGCATGTTTTCAAACTTCTGCTTCAGTGAAGGTGGCTTAGAAGACAATTGCTATTCTATTCCAGGTGCTCTGGAATACCAGTCACATCCTGGCTGAATTGCAACCTAGGTTTTGGCCCTCTTTTGAAGTTCAAATCAACTCTGTTAGGATCTTGAGTGATATCCCCCAGTTTTCCCTTTCAGCGGCTCTGGCCATTTGACCCTGGTGGATCTTGCAGATGCTTTTGATATAACTGACCATGGGACATTTTATTTCTCTTAGACCTCATGTAACTGTTCTCTTCAGTTGAATCATAGTGAAGGCAGCATAATCCAATTATTTTGAATATAATACATAACAATTCTATAATCTATTATGAGTTTTGTGAGTCTTATTGAATGCTTTGAGATCCTCAGTAGAAGGTGTCATTTCAATGTCCTGAAAAGTATGTGTCCTGATATACAGATGTTCTAGTAATTATTCAGGTATACACAACTGTAAAAGGCAATTTTTTCCCCTAAGTGTATTTCTGAGAGAATGGTGCCACCCTATCAATGCATCACCACATTTAAAATTCACAATATATTCCGTAGCATTGATGTCATGCATTAGTCATTGCACATTATGGGACTGAACCAAACACCAATGGAATCAATGGAAATACTCCATGAGCTTTGGATCAGACTATGTTTGAATATTTAAATAACCTATTAAAGGAACACAATAAGTGCCTTGCACAAAAGAATTAACAGCAGAATTCCAACAAAAATTTGAAAAGGAGATTATTGCATGTTTGTTGACAAAATCCAAATGGCTTTATCTGGGAGAAGAAAATAAACATATTTCCCCATGCTTGATTGTTTGATTTCCTTACTGTTCTTCCAAAAATTTAGTAATGGATAGTGGTTTTTGTCACAAATTAGATTAGACTTAAAAATGTGAGAATGAAAAATGTAAATATGACAGGCATCAAGTACTTCTCTTGTAAAAGTACTTTATCTAGTTGTTATTCTGTTTGTTCTTCCTCCCACCTACACATTTTCCATATCCACACACACACAAAAGCAGAATACAAAGTAGAAACGAACAAAGCAGCATCTATAGTAGCAGATAAGGGGTATTAGGACAGCTCTAAAAGTATCATCCATAGTATGTTAGAATAGGATATAGAGTTAACTTACGCAGCATCATGGTCAGTTCCATCCTAACTCCAGGCAACCAAAAAGCAATGTTCTTCAGAAGGACCTCAGAAGAACTATTCCACTTGAAAAATCACCGCTTGCTATTTTTAACATTTGTTTCTGGCACTCTTGAGATGATTTGCACTACTGCGAGAATTATTAATTATTATTGAGGTCAGCAAACTCATAGTTAAAATACATTAACAGTGAGGGCTGCATTCTGTTCTCAATTACATCCACTGGAAACTGAGAGCAGAATTTGATCCTGAATTTTTATATCACTATATATATTCAGCCCCCTTCCTGCCCCCGCCTCCCCCCCACCCCCCAAATCTAACCCTGTAAGAAATATCTGAGCACATAAAAGGGATATCTCTGTTCCCAAGAGTTGACTGGTACTCTGCCCAACCTTGTTCATACCAAGGGAAAGTTTCAACAAGTCAATTTCCCATACATGCAACTTTGTACATGTCACTGTTGGATGCTGAATACAGGAAAGAGTCAAACTGTTCTCAAACAAACTTTCCCTATTAGAAGCCCACATTTTCAGTTTCTGACAAAGTATGGCAAAAGTAGAATGACAAAGTAGAATGACAAAAGTTAATTCAATTCATTAGGTTTTATAATTGTGATTGCTTAGTGTCAGGGTTCCCTCCCCACTCTGAACTCTAGAGGGGAGTTCATGTGGGGACCCTCATGAAAGACCCCTGTCATAAATATAAAGGGAAGGTGTCATAAAAATAAAGGGAAGGGTAAACCCCTTTGAAATCCGTCCTGGCCAGGGGAAAGCTCCTCTCACCTGTAAAGGGTTAAGAAGCTAAAGGTAACCTCGCTGGCACCTGACCAAAATGACCAATGAGGAGACAAGATACTTTCAAAAGCTGGGAGGAAGGAGAGAAACAAAGGGTCTGTGAGTATGTCTATATTCTGTCTTGGCCGGGGATAGACCAGGAATGGAGTCTTAGAACTTTTAGTAAGTAATCTAGCTAGGTATGTGTTAGATTATGATTTCTTTAAATGGCTGAGAAAAGAATTGTGCTGAATAGAATAACTATTTCTGTCTGTGTATCTTTTTTGTAACTTAAGGTTTTGCCTAGAGGGGTTCTCTATGTTTTTGAATCTAATTACCCTGTAAGATATCTACCATCCTGATTTTACAGGGGGAATTTCTTTATTTCTATTTACTTCTATTTTTATTAAAAGTCTTCTTGTAAGAAAACTGAATGCTTTTTCATTGTTCTCAGATCCAAGGGTTTGGGTCTGTGGTCACCTATGCAAATTGGTGAGGCTTTTTATCCAACATTTCCCAGGAAAGGGGGGGTGCAAGTGTTGGGAGGATTGTTCATTGTTCTTAAGATCCAAGGGTCTGGGTCTGTAGTCACCTAGGCAAATTGGTGAGGCTTTTTACCAAACCTTGTCCAGGAAGTGGGGTGCAAGGTTTTGGGAAATATTTTGGGGGGAAAAGACGCATCCAAACAGCTCTTCCCCAGTAACCAGTATTAGTTTGATGGTGGTAGCGGCCAATCCAAGGACAACGGGTGGAATATTTTGTACCTTGGGGAAGTTTTGACCTAAGCTGGTAAAGATAAGCTTAGGAGGTTTTTCATGCAGGTCCCCACATCTGTACCCTAGAGTTCAGAGTGGGGGAGGAACCTTGACAACCCCGTAAGCTTATTTTTACCAGCTTAGGTTAAAAACTTTCCCAAGACACAAATTTCGTCTTGTCCTTGAACAGTGTGCTGCCACCACCAAGTGCCTTGCACAAAAGAATTAACAGCAGAATTCAAGACAAAGAATAGGGAAAGGACCACTAGGAGTTCCTATTTCCCCAAAATATCCCCCCAAGCCTTTACACCCCCTTTCTGGGGAGGCTTGAGAATAAACAAGATGAGCACAAACCAGGCTTGGATTTTTAATACCCAAAAAACCCAATCAGATTTTTTAAAAACAGAAGTTTATTAGAAGAACAAAAAAAGATAAGAGAACAACTCTGTAAGATCAGAATGGAAGATAATCTTACAGGCAGTCAGATTCAAAACATAAAGAATCCCTCTAGGCAAAACCTTAAGTTACAAAAAGACACAAAAACAGGAATACACATTTCCTCCAGCACAGGGAAATTCACAAACCAAAACAAAGAAAACCGAACGCATTTTCTAGCTAGATTACTTACTAACTTTATAGGAGTTGGAGGGCTTGCATCCTTGATCTGTTCCTGGCAAAGGCATCACACAGACAGACAAAAGCCTTTTTCCCCCATCCAGCTTTGAAAGTATCTTGTCCCCTCATTGGTCATTTTGGGTCAGGTGCCAGCCAGGTTACCTAAGCTTCTTAACACTTTACAGGTAAAAGGACTTTGCCCCTGGCCAGGAGGGATTTTATAGCACTGTATACAGAAAGGTGGTTACCCTTCCCTTTATATTTATGACACCTACCATTCTGGTATTATGACTATCATCCCAATATAAAACTGTAACTCAAAATATATAGGCACAGAAATATTTAGTAATTGGTGTTGTAATTTAGACCAGCAACTAGATACCCAAGCATATATCAGCTTCAAGTTTTGTGGTCTGAAGGAACACTGCTAAACCATCAGTTTCCATTTATTTCCATGCATACAGTATATCTAGACATACTGAGCCAGATCCCATGCCATATGCTGGTGGTACAAACTAGATATTTAGTGGATGCCACCATCAGAGAATTCCCTTTGTATAAAGGAAACTTTAAGCCTCATCCAAACTCCCAGTGCTGGGGTTATCCCTAGGGAAAGAGAGCATGGACTCTGCATATTAAGGCCTGCCAATTTCTGGCCAGAATAGATATTTGGAACAAAGGAAATCTGGGTATTAGTAGAAGAAGCCCTGAGTTGTTTCTTATTGATGCCAGAGAGCCACTCATACTATTATCAGGGAACATAAAGGGGATTTAAATCCATCTTTGCCTGTCTCCACCATATGTGGTTGTGACCCTAAGAGCTGGCACAGCATTGTCATGATATATACCCAAATGGTGGCATGTAATATCTCATTGGAAAACCAATAACTCACTGATCATTAATATTCTTGTGTGATGAATGTATGGTATATCTACAAAGGACTGTATAGATATGTGTTGCAAATGTGTTCTTAAAATGTATTTGAAAAGCAGTGGCTAAGCCATGCCTGTTCCAGACAAATGAATGCTTGAATGTGTTTCTGATGCAAATTAGGCAAGGTGTGACCAAAGACAAAGAAAAGTCCATTTACATGCAAGATAAACAAAGCCATCCGGAGAGCCAGTGCGGAAAGATGAATACTTGACAATCCTGACAGGGGATAGGGATTGCACCCCTGGGAAGCCTTCCTGCCTCTTGAAGCAGGGTCAATGAACTTGGGAAGACAACATAGCATGTATACCCTAAGATTCTTTCTCTCTTATGTATCACTGCTAGGAGTGCAAACGAGCATAGTCCGGAAGAGTACATACACCCATAGTAAGTCAGTGACCTGAGGCAAGATTAGAATTCAAGACCACTTGATTCCAAACTTTGTATGTATTCTTCCCGAGCTCATTTGCACTCCTAGCAGTGACAGATAAGAAAGAAAGAATCCAACTCAATTATCAGATTCCATGATGACAGTATAGGGAAAAAACAAAAAAGAAAAAGAAAAACAAAACTTTGTGCTTGAGTCCCTTTGATATGGAAATTACTAAGACATAATAAATATGAAATCTTTACAGAGTAAATTTACAGAGTAAGATTGCACTTGAAAGCTGGAGACTGCTTCTGAACGTGTGCCTGTGTAAATGAGTGTTTCTTTTCTTTTTAATTTTTCTCATAGGGTTTTAATTATGACATAACTTCAGCCCTGATAGAAATCCTTCAGTAATTCTGCATGATTTCTGCCCTTTGACTGCAGTACAGTGTGACAAATTCAATGGAATTCAGTGCAGCCAAATACAACTCTGAACACTGCAAAGAAACAGTTTCTATTAATCTTCCCCCTTTGCTGTATTGCAGTATTTCCCTCTTTCTTATAGGAAAGAGGGGCTGTGTGTGTGCCGTGTGTATTTTATATATATCATGTCTTCTTGGTTCATCTCTCCAAAGTGAACACAAGTTTAGAAGTATCTGCATAATTCTTTTCTGAAAAAAAAAAAAAGATGTTTGAGCTCCTGACCACTGTTCTCTAACAAATCATTCTTTGTGGCTGTAATTAAGAAGGCTTTGAAAGACTGCTGGGAAGTCTTGGTATGAAGACTCCTCCTCCTCTGAAACACAATCCTTTATCACATTTTTGAATTAATTATAAAAGTTAAAAATTAAATCTTTTTGTGTCCCCCATAATAATCCTCCCAGATCAGTTTTTGTCCATATTAATGGAGAACACATCCCTAGTAAGATTTAATTTCAAACTTTCATAATTATGGTTAAAATTAAATCTTACTGTGGCTGTATTACATGTTAACATGAATGAAAGCCAGCCTAGGAGGATTATCAAATGTACCCTAGTACGATTTATTTTTAACTTTTGTAATTAATTAAAATCTTTGGATAAAGATCTTGTTTGGGTGTTGGCAGGGGGGTCCTCATTAAGAATATCTCCTCCCCCAACCTGTTTCCATTCTTATAAGGGGTGTTTGGTGCTGTGAAGTAAGGCTGTGAGCCCTGGGAGATCATCCAGGGCTGACAAAGCCCTGGCTGGGATGATTTAACTGGGAATTGGTCCTGCTTTGAGCAGGGGGTTGGACTAGATGACCTTCTGGGGTCCCTTCCAACCCTTATATTCTATGATTCTATGATCCAGTGTCATTCAGCCAAATGCAAATATATTTAGTTGTGCACTTGCTTTGCTCTAGTGCAAGTGATAGTAATATTCAGAATCAGGATTTTGCTCAAAAAATGCTCAACCAGCATTCCAGAGAAATATGGAGGCTTGATAAAAGCTGGATATAATCGCATGGAATCTCCTAATAATATGATGGCTGTGCTTTTAGTAAGGCTTTAAACATAAATACAGGTCAAGTGATGTCAAAAGGTTCCTAGATTTTATGGCCAGATGGGCTCCCACGTATCACAAGCCATATAATTTTCCCCAATAATACCTACATTGGAGCAAAGTATTCTTCCTTATTGTGTAAACTGAGACTATTGAGCCCAATACCTTGTGGTTGAACTTGAGCATTCCTTTTTATAGGATGACACCCAATCTCAATTTAAAGACTCCAAATGAAGTCTCTTATCTCTCCCCATGAAGTCAGACTTTGAATCCTTTACACCCAGGAATAGCCCCCTTGAGTTAAATGTGTCTGGTCACCAGTGCGAATGAGGAAGGGGTTAATAATCTGGTCCTGGGTAAGAGGATCCAAAGCTTGCATAACACAAAAGTTGTATCTTGATAAAAGAAAAATGGATGGATTTCACAGATAATTTATAATTTCAGTTGTTGTTTTTTTTATTTAAGCTGTCCTGTTTTGGGGAAAAGTGAACCTATTCATATAAACAATTAATTTTAATGGCACAATGAATTTGTTATGATTTTGCTCATCATTTTTTTGAGATGTGGAGTAGTTCCAAATAGATTTAATTGCTAGGTATTAAACATTGTAAAGAGCCCAGAGTTTCACTTGCACTTGACTTTCACCTCCACTGAAACCACAAATGGTGCTCTGTCAAAGATAAGTGACATTTCATTAGACCCCTGATCATGGGAGATGGGTAGTCCCTCAGCTCACGCTGATTTTCCTGGGAGTAAACAGGAGTTTTAAAAACTCAGCATGTCTTCAGGAGGTAGACAGCACATTTCCCAATCAGGCACAAAGGACCTGATCTAGTGCTCAGTCAAGTCAATGGCAATTTTTTCTATTTAATCAAAGTGTGTTAGATGCAGTCCAATCTAAGCAAATACATTATACTGCTATCACCTCTGCAGGGAAGAATCTTGATTTGTATAATGCATTCAGTAATTCAAGGTGCTCCAGAAAAGTTCTGTTGGACTTGGACTTAGATATGTCTTCTCTGACAACCCATCAATACAGGTATCTGATAAAGACTTGCCAGCTGGTTGGCCCACATCTTATAAAGCAATTCTTTATCATACAAGCTGATGAGTACCATCTTCCTTGCTTTAGCTATTAGATATGTTTTCCCCATTGAACCTAATTTCTATAATTCTTTCTCTATAATTTACTCTAAATTTTGTGAACAATGAATCTTAGCTACTTAAGGTATTTCTGAGTTATAGTATTAGGTTTTGTTTCTTTAAATATGGTTTGCCTGAAAAATACAAATATGATGGGACGTTTGTAACACTGGGGCTCATTTGAACATGGAAAAGCATGCAAAAGATTATCTTGCATTGTTTCCAACCTGGAAATACTTAAAATGTCACAGTAAAGACAATTTCCTGGTTTTCTCATTGTGGAAGGATGCTGCTTCATTCACGCAGTGCTAAATCACCACCATATTTTCACTGGTGTGGACAACATGACTGCTTATCCCATTACCCCAAGAGAATTGTATGGCATTATGGACCTAGATATCAAAAGGATGGATGACTTGTTAATATACATAATAATAATTTTACATATATTTTCCAAATGAGGAAACTGAGTCAGAGAAATCTGTGGTTTAGGAATAAAACAAAAAATGCATAACTCCTACTTCCAAGCTCTGGCCAATCAACACACTCTTTTCCTTGTTAGCAGTCCATCTACTTAAGTTTACAAAGCATAACCAAACTTGTAACCCCGCAGCACACAGTGGAATGAGATCTACTTATTGAAGCATGTGGTACACCTTCCGTAACAGCCTTCAGCTGAGCCTGTGATATCTGTATGAATTTCAGGGGACCTGCACATTTTCAGGAGAGAATTCTTTGTTACTCCTCCCTATTCCTCTACCCCTAGGGATAGAGACAATCTAGCCCAGAATAACTGAGCCTGATTCTCCATTGCATTATACTTAGGGTAGGATTCACAAGAGGGTCTTAGGCCTCTAACTGCAACTTCAAGCATCTAATATTAACATTTAGGCAATCGCTGGCATTCACAAAACCCCCGCTCACCTGCCACCTAACCCTGTAGTGGCCTAAATTACTGAGAGTAAAGTCGCCAAGGTGTCCAAGTTTTGGCAGCTGTGCTCAGCAATTTGACATCTAACATACCTAAGCTACAGAGGATTCACAAGCTAGGCATTCCCCTGTCTATCTTGCTTCGGGGCCTGATCCGATATACAAGCTTTGAGCACATTGAAACCTACACAAAATGGCTGGAGAAGGAGAGGGTGCTGTTGCCTCACCCCCCAAATTATAACCTTTAGCCCAGTGGTTAGGGCACTCATCTAGGATGTGGGAGTCCTAGCCACTGTGCTATGGTAGATTCTGGGTCTCTCAATCTCTCTTGTTGAAGCAGTTCCACTGTATATAAAAAATTAAATATGCATTGGAGCAGGGGCACTGGAACTTGGGTTTCCCACATCCAAGATTAGTGCTCAAACCACTGGATTATTGAGTAATTCTCATTCTCACTGGCATGAGGTCCCCCTTTAATCCCCCACCAGTATAATGACCTATACCTGTGCAAAGTGAGCAATCAGTAGGTATAAAAGCTATCACACTGTGCACAGACTCATTAGATTTGTAGTACTGTTTAAAATAAAATGCCAAATATAATTTTCCTGTAGACCTTTTTTCCAGCATATGGCTCTGTATATCATCCTGTTGGACAATGGAAAGTCATAATTATTTACTTTTGGGAGTCTCTGTAACCCATATCATCATGAATTCTGATGAATTTTCTGGGAATGGTTTGAAATGTTTCCAGTTAAACTCTTGACTTAACATCTCAAGAAGAAGAAAAATGTTTCTACCACATTTTATTAAGCCCTTTAGGTCCTTTTACAAGAGAGGAAATACCAATTAACATATAATTTAGCAGAACAAAATATTATCCCATTTCAGCCAGTACCCACTTCCTTGAAGTTTATTCAAGCATTAATAACCATTCAATGCAATTTAACTACACTGAGGTATCCGTTACATTAATATCATATATCCATCAGGAAATTAGAGTTTTGTCTCCATGAATTTTGTATTACAAGAAAGTCTTTATAATTTTATTCTGCACTTTATGGTGGCTAATTTAAGTTTTAAAATGGTTCGGATAGCTTCCCAGTCTCTCGCTTTTACAGTGTAATGTGACTAACAAATTGTTACTGATGTTAAAAGATCATGAACACATCATTTATTAAACAGCACTGTATAGATAAGTTTGAAAGAGGAGGGCACTTTCAGTATAACCCTTGTTTTCTTAGAAGTTTATAGCCAATGACGTGTAAAACCTCACAGTGTCAGGATGTTAAGGGTCCAATCCTGCAAATTTCTGAGCATCCTCAGCTCCCACAGAAGTCAAACAGAATGGAGGATACTCAGCATCTCAGAAGCAGCATTCAGCACCCCCAAACAATTCAGTCCCTTATCTCAAACATCCAACAGTTTCTCCAGACTTCAATGACATGGACCTTGGGCTGAAAGTCAAACAAGAATAGGCTTTTCTCCATGCTGCGTGGTTTGTAAGTCAGATCATTAATGCCACAAAATAGCCATTTTGCTTGATAAGAGTTGGTTCAGGTGTAGAGCAGGATATTTGACAATACTGTCTACAGCCATATTCCCACTTTCAGTAAACGAGCCACAGTTCTGAATAATGAGCTGCATATTAGCACTATTACGATTGTTGTTACAGTTAACTCCTCTTGTAGTCTGCCCTTTCTATTTCATATTGTTATGGCAAAAAGTGCTAATATCATGCATGTTATGAGTCACTGATCTATAAACTCAAGATCAAAATCACCAAAGAAATATTTAAATACCTGGATTCACAAGGAAATTTAGGCATTGAGGCACTGAACATTGTAATGCCTAACTTTTAGGACCCTAGAAAAATCACAGGAACAACAATGTGATCCACGAAGTCTGAGTTAGTCTGAGTTAAACAATGAATGGGGAGAGATAGGTGCCTTAGAATCACAGTTGCAACTTTCACGCAATAAATAAGCACCCCAACTTTCACAATAAGCCAAAAATCAAGCTAATCCCATTTCAAAACAAGGCCAAAACAAGCCAGTCCCTAAGAACCCCAACGCTCTACGTGACTAGATCCCCTCAGTGTGCAACCTGGGACTGTGGTGGGCCCTCTCTGCACCCCTGACTCTCTCCCCGTCCCCGCTCCTCCTTGCTCCTGCTTGCCCCCTCTTTTCCCCTGCTTGCTGGAAGCCGATCAAAAAAAAGGAAGTAACAAGCCACAACAAACTACAAGCCAAAAACTAGCCAACAAGCAACTCAAAAGTGAATTAAGTCAAAAACAAGCCCAATTTCTGTGTTTTTGTCACAGGTTTGGCATGTCTGCTTAGAATTCAATCCAGAAAAGCTAACACATTAGGTGGGGAGCTGCCTAAACTAGCCAATGGGATATGCTGACCAGAGGGGTGTGTCTTAAACCCCACCCCTCTCAATGAGATAGGTGCCTAAGGGCATGGCTACACTTGCAGATGTAGAGCACTTTGAGTTAAACCAGCCTTCGTAGAGTGCAGTAGGGAAAGTGCTGCAGTCTGTCCACACTGACAGCTTCAAGCACACTGGCATGGCCACATTTACGGCACTTGCAGTGGCATTGGGAGCGGTGCATTATGGGCAGTTATCCCAGCATGCATGTTACTGCAACGTGCTTTTCAAATGGGGTTGGGGAGTGGAGTGTGTTGTGTGTATGTGGGGGGAGAGATAGTGGGTTTTTGGGGGTTGAGAGCATGTCAGCATGCTGTCTTGTAAGTTCAGACAGCAGCAGACCCCCCCTCCCCCCGCTTCTCTCTCTCACACACAGCATTCCACGCTAATGGTTGCTTTGTCTCGGAGCAGATAAGCAGCTGGCTGTCAGAAACAGAGCTTTCAAAGGGCATATCCGCATTCCTGCAGCGATTCAAAAACAATGACAAGAGTGGCCACTTGACTTAAGGGGATTATGGGATGTCTCTGGAGGCTGATCAGAGTGCAACAATGTAACACCTCGTTCACACTGATGCCCGGGCGTTTCAGCCAAGACACAGCACGCGTTAATCTTCTCGCCGAAGTGGAGTACGAGGAGCGCTCTAGCCATGGAGTCAGAGCGCTCTACGTGCCTTGCCAGTGCGGACAGGTAGTGAGCAAGGGCACCTTGGGCTGCTTTAATGTGCTCTAACTCGCAAGTATAGCCAAGCCCTAAGTCTGGGCTACAGGGAGGTGACTATCTTTGACAGCAATCCACTACCAGTGAACCACAACTCAGTCTCTCCTGTTGAAGCTGTTCCACTGTACATAAAAAAAAATTCATTGAAACAGGGGGCTGGACCCTATGTGTCCCACCTCCTAGGTGGATGCCATAATAACTAGGCTACAGAGTCATTCTCACTCTCTCTGGCCCAATGACTCTAAGTATTTACACAAAGTGGAAAAACTTCAACAGGAGAGACTGAAGGAGTCCCACATTGGAACATCTCAAAGTTCAGTGATTAAAAAACTCTCCTGAGAAGTGGGATATCCCTGTTCAAATCCCTCTCCCCGAGCCAGAGGGGAGGATTTGAACTGGGATCTCCCACATATTGGAAGTGTTCAAACTACCGGGCTAAAAGTTAAGGTGGTGGATGCTGCCATCACCATCACCTCCTCCTCCTGCCAATTTTGAATGGGATCTGTTCTGGTAGGGGGCCTCTGAGCACACCTACCAGATTGAGCCTCGTGGGTGGGACCCAACCAAATTAATGGCCTTGAAAAACATTTCACAGATTGTGAAATCTAGCTATTCGGGTCAGAGTGGGGGAAGGGCAGGGATGGGAGTGCCCCAGCCTGGGGCTCCAACCACTCTCCAGCTGCTCGACCTGGCAGGGCTGGAGAGGGACAGGACTTCCTCTTTCCCTCCACAGCCACTCTCATGGGGAGCTCAGACCCACCTCTGTCTGGGTCAGCTGAGTCAGCTCAGCTCTGAAGGCAGTGTAGAAGTGAGGGTGGCAATCCCACAAACCTCCTACAACAGCTTTGCAAGCCTCCACAATACCCTTTTGGGTCAAGAACCCCATGGTTACAACACTGAGATTTCAAATGTAAACATCTGAAACCATGAAATTGACTATTTTAAAAATGCTATGACCAAGTAACTTTGACCAAAATGAACCGTGAATTTGGTAGGGCCCTATTCATGGGTGAGATAGGCATTCCTCCACCTATCTTCCACTGGTTTGTGGATTGCTCTGAATTTTAAGCAGGAGATTGGCATCTGGATATCTACAGTGGGGCCTCAATGTGCTCGCCCAGAGGCGGGAACTTTTACAGCAAAAGTTTAGGTGCCAGGTGAGTTTAGGTGTCTACAGGATTAGGTGGCAGCAAAAAGGAGCTTCTGTGGATCACAGTTGTTCCTCAAACTGGGATTTACGTGCCTAAGTATACTTTTAGATCTGTGCCAAAGTTACCCCATGTAGCAACTACACTTAGAAAGTTAAGGGGATTGCATGGGTTAAAGCATACTCCTTGTCTGAATGGGCAGTAAAACCTTTTCTAAGGGCTATCTACATTTAAAATGCTACAGTTGCACAGCTACAGCACAGCAGCTGCATCACTGAAGCACATCAGTGTAGACCAACGGGAGGGTTCTTCTATCGGCGTAAGTAATCCACCTCACCGAGGGGCAGTACTTAGGTCGATGGAAGAATTCTAGTGTTGTCTACACAGGGACTTGAGTTGGCTTAGCTACATTGCTCAGGGGTATCGACTGAGGTTCCTTTGTATTTTAGAACAACTGCACAAAAGGAGAATATGACGTTCACCTTCCAAAAATAGGAGGTGAAAGACAAGCAGCATTGATCCAGGGGGCTTCCCAGATGGAAAGCCCAGAGGCTGAGGCAAAAAAAAGGAACAATGTGGTAAGCAGAAGAGTCCAGGAGATACGAAGACTGAGAGAGCTGCTCCTTAATGACAGAGAAGTGGTTCCTTAGCTGAAGTTTTGGAAACAAAGAGCTTGTCTACATTCTGTAAATAAACAATTTATGCTAGAAAATACCTTACCTCTGCTTCATCAGTTTCTCATCTATTGGGAATCTGATCTACTGCAAAGGCCCAAAATCTGCTAACAGCCAGCAGAGGGGTAACAAAATAATGGCACTACCCTTGTACTAGTGTTTTTAGAGTCAGTGTTAATAGGAGTTGGAAATAATGAATACTAGAAAAGTAAGTTTTGTTCTGTTGCTTCTTCACAAGCTGTGCTTCTTCCCCAGTACCTTTTGTCAGTGCAATGTTTTTTATGTCAGAAAATTAGCAGACTTTGAGTGAAAGGACTTTTCCTGAGGTGCATCATTCAGTCGCCTGAATATGTAAATGAGAGAGAAAAGGAGGTGGTAGAGAATTGTAAGAGGGTCTGCATAAAATTTATTTTACTGACAGTATCAGTACAGAATAAAAAATATTTGTTACACTGTTGATATGAATTTTCTTGTTGTGCCTTTTGGCATAAGTGGATAATTAGGGAAACCTGAAACTGCTTTTTCTGCAACTTCTTCCAATTCTTTAGTTCTTTTTTATTTGTCCAGCAGGCTTTGGTCTTTTTAAACTTTGCCTATTGGAGGGAATTAAAAATAGACCCAATACATTTTACAATTCCAGAAGTGTTATTTTGCCAGAGGGAACTGGCACCAAAAGAAATTCTTTGTTTGAAAGCTTCAGTGGCAGTAGATACAATAGCTTCATAATAGAAGTGAGATTAAAACCACAGGACCAGCACAGTTTAGATATTTAAAACTACTATTATTATTATTATTATTATTACATTTTGGTGTACATGAAATTTGATTGTGTGGAGATAAGTACAATGGAACAAATAGGCAGGATATTTAGAACCATCTTGTGAGAAAACAGTGCAACTGTATTGACAAATAGGAAAAAAAATGAAAATATCTTTCAATTGGCATTCTCAACAGCTATACCTAAACTTACATTGCTTTCTTATAATAAATATACTTTAATAATATATGCCATATTACCATGAATGGTGTAAAAGATTTTGCCAGACAGAGAGAAAGTTAACCCTTACAGTACTTTACATTTTATAGTAGCTTGCCTTATTAAAATTTTAAGTATGCTCAGATACAATTTTCATAACAAAATTGTCCCCATCCAGGCCCCACTTAGTGATTCCTGGCAACTCATTCAATTTCTCTTTGCATCAGCTTCTCCATCACTAAAATAGAATTGATAATGCTTATCTAGCCTCATAAAGTGCTTTGAGATCTACACATAAAAATGGGGATCTATAAGTGAGAGGTAGTCGTGTCCAGTTTTCACTACAGCCTAATCTACCTGAAATACCTTGTCCTTTATACCTTCATAAAAACCAAAAAAATCCAAATAAATTAAGAATTGTCATTTTAAATTCTGCAGAATTCACAGAACACACGCAGTATGTATGTCTGGGTGGCAATGTTGTTTTTTAAAGAAACTTTTAGATACGTATTCAACCTCAACAACAAATAAATAGTACCAGCAACGCTACTGATGTCCTATAAAAAGACATGCTACCTCTGGTGCTTAGCAGGCCAATTAGTTCCATAACATATCACTAGCCACATAAATATACTCAGTCTAAATTAATGTAAGAATCAGGAAATAATTTTAATGTGATCATTATTAACACTTCAAACCATTTGTCAAGTATGTTATACCTATTGATATTTAGTGCATTACTACAACAACAGTTTAATTCAGTATTTAGTATTTGGAAAATAGATACGTAGAGTAGATCAAAATATTTAGGAAAAGATGGTTCATTGTCAAACCAATGTGCTGATTTAAAGGAAAAGTCCTGTTTGGAAAATCAATACTCAAAATCTTTCTGTGCCAAATTACCACAATTGTGATATGCACTATGGTATAGTACAGTGCAAGATCATTAGTTCATTTAGGCATTTTAAAAAAAAGCTCTGCTTCTTATTTTATTTTCTAAGTACTCTATTGAGAAAAGCATAGTTCAGAGACATTGCTGTTTTATTACGACAGAGACAGTTCGAGCCCACTTTAATATTATTTTGCCACAAACTTTGTAGATTTCAATTCAAGTAAAATCTACCCATCAACCTTTTCTAATAAAAACTCCATATGCAGGGAAAAATCCTTTGCTTTACATTTTGCTCTCTTAAAATGATACAGTGATAAACTGAAAGAAAAAAGCACCAAGGAAGTAAGCTGCAAAATAAAATATGTTAAAGTTCTGTCTGGAAGCAAAATGAGAAGGAGAATATTATTGCGTATGCAAGTATTTTAAATGGTTTCCTTGTAACATGTTGTTTTCTTCATGAGATATATTGCACGACAAATGACATGAGATGGGCTTATGAAATTTCAGTCTGAAGCAATTTTTACTGCTAACACAAATTATAAATAATATGTGCCTTTTGTCAACTGCATTCTTCAGTAATCTAATTGTATCACTCTAATGAGACCTGGGTTAGGAAATGCACTGAGGTTCCCATGCCCCAGGTCAGAGGAGACTGAAAACATTGTACAGCAGATGTGCTTAATCTCAGGAGGATGGCAGCTGCATCACTTGGTCAAACCAAATAGCATTGGCTATGGAGGGAGCCATGCACTTGACCTCTCAGCTAGAGGTAAAGTGCTACCCTGTTGGCTAACAGTGAGAATGATGGGGAATAAAGCATGAAGGCACTTTTTTCCCTTTCTGACTCTGTTTTTATAAATCACAGAGGAGTATCTCTGCTTCCTGACTGGTAGGTTAGGTCTGTGTATGAGTTTCTCTAATTCACTATGAAGGAATTTATTCTACTGAAAGAAACCAAGGTTTTTATTGAATTGTGTGTGTGTGTGTGTGTGTGTTTATACAGAAGAGATAAGGGAGGAGCAAAGCATAATGTCAATTAAAGAAATTCTCTTCCTAGAAGCAATGTACTTTATAAGTACATTTCAAGGCACAGATTTCTTCTATTTCCCTCTAAATTACAATGCCTGCATTATTAATTTAAAAATGCTGATTCTTCCGCACATAGTACAACCATGTTATTCTAGCAGGTGAAGGTCAATGAGTGGAGTTATCCTAGGTTTACCCCTTCTCAGGCTGTTGGAAATCTGGGACATGGTCCAAAGTCCATTGATGGCCATGGACTCCCATCAGCTTTTGTCCAGGCCCCAAGTGCATAGCAGGTGATAACCTTCTTTTCTGGGAAGATCTAAGATCCTCTCTATTCATTCCAACGAGTGACATTGAGAATGGCTGTAAAAGGCAGTGACCCACCCCTTTCAGACAAAGGGAAGGTGCCAGATCCAGAGCACCTACCTCTAGATCCAGAGAATCAAATTTGTAGTGCTCAGTCACAACCGGGTGGCGACTGAAGTTAATGGATGTAAGTGTAAGATGGATGCATATCCAGTTTTTAAATAATATTTTTGGTTGTACCTCCTGAAAAGCAATAGCCAAGAGGCTTTAGTTGGGACAAGAGTTCTCTCCATTTAAATTTTTCTAAGGGATCAGCTTGGGAAGATGCTCCCATCTCTGAAATTTATTATTTGAATTACAGTAGCACCCACAATATGCTCAGCACTTTCCAAACTAATGATGCTGCCCCCAAAAGCTCACATTGTTTTCACTCTGGGACTACATCTTGTCCTGGCCAAGAGATATCAAGATGGGCTGCATAGCCAGAATAGACCTACTTTTCTTCCAGCCTTTCCACTTTCCACTGTCCAATTGTTCTAATCTTGCGTGGGGTTATTACCCTCCTATCCTGAGCTACTGTCCAGTTACGCCAGTTTGAGGGTAAAACAGTCTTTTAATCATCAGACCTGACTTTATACAATTTTGTATATGTAATATATAATGTAAGCTAATTCTCCCTTCAGGTACACACATGCAAACTCCAGTGAAGCAAATGGAACTTATACTGCATAACTGAGGAGAGAATTTATCCATATATTATGGTAATATTAGTGACAGAATATTATGGTAATATTAGTGAGGTTGGAATATTGCAGCTTTCTTTAGCCATTCTCTCCCCCACACATCTCTTTCGTTTTTGTAGCTGGTCTTTCCTTTTATAACATTCTCAAACATTGTTATTGGGTGGAAATTTTACATGCCGGATATCTACCATAAGGCAACAATTTCTGGACAATTTCAGTAAGTCTGTTCAGCTGTTTGAGTGCAGACCGAGCAACACTACACACTACAAATCTCTGATCACAGGCGGATGGAGTACATACATATCCACATGTGCAATACACATAGGGACCAGAACTGGAAGAACAAACATTTTCTCCATTGTTTTCCCACCAGAAATGTAATTCTTACATAATTAAAACAACCAGTTTTGACCAATTGGGCTTGTTCTGCAGATCTCACTGAGATCTAAGGAAGAAGCCAGACTAAATGGCATTGGTTCAGAAGTTCTGAAGTTATGAGCACTAAAAAAATAAAAATAAAAAAGCTATGCTTGAGTGGTAGGACTTTGTTAGGTTTCTAGTTGGAACTAGTTATATATGAGCAAAAGATTTTGTTGCAATATTCATAGATTTTGAAGCCAAAATGGGCCATTGAGATCATTTAATCTGACCTCCTGCATAACATAGGCCACAGAATTTCACAAAGTAATTCATTTATCAAACCCAGAACTGCTGGTTGAAGTAGTGCATAATTTTTAGAAAGACATCCAGTCTTGATTTGGAGACTTCAAGTGATGAAGAATCCACTAATTGTGAGGTTTGTTGTCCCAGTGGTTAATTGTTATGATTTTCCAGCTGAATCTAAAGCAGTTATGAACTCTGGGACACTGGAAAGTGCTTAATCTGTATTTAAGCTTGCAAGAGATTTAAAAACCACCAAACCTTACATGCAGTTTAAGGAAACCAGACTCAGAGAGGAGGAGTTTCCCAGATACTCCACTGAATGAGCACATAACTGGGATATTTGTACCGATGCATCAATGAATAGTCCCACTGGA
The DNA here is from genome assembly GCF_965140235.1 of Caretta caretta. Classification (NCBI taxonomy): domain Eukaryota; kingdom Metazoa; phylum Chordata; order Testudines; family Cheloniidae; genus Caretta; species Caretta caretta. The sequence continues at coordinate 25,081,934 of NC_134216.1, forward strand.
GATGAATTAGTCAGCAAAGAATGGGGCAGGTAATCAAAGGTGCATAATAATTACAGCTTATCACATGGCTATCAGCATATAACAGTATGTGTGAGAGATCAGATATGTCCAGGTACCCATGTGCATACTTTGTAGCAAGAGTTATAGCTAAGTGTTGCCCAAGCCTTTCCATAACTTCCCCACCTCTCCTCATTTTCAGTTACTCATAATTTCTGAAACTTTCATTTTTGGGGCTGTGAATTCCCAGGATTCACCTCTGTTTTAGAATAATCTTTCTGAGAAAAATTCAGTATAAATGCTCTGAGAAGAATAAAAAACAGACAATTTCCCTTTATTTAAAAGAAATCAGAACTTTTCTTTAAACAAACCTCTCTGCTAAGTAGGATAGAAGACAGGAAGTTCAAAGGTGAAATCTAAAAGATCTCATATTATATTGTGTACATGTATATATCAAAGTATATCAATATGGAATTTCCTAGTGCACTTTCTCAAATGCCACATGTCATATGGTATAATTAATAGAATAGAATCATAGACTATTAGGGTTGGAAGAGACCTCAGGAGGTCACTTAGTCCAATCCTCTGCTCAAAGCAGGACCAACACCAACTAAATCATCCCAGCCAAGGCTTTGTCAAGCCGGACCTTAAAAACCTCTGAGGATGGAGATTCCACCACATCCCTAGGTAACCCATTCCGGTGCTTCACCACCCTCTTAGTGAAATAGTGTTTCCTAATATCCAACCTTGACCTCCCCCTCTGCAACTTGAGACTTGCTTTTTGTTCTGTCATCTGCCACTATTGAGAACAGCCTAGCTCCATTCTCTTTGGAACCCCCCTTCAGGTAATTGAAGGCTGCTATCAAATCCCCCCTCTCTCTTCTCTTCTGCAGACTAAATAAGCCCAGTTCCCTCATCCTCTCCTCATAAGTTATGTGCCCCAGCCCCCTAATCATTTTTGTTGCCCTCCTCTGGACTCTCTCCAATTTGTCCACATCCCTTCAACCAAAACTGTATGCAATACTCCAGGTGTGGCATGACTAGTGCCAAATAGAGGGGAATAATCACTTCCCTTGATCTCATAGACACACAGATATTAAGGCCAGAAGGGACCTTTATGATAATCTAGTCTGACCTCCTGCACAATGCAGGCCACAGAATCTCACCCACCCACTCCTGCAATAAACCTCTCACCTATGTCTGAGCTATTGAAGTCCTTAAATCATGGTTTAAAGACTTCAAGGTGCAGAGAATCCTCCAGCAAGTGACCCATGCCCCACGCTGCAGAGGAAGACAAAAAAATCCCAGGGCCTCTGCCAATCTGCCCTGGAGGAAAATTCCTTCCCGACCCCAAATATGGTGATCAGCTGAACCCTGAGCATGTGAAGATCCACCAGCCAGATACCTAGGAAAGAATTCTCTGTAGTAACTCAGATCCCACCCCATCTAACTTCCCATCACAGGCCATTGGGCCTATTTACCATGAATAGTTAAAGATCAATTAATTGCCAAAATCATGTTATCCCATCATACCATCTCCTCTATAAACTTATCGAGTTTAATCTTGAAGCCAGATAGGTCTTTTGCCCCCATTGCTTCCCTTGGAAGGCTGTTCCAGAACTTCACTCCTCTGATGGTTAGAAACCTTCGTCTAATTTCAAGTCTAAACTTCCCGATGGCCACTTTATATCCATTTGTTCTTGTGTCCACATTGGTACGGAGATTAAATAATTCCTCTCCCTCCCTGGTATTTATACCTCTGAGATATTTATAGAGAGCAATCATATCTCCCCTCAGCCTTCTTTTGGTTAGGCTAAACAAGCCAAGCTCCTTGAGTCTCCTTTCATAAGACAGGTTTTCCATTCCTCGGATCATCCTAGTAGCCCTTCTCTGTACTTGTTCCAGTTTGAATTCATCCTTCTTAAACATGGGAGACCAGAACTGCACACAGTATTCCAGATGAGGTCTCACCAGTGCCTTGTATAACAGTACTAACACCTCCTTATCCGTACTGGAAATACCTCGCCTGATGCATCCCAAGACCGCATTAGCTTACTGCTGGCAATGCTCCTACTAATACAGCCCAACATGTCATTGGCCTTCTTGGAGACAAGGGCACATTGCTGACTCATATCCAGCTTCTTGTCCACTCTAATTCACAGTTTCTATTTTCTTATCATCGGTGACTTTTGAAACAATTATTTCAGGATATGTAAAGTCATTTCCTCTATTTTCCCTCGGATGTGTGGATGGGGTTTCTGCTTGCTAGACAGTTACCGTTATACGTTTTCCACTTAGCATTAATCCTATGTTAACCTCGTTTCTTGATTGGCTAGCATTTGACTCTGTGTCTGTTGCATGGGGAGGACTAATCCCTTAGTCATTAACACTTCATGTATGTTAGCCGAAGGATATGGGGTGTGTCTACGTTTTCTTTCCTGGGCTTTACAGTATTTCTAGTAAATGTGAGAGTTTTATTTTCTGGTAGCTGCTTTGAAACCTTTACCATATTTTCCTCTCCTTTCTATGAATGACATTTCTGGTTTCTTTTCTTGTCAAACATAAGGAGATACTTCTTCACACAATGCACACAAAGAGAAACTGAAATGGAGAGAGAAACCAGAGAGAGATGGAAGGGAAACAAGAACGGGGAATAAGTGGGGCTAAAGTAAGGGCCTGATTCTAATTTAATTCTAACAAGATTTATGCCAGTGTAATTCTACTGACTTCAGAGTTATGCCACTGTATGTGACATCAGAATCATGACCTATAGGCATAGTTAAGCCAGGGCATGCGGGAAGTATCACTCCAGATGCCTGGCCAATTTCATTTGCACTTTTGAGAGCACTCTTCCCCCTGAATCTATTGAGGGTTGCCCACCACTCGTTTTTTTCATCCCTACAGGATAGTTCATCCATTCCTGCACAACATCTAAGCAAAATTTTCAAGGATATTTCAACTCCAAAACAGTTAACAGAGAGAGACACTGCAGTGCTGATTCAGCCTCTCTTTAAAATATTAGGAAAAGGGCCAAAACCTTGTATACTTTCGCAAGAGAACAGAAAGACATCCCTAAAAAAGGTTCAGAAACCTCATCAAGGATAAATAGCGAGGGTCTTCTGTACATACAGAACTTGAAGGATAATTTTGAAAACAACTTAAAATTGCTGACTGGACATCTTTACATGACAAGCACCAGATGGAAAATTCAGATGAGAGTGGATGAATTCATTTGTAAATTGTCATTTAACATTAATTATGCACAAAAATCCCTTCCTCACACCGACATTTGTATTACAAAATAATATAACATGAATATATTTACTTTAAAGTTTGTACTAAAATCTGTATGAGCAATTTACTTATTCTAATGCTGCAAACACATTAAGATCTGATTTTAGTTGACTATTTGGGTTTGCAGTAATACATTTCACCATTATGCCATGTGTGGTTTTTCTGCTTAACTGCAGTCTATGAAAATGCTATAATAACACAGCTTTCTGATTAACCAAACAACTAATAACTGAGAAGACATAGTGACTAGCTATCATCCTTATGTAAATAAGGAAAGCTTATTTTTGCTCACTAATAGCTCCACATCACAATGAAATGCTTTTATTAAGTTTTAAGAGGATAAAACCAAGAAATCAATTTAGCAAATGCCCTTTTCAATGACCGCACACCATGTCTACGGCTTTATCATGACATGTTTTCATTGTTATTTGGCTGTAAACAAAATGAAAAGATCTGTCATTGAAGTTTAAACAGAGAGATTGGTTACATAAACTGAAACATTCTAAGCCCCAGTTCAGTACAATCAACAGTCTGAAGAGACTGTACAACTAAACAAAGTTTTGGGATGTTTTTGGTTAGGAGGAGGATTAATAGCCAAAATAACCCTTGGCTCCTGTTGTAAACTCTTAGGAATATGATGTAAAAATAGTGTAAATCTGAAGATTGATGCTTATGAAATAACCATCTCTCTGCAGGGCTGAAATATACACCCATATTGAAACAAATCTCTTTACTAGCCAGTATTAATAAGAATATACTGCTTTTACCAAAAAAGCAAACTAAATAAATCTGACCTATCTGTTCCCCCAGATAATTGTAAATGCTGTCAGAGCATAACAAATCTTCTATAAATGGTCATCTTTCCAAGTTACAGTGATTTTAGAATGTGCTTGTTTAATTATACAAAAAATGCATGCTTACAAATACAATTCATCTTGAAAGCCTAATAGAGAATGTCCTAAGCATTCTGAAGTCACATGGAAACAAATTTACTATCTGTTTGTGTTTATTTCAGGTAAACGATTTTGTGGCTGATCACTCTAGCCCCAATTCTTCCACTAGCCCAAATGGAACTTTTGACACCCATGGGGCTCCATGTAGGTGTTTTATGTTGTGTATTCCTAATATCTCATGCTTCAGGGTTTCAGCTAGCTGTTGGTAGGCACCAGGAAAGGATTTTTTTTTCCCACTCTACAATGGCTTTTGGGTTATTTATTTATCTACTTCCTCAGAAGAATCATGAATGGCCATGACTGGATATGGGACATTGGACAGAAAGCTCTGGGCTCTGAGATGGCACTGAGCATACTCTCTCTCCCTCTCCCTCTCACTCTGGTGATTGCCTGGCTGGTTCTTGCTCACATGCTCAGGGTTTAACTGATTGCCATACATGGGTTTGGGAAGGAATTTTCACCCAGGTCAGATTGGCTGTGATCTTGGGGGATTTTTGCCTTCCTCTGCAGTGTGTGGGTGCATGGTCACCTGCCAGGATTATCTGGGTATAGCCTCATTTAATCATTTTCCTGCCATTGCAGGGGCCTCAAGCACTGGGGCACCTTGGTCCCTTGTATTCTCTGCCTGTAGAACAGAATAGTCTAATCTCCTGTGGGCTGTAATACTTGGGTCTAATATTGGCTTTTGAGTTTAATGTGCAGGTGCTGGGTGATGTTGGTGGCCTGTAATTTGCAGGAGGTCAGCATAGATGACCTGGTGGTCCTCTCTAGCTTTAAACTTTATGACTCTATGAGATGCAAGGATTCAGCTATATGGCAAAAGGTTGCAGTATCAGGGTTACCATGCAAAGAAAACAGCTCCTGTGAGGCATGATTCTGACAGCAGTTGAGCACCTACTCTGACTAAAATTGCTATTGATATTAATTGGAGTGGAGGGTGTTTAACACCTCCAGTATCAGGCTCCTGGTTTCTAGATCTAATGTATTCATCAGCAGATTACCATTAAACATCATACTTTAAAAAAATCTATTATTTTCAAATACAAAACAATTACAATAAAAGCATCAACATAATACAAGTTAGCATAAATAAAGTATATCATAGTAAACAATTGAGTTAAGGGAATGAGTATGATGAATTACAGGCTAATCAACTTTTATACAGTATCTTCTCTTCTCTAATAGAATGTAACAGAATTTAATAAATTCAGATTAAATTTAAGAAGTGGCATATTGCTTCTAAATTGCCTTTGTTATGTGTGATTAAAATGTAATTCACATAAATCAGCCAAAGGAATGTCAGCCTTCTGCAGAAATAAATATCAGCTAGGGAGTCAAAAAACAGTGCTTCTGAATGTGGAAAAGAAAGGGTTAACAGGCTGTTTCCACACAAACTTATAGTGAAGTACAAGTAGTAATCAGAGGCCCAGGAGAAGCCCATCTAACAGCACTTTTCTTACCCCTTTAGGAATAATAGTTATGGTATTATAAATAGTGAGAGAAAATGATCCCACTCAGACAGAACTGATAAATATCAAGCTATGTACAGATAAGATGGCTAAAAGACTTCCTGTAAAACAATGGAGGCCTCTTTTCCATAAATCCTATAATCCTAACTAGACATACAAAATACAACATGAACAGGGAATTTAGATCTCTGAGGAAAAATCAAAATATGGCCCCATCGAGATTCCAATTATCGCAATTTCTATTTTGAAGCACAATAATCAGTATTGAAACTTCAAAGACTACAAATGTTTGTTGCCATTTGGGGATTATCAGAGCTCACAAGGAAAAACCTTAACAAGGGGAGCTCTGCACCATTTTTGTCCACTCCTCAGATTTATCAATTTCATTTCTTAGAGAAAGGCAAAACTGATAATGGATTCATTTTTGTTCTGGTAAAGCCTTGTCAATTAGGGTTTTGCTTTGGAAAACCAAAATTGGGGCAATTTAGAACCAGGTTCCATTTAACCCAAATCATCAAAGCTCAAAGGCAGATGGAGAGCTTGGATAAATGGTTTAGTTTATGGATGCATTTTAAATGACAAACCATGTCCCCATTCATTTCCCATCACAATTCAAGCCCCAGGGGCTATATATTTAACCTGGCTTCAAGTGACAAATGTTTTAGAATATTGAGAAAAACAAAAAACAAAACAAAACCCCCACATACACTCAGCAAGTTTCCATTAATAAAAACCAAGAAGCCCAACAAAAATCCAAGTAACATGTAATATTTTAAGAAGTATTTCTCAGACAAGGCAAGGTGATTGAAAGCTTTCTAAAATCAAAGTAAGTACGGAATAAATGTAATTCAATCTGTATATTTTACAAACAAACAAACAAGCATACATGATTCAACTGCTATATATTACAAACAAATATGTTACAGCACCATCATACCAGTTACCTAGGAGTAAAAGATGTCTTCCATTTAAAAATTGGGTCTGTCTTTTAGTTATGGTTTAATACTTGTAGTATTTGCAGAACAAAATAATGGGCACAATTTTGAGGGTTCAAAATCAGTCACTGCACATATGTGATAATGCTTTTCAACAAAGTTTTATAAATGTTTCTATCATGGCACGTTACACATGCACATGCATAGCACCCAGATTGATAGGATGGTCTGGAATAGCTCTGAAAGAGCAGTTAGATTTACTGGGTCTGTAGTACAGTATATAATCCAAGAAATTAAAAGGTTTTACATGATGGATGAGCCTAGATGATCACATCAAAAATCCACTTTTTAAAAACAAATACTCAGTAAGATATTGAGCAAGTTTAATACACACATTGCCCAGCAACATATTTAACCTTCTGAGCCATTCATATGCGACTGAAAAAATGATTATCTTATACACTTGACTGAACTTTCATTTGTCTAATGAGATTTGAGGTGAAATTTGTGCCACTGATCAGAACTTGGCAAAAAATAGGATCTTTACCTGTATGTTACTTTTATGGATTAAATAAATTAGCACCTCCTTCCTAAAAAAAGAAACAAAGCTTTTACCAATGTGGATATAGTGAAAGAATGTGTGCAAACAACTTGTGTACTTGGATATGGACCTGGTTGCTAGCCAATAACATATATCTAAGTTCTGATACTACACAGTGGTATCACGAAGACATGGGACAAAACACCCTATCTCTTTGATTAGGCACATTTCCATATCAAATGCATGCAGAACATATTTGAGAAGGAGCATATAAAAGGATTACCAACATTGAACCAAACTGACACGACTGGCATCATTACACCAGGAATCAATCTGGCTCACTGTTACCAAGTATAAACATATTATCATACCTTTTGGCACCTACAGCTCTTTCAAAATGCAAAATATTATACTATATAAATGCAGACATGTAGCATTCCCCAATATGACATATATATCCAAGCATGTAGATGGGGACCCTTGATTTCTTTATACCACTCTAGGGTGCAAAGGAAACTTAAATGGAGTGGAAATGGCTCTCTGAGAACACCTCCTGCACAGTGCCTTCCAAGCTGGTGTAGAACTGGCATAAAGGGTTTACACTAGGCCTGTATCTAGCCCCTGGTGTCAGGTGCAGATCCAGACATGGACAGATAGTACAGCACAATGGCTATGCCCTGCTTTCCATGGGTCATGAGAAGCAGAACATTAATTAGAGCAGCTCCAGAAAACAGCATGCACAAAGATGGCTTAAAGTGACCTTAACCTAAAGTACTGGTATGGAGTAACTGAGAATCATCGACACATTTTTCTTCTGAGCTATTACCATGGTCCTAAGTAAAGTATCTATTTTAATTGTAAAATGTCTTCTTCCATGTTAAATTATTAAGGAATCATGTACTGTAGAAAAGGGCTTAAACTAAATGCCACATCACTCTCTTACTCCTCCAAACTTTGGGAGGGATTTCACGCAAACCTGGAACTGAATTTCACAAGTGGGTCAGTCAAAACCCCAGAACTAAACTTTGAAGAAGTTCAAAGGTCTTGGACCAAATCAATACATACATTTTGCATCATAAATCCCAGTTCTACTGCACTGCAAATACCTTCAAATATTTTCGATAAAAAGAATTGTACAAAACTCAGTGTGTGCTTATGTGTGAGAATTAGGGACAGATGTAGGAGGAGCTCCTTTCTGGTATCGAATACTACTGTGATTATTGTAACTCAGTTTGGGGAAAAGAGCAACACTGGACTTTAGAAGTTCAAGCAACTGAAAATGACTGACTTTACCTGATTTTGTGTGTGTTTACTGTTAGAGAAAATTGTTTTCGGCAGGTACATTTACTGTTACCATAAGATGACAATGAGAGAACAAAAAAGACGACAAATAGCCAAGCACATGCTACACAATGATCTTTTATACCTCTGAACAAACTGTAAAAAGGAACAGTGTTTCTTTAAGAAAGTGGCTTAAGTGGTGCGCAAAACAGACTAGGTTGACAAATTTTGCAACCTTGGTGTCTCCTCCAAGATTTACAATGGCAGAGCTCCCCTTTTTAGCAAATTAAACCTTGTGTCAAGACTTAAACTTAAATCCAAACCTCTTCTCTTTTCTGTACAGAAGGAACAAATTGGCACCACATGCCGGTAGTCAAGGAGTGCTGATGGGAAACAGAGTGAAGTGAGAGCCTTCCAACCTGGAAGGCGTCACTAGTCAAAATCAACTGGGATAAACAGTCAATTCCACTTAAAGTTTGACATATACAGGCTTGTAAGATAGAAAAAATTAAATATAAGAATTTTTCTGTACCACACAAAACTGTCCCAGTGCCAATACTTTAACTTTCTGTGCTGTGCAAGCACTTTGTGGAAATCAGCTTTCAGTACAGATTTAAATGTTATGAGACCCTGTTTTGCAAAAGTCTGTTGAGCTCAGTCAATTGAGAAGGAAAACACAGCAGACACACCAGAATGCACGCTCCACACTGAATTAAAACTGTATTTCCTACAGTTACAGAAGGTTTTTTGTTTTGTTTTGTTTTTTAAATCAAGAAGACTCTCTTATAACATATTTTTAGTTTAAGTCTAATGGATTATGTATAGTTCATACAGCAATTCATACATCTCTAGTCAGGAAGGGCCTCTTGTTATATATAACCTATATATATATATAGGTTATATATAACAAGAGGCCCTTCCTGACTAGAGATGTATGAACTGTTTTTCAAAGAAAGAGGTTTAAGGGTAACAGTTTCAAAAACATTTAAGAGCCAGATTTTTAAAATATTTAAGCACCTAAAGCTGCAGATAGGTGCCTCATGGGTTTTTTCTTTTTTCAAAAGCACCTAAGCAGGTTACATGTGTAACTCCCACTGAAATCAATGTTATCCTATATATACATACACTGCCCCCATCTTCCCCAATTCTAGAACCAAACATTTATATAAGATTCAAAAACATTTAGGTAAGTTATTTGTTTTTAGTTCTTATTTCTGAATCAGCACTGGAGATACAAAAAGCTATGGGAGAGGTTCTTATCACAATAGAATGCCCAGCCTTGATTGGATATGGATGTTCCAGACATCTAATGAAAATGGTTCATATCATCATTTTTCTAGACTAGTTTTCTAGACTTTAAGATATAGTTTGGGATTAAACCTGGATCCCTGCTCCATAGTTTTTGATTTTCGTTCAGCACTGCCTCTAACTAGAGACCGAATCTTGCAAACACTTGGCGTGTGCAAAATAAACTTTGTTCATGTGAGTAGCCATACTTGGTGGTTAAGGCAAAAGAAAACACAGTATATGGAACTCCTTCCATGGAAGGAGTGGAAAAGGGAGTTGTGGAGGAAGTTCTGCTCTTCCAAGCCAGGGAGAAAACTTCCTTTCTGTTTTTAGCTGAGAAAGGGAAACTGCCCTCTCACCTCTCCTTAATCTAACTCACGTTCTCTCTGACTTAAGTGGGACTACTTATTATCATTATCAATCCCTCGGAGTTCAAGGATTATTGTCTTCCATAAAATGATAGCCAGGTACCGCTTGTGGATCCGCAGGTGGGTAATGAGACTGATCTGGGATCCACAGATCTTGTCTCAATTGGGATAGACATTTCCCAATGGAAGAGGTGGATCTGGATTGTTGAGTCAGGTTATGGCGTATCCTTTCCTTATTTCCTGTTTCTCCAGTGGATCTTGAAATACTGGGATCCTTGCCACAAGGTCATTTTCCATTTTGGTCAGTCAAGGGCTTAGGTTCCCCATGAGTCTACGTCAATATTTCACTTCTTCATGTTTGCTAAGACGGTGTCTTTGAAACACTTTTTTTGCCTGCCCCGATCTGTTGGCCATGACTCAGTTGTGAGAGCATTACCTGCTTTGGGAGTCAATTTTCTGGCAGTTGAGGAGCATGACCAGCCCACCAGAGCTGGCAGTGGATGATCAAAGCTTCAATGGTGGTGCTTTTGGCTTGGGACAGAACATTAATGTTGGCACATCATTCATCCCATTTGATCCAGACGCTCTTGTGGAAGCACCATTGTTGGCATTGGGTAGAGAATCAACCCAGTCAGGGACTGAAATGGCCCCTGAGATAAGGGCTTGTCTACACTTGGAACGCTACAGTGGTGTAGCTGCAGCATTGCAGCTGCACCACTGAAGCACCTCAGTGTAGACACTGATGGGAAGCATTTTCCCATTGATGTTGGTAATCCGCCTGCCCGAGGAGGAGTACCTAGGTCAACAGAAGAATGGTCTGCCTACACATGGATTGAGGTCATTTTAACTACATCAGTTAGGGGGTGTGGATTTTTCACACCCCTGAGTGACATAGCTGTGCTGATTTAATTTTCTAGTATAGACTGCCCTAAATTAGAGCATCCTGTCTATGCCTTGATTTATGCAGGAGCTCTGATTAGCCTCAGAATTGGTAAAGCAGACAGATGGCTTGGAACCAGCCTTCAGATTCAGTCCCTATGTGCCTATTAGAGCTGGGTGAAAAACGTTGAAAAGTTTAAATGAAATTTAAAAACCCACAACTTTTTGCAAAACTTTTGAAGATTTTGATTTTTTTGTTTGTTTGCTTTAACCTGCTCTACTGTCTATGTATGTTAATGTTAAGGTGTCTATCACCAAGGTATCTGAGTGCTGATATAATTCATGTGACAACTATACAAGTATCAGTAAATTGAGAATTAGTGTTTCTAAGTGGAGAAACCTCCTAGGTCTAAATCACTCTGCATATTTAAGATTACTGCAGACTGCTTAAATCCCTAATGACAAGTATGACAAAAAAGGACTATGGTTACTGTAGCAGTATACAATAAATTTAAAATTCAGTATGCCTATAACCATAGCCTTGTAAAATTTACTTTATCCAAAACAATGTATAGGAACCACTTCCTGCAAAATTATAACAGTACAAGTAAGAGTATCCAGTATCATGCCCTGGGTGTGAAAGGAACAAACAAGAATAGATGATCAGCAGTTATCACTAAGGCTTTGTCTACACTGTAAGTTGTACTGATTTAACTCCACTGATATAGCTAAAGCAGTACAACCCCTGCAGTCTGGACCCATTATATTGGCATAAAGGTGTTTTATCGCAGGATACTTATTCCAGTTATTCCAGAATAACAAAACTGGTAGAAGTTACCTTTATACTGATACAACTGTGTCCACATTTGGATTTTTAACCAGTATAACTATTTTGTTTCTTTAAAAAAAAAAACCCTCTAACTGACATAGTTATACTATTTGCAGTGGTGTTGTGGCTGTGTTGATCCCAAGATATTAGAGAGACAAGGTAGGTGAGGTAATATAAAAATTCCAAGTGTAGACCAAGCCTAAGAGGGCACAGTTAAGGTTGTGTTGTTGTTGCACACCAGCCATAAGTGTTGACAGGCTATAGAATGGAGGACACACTGTATCCCCTTCAGAGGTCGCAAAGTGGCTGTGCTCTCTTGCTACCTGCAAAGTCCAGGAGGCACTGTGCATAGATGAGGCCCAAGGTGTTGAAAAGCTTTTGGTAGGGCATAATTCTCTACACACCTTTCAATGTGGGGAAATGCCCACAGAGCACAATTAAGTCTGTAATGAAAGCTTCCCAGAATGCATCCTTTTGTAGCATCACAAATACTAGAAGTCAACCGATTTTTTATTTTTGTTTCTTTTTCTATTATTTATTCTGGGATATTTTCATTAACTAGGAAGCATGAGGATAATTTAACTAGGGAAATATAGAGTTTTAAGAAGGATAAATTAAAACCTATTTCTGTGCTGAATGCCTCCCCAGCTTGGATAGCAGGAACGTTTAGTTCATACAGCATTTCTAGGCTAGAGTTTCATTTCTGTTTTGCAGTTCACCTCCCTGTTTAAATAATAATTATGGTTGTGACATACAGTGACAAAAGCCAGAAAATTCAAAGTTAGGAGTGAGACACTCTGCCATTGTTTAAATGAGTTCAGCTGTTTTTGCTTTAGTAATACCACCAAGACAGAAAATTTTCATTTCCCAAAAACACAAACTTCTGGCAAGAGGTTATAGCTTGAAATAAATCTTATTCTTGGAAGAGACTTTTGTTTGACACCTGAATCATTTCTGCTTGTTTCTCTCTTCTTTCCCTCCTTCAAATGGATTCTTAGAACTCAAAGCCAAAACATGGAATCTTAGAGCTATCACAACAGCCCAACATCCAATTCTTCCTTGCAATTCCCAAAACACATCACTGAGTGATAGCCTTATTAGCCTTCTCAGACCAGGGAAGAATTCTTTACCGCAGAAAGGAAAAAACTCAAACATTTGATTAAATATGGAATCAATTTCTGAAGTGGTATGGAAGCAAGATAGAAAACTGCATATTTTAAAAGCTTGCAAGGTCTCATCGTGAAATTTTAAGACAGATGGACTTTATTATTATTTGTAACAGACTGGTGAGTGCTAAATATATCTTGACATTAGCAATAATATTATACATTAATTACAGAATTCAGCAGAGGGTCTTATTCCACAGAGTAACACCTTTGTTCCTCATGCTTCTCTGTCTTGTTTCCCCCCTACCCCCCTCACACACATACACTTTTGTTTTGGTTTTTTTTGGTAGCCGAGATTTGAGTTTCTTCTTTTGTTATACCCTTCTCTCCTTTCTATGTTGAGGCAATATAATAGGGCTTCTTGTCAAGTAGGGTGGTTCCACATTGTTATTCTGATATGTTTGGGATTATTTTCTCTTTTCCAGTGCTGCCAACTGTATAAACAATTGTTCAAGCCTCAACTGAAAAAAGGGACCAACCCCTAATGATTGCCGCCTTTACTGGATATCACAAGCTTACAGTATATTAATAGGACTCTCCAATCACTCAGTTAGGATCAAATCCTGTTCTCATTGGAGTCAAAGAGAATTTTGCCATGGACTTCAGGTATGGATTCGGGGTCTTGGTTTCTTGGACTAAATTTATCCCTGTTGTAATTTCAATGAATTTGATGCGGTTACACCCAGCAGGAATTTGGCTTATTGCTTAATAGATTTCCATATCACTGTATCACCCAAAATGTGCTACATGATTTCCAAACACAGAGGGAGACACAGCCTCCTCCTGTCCTAAAGAAAAGACAACCCAAAAAGACAAAACACAGACTAAGGGGTGGGGAAGGAATAAAACATACAGGGAAAGCAGTGTTGGTGCTGACAGGCACATGGCTCATAAATTACACTTTTGATTTCCCCTCCCCAAAGTTAAACACACTAAATTTCCCTCTCCTTCATCCCACCTTCATCATTCATGTTAACTGAACCCCATGCCCACAGTCCCAGCTGCATTTTCACCACTTTGAATTACTCCTCAGACCCTCCCCTCCTCCTCCCTCCACATTTTTCTCTGCACAGGATTTCACTGAATTCTTCCAAAAGAAAAATTAACAAAATAAGTGACCTTCCCCCTCCCCTCACTTGCCTTCCTTCCCTTCCCTCAACTCTGCCCTCCTTCTTCCTGTCACACATGTAAAGTTTCTCAGCTGTTCTCCTCCTCAAACCCCTTCTCTAGCCCTAATGACCCTATCTCATCTCCTGATCTCCTCCCTTGACTCCACTCTCCCCCTCACTCTCCTCCTTAACCTCTCAGTCTCTTCTGGCCCTTTCTCCTCATACTACAAGCATGCTTTCATCTCTCCCATCTTAAAAAACCCACCCTTGATCCCACTTGCCTCTCCAAACACCACCCTATCTCCCTTTCATCTCTAAACTCACTGAATGCACTGTTTACAATCACTGTCTGGAGACTCCTCTCCTCCTGTTCCATCTTAGACCCTCTCCAATCTGGCTTCCATCCTTAACAATCCACTGAAATCATGCTTGCCAGAGTTTCTAATGACCACTTCCTAGTCAAATCTCAGAATGAGTACCTTTGACCCATCAGCTGCCTTCAGCACCATTCCCACATTGTTGTTCTTGCAATCTCATCCTCCCACTTGGTTTCAGTGATTCTGTCCTCTCATTAATTTCCTCCTACCTCTCTCATTGCCCTTTCAGTGTGTGTTTCGGAGGATCCTCCTCGTTCCCCCCCACACACACTCTCTTCGTCAGGGTTCCACACAGCATTGTCCTTGGGCCCTTTCTACACCTTATCTCTGGGCAATCTTATCCCCAAACACAAATTCAACTGCCACTCTATACTGACATTCACAGATCTACCACTCTATTCCAGACCCGTCTCCAATTCAAACCAAAATCTCCTACCTCTGACATCTCATGTACGTCTAGCTGTCAGCTCAAGCTCAACAAGCTAAAACAGAGCTCTAAATCTTTGCCTTGCCTGCTTTCACAAATACTGTGGACATCATCATCCTGCCCATCACTCAGGCCCAAAACCTGGACATCATCTTCGATAATCAAATCTCTCTAGGGGCCCTCACACTCAGTTTAAACCAAAATCTTGCTGATTCTTTCAGTACATCTACTCTAAGATACAGACTTTCCCATCCACCCACACAGCTAAAATTCCTGTCCAGGTTCTCATTATCTTGCATCTAAATTATTGAAATACCCTTTTCTCCGGCCTTTGACTAATGCAATGTAGAATGCTGTTGCGAAGATCATTTTCCTAGCCTGTTGCTTTGGCCAGGTCTAATCTTTCTTTCCATCCCTTCACTTTCTCTGTCACTTCTAACACTTTCTAACAAGCCCTTCACAGCCTATCCATACACTATCATCTCTCATTCATTATCAAGATATCAACTTCCACCTCTGATTGGCTCATGATGCTGGCTTCCATTATCTACTTGTTAATTTTTCACACAAAGCACTTTTCTGTTTTCTCCCATGTTGCCCCTCACACTTGAGAGGAGCTCCCCATAAACATCCACAACTCTACATCATTATCCTCCTCCCTAGAAAAAGCCAAGAAAAAACTTAATGATTAGGCTGCAGATGTGCTCAGATCATTGCTTATCATGCTGACCAATATTATCTTCTTGTTTCCTAGTATCCCCCACCCATCTATCTATCTGTATCTACTTGCCTCTTGTTTTATACTTAAAAATAAACTCTTTAGGGCAGGGAATGTCTTTTGGGGTTTGTGCATTGCTTGATACAATGGGTTCCAGATTCTGATACCCTTACTTGCATTTAGCATTACATTATGCCTCAGATAGTTCCACTGAAATGTATGTCTGCTTTGAGATGAAATTCATGGAGTAGGGTTTAAGTAGAGATGGTTGATTTTTTCCATTTTTCAACCACCTCTAGTTTTAAGCTATAAATCCTTGAATGGCTTGACATCTGACTACCAAATAGATCACACACCTGTCTCTTTGTACACTATCATAATACCTGAGATCTACTGAGATTGATGGTCTTGTTGTCTTCTTTAGAACTGAAAGCAGAACTTTATTGATGGCAGGTTGTTAGCTACAGAACACACTCTCTGCCTGACTAGAAGCCTGACATGAGGTTAGTTTTCTAGCTGGAGTAAATCAGTGTAGAACCATTAGATTTAATGGAACTACACAGCTTTACACCTGTGGTGAATTTGAGTTTGGTGTCCTTGTAAGGTTCACCTTTTTGACCAGGTTGTTGATGGTCTTAGACTTTGGCAATACTTCTAACTGATGGCTTGGGATAGTTATTCAGGGGAAGGCTATTACTGCTGCCTAACGTGGGCAGGACTGCCTGAGGTTTTGTTTTTAATGCATGTAATGTGAACAGATGCTACAGCACTAGGTGAATAATGAGCTTTCAAGTAAAATATTAAATAATAACAGTAATACACAGAAGGAGCTTAAAACATGTAGGCCAAAGGCTCCCTTTGCTAGGGCTTTTGTGAGGAGCCCTGATGCTCCTTGAATCTGGGCAGTTGAAACAGGGTTCCAAGGTGGGTTTGAGGAGACCAGAAGAGATACAAGCCACAGTGAGCATGGGCTCACAACTGCAGCATGCATGCCAATGTATAGCTTGCTATATTCCCTAGCTGGCAACCAATGCTGGTGCTTGGGACAACATAGCAGCCTAGGAGCTTTACTCCTAGCTTTCTTTTAACAGATAGTAGCCGACACTGCCCTAATACACGTGTGGGAAGGGAGAGGAAAGAAGATTCCTACTCACCTTAGGCATTCCTGATGCAGCCATCACCAGAGCATCTAAGTGACTAGTGTTAAGACTCTCAGTGCATTAGTCTGTAAGGTGAGCTGTGCTTTGCCAGGCCCAGGCTTGTTTCGATCTTTTGTGGAAGTGATGTGGGGAGTGGGAATGGTATTCATTTTTCAGCTTCTGTTATTTCAGGAAGGTTGCTGTGAAAACATGGCTCCCTCAGGGTACCCTGAATGAGGTCAAGTTCATGGCAATCACCTCCTTCCAGCAAGGAGTTCCACCATCAGAGACCCTGCACTAAGAACACACTGACTTTAGTAGCTACTGATAGTTTCACTCGGGGAGTTAGTCACTTCAAACACAGCAGTTGCACTGGGTTACAGACCCTCCCCCGCCCCCTTTCCTGTCCAGAGCATACTGGCAGTATTTAGCTCACAGCAAGGAATTTGACCACTGAGCTTTCATCAATCACTATGGGAGTGTTCCCTTGACAATGATATGTACACTAGTGACTGAGAGCAAACCCGTGCCACAAGTCTTTACTGCAGTGTGAAAAGGTAACACTAAAGTTTTATAATCTTTTGGTACATTTTCATTTCCATATGTTTTCTGTAAATATTGACTAGAGTACAGTGAAAAAACAAGATACCGTAGCTTTATTCTCTCCAAACAGTTCATGGTGAGGAAATTACAATGTTTCTTACTAGCCTGCACTAAAATTTATATTATTTTCCTATATTAATATCAATTTGAGGTAAAAGTTATAAAGTTAAATTCATCATTGTAACCAGATGCACCTTAAATGCATTTTTTTTAAAAGAATCTAATTTACTTTTGGTTTTGACCCTCAAACTCTGCTAAATAGTTGGAAGAACAATAAAAATCAAAGGTCTACGCAGTTATTTTCTGTGTTTAACAAAATTTCTTAAACCCAAACAAATTATGATGGACACAAATATTTTCTTACTAGAAGTGAAGGTGGTATAGCATACACTGTAGTACAGGATGACAGTAATTAGAAATAGAAGTGGCGCATATTAGAGTGCCAGGTGAATTTCAAAGTAAAGATTAAAAATTGTAAAAACTTTTATTGTGTGTGTTCACTTTCTATACAGTAATTAATTACATTAAGAAACAGGTCCAAATTTTCAAAACCATGTTCCTAATATTGTACACAATTTGTGCACTGATGTGGCTACTTTTGTTTTGATGTTATAAAAATACAGAATTGCCTGAAATATACACGGGATTCATGTAAAAGTAGTTAAAGAGATAGAAGCTATGGCTGAGTGTATGAAAATCCAGAAAAATATGTGATCTTCAGGGCCTGATTTTCAAAATGGGCCTCCATTTTTGCTGGTGCAGTTTGGTGCCCATAATAAATTATACCCACATGCCATAAATATAAAGGGAAGGGTAACCACCTTTCTGTATACAGAATTATAAAATCCCTCCTGGCCAGAGGCAAAACCCTCTCACCTGTAAAGGGTTAAGAAGCTAAAATAACCTCGCTGGCACCTGACCAAAATGACCAATGAGGAGACAAGATCCTTTCAAAGCTGGAGGGTGGGGGGGGGGAAACAAAGGGTCTGTCTGTCTGTGTGATGCTTTTGCCAGGAACAGAACAGGAATGGAGTCTTAGAACTTCTTAGTAAGTAATCTAACTAGAAATGCGTTAGATTTCCTTTTGTTTAAATGGCTGGTAAATAAGCTGTGCTGAATGGAATGTATATTCCTGTTTTTGTGTCGTTTTGTAACTTAAGGTTTTGCCTAGAGGGTTTCTCTATGTTTTGAATCTGATTACCATGTAAGGTATTTACCATCCTGATTTTACAGAGGTGATTCTTTTACTTTTTCTTTAATTAAAATTCTTCTTTTAAGATCTTGATTGCTTTTTCATCGTTCTTAAGATCCAAGGGTTTGGGTCTGTGTTCACCTATGCAAATTGGTGAGGATTTTTATCAAGCCTTCCCCAGGAAAGGGGATGTAGGGCTTGGGGGAATATTTTTGGGGGAAGATGTCTCCAAGTGGACACTTTCCTTGTTTTTTGTTTAACATGCTTGGTGGTGGCAGCATAGGATTCAAGGACAAGGCAAAGTTTGTACCTTGAGGAAGTTTTTAACCTAAGCTGGTAAGAATAATCTTAGGGGGTCTTTCATGCAGGTCCCCACATCTGTACCCTAGAGTTCAGAGTGGGGAAGGAACTTTGACACCACAGTTGCATACATGCAATTCATTCTTACTTTTTACCAGCAATTCATGGAAGGTGCATAATTGTGGGGGAATTTATAGAGGCAAATTTGTACCTTCAAAACTGTAGGCCAGGTTTGAAAATCAGGCGAGTTAAAATTATCCTGTATAGGAAAAGAAGTAACTGGGATCTTTCTACTCTCTGATTAGCTAACTCGATAATCATCCAGGAACCTAAATTAATATTCCCTTGTTGAAAATATATATGTTCTGTAAAAACACAAATATGTAAAATATTTTTAAATTGCCTGTACGTGAATAAAATTATTGAGATGAAATTTCGACATAATTATCTGCAGAATAAGGACTTCTGCAAATCTGGCAAATAGTCCATTGCTATATGCAATGTGTAAAAACTGTAAGAATGGATTCTATACTAACTACGGGGTGCTTACTTTCCTTCAACGATAATTGTCTTAATGCCTGTTTTAATCAGTATTAACTACTAGCAATAACATGCTTTTAATTATGTTTTAAACGAGTCCTTTATTGGGCTGTTTTGGGAAGCAAATTAGTCAAAAAGAGCTGTTAATCAAAAACGTGTTACTGGCACAAAATAAATGTTCATTTAAGGAGCCATTTGAAATAAACCTGGCTCATTGACTCTGACAACCTACAAGGACACTGGGGCCTCCTGAGGATAACTCCTTCAGTACTCTCCTAGATACGCCTTGCTGCTCAGAAGTTATAAGTAGAAACATTAAGCAGTTTAGGTCATTCATCAGCTAACTTTTACTACTGTACTCAAGAAAATGAGCCTCCTAGGAACTTCACAGCAGATCTATTCCTTCATTAGCTAAGTAATATTGAGAGAGATGTTCTTGTCATTATGAATGGAGAAATCTATTGCAGTGAATTTTACTGGTGTCCTCTTTGTCTATAAGCTGTCTTTGCAGATTTTAAGGTATTTAAGCTGAAAAACTAGCATAATTATCTTTGAACATTATTCGTATATGTTCATTTCCTTTTACTGAATTATACCAATGCATGAAAATACTACCAGGCAAGATTATATATTCTACATAATGCACAGGCACACAGCTTAGCACTAACTGCAATATCAGCAGCACGGTACAACTTTAAATAGAATTTGGATTAGATCAACGCCATGCATAGGTTTGAAAAGTTAATTTTGACATTAGCTGTTTAATTTTTAAAAAGCTGCAGCTTTAAACAATCTAAAGAAAAAGACTGCATGAGTTATAATGATAGCTAAAAGTCTAGCTTGAAAATCTACAGTTAATGGCTTATTGGCTGATCCTTTGACTTCTAAATCTAGAAACTAGTTTTGCCCCATGACAAAGGCAAAAAATACTTGAAATTATTTGGTTTCACTCACACAGCACTCTCTCTTGGTTAACTCCTTCAAGTCCTCAACCTTCTTCCCAAATGCACAGATTTAATTGTTACCAAAAGAGTTACTGTGATATGCTACCTCTCCTTAACTATGACCAGAAAAACACCACAGCAACTGTGTGACATGTGTGAGCTATTAACAACAAAACAGAGTTTTTCATGTCTGCTTTATTAACACTGGGAAAATTTACACCAAGAACCAGTACCTTCAGAATAACATTGTAGTGAACAGTTATTGGAGAGGCGGGTGGTTAATTAAGCGTTGGTTCTCAGTATGTATTGAGAGAATGAGCCTAGGGGTAGGAATGCACTTGCAAGGGAAGTTGTCACTGGATAAAGAAGGGACAATGAACACACGGTAAAAAGATAGTATCTACAGTAGTCACACGTTGTTTTCTAACTGCTAACATTGCTCTGAAGAAACCTTCAGTGACTGCAGTGTCCAGCACTACGACAGGCATACCGATAGTAGTATTATTTATTTAGATTCCTCTCTTTAAAAGCGTACTCAGAAGCACACCCAAACAAGTCTCTGTGTACACACACATTTAAAATGGCAACATAATAAAGCAGCATCACACCCTCTTGCCCCCAGCTAGGCCATACTTCAACCAATCACTGATTAGCAGAGGAGAACAGTTTAAATCCCTAACTCCTTGCCCCTCATTTCTCAAAAGACAGAAATGTCACTCCTGACTGTCAGCCTCCCACCAAAGGGGGTTTATGGCTTGCCTACTGAACAGCAGCAGCAATGGAAAGGGAGCTGATTGTTAGACCCTCAGAGGGCTGGGGACATCAGCAAAATGTATCTAGGCAGGATTTTGCTTATACTGCTGATTCCCATCAGTGGATGCAGGGAGGATGGGCGAGGGGTCACCTTCAGGAATAGGGGAAGGTCACTTGAACTTTAGGAGTGGGCTTGCACTACTATCTACATTGAAAAGTGGATTTTAAATGGTCAAATTAATGAAAAGTAATTAAAACTAGGTATAACAAAGGAACCTAACTAACTTAAATCTGCAAATCCAAATTTCAAAATAACTTAAGAGCCTTAGCCAATGAGACTTAAGCTTTCAAGTACCTAAATTACTTTTGAAAAATTGGACTTGATCCCTTTGGCAAATTTTACTCTGGTTACCTAGTTAATTTTACCTAGTTACAAGACGTTTTTATTATTACAATCATTTAATCTATTTTAAGAGCTAGATTTTAGTAATTATTATTCTTTAGCAGGTACATTCCTTAGAACAAAGATCATGTTTTCCTGTGTGCTAAGTGTTGCACAAACATAATGGGAACTTTAGGGCCTTTGGGAACTACTGCATAATAAATAAATAAATACTTATGTTCTGGTCTATGCTTAATGTTACAACTCTGAGTAAAGCAAACATGTTCCTTAGTCTTTGTCAAGGAAAGGTAATGTAAGCAACCTCAGAAGAATGTTATCTGCTGGCAAAACTGTACCAGTACATAGGCGGTCACAAACAGAGACAGAGGAACAAAGGAGTTCCAGACAGCAAATTGTTCAAGGGTATGCTGGCCGACTATTTCAGTTCACTTTCTCCACTTAGTGCATCTGAGTTAGTTGCCACTCAGGCAAGCAGCCGTGTTAGCATATCCTGTTGGCGTACCAGGGCATGCAAGGCAATGAGCTGGTGCCTTAGAGACTTGCTGAACAAAGCCAGTCTGCAGTCAGACCTATGGGACCTCCAGGGCATCGAGAAACAAAGCAGGCAATGACTGTCAACTGCTTGTCCTTTTATATTAGTGGCTTGGAAAAAACACTCTTTTATCCCAGCAACCATGATTCTTTCTTCATAAGCAGCACACCACGTCAGCAATAGAGTTTGAAATACCTTTATGGTCTGCTAAATAAGTCTTGATTTTATTGACTTGTATTTATTTCTTTCACTATATATCTAAATGGAGAACATTCCTTTCAAACACTTAAAATTACAACTTTAACTCAGTACCAAGGTTAAAACAAATTTTATCTGTATACAATACAGAAAAACACCTTATCTAAGACAATTATTCTTAACTAAATATGAAGATTACTGATATCTTCTGACTACTTTCATTAAAGAACTTACTACAAACTTTGTGTTGCAATGAAAGAATTTTGAGTCCCGTCCCCCCCCGCCCGTCCCTTCCCGAAGACATAAACTGGCTCAGAACTGGAAACCTGAATTTTGTTTTATTGCTTTCAAAGCTGGCTGTGCTTTTTGATGAATTTCATAATGTTACAAAACTAGCATAAATGTTTTGTAAGATGTGGGTTTGAGAATGTTATTGGAACTGGCAACTTATTTTTCAAATTACCATTAATGGATCTATTTTCAACACTCTTTTCCCCAGTCTATTATGTATCTCTATGCAGGCTTCATCCATAAGCCACAGTAAAACATTGCATATGACCCTGTTTCAGAGCAGAAGTGCTTTCTTGTTCAGTTAGTAACCACAATCTTGCCTCTTTTTTTTTCTTTTAATTTTTAGAAATGCAGAAGTGTGATCTTTGCAGTATGCTGCAACTGCTACTGTCCTTTTTTATATCACACACATTTATTCCAGTCACTATTGTGTGCATCTTTTTGGGGTTTTGAACATAGCTGTGTGCAAATAGTCCATCTGGGATCTTATTCCCAACATTTTCGTTCTGATGTTAGAAATATCAGGTGTTAAGAGGACTAACTGATCAGGGGACTGGTGATAACCTATAGAGTTTTTCTCCTGTAGATCACTGACTCATTCAAATTTAGCTTGAGACTGTAGTGACAACGTTGCTACTATTGACTGCTTTTAGGTGGTTTTTCCATCTATTCCCTATTACCCATAGCACAAAACATATAATCACAGCTGGTATTAGCTGGGAACTTTCAGGGCAGCTTTGACAGAAGCCTAGAATTGAATGGGCCTAGAGACTGATGGACTCTCTCATACCTAGTAAAGGCTTTTAAAAATCAGGTTAAAGGCATATGACCTGACTTTCAAAGGTGCTAAGTAGCCCCAGCTCCCCTATTGAAATCAACGAGACATGCATGTGCTCTGTACCTTTACGAATCAAGCCCACATCAGCAAACAACAATCTGAATTTACGATGACATTGCGTATGGTGCAGAGTAGACAGAGGGAAAAGACTCCAGTCCTGCCCTTCTAGCACCCTTCTTAAGAACTCCATTCACTTTTAAAGGAAAGTTTAACATAAAAGCAAAACAGGATGTTCAAAGATAAACAAGTAGGACAGGTGGCACAGAAAATGATGCAAAAATCCCATTACAACGTATAACACTGTAATTTCTTATTTATGATTCCTCCATAAACTTTATTCTAAGTCATTATATACATCTCCAAGTATCTCATCATAAAATGACATTTACAATGTAACCATAACAAAATAACTACACAGAACAATTTGCAAAATACCACATCAAAAGGTAATGTAGGAGTAAGACATAATCGTAGAAATTTCGCTATATTAATACTATACTACTTATACTTTGGACCTCGAGCACAACAACTTTACACACAGAATAGATAGTCAAAATACTTTATTACATTTTATCTCACTTAGTTCTGCATGGAACTGAGTATGAAATAAACAAAATACATTAAATGCAATGGTTAGAATCCACTCTTTCTCTGTTGATTTCAATGGATATTTTGTTATTAATTCAATAAGAAAGAGAGTAGGCCCCTAGTTTATATTACAACTAAAAATCACTACACCAATAAATTAAATAGGCGTCTAAAACAGAAGTGGAAAAAAATCCATCATTTAAGATTCTGGTAAACTATCATCCCAACAATTCTTTAAACATTATGTAGAGAAAATGAAAGGAATGCTCCAAATAATTTATTTTAGTGTTAGAACAAAAAGGAAAGTCGATGTGAGAGAAAATTAGTTTAGAAAAAAATTACTCTGAACATAACATGTTTTGTTTTGTTTTTTTAAAGACTCACGGATTTTTCTAAGTTGGTCTGTTGCAGGGACATTTATCTAACCAAATATAAGGCCCTATGGGAACTCTGAGGAGATTAAAAAGAAATAATGAAGGCATAATTGTGGGTTAGTTGGGAATAGTACTTTCTCCTCCTCAGCATATGGAGAAGTGTGTCAGTCAGATGGTGCGCACTGGAAGGTATAATACCTAAGGGGTTTGAGTGGCTGATGCTTCTTTATCTTTTCTTTTTGCTTTCAAATTTCCCTTTTCATCTGTTATTTTAAGATAGGACCAGGGCTATAGGTATTCTCTCTGGTTTTGTCTCACTATTTTGTCTCAGGGAGGGAAAGTGACTGTATACATCAGTTTGTACTTTAATCCATATGTAGAAGGCTGTAGATTGGTGCTGATTCATATAGGATACTGATAGGTGAATGAAACCTGCTTAGAGGTATGGGGTTGGGGGTTATCCATGAAGTTATATATCTAATACCAATAGAACTATCCTGAATTACCAGCCTTGTGAAGAATTTTAAATAAAAAGAGAAAATAATTATCTGCAGACTAGTTCTAACTGCAGTACTATTTAATCTTTTGATGTGCATTAGCTCCTCATCCTATGCTGGATATATTATTCTATTACTTTGTTTAATTTCCTGATGTTTTCAAACCTATGATTTTCCATCCGACAAACAAAACAGGTATGTATTTTAGTGCATGAGGAAGAGCTTTAAAAAGCCAAATTTTCAATGATGTCTGAACCAAGCCTCTATATTCTTCCTAAATTTAGCAGTCATTTATGTCCTGTAGTATTGCATTGATAAATATTTGTGAGCACAAATAAAATAATTTAAATTCCAAATTACCTGACAGAAACGGTATTTGTACCTGCAGCTTGGATACAGTTACAGCTGAGCAAGTTTTCAGAAGGGCAGTAGCCCTTTGTTCAGTACATGCAGGCAAATGAATGATGGGAAGGATTTAAGCAACAGGCTGGAACTTTATCTAATATTGGGAGGGCGTTATGTGCCCACCCACTGCTGTCTCATACTAGGCATTTAACTGGGTCCAGTGCAGTGTTCAGGACTTGCACCATACAATCAATAATTTGGAGTAGACCCACCTGGGCCGACTCTTAGGAATCACTTCTGAATCCTCTACACCTCCACCCTCGCATAGGGGGCAAGGGTGAAGATTGCACTGGTAAAATTTTTAAGCCATCAAATTGTGGTGGTAAACCTGAGTACCTGTGTCTCTGGCTGCTTGACTGTGGACAAAATCAAGTAACAGGGCAAATAATCAGAATCACACCACCAATTCATGTTTGCAAGTGCAAAAACACAGGAATAGATTGTGCCTCCATAAGGCAAAGTGAATCTCAGCCCAACTAGAAATATAAATACCGTATCAAATATCAGTGCCCCCAAACTATTGTGCATCCATGACGGAGGAATAGAAATAAATTTGCACATCTATATTTCAGGCTGAAATATAGAGGCTAAGGGCATGTCTACAATAGAAGTGCTACATCGGCACAGCTACACTGCTGTAGTGCGGCTGGGGAAGACGCTCTATGGCAAGAGTGAGCACTCTCCCATTGGCATAATTACTCCACTTTCATGAAAGCTGGAAGCTATGTCACTGAGTGTGGACAGCACTTAGGTCGCTGTAACTTGTGTCACCCAGGGAGGTGTCTTTTTCACACCCAGGAGTGATGTAAATTAGATTGACTTAAGTGGTAGCGTAAACCTGCCCTAAGTTGTGGTTCCATTGAAAAAGATGCAATTTAAAACAGAGTGACACACCTTAGATATAATTTCTTTGGGCTAATTTGTGTCCTTCTCTGCTCCCTTCTTCACTCCATGGGGATAATAATCTGCTGATATAGGCCAGGAATTACTCCTCCTCCTCCTCATGATCGCCAAGGTTCCATTCACTCCATGCCCCTGTGGTCTTGGGTAAAAGGAGTAAACAGGCATGCAGCATCCACTTACTCCTGTATAACTGGACCCAGACACCAGGTAACCCAAGCACGGACATAGAGGACGTTCTTATTCCACTTAATGCCTCCACCTGTGTCACAGTCTGGCCCTTTGCTTGTAGGGTCAAAAAAATCACAGATTTTGAAACCACTATGAAAACGAAACACAGGAAAAAAATATTAATAGATTGCAGTAAATGGCATGAGGAGGAAATAGTGGAGATTAAAAGATGATGCATTAAGACAGAAAGAGCTCATCTCAAAAATTATTCTCTCTCTCTCTCTTTTTTTTTTTTGTTGAAATGGGGAAATGTATTTTACAAAAGTTATTTTTAATGAGACATTTTCTCCATATCATATCTGGGTAGAACTGTGAACTTTTTATGGAATTACTTAAGAAACTGATCAGTGCCATATCACTGCCTCCAGACACAGTTCTTTTAATGATGTCCAAACTAGTTAACTATAAAAATGAAATTGGGAGCCAGCACAGTAGGAAGTAGATTGAGCAAGCTGAAGATCAAAGGAGATACCATCACAGTAGCCTTTGTGTGCTTACTGTTGGTTTGTTCTAACTGAAGAGTAAAGTAGTAGTGAATTGAATTATATGTGAGTTGGTTCTGTACCAGAGCACCGAAAGAAAAATTAAAGTAGATTCAGATAGAATTGTATAAACCATCCTGCTCTGAGCAAGACTGAAACCTATTGTATTAGAGCTCCAAGTCATTTTATCATCTCATGTAAACAGTACTGGTATATCTAGGAATACACTGTCACAAGCCTATTTATAACGTGATTTTATATATACTCTGCATACATGACTGGGTGTGTGTGTACAGATACATAGGATTATGGCAGGAAGCACCAGATGGTGCCATTACAAGTAGTCTTATAAATTCTTAGTGTGTGAGCAGTGCAGTTTTCTCTGAAGAAATGCTGTATTCGGGGAGCAGAGAGGGGAATATCTGGCAAAGAGCAAAGAATTTTGCTATCCTCCTTTATCTCTTGAAGACTCTAAATGGGTTCAGTTCTTGGTGCAAAATTGTTTCCTGTGAACCACCCATTCACTGTTTGGGTTGAGATTCCTGCAAGAGTGGATTGCCCTATGTGCTGTATGTGATCATTTCTGTTCATGGACTGGTGTATATAGTGTAAATAAAGAAATTTACTAAGAAACTTTGCATCAATAACTTCTCCTCCAATGAAAAACCAACCTATAACATTTGCTGCTGTTCAGCAGAGGGACAACAATATTGTGGAGGAGTCAGAGAAAATACATAGTTAAAGTTGATTTGAGAATGCAATTTACACAGGACTAAAAAGCCTCCGTTTCATACAACCAATGACTAATTTATTCTCCATATCGAGCATACATTTACTATATACAAGGGCTACATTTGTGATTTGAACTACATGTCAATGACAGGAGTAAGAGGGAGTCATAAATTTTTCCTAACAGAGGGGGGTGTATCTTAAACACCAGTCCTTAATCAGTGCTTGCACACAAGATCACAATCTGGCCCATAGTAAACATACTACTTACATATTAAGGCCCAACCCAGTAATGTGATATCTGAGCGTAGACACTACACATAGTTCCCCTGAAAACAATGCGACTCCACCCAGGAGCAGAGTTTACATTGTCAGATCACATTGTAGGATGAGGCTAAAAGGAAATTAATATCATGAATGTTTGCTGATATATATATACTACTACAATTTGAAGCGATGTTAGCTTTGTATTTCACTGACTCAGTCCATGAGCTACACCAAAGGAACGTGGCAGGTGTTTGAAGCTGTTTAATAATGAGAAGCAGTTCCAGGAGAATGAGATAAGTGATCAAAGGGGAAGGGAGGTATTCAGAGTTGCATGATCAGTGCAGTGTATCACTTTGATTTGCATTTTATCATATGGATATCACTTCCTCACATGCAGTACATTATGAATATTCACATGTACCCAGTATGCATACAGAAAAGATCAGCAAACTCATGACGCAATTTTAAAATTTATTTACGTTCAAATGTAAATAAATGTTAAGTATTAGGAAGAGTTTACAGGTGCTTAGGGAGAACTTATTTGTATTTTATGGGATTCATTTACAGCACAGTATGTGAAGCAAATTAGATACAAAACTTTCCATTATTGCAAAGGGAAGTTGCTTGGTTAATTGTTAAGAAGATTTAGCTCTGTGTATTGTTTTAATATTTAAAACATATAGTGGAGGCTTGGGTGGGTTTTTTGATGTTTTTTCTTACAAGAAAATATTTGCTTGTTGTACATGTCATAGAAATGACCTGTCTTACAAAGAAAATGTCAGATCATTAGGGCTGGTTATAGCAAGTAATGGTAATGGCAAACTGTAGGGCTATTCGACTGTTTCACAGTGCAACAGAAAACTAGCACTGATTACATCTTTGTTACAAAGCAAATCCCATGAGGGTCATATGAACCTGGCAACCAGATTAGCAAACCTGAGTGACAGTTTTGTAGATTGGATTGAGACATTACCGTGAAATTTAGAGAAGATTTGGACTGGCCAAACCCACGTGCTGCCCTGTCTCAATGCCCCCCTGGCCTGGCATCCTCTTCCTCTGAATGGCCTCTAAAAAGAAAGTTCACTGAGCTGCAACAACCTCAGGCTCCAATGTCTTCTGGAGACAGTTGTCCCACTGTCCCCTCATGCATTCTTTGGTTAGGGGGAATCAAACAAGCACTTCCAGAACCAGGGCATCCCCTCCTCATCACCCTGCTGAAGTAGGACAGGTAAGGATATTCACTCCTAGCTATCACCTCTGCATCACTGAGCCTGGAGTTTATGACACCCCAAATTCAACTCTGCAGAAGCTAAAAATCCCTAAATTCATAGGCAGCAAAACTCTGAAAACATACCTCACCAGTTTTGCTTTGCAAAGCCTATGAAAACAAAAACTAACAAGTCTCATACAGTTCTAACAAGCAATTAGTAGGTTTCTGTACCTGAGTCTGCCAGTATACTTCAGTCTTGACCTGCTTCTATAGAACAGACACAGCTCATTTTGATTATTTATGCCAAATTGCATAGTGATTTTTCAGCCTGAACATGTTTGTTTTGGACAAAGATGACATTGACACACAGCTTTTCATTTTTTTCATCCAAACAAGTGTAACCCTTCTGCACGTCAGAGCTGGCAGCAACAAGGGCCGGGTTCAATATCTAGGGGAGCCATTCCAATAACACAATGCAAACTGGCTCGAGCCCCCACCCAGTGACCTGGGACAAATATATACCACCCCCCACTGGGCGCCTCCAAGAGGCAATACTTCCCTTCTCGCAAGCACATAGTCTGAGTGTAGCAAAAAGCCTTTTAATAACAGAGAGAAACAATGTGGCATTATGTTGGGGAAACACCACCAACAGGATTCATAACACAACCCATGAGCAAAAAACCCACCCCAAGCAAATTGGGGCATGCCCTTTTCCTTTTGTTCTTGAGTCCAGCAACCCCAAATCACCCAAAGTCCCAAAAGTCCAATGACCCAAAAGTCTCTGTCCCTGGTCAGGGCAGCCCCAGAGTTCAAAAGTTTATCTACAGAGCTTTACCTCCCAACCTGGGTGGAGATGGGGGCGGAGGTAAGAGGCACCTTACATGATCTGAAGCTGACCACCCCACAGCTCCATAGACCTTCGCTCCGCTCCGCCAGCCGCCCCACAAACTGCTTCGCTCAGCTCCGCTCTGCGGCCACACGCAGCTCCTGCCATCCCACGAACTGCTCCACCAGCCGATCCACGAACTGCTCCGCGTCCCACCAGCAGCTCCCACTGTCCTATGAACTGCTCCACCAGCCTGTCCACAAGGCACTCCAGCCATCCCGCAAACTGCTCCACAATATATCTTCAGGCTTCCCCACTACTTAACACAACGCTCAGTGATTTCAGCTCTTAGTAAGTTCAGCTCTTTGGTGAATTCAGCTTGTAGTAGGGGAGCCTCAGTTCTGGTGCACTATTAGCCCAAAGTGAGCTCAGCAACCTGTAACTAGACTTCTAATGAAATCAAAATTAGCTCTGATATTCTACAGTGGAGAGAGGAGGAAGTGCAATTAGCATGTAAGGCCCTCACCAAAGGGCCCATGCCACCAAGTATTAATACTTGTCCCCAGCCTCGCTCAATTCACAGAGTTTTGGAACCCATGACCCTTGCCTAGCGAGTGCTACTTAGTTGATGATGAGTCCCTCCATCATAACAAAAGGCCAAGTACAGTTCCAAGCACAGTTCCCATAATCAGGGTAATAACAATTTATTCTTTCTGCCCCAATAACAGAGACACTGGGGATCCCACAGCAGCCAAAGTGACCATTTGGGCAGCTATGGCCTCATTCTAGGCGGGGTGGATGTGCCTATGCAAATGAGATCGGCCCCTGAAGTTCTTTTCCACAACTTGCCACACCTCACCACCAGATGTCAGGGTGGAGCTCATCCTGACACTGCTTACACAAGGTTTAAGCTCTTGGCCATAAAGAACGCACATACACTTACTGTGCAACCCTAGTGAACTGAAGTCCAGTTAACCTGGAAGCACCACTGTCATAAATATAAAGGGAAGGGTAAACACCAGAGGAAAAACCCTTTCACCTGTAAAGGGTTAAGAAGCTAGGATAACCTCGCTGGCACCTGACCAAAATGACCAATGAGGAGACAAGATACTTTAAAAGCTGGGGAGGGAGGGGAGAAACAAAGGTTTTCTCTGTCTGTGTGATGCTTTTGCCGGGAACAGAAAAGGAATGGAGTCTTAGAACTTAGTAAGTAATCTAGCTAGATATGCGTTAGATTCTGTTTTGTTTAAATGGCTGAGAAAATAAGTTGTGCTAAGTGGAATGTATATTCCTGTTTTTGTGTCTTTTTGTAGCTTAAGGTTTTGCCTAGAGGGATTCTCTATGTTTTGAATCTGATTACCATGTAAGGTATTTACCATCCTGATTTTACAGAGGTGATTCTTTTACTTTTTCTTCTATTAATTTTTTTCTTTTAAGAACCTGATTGTTTTTTAAATTGTTCTTAAGATCCGAGGGTTTGGGTCTGTGTTCACCGATGCAAATTGGTGAGGATTTTTATCAAGCCTTCACCAGGAAAGGGGGTGTAGGGTTTGGGGAGGATTTTGGGGGGAAAGACATTTCCAAGCGGGTTCTTTCCCGATTATATATTTGTTAGACGCTTGGTGGTGGCAGCAAAATTGTCCAAGGGCAAAAGGTAAAATAGTTTGTACCTTGGGGAAGTTTTAACCTAAGCTGGTAAAAATAAGCTTAGGGGGGTTTCATGCAGGTCCCCACATCTGTACCCTAGAGTTCAGAGTGGGAAGGAACCTTGACAACCACTGACTTCAATGAGATTCCACAAAGGTGTAAGGATCACCTTATATAGATCTGATTGGTTAAAGCTCCTCTAATCAACTCTGCTGAGCTGTCTAGACTTAGGGCCTCTTGACTCTATATAATTGAGGTTACCCTTAATCTTCTGAAATTCTAATTTTATGAAAGCTATATCATTTGATAAATCAGGGTTCCCTGTGCTAATATAATAATTAATGATAATATGCACTCAATAATATCTCTCCTAACAAATGTCAACCCTGCTACAAATATGAAGAGATGGAGTTCTACAATGAACAGGAAGAAATGTTAGTGTTTGACAACCTTAATATAGTAGTCATTAGCCCTCCCCTTCGTAAAAACGTAATGCTTTGGAATCCAAGACACTACATAAATAAAGCTACTATTACCTCATGTGTTCTTTGAACACTGCTTACAGTATCTGTAAATTTGAAAAGAAAAAGCAGAGGCAATGAGCCATATTTGTCCCTAGTATAACTCAAGTGATTTCAGTGGAGTTAAACCAGGGGCAAAACTGGCAGATTAACTTTAGTAGTATTGGATGGTGACTAGAGGACAAACAGACCTGAGCTATCACAGGGGAATGCCATGAACTGCAGTGGAAGCGGTCTAGTAGCTTCTACAGGGATATCACTACCTCTCCTGCAGGGGACAAACAGGAACAGGAAGAGGGTGAAGCCTTGGCTGAGCCCCCACAACACATCAGCCACTGCAGCTGATCTGGCACAGTGCAGGCAGCAAACGTTACTAGGCACTGGGATGACATTGATTGTTTTCTGCCTAGAACATATGTGGAGGTTGTTACAAGCTGGTTCCAGTTTGCTCTTGGGGCAGCTCAACTGGGTGCTGTCTCTTACACAGGGCTTATGGCAAAGCCACAATTTAGGTCTAACTTGGTCACGTTTTAAAATAAGTTATTTAAATGAAAAGAATGAAGGGAAATGAAATGTTATGGTAACCAATAGTCTAACTAAACATGATGCAGCATCCAAATATGCCCTTCCCACTTTTACAAAAGTAGAAAAGAACTCTATCTTTCCAGGACAAGCCCTTTACTGATGCCTTCTGCATGGGCCCTTCTGAAGTGAGCTAAACGTCTATTAGCAAAAGTATTCAACCCTTTGGGGACATGGATCCTTATGACTTAAATAAATTAATTCATTTTATAACTCTGATGAATTTCTGGTGAATCATTCAGTCAGATCCCAGGCAAAAACTCTGATCTATGATAATATGAACTTGTGTATCAAGGAGCCCCTTGGATCTCTGGTGATAGAACAGAACCCTCAGGCACTTAGAAAATTGCCAAAGCTTTTGTATTTCTTTCAACATGATAATTACAAAATGGAAAGGTTTTTTGAATATATATATTTTTTCAAAGTTAAAAACAACAAAGAACATTTTATGCATGAATTTTGCAGTCTTTTGCAGTTGTGTAATGAATTAACTTTGCATCATTTGGATGAGATAATGTAATGGAAGATCAGATTGCATGAGTGAATGGGCTATTCCTTGGGGCTCAATATCACAGCAAAGAATCAGAAGGCAGCCAATAGTGCTCCAAAGAAAATAGGAAGCCAAAAGCTTTTAGGAGGCTGTGACAAACTTCAAGGAGTGAACAGGTGAGCCTGCACTCTGATCACTTAGATGCTAATTAATTCCCCAGAGAAAAGTGATTGAGATAATCAGGTTGGTGGGCTGAATGGGATAAAGAGCCAATTAGCCCATCAGCCCAAATCTGATAAAGAGGCACAGGCAAGAAGTGCCGGGTGGAGAGAGAGAGAGGGAAACAAGGCTATTTGAGCCCAGTCACACAGAGGCCTTGGGGAAGGGAGAACTCTGTTCACCTCATCTCCTGATGAGAGGGCCAATAGCACAGAAGATACTGTAAATAGACTGTTGAACAGGGACTGTAGTGTAGTGTAGTATAGTGGAGGAAATTCAAAATAAATGGCACTCTGAATGCACAACAAGTAGAGTCTGTGCAGGTTCTGTGGGGCAAGAAGACGGGCATAGGCATGCCCTGTTATAGAGGTGGACCCTTAACACTCTGAAAAGAATCGATTATTGAACTGGTTTATATTAGACTTAACTCAAAACTCCAACAAACCTTTGGTGAGGTTTGAAAGTTGGCTTGTTTTTTTACCTATTTCACCGAGACGTGGAGCCCCAAGCAAAGAAATATTTCTTTGATGAGACAATGGCATTTCCAACCTCCAGGGAACAAAGTACCAGCAGAAATATCAAAAGAGAGGCTCTTCTTGTGAAATGTCTAGCCTCATTTCAAAACCAAAATAGTGATGATTTAATAAGTAAAATATTTTATATGTCTATAGTGCCTTCTAACTGAGGATTTCAGATATATAGCAAACAGGAAATTGATAACAATCAACATAAATTAGAAGCAGACATTGAAGAAAACTGATGACAGAAGCAGAAGGACACAAGGATAAATCAGTGGCCAGCAGCGTTAAGGACAATAAGGAATTTTTAAAGTACATCAAGAACAAAATGAATTCTAACAATGGTATTGGTCCATTACTAGATGGAAATGGTAGAATTGTCAATAATAATAATACAGGAAAAAGCCTAAATGTTCAATAAATATTTCTGTGCTTTATCTGGGAAAACAAGTGATGTATTCATATTAGGATGATAATACTTTCCATTCCAACAGTAACTAAACATCTACTAAAATTAGACATATTTAAAATCAGCATCTTCTGATAATTTGCATCCAAAAGTTTTAAAAGATTTTTCAGAGGCATGTTCAGGACTTCTAATATTAATTTTAAATAAGTCTTGGAATACTGGGAAAGTTCAAAAGGACTGGAAGAAAGTTAATGTTGTGCCAGTATTTAAAAAGGGAAAATAGAATGACCTGAGTAATTATAGGCCTGTCAGCCTGACCTTCATCCCAGACACAATAACGGAATGGTTGATATAGGACTCAATTAATAAAACCTTTACAGAAGGTAATATAATAAATGATGATCAACATAGGTTTATAGAAAACAGATCTTGTCAGACTAGTTTTACTTCTTTTTAGATGAGATTACAAGTTTGGTTAAGAAAGGTAATGTGGATTTACCATACATAGATTTCTGTAAGGCGTTTCCCTTGATTTTGCAGAATATATTTTGATTAAGAAACTAGAATGGAACAAAGTCAACATGGTGCACATGAATGGATTAAAGTCTAACTGATAAGTCTCAAAATTAATTATAAACGGGGAACCATCATAAAGGGGTGTGTTTCTGGGGGAGTCCCACAGGGATCAGTCCTTGGCCCTATGCTATTTAACATTTTTTTTTATTAGTAAGCCGGAAGAAAACATACAATCATCACTGATGAAGTGTGAAGATGACACAAAGATTGGAGGAGAATGCAGAGAATGGGTCACTGGCACATGGAATGTTTGATAAGCTGTGTACAAACAAACAATGTGTGTTTCAATACGGCCAAACGTAATGTTCTACACATCCAGGAGCAAAGAATTTATGCCATTTACTGAACGGGGGACTCTCCTGGGAAGCAGTGACTCTGAAAAAAGACATGGGGGTCACAGCAAATAATCAGTTCCTAGTGAAACACTCTGGCTAAATTGTTAATGTGATCCAGGGATGTATAAACAGGGCAATATTGAGCTGGAATAGGGAGGTTATATTACGTCTGCATTTGACACTGATGCAATAACCACAGGAATACTGTGCTCAGTTCTGGTGTCCACACTTCAAGAAAGATGTTGATAAATTGGAGAGGGTTCAGAGAAGAGCCATGAAAATGATTAAAAGAAAAGATGCCTTACAATGGTACACTCAAGGAACACAATCTAGTTAGCTCAATGAAGACAAAATGGGTGATTTGAGCATAGACTACAAGAATCTACATGGGGAACAGAAAATTGGTAATAGAGAACTCTTTAGTCTATCAGACAAAGGTATAACAAGATCCAATCTCTAGAAGTTGAAGCGAGACAACATAGACTAGAAATAAGGTGCAAATTTTTAACACTGAGGTTAATTAACCATTGGAACAATTTACCAAGGGTCATGATGGATTCTCCATCACTGGAAATTTTAAAATGAAGATTAGATGTTTTTTCTAGAAAATATATATTTTTTTATTAAAGCTAATGTTCAAAATCAAATTTACACAAGTTAAGAAGGAAGGTAGTGTACATCTGGGGTCAGGCTTAAGTTATGAGAGGTTACAAGTATCGGTTACAAGGCACACAGCTATTGGGTTTGAAGCAGGAATTAATTCAGGGGAGTCCTATGGCCGGAGTCATGCAGGAAGTCAGACTAGATAATCACAGTGGTCCTTTCTGGCCTTAAAATCTATGCATTTATGAAAAGTGCTTTCCAGCCCTAAGTAATACTTGCAATAACCATGTGCAGTAGATATAATCATCTTCATGTAACAAATCATATAATTAAGGCACAGAGAGGTTAAGTGACTTTCCAATATCCCACAATAAGTCTGTGGCAGAGCCAGGAATAAAAATTATTTCCTTACTCTGAAGTTCTGTGTTTTAGCAACAAGAACATCCTTTCTCTCTGTCTACTCTACTATGCTCTTCTCTCTTTGGCATAAGATTCCTCCTGGTCTCAGTAGTGCTGCAAAAAAATGAAAGTTGCATTCAAGGTACTTTTATAGATTAACGTTCAAAACAATGTACAGTTATAGACATAACTCCCATTGAATTCCGATGCACAACTTTGCAAAGCTTCTGAATGCATGTGCAATTTCTCAAGCGTCCATCTTCATAGCATGCAGGTGCTGTTACAAGATTATAAACAACAAGCTTTGTCAAAATCCTCTGCTCATCTCTTGTTCTATCCAGGCCCTCAATATCTCTTTTTCCCTGTTTTTTGAGGGTACAAGGGAAAGGGAAGAATGGACTTGGAGTGAATGAAAGCTCTGATCATCTCTTGAAAGACAGATAGGGTGGGTAGCTGTTTGGGTTTTTTTTAGTTTCTTTCTCTCCCTCCATTCCTATGTAATATTATCAGTTAATTCCTTAAGATTTAGAAAAAAGAAAAGGAGTTCTTGTGGCACCTTAGAGACTAACCAATTTATTTGAGCATGAGCTTTCGTGAGCTACAGCTCACTTCATCAGATGTATACCGTGGAAACTGCAGCAGACTATATATACACACAGAGAATATGAAACAATACCTCCTCCCACCCCACTGTCCTGCTGGTAATAGCTTATCTAAAGTGATCAACAGGTGGGCCATTTCCAGCACAAATCCAGGTTTTCTCACCCTCCACCCCCCCACACAAATTCACAGAGGTGAATTTGTGTGGGGGGGTGGAGGGTGAGAAAACCTGGATTTGTGCTGGAAATGGCCCACCTGTTGATCACTTTAGATAAGCTATTACCAGCAGGACAGTGGGGTGGGAGGAGGTATTGTTTCATATTCTCTGTGTGTATATATAGTCTGCTGCAGTTTCCACGGTATACATCTGATGAAGTGAGCTGTAGCTCACGAAAGCTCATGCTCAAATAAATTGGTTAGTCTCTAAGGTGCCACAAGAACTCCTTTTCTTTTTGCGAATACAGACTAACACGGCTGTTCCTCTGAAACCTGTCATTAAGATTTAGAGTTATCTTTACTCACTTTTACATAAATTAGCAAGCTTGGCAACACACTGAGCAATGGTTTCCTGTCTACCATATCATGGTACTGGTGTCCTTTCCAGAGCAGCCGAACATGTCCTTCCCAGAATGGTGATTCCTCAGATTCCTCATTCCTGATCATAGGGCTACCTCCTTGGACTGCTATACCAGCACGCATAAAGAGACTTCCCTTCATCCTCTTACAAGGCTTTTCTGGCTGTCTGCCTTAAAATAGGTTCCAGACTACTGAAATGTGGAATTATTATTTTCAGCGCTACAATAGCTTTTTAATAAGATTAAAGAGTCTTTTCTGAACCCTATCTCTGCCTTGCACCCTGTTTCCTGGGATACTTCACTCACTTACAATAGCTCTCTACTGAAACACCAAAGGGGTCAGGGTGGAGGGATTAAAAACCCTGTGACTGACTAGGGAGCTCAAAATAGATCAGACTTCCCATTTCAAATCACACACAGCAACTTGATTGTCGGTTTTGCAGCTTCCTATTACCATACCCAGGTTGGGGTCTTTCCAGTACAAATGCTAACACACAAAGTCTACCTGTAAAGCCTCTAAAGATTGTAATATATGACTGGTGTTCCTACCTAATTTTCCTCTTATTTAACACTGGAGTAACTCCATTGATTCCAGTGGAGCTCTTCTTGATACACACTGGTGTGAGGCAGAAAATGATCTACTCCTACCTACCTCAGTAATTCTTCACTTACAAAAGATTTTTCTTTGAGAGTGTCAGAGCACTTGTTCTTCCCATTCCTTCCCCTGCAATAGTTGCTTTATCTGCTAATTGGAATTGTAATGGTAACATCAGGGGAAAAACTCAGGCTGTGATTGTATTGACTTGTTTCTTGTCATTAGTTTTGTTTTTGGCATTTGTATACATAAGTGAACAGTGAAGCTGGTTTGGACTAAATTCATGGTGGCCTAATTTTGGTGGCTCAGATATGTTCTGTACTGCATAAGGGGAGGAGCCTAATTCCATGTTGCCCACAAGAAGTCAGACAATACGAAGGTGAAACCAAAACAAATACAGTCCTGATTATTCCTTACTCAGGGCTTTCTTGTGCCCCAGTTCTACCTGGTTTTATATTAATTGTAAGCTCTCTGGTGGTGATTGGCTTTGTACCTTGCACAACATGAAGAAAATTGCCACAGCTTAACAAAACTGACTAGGCATTACTGTAATAAATAAATAATGAATGAATGAATGAATGAATGACTAATAATGGGCAGAACTTATTCATTGCCATCAGAAGCTTGGCAGTGCACAGGTGGCAAACTATTACCCTATCCAGTGTGCACAGATACTTCTACTTTGGAAGTACTAAGCATTTTCTGAAGCAAGAGACACCAGCTCTGCACTTTTCCATTTTATCTCTCAGGGCATAGTAACTAGAGCTCTGATGGAAGGAGAGTTCCTACTTTGACTTTCCTTGGTATAAATTTCTTCATGAGTATTCATCCATTCCTAGAAAGCGAAAAGAGATTCCTCTCCATACTCCCTCTTGCCACCCAAAACCATGGAGCATTTCACCGATTTCATGATATACACTGAAGGTGTGATTCAAACCTACTAAAGCTAATGGAAATACTGCCTAAGTAGGACATTTTGCTGTAGTAGGAATGGCCATGAGAAAAACTGTAGCTTCTTTCCAACAACACTACATTTTAAACTATATGTAACCCTTAATTTAATCATTTTAATTTTAGAAATAATTCCAACCTTTTACAAAAAGGAACATGTTAGCTTTCTCTTTATTAAAGTCCCTTCCAATTTTACCAGTTTAATGTAGGAGTGAAAGAAGGGTTTTTCTGCTGACTTAGTCAAAGTACTAATAAGTCATAGATGTTAAGGAACAAGTGCTTTTCTTGATGGGCATCTTCAACTGAAATAAAAAAAGGAGACCTCCCACTTTTAGCTAAAAACTCCATGAGGAATAAAACGCTACATGTAGTTATTAGTGAGCAGATCTTGTCTGTGGGATGATCCAGATCTTAAATTCCCTAAAGATTAGCAATGTTCAGGTCCAGAATTTTCATTCAGGTACCTCTGTAGCTGAAGCACTTGCCTCTGCAATCAAAGTAGCTATGTGGTGATTCTTCAGTACAGAACAACTACTGCATGGACTGGTGGCCCTGTCTTCATGTCAGGTCTGAAAACCAGCAAGGCTCAATGTCCACAAGAGACCAGATTTTACACTGTATGAGCTTGAAATCTCAATCACTGAAAACACCTCTAGAAATAATTTTAATGAGTTAAATTGAATGGCACAAAGATCAATCAGACCACTTTTTTGGATAAGAGCTCTGCTCTGTGTAGCAACTCCATCCCTCCCCAGAAAAGAGAGAGTGGAAACCCTCTTCTGCCCTATCCCCCCACAATGTACCTCAAGGGAACCCTAAAACATCCCAGTAGTTTTTTGCATGGCTGCAATACCTTAATCAGTTTCACCTTGCAGCCCTTTACTCCTTGATTGGCAGTTCAGATAAACACAAAACCTTGGTGAAAGGCCAAGTTCCCTTCCCTAACTCCAGGGCAGGAACTTAACTCCCTTAGTCTCTGCCAAACCCTGTACATGGTTTTATACACCCATTCTGACATATTTTAAGATATCAGAAACAATCTTCCAAGAAATAGAACATTAACCCCACATCACCATTCCAGGAGTGACAAATGCAGAGGTAATATAGCCTCCCTAATTCCTGGTTGATATACCTGTTTATACATCCAAGGATCACATTAGTCTTTTTAACCATAGTGTCACACTGGAAGCTCATGTTCAGCTGAGTACAAAATAGTGTGTAATGATATGCACAAATGGACCAAATTCAGGTTGGCACAGGCAACCATAATTCTGGCATTTCCTAACTTTTGAATGCTTTACTTTGCAAACCATGTTCTTTTAAGGTAGATTTTATGTGTAATTGCCTATTTTTTAAAAAAAAAGCTAAGTAAATAAACAGAAACTACATCAAGTGGCATCATACCGAAACCCCCATGGTTCACAAGCAGAATTGGAACCTGTAGATTCACCACCCAGACCTCTGCCACTTGAGCTAATGGAGTAACTGATAGCAGTAGTATGTTGTCATCTTGTATGCAGACCATCATTAAAGACACATTTTGCCAGTGGGTTTCACAGATATTTGCTGACAGCAAAGGAATGGGAGAATCTTGGGTTCCATTCCTGGCTCTGGAGGGAAGTGTTTCTAGTGGGCATAGATCTTTCTTCCCCATCCCCTTCTCCAACCTATCCCTGTCCTAGTTCTGTGTCCTCCCCACCCTAGCTCCTCTACCTCGTCCCATATTCTTTACCCTAGCAAGTCCTCATCTCCACCTCCAGGCTCCCCATCCAACTGTCAGTATCTATCTTCCATTTCAAGTACCTCCCCTCAATGCAGTCCAGATAGTACTAGTTTTCTCCTCACCCCACCCCCTCTGGCTTTCAGTCCCAGTCTCCTTGCCCAGCCACTTCTAGTCTCCCCCCACAGTTCCTATTGTTCCCTCAAATCCAAATTTCTTGCTTCCCAGCCCTTCCCTGTCCAGCCCCAGTCACGTCAGGCTCCTTGTCCCAATCTTCTACTTTTCCTCTGCCATCCTCCTCCAGTCAGGCTCTTGTCCCCTCTGCTTTTGAATCAGGTGGCTTTCTCCTCTATGCTGCCAGCAGGCAGATCATTGAAAGCACAAGGGAAAAAGGCTTCCTTCTCTCCTTTCTGGTACATGCAGCAGCCGGAAACTGTAACCATGGGGAGTCCAGCAACTGTAACCATGGGAAGTCCAGCTTATCTTTTCTAGATCTGGGATGGAACATGCTCAGTCACTCTATGGGGATGGTGCATGTGCAGTCTGAACTGCACTAGGAGCTGTGAAATACTTGAACATGCTCAGTGAGAATACAATCTTTTAAGATTTTATCTACCAAACTCTAAAGAAGTCTCTACTGAGCATGTGAAAATTGAGATTTTTCAAAAGTTTGTTTAGCCACATTTGTGCAGACTTTTATGGGAATTGCAAAAAGGCTACACCTGAAACAAAGGCTACCCTCCTACCAAAGTTCAACTCCCTGCTCCAAAGCAGGAAGGTGCTAGACGCTCTCAAAGAAAAGGTCACCACACACACACACCCACAAAGGAATGCATGTTTTTCCTAAACTTGTTCTTGGAAAACTGCATGAACTATTTTGGCTGAAACTTTCCATAAAATTCAGCCTGAGGCAGGCAACTGGCATGGAAAATTTCAGCCCAAAAAGTTAATTTGTGAAAGTTATAAGCAACTGAAAAAGAGTCTTGTAATGGGAAGTTTTGGGCAACCTTAACAACAGGTGGTACTAGGAGCCCTACTTATGACAATAATTATATATAAGGGGTACATTGATGTGCATAGAACATACATAATCGACTGCAGTTTCAATTTTTAAAGAAGTGAGCAAGTACTACATATTAATTATTTCAGGGGGGGTTTCTGCTCCATGAGCCCCACTTCACATACATTAATTCTGTTTTTCTCTTCACTCACATGGCCATATTACCACGTCTCAAGTCTCACCTAATAGGATATTCAGGAAATGTACAAACTCAGCCCATTTTGCCAAATTGTTTTCTGCATTATGCTTTGATGATGTGGATGTGTCCTATGCTAGTGGTTTCATTCAGAAACCTATTTCCATCCCACCCTCTGGACCTTTGACTTTGGGAATGAATCCCATAAGGTGGGTTGTTAGAAATGTTTTCCCCCCTTTAAAATAAAGAACAAATACATTTAAAGATTTCACAAAAAGATAGCAGTGACAAAAACATGAGCTCAGTTTCACCATAAAGCAAACATTGTATCTCCTCTTCAATTTTGATTCCAGTTTCTCAGAAAAAAAGATAACATTTGATCCCCAGCACAGATTTCAAGCACATTTCACTCAGTCTCCACGGGAATTGCCTCAAACACGAGGGACAGACTTCACTCTCATTAGCCATCATTTATGTCATGGGGAAAATTGTTATGAAAAACATTTTTATCTAACAGATGTTTCAATAAGAAAGTATTAGTGATTTTAAGGTTACTTTATGTCTTTGTAGCTGGGATGTGAACATCTGCTGAGAAATCAGTATATGTAACACGACAACAAATAGCTGAGGGTCTAAAGTTTGACCTCAGTCTGGTACTGTCAGGTCCGAGGACAAAAAACATTTAGGTAATGGTAACAAATGGTATTTTAGTTCTGTTCCATTTTGGTTGGTAGCCCTCACGCATCGGAGCAAATTATCACAGTCTCCCACATCCTTAGAAGGAGATTCAATGAGGCTTTTAGCCACTTCTATTATCAGTAGCTTTTCCTTACACACATTTTATTCTTGCCCAATCCCCAGAGCAATCATTTACACATGGCATCATCCATCTAGGAGAAGTACAGGCTGACAGAAGACTGAAGAGTGGTGTACCTACTGCCACAATGCCAGAGCCCAACAAGCTGGCTTCTGTTTTTATTACTGAAGCCCTAAGAGTGGGAGACCCAAGGACACTTCGGGTTCTGGGTTTCTCACCAAACAACATATTAGACTGAAAGTAAAGCACCATGAGCCATGTTTTACTCTAATTTACTCTAATTTAAAAGGAAGATGTGAATCACAAATAAATGACAATGTAGATATCAGTAACTGGAGTTGTAATAGAGCTCTGATTAGACCCTGAGGCTTGAAACCAGGATTCAAAATAAAATTGGCTATCTGGCTAAGGCTTAGCTTATAAGAGACAACTGAGTGAATATAGTGCAGGTGGAAATATGAACATTCTTGTCCTACCTGCCTTAATCTCTGCCAAACCTAATCTGATCATTACAAGACCAGCTTGGACAATGGAAGCCTTCACTCCATGAGTCTATCTTCATAGTGTGACTTCAGAGGACTGGTTCCTGGTTGCTAACAATTGTTTATAATCCAGGAGAAGTCCAGCCCCAAAGTACGGGTAAGAAGGCAAGACAGGTTCCTTCCCCATGGCCAGCTAAGAGCAGCTTGCACTTCAAGAACAAATTCCCAGGGTGCAACTGAGACGACAAAGTGAGGTATTTCACCAGAGGTAGTGATAACCGATCAGCTGGTGTAGGGAAACGAAAGAAGATTCCAATTGCCTGTTTTCAATTGCTACTCTTCTGCCAGGATACCACACAACACTTCACTTACCTCACGATTCCTAGAGCCTTAAGGGAGCTTGCAGCATCAGTCTTTCATAAGATCCAGCTCTGGGGCCCTAAACAATCAAGTAACCATTTGTTCAATATCTGCTTAACCCTCCCTCCAGGACTACTTCCAAATTTCTGCTCTTACTGAAACTATTTTGTTACCACCCTCCTAGGCCTCCTCCCAAGCCTTTATACACTTTCTAGGCCTTCTCTCAGACCCTTATAGAGAGATGCAGCACTCCTAACCTACTCCATCCCTGTCTCTGCAGGAAGAGACCAAAGCCCACTCCTTCCCAGACTCTCCCCTGATTTCTCTACCAGGATCTGTCATCAGCAGGAACAGGTCTTGTTTCCTACTTGGTCTTACTCTATTGCTCAAAGAACAGAAGTCTTTATATAACTTCCCTTCCAAGCAGGTGCTGCCATCAGACCTATAGTTCCCATGTACACAGGGAACTGCCATATCAAGAATGGCTGTGTTCTTGGCATTGGAATATGGCAGACCTGGACCTGGAATGCCTCTTAGAGGCCCAGCTCATCATGTGACAGGCCCATTGTAGGGTATAAATTAAAAGTATCCCAATTGTCTCTAAAAAGCAAAAAAACCAGTTACTTACTTTCTCGTAACTGTTGTTCTTCGAGATGTGGTGTTCTCGTCCATTCCACATTAGGTGTGCGCGCGCCACGTGCACGCACGTCAGAAACTTTTTCCTTTAGCAGCTCCCATCGGGCTGGCAGGGCCCCCGAGTGGCGCCACTGCGCCGTGCATATATACCCCCCGCCGGCCCGACCCCCTCCGGTTCCTTCTTGCCAGCGACTCCGACAGAGGGGTAGGAGGGTGGGTGGCGGAATGGACGTGAACAACACATCTCAAAGAACAACAGTTAAGAAAAAGTAAGTAACCATTTTTTCTTCTTCGAGTGCTTGTTCACGTCCATTCCACATTAGGTGAATCACAAGCTTACCTCTGGAGGAGGGTAGGAGTCACAGAACAACCGCTCGGAGGACCGCTCTGCCAACTGCTGCGTCTTCTCTGGCCTGCTGATTGACAGTGTAGTGGGTCATGAAGGTGTGTACTGAGGACCAGGTGGCTGCTCTGCAGATCTCCTGGATCGGGACCTGTGCCAGGAATGCCGTGGAAGTTGCTTGCACCCTGGTCAAATGGGCCATGACCACCGGGGCCGGAACACCTGCAAGCTCATAGCACACCCGGATGCAGCTTATAATCCAAGACGAAATCCGCTCTGCCGACACTGGGAGGCCTTTCATCCTCTCAGCTACAGCCACAAACAGCTGTGTGGATTTGCGAAAGGGCTTGGTGTGCTCCAAATAGAATGCCAGAACTCAACGCACATCCAGGGTGTGCAAGCTGCA
Organism: Caretta caretta; assembly: GCF_965140235.1. Taxonomy (NCBI): domain Eukaryota; kingdom Metazoa; phylum Chordata; order Testudines; family Cheloniidae; genus Caretta; species Caretta caretta. The sequence continues at coordinate 25,126,786 of NC_134216.1, forward strand.
GTGACTTGGGTCCGTATGGGGTTTTGGAAAGAACACTGGCAGACAAATGTCCTGGCCCAAAGGGAATTGGGAAACCACCTTAGGGAGGAAGTTGGGGTGCGGCTGGAGCTGCATCTTGTCCTTGTGAAATACTGTATACAGTGGCTCAGAGGTGAGGACCCTCAGTTCAGACACCCTTCTAGCCGAGGTAATGGCAACAAGAAATGTCACCTTCCAGGAAAGGTGGAGGAGCGAACAGGAAGCCAGGGGCTCAAAAGGGGGTCCCATGAGTTTAGAGAGGATCAGATTAAGGTTCCATGGAGGGCATGGTGGGCGGGAGTATGGGAACGCCCTCTCCAACCCTTTAAGGAACCATCCCACCATTGGGTGGGAAAACACCGAGCCCCCCGAGAACCCCAGATGGAAGGCGGAGATGGCCACCAGGTGCACTCTGAGTGAGGACGGGGCTAGCCCTTGCTGCTTGAGGTGCAGGAGATACTCCAGGATAGCCTGTACTGGGTCCTGGCACAGCCGCACCTGTCGGGGTACACACCAACACAAGAACCTTTTCCATTTGGCCATATAGGCCGCCCTGGTAGAGGGCTTCCTACTGCCAAGCAGAATCTGCTGCACTGGGAGGGAGCACTGGTTCTCCATGCCGTCAGGTACAGTGACTGTAGGTCGGGGTGGAGAAGCCGCCCACCATCCTGTGTAATGAGGTCCCAGTGTAGGGGCAGGACTACTGGGGTAGCCACCGACAGCTCTAGGAGCGATATGTACCAGTGCTGGCGGGCCCAGGCTGGGGCGATGAGGATCACTGCTGCCCTGTCCCTGCACACCTTGAGTAGGACTTTGTGCACCAAGGGGAGGGGGGAAGGCATATATCAAGCCCCTCCCCCCCCCCACGGGATCGCAAACGCATCCGCGAGTGAGCTCGGGCTGCAGCCCTGGAACAAGCAGAAATGCGGGCACTGGGCATTGGCCCTGGTGGCAAACAGGTCTACCCGGGGAAACCCCCATCTGCGGAAGAGCAAAAGCACGACATCTGCCCTGAGCATCCACTCCTGCATGCGGTACAACCTGCTGAGGGAGTCCGCCAGCTCATTTTGTACCCCCGGGAGATAGGACGCCTCGAGGTGAATTGCATGGGCTATGCAAAGGTCCCAGAGGAGGAGCGCTTCACGACAGAGTGGCGAGGAACGAGCCCCGCCCTGTTTGTTTATATAAAACATGGCAGTAGCGTTGTCTGTCAGAACTGTGACGCTGTGACCACTCAGAGTGGCGTGAAAGGTCTGGCAGGAGAGACGAACCGCCCTGAGCTCCTTCACATTGATATGGAGCGACCGCTCTGCTCTGGACCACAAGCCCTGTGTCATGAGGTCCCCCAGGTGAGCCCCCCATCCATGGTCTGACGCGTCTGTCACCAGCGTCAGGTCCAGTTGTGGGGTGGCAAAGGGAATGCCTTCGCAAACCACAGGCTGGGACTGCCACCACAGCAGGGAATCCAGCACGTCCCCTGGGGCTGTCACTACCAAGTCCAGTGGGTCCCTGCCTGGGCGGTACACCCAAGCAAGCCACGCCTGCAGAGTCCTGAGCCTCAGTCTAGCATGCCTGACCACGTGCGTCCATGTTGCCATGTGGCCCAGCAGCTGCAGGCAGCACCTGGCCATTGTCATTGGAAACTGGCGCAGGGAGGCCACCGCTTGCTGGATAGCCCAGAATCGGGATACCGGAAGGCTTGCCCTGGCCTGCCCCACATCCAGGACCACCCCTCTGAATTGTACTCTCTGAGTGGGTACGAGTGTGGACTTGGGGACATTGACCAGGAGCCCCAGCTCGCAGAACAATCTCAGGGCCACCTCCACATGGCCCTGCACTTCCGCCTGGGATCGGCCCGCCAGGAGCCAGTCGTCAAGATACAGGTACACCTGGATTCTCTGCCTCCATAAGAAGGCCGCCATCACCGCCATGCACTTTGTGAACACCCTTGGGGCTGCGGCTAGACCGAATGGGAGAACCGCAAACTGGTAATGTTCTCGGCCCATGGTGAAGTGTAGGAACTGCCGATGTGCTGGGTGGATGGTGATATGAAAGTATACATCCTTCATGTCGAGGGCAGCGTACCAGTCCCCGGATCCAGGGAAGAGATGATGGTGCCCAGAGAGACCATGCAGAACCAGGCCTTGACCAGGAATTTGTTGAGCCTGTGCAGGTCTAGGATGGAGCGAAGGTCCCCTTTGGCCTGGGGGATGAGGAAGTACCAGGAGTAGAATCCCTTCCCCCTTAGGCTATGAGGCACCGCCTTTACCGCCCCTGCCTCTAGCAGCGAGCGGACTTCCTTCTTTAGGAGATGCTCGTGAGAGGGGTCCTTGAAGAGGGACGGGGAAGGCGGGGGGGGGAGGGAGGCGAACTGCAGTGAGTACCCGTTCCGCACCGTGTGTAAGACCCAACGGTTTGATGTAATGGTGGACCACGCATCGGAGAAATGGGACACGTGGTTCAGGAAACAAAGGGACGGATCCGGTGACTAGTCTGGTATGGTGTCCTCAAGCACACCTTCAAAAGCCTGGCTTAGTGCCCGGCTGGGGTTTGTGCTGGCCTTGGTTCTGGCCCAGCACATTATTGTTATTATTGTTGTTGCACTGTCGCCTGTTATCCCTGCCTCACCTATGGTAAGGCTCATGCCTATGGCGAGGCTGGTACTGAATTGAGGGGGAGGCTGCAGCTTAAAGGGCTTCCTCTGGGTCACCGGGGTGTGCATGCCCAGCGACTTGAGCATAGCTTGCGAGTCCTTGACGCTATGCAGCCTCAGGTCTGTCTGGTCCGAGAAGAGCCCAGACCCTGCGATGGGGAGGTCCTGGAGTGTATTCTGGACCTCGGGTGGCAGGCCTGACTCCTGGAGCCACGTCGGGTGCCTCATGACCATCCCTGACACAATTGTTCTAGCCACCATGTCTGCTGAATCCAGGGAGGCCTGGAGAGAGATCTTGGCTATTGCCTTGCCCTCATCCACCAGGGCCATGAACTCCTGTTGGGAACCTTGTGGGAGGTTGTCCTTATACTTCCCTACTGCCGCCCAGGAGCTGAAATTGTGCTTGTTGAGGATGGCCTGCTGGTTCGCAATCCTCAACTGAAGGCCCCCCAGATAAGTGCACCTTTCTGCCAAAAAGGTCCAGGCGTTTTGCTTCCTTGGTCTTAGGGGCCGGGGCCTGCTGTCCATGGCGCTCCCTTTCATTTACCGCTGAAACCACTAGGGAGCATGAACTTGGGTGGCAGAACAGGAACTCATAGCCCTTAGATGGGGCAAAGTATTTATGCTCCACTCCTTTAGCCATTGGAGCGCTGGAGGCCGGGGTCTGCCACATAGTCTTATAGTTGGACTGAATGGTCTTAATGAGCTGGAGCGCTATTCTGGATGGACCTTTGGGACTCAAAATGTCCACCATGGGGTCCTCCTGCTCAACCGTCTGCTCAGCCTGCAACCCCAAGTTTTGGGCGATCCTGCGCAGCAATTTCTGGTGGGCTCTATGGTCTACACTTCTGTACCCGCCACCACCTCATCGGGGGAAGACGAGGAGGGTAGCGGCTGCTTGACCCCCTCTGGTTGGTCCTCCTGCTCCCCATCTCCCGTGGGAGGGGCCTCCAGCTCAGGCTGGGGCGGGAGTCCATTGGACGGCACCGGGCTTAGTGCTGGTCTCTCCGGTCTAGGCTGGGGGGATGCTGGAGGCCTAGATACTGTTGCCTCCGGCACCATCTGGCATCAGTGCGGGGACCGGGACCGCTGCACCAAGTAACTTGCCCTGGACTGGGCCCCTTGGCAAGGGCCGTCTCGACTCCTCCCGGTGCTGGTCTCTGGGTGGTGCCGGACAGCGGTGTGCCCTTTCCGGTGCTTCTTCGCGTTGACCTGCTGCCAGTGCCGCAACCTCCTTCTGGGCCAATGGCTAGCGTGAGTCCGCAAAGAACATCTAACAACACAAAGTGTCATATAAATTGGTTTCAAGCATTCATTGAGGAATCATACAGATCTTCGTGTACTCTTGCAGTTCCCCCACAGTGAAGTTTCTAATTTTTCTGTTTTTAGAGAATACAGTATGGCTGGACAAACATACAGTGGCACTGCATAACTGTGGCTATCATTTTCTGAAGCACTCTGATGAATTTTCAGGTAACCAACATAGCATCACAGAAATATAGGGCTGGTAGAGACCTTGAAGTAATCAAGCCTCGCTCCCTGCACTGAAGCAGGACCAAGTAAATCTAGACCATCCCCTACAGGTACTAGTCCAGCCTGTTCTTAAAAATGTCCAGTGATGGAGATTCCACAACCTCCTTTGGAAGCTTATTCTAAAACTTGGCTATCCTTATAGTTAGAAAGATTTTCCTAATAGCTAACCTAAACCTCCCTTGCTGCCAATTAAGCCCATTACTTCTTGTACTACCTTCAGTGGACACAGAACAATTAATCACCATTCTCTTTATAACTGCTCTTAACACATTTGAAGACTGTTTATCAGGTCCCTCCTCAGTCTTCACTTCTCAGAATTAAACATGCCCAGGTTTCTTTAACCTTTCTTCATAAATCAGGTTTTCTAAAACTTTTTATAATTTTTGTTGCCTTCTTCTGGACTCTATTCTATTTGACCACAAGTGTCCTAAAGTGTGGCACTGGCAAAGAGAATGGGGGTTTGAGTCCAATGCTGGCAGCACCACCAAGTGGCAATATTCCAGACTGTGTCACCTTGCAGCTGGAGTCAGTGACTGTGTGGCCCAATGTTGAGAGTTGGTGGCTGCTTTTGCCTAGCAACTGTAATCAATTGCTGTGTTGCCCCATGGTGAGAGTCTGTGGCCACTTTGCCTAGTGACTGTAGTCAGTGGCTGTGTTGTCCAATGGCGAGAGTCTGCAGCTGTATCACCCAGCGGCAAGAGTCAGTGGCCAGGTGTAGGAGAAACAGGCCCTCCCTTCTCCACCAGATTTCAACCCAGGTCCCAAAGAAACAATAATTCAAAATGTGCGGCCTATCGCATATGCCCTGTGCCCACTCCCTGGGCCACTTCCTACCCTAGCTTTGGTTCCTCTGCTGGTGTCACTGGTCTGTCTTGGGGTCCCCCTTGGAGTTCTCTTGGGTCACTTTTTGGAGGGTCTCCATCTGCAGTGGCTCATTGTCCTCAGCCCTCACAGCTGAAAGGTCTACTGCAGCTTGACTGTAAGGCCTGGTCCCAGCCACTTGGAGCCTCAGAGACTTTGCTGCAGAAGGCTGCAACACCCAACTGCTCTCCTCCTCCATCCACTCAGACTGAGCTGAGCTGCTCCCTTTTGAACTCTGCCACCACTATGAGCATGCCCAGCAAGGGCAGCCGTGCTGCATAGCGTAGGACAATTACTTCTCATGTCTTACATACAACAGTCCTGTTAATATACCCCAGAATTATGTTAGCCTGTTTCACAACTGCATTACATTGTTGATTCATATTCATGATCCATTTTAACCCCCAGATCCTTTTCAGCAATAACACCCACCTAGGTATTTATTTCCCATTTTGTAGTTGTGCATTTGATTTTTCCTAAATCACTTTGCACTTGTCTTGACTGAATTTCATCTTATTGAATTTAGACCAATTCTCCAGTTTATCAGGGAAATTTTGAATTCTAATCCTTTTCTCCAATGTGCTTGCAATCCCTCCCAGCTTGGTGGCACCTGAAAATATAATCATACTCTCCATTATCCAAGCCATTAATGAAAATATTGAATGCCACCAGATCCAGGACTGACCTCTGTCAAACCTCACTAGATATGCCCACTCAGTTTCATAGTGAACCACTGATTACTCTTTGAGTATGTTTTTTCAACCAGTTGTGCACCCACCTTACAGTAATTTCATCTAGACCACATTTTCCTTGTTTGCTTATGACAGGGGTTCCCAAACTTGGTTCACGGCTTGTTCAGGGTAAGCCCCTGGCAGGCTGCGAGATGCTTTGTTTACCTGAGCATCGGCAGGTATGGCTGCTCGCAGCTCCCAGTGGCTGCAGTGCACCATTCCCAACCAATGGGAGCTGTGGGAAGCGGTGGCCCGGCCCACTTGGAGCTGCGAGTGGACGTACCTGCGGACACTCAGGTAAACAAAGCATCTCGTGGTCTGCCAGGGGCTTACCCTGAACAAGTCGCAAACCAAGTTTGGGAACCCCTGGCTTATGTTAATGTCATATGGGATTGCATCAAAAGCCTTACTAAAACAAAGTTATATCACATCTACCGCTTCCCCTCTCCACTAGGCCAGCATATCTGTCAAAAAAGGAAATTAGGTTGGTATGGCATGATTTGCTCTTGATAAATACATGCTGGCTATTCCTCATAAGCCTATTATCCTCTAGGTGTTTACAGATTGATTAATAATTTGTTCCAGTATCTTTCCAGATACCAAAGTTAGGTCTATAATGTAACGTGCTACTGAACACAGGATTTGAATAATATTTGTTTAATATTCCTGGTATCACCAAAAGGAGATATTTATTTTAAAGGTTTCTGTGAATAATGATGATTTTGCAAATACTATAGCTGTTCCTGGGACTGTGGAGTTTCAGCAGAGCTTTGGTTATTCTTTAGTTAAGGCACTCCAAGATGAGTAAGTTGGCTGTTACTACTGTAGATAAGGAAATAATTAAAATTACCCATTGTGTTATTTCAAACCCAAAACAAGGCACACTGGGAGAACCAAAAATACACAGAGCTGGTCAAAACAAGCAAAAAAAATTCTAGACGGTTTTCAAACTTTTCAAGTTATTTTTATTTTGCAGTGTTTGAAATGGACCAGAGTTTTGTTTTGTTTTTCCAAAAAAATTCCTTATTCTTTTAGATAAAAATTGGAATGAAAATCAGTCAGCTGTATTCTTCTTAAGTGAAAAATTTCAATAAAAATTAAAAAATACTGTGACTTAAACTACAAATTTTGATGTCAACAATTTATGAAAAATAGGCTGGAAAAGGGCATTTTTCAATTTAAAATGTAACCTTTGATTAGCTGTAATACTTGTATGCTGATATAAATGTTAAAATATAAATATATATGCCACAAATAGCAAAATTCATGAAGAAATGTCACCGGCAGTCAGGTCCTGGATCAGATTTTTTTTTTTTTTAAGAAAAAAAGATGGTACTGTTAAAGAATGGAATCAGGAGACCTGGGTTTGTTGCAAGGTTTGAAATAGGTTTATTGGCAAGATAGTCTGACGTACCGCATCAGTTTTGCTCTACTGGCACATTGTAGCCATACAGACAGGACTTTTGGCTCCAGAAAGAACACCCCATGGGAGCCTTCAGTTGCTCAGTGCCAACACAGAGACTCTATGCTATCTCTGCCCTCCTAGTGGTGTACGGGATACAACCAGAAGAAAGGGCTGAGACAACCCTGAACTGCATCAATTCTCCAGCTGTGGTTCAAGTCCTGTAGGGATGTCAGCAGCAGACCTAAATTAAAGCAACCCACATGCTAGCTTTAATTTATGCAAAATGTGTGATTTTCACCAGCTCTGTATCCCCCATCCCTGAAATGTGCTGTTTGCATGCCAGCCAGAGCCCAGGATCTGGAGGGAGAAATGGAATAATACGATTGTGCAGAAGTTGTTACAAGTTAACGTCTGATAGATTCCCCTGAAGAGTTTGGGGGGACAGGAAAAAAGAGAGACCAGCCATCCTCCCACTGTCCCCTTCTACTTTGCCAAGCCAGAAGCAACAGAGGAGCTGTGGTTAAGAGCAAAGTTCTTCTCAGAGATAAGAAGATAAGATAAGTTCTTCTTCTTGGTCCTTTCGTTAAAGGCTCCCCTCCATGCAAGTATGTATGTAGACTTAATTGCTGTATGTCCCAGATTACCTAGGTGTAAAACAACATACATAGGTACCTCAGAGAGGCATTGAGAGGATTAATTTATAAATGTTTCTAAAGTGCTTTGAGATCCATAGGTGCTATAGAAATTCATATTATTATTACATTGCCCCTTGGTCTGTGCGAAGAAAATCTGCAAAAGTGTTATACTTACTAACACAGGACTTGAAAAGGGCAGAATTTAGTCCTTATTCAGCATAACCTTGATTCACTACTCTTTCCTACTTCACTCAGCAGATAAGTAAACAGATTTAAATTTCCCCATGGTTACAAACTTTCTCTGGGTGGGCTTTGTAAAGAAGACCAGTGGTTTTGGAGGAAGCAGATATTTCATTCAGACCATATTGCTGTTTAAAGCAGCCCAAGAAATAAGTCAGAGAGAACACGAGCAGCAAAGAGCCCTTCATTTCATGTACTGTCACAAAAATGTTTCCTGGCTGAGGTCTGATATTAATCTACTTTGTCCCTGACATATCCAGTAAAACTACAGTATAGCAAATGCTTTTTAAACATACATATTCAATACCAGATGTAATAAAGTATTCTGAATCATTGGTATGAAGAAGGTTCACACACACAAATATCTTTGAAACTCCAGTTAATCAAGGTGTCAAAGTAACTAAAGCAGTTTTACAGATTTTATTGAAAATAAATCATTTTATCATACACTGAAATGTATATTATTGTTTCCCCACAGTTTTATTATTCAGTTGCCTGCACTTATTTTTAAATAGAGTATCTCCTGCCCTCTTTAGTCCAGTTTTTATAACTACATTTACACAGTAAATTTGACATTGTAACATAACTTCAACTCTGGCTTCTCCTATTGCCCTGTGGAAATAGTCCATTATTAGCCATTTTCTGGCAGCAACAGTTGACAGGAAACAGAACAGGAAATGATATAATGGATCCAGAATTGTATATTTCCCCTATGCCCAGCTGTTTGTGGGATGACCTTACATTAAAACCAGGAAACTGTACAGTGGCATTGAACCTCAAAAGATTTAAACATTTGACTTCTAATTTTTCAGAGTGAAGCTCCCATACAGGAACACACAAAATTTTAGAGAACTAAATATGGGAAGATTAAAATTAGTAAAAGGAAATATTTGATCTGATCACATGTACATCTTAATAGATGTTTATAGACTTCACAGAAAAACTTTTAATTGAACATTTTAAACTCCTGGAATTGAATTATTGCTTTCTTTTTTAAGTACAAGACTTAATCCCAATCTGTCTCTACTGACAGAAAAAAAGTTTTTTAAAAATTCATAATCATATGAAGACATATGATATTAAATGCACTCCATATTTCTTACTCTCTACGATATTTATGTACTAATGGCCTGATCCTGCAAATAGACACTCACACAAGTAATCCCATTCTCTTCAAAGGGATTACACCTGTAAGTAAAGTTACTCAGGAATATTTTTGCCAGATTAAGCCCTAAAAACTATGTGATGTCTAATATACTGGATCTGTGCACCTTAAAATCTTTCAATACTTTCAAACTGCTTTCTAGACCCCATTTTTCATGCAGTAAATGTGACTTCGATAAGGGTTCTATTAATTATTCATTTTCACTCAAAAGTCAGTGTAAAACATACGATAGGTGTAAAAAAGCTAAAACTGGTTATAAATATAAAATCATATGTTAGGTGCATTGCTTACCATAGGTTACAAAGCTTCTTTTTAAAATCCTATATTTGTGTTAGAGAACTTCATATGTAATTAGAAAAATAGATATGCATGTGAAACCATGAGATGCAAAGGTTTTAGTTGTGGTATTATAACAGTTACACAGGTACTTGGTACATATGGTCTTAGCCCTGGTCTACACTAGGAGTTGAGGTCGAATTTAACAGCATTAAATCGATTTAACCCTGCACCCGTCCACACAACGAAGCCCTTTTTTTCGACTTAAAGGGCTCTTAAAATCGATTTCCTTACTCCACCCCTGACAAGGGGATTAGAGCTGAAATCGGCCTTGCTGGGTCGAATCTGGGGTACTGTGGACACAATTAGATGGTATTGGCCTCCGGGAGCTATCCCAGAGTGCTCCATTGTGACCGCTCTGGACAGCACCCTCAACTCAGATGCACTGGCCAGGTAGACAGGAAAAGGCCTGCGAACTTTTGAATTTCAATTTCCTGTTTGGCCAGCGTGGCAAGCTGTAGGTGACCATGCAGAGCTCATCAGCAGAGGTGACCATGATGGAGTCCCAGAATCGCAAAAGAGCTCCAGCATGGACCAAATGGGAGGTACGGGATCTGATCGCTGTACGGGGAGAGGAATCCATGCTATCAGAAGTATGTGCCAGTTTTCGAAATGCCAAAACATTTGTCAAAGTCTCCCAGGGCATGAAGGACAGAGGCCATAACAGAGACCCGAAGCAGTGCTGCGTGAAACTTAAGGAGCTGAGGCAAGCCTACCAGAAAACCAGAGAGGCAAATGGCCGCTCCGGATCAGAGCCCCAAACATGCCACTTCTCTGATGAGCTGCATGCCATTTTAGGGGGTTCAGTCACCACTAACCCAGCTGTGTTATTTGACTCCTTCAGTGGCAATGGAGGCAACACGGAAGCAGGTTTTGGGGATGAGGAAGATGATGATAATGAGGTTGTAGATAGCTCACAGCAAGCAAGCGGAGAAACCGGTTTTCCTGACAGCCAGGAACTGTTTCTCACTCTGGACCTGGAGCCAGTACCCCCCGAACCCACCCAAGGCTGCCTCCCAGACCCACCAGGAGGAGAAGGGACCTCTGGTGAGTGTACCTTTTAAAATACTATACATGGTTTAAAAGAAAGCATGTTTAATGATTAATTTGCCCTGGCATTTGTGGCTCTCCTGGAGGTACTCCCAAAGCCTTTGCAAAAGGTTTCTGGGGAGGGCAGCCTTATTCCATCCACCATGGTAGGACACTTTACCACTCCAGGCCAGTAGCACGTACTCGGGAATCATTGTAGAACAAAGCATTGCAGTGTATGTTTGCTGGCATACAACAACATCCGTTCTCTATCGCTCTGTGTTATCCTCAGGAGAGTGATATCATTCATGGTCACCTGGTTGAAATAGGGTGCTTTTCTTAAGGGGACATTCAGAGGTGCTGGTTCCTGCTGGGCTGTTTGCCTGTGGCTGAACAGAAATGTTCCCCGCTGTTAGCCATGGGAAGGGTGGAGGTGCTAGCCACGCGCTGGGGGGAGGTAAAATGCGACCTTGGAACGAAAGCACATGTGCTATGTATGTAATGTTAACAGCAAGGTTTACCGTGAAAGAGTGTACCCATTGTTCTATAAAATGTGTCTTTTTAAATACCACTGTCCCCTTTTTTTTTTCTCCATCAGCTGCATGTGTTTCAAGGATCACAGGATCTTCTCCTTCCCAGAGGCTAGCAAAGATTAGAAGGGGGAAAAAACGCACTCACGATGAAATGTTCTCTGTGCTCATGCTGTCCTCCCACACTGACAGAGCACAGATGAATACGTGGAGGCAGACAATGTCAGAGTGCAGGAAAGCACAAAATGACCGGGAGGAGAGATGGCAGGCTGAAGAGAGGGCTGAAGCTGAAAGGTGGCGGCAGTGTGATGAGAGGAGGCAGGATTCAATGTTGAGGCTGCTGGAGGATCAAACTAATATGCTCCAGCGTATGGTTGAGCTGCAGGAAAGGCAGCAGGAGCATAGACTGCCGCTACAGCCCCTGTGTAACCAACTGCCCTCCTCCCCAAGTTCCATAACCTCCTCACCCAGATGCCCAAGAACGCGGTGGGGGGGGGGCCTCTGGCCACCCAGCCACTCCACCCCAGAGGACTGCCCAAGCAACAGAAGGCTAGCATTCAATAAGTTTTAAACTTTTAAAGTGTTGTGTGGCCTTGTCCTTCCCTTCTCCACCACCCCTCCTGGTGCTTCTCTCCTCCACCACTCCTGGGCTACCTTGGTAGTCATCCCCCTATTTGTGTGATGAATGAATAAAGAATGCATGAATGTGAAGCAACAATGACTTTATTGCCTCTGCAAGCAGTGATCGAAGGGAGGAGGGGAGGGTGGTTAGCTTACAGGGAAGTAGAGTGAACCAAGGGGCGGGGGGTTTCATCAAGGAGAAACAAACAGAACTTTCACACCGTAGCCTGGACAGTCATGAAACTGGTTTTCAAAGCTTCTCTGATGCGTACCGCGCCCTCCTGTGCTCTTCTAACCGCCCTGGTGTCTGGCTGCGCGTAACCAGCAGCCAGGCGATTTGCCTCAACCTCCCACCCCTCACAGATATTGTGGAGCACACAGCAAGCAGTAATAACAGTGGGAATATTGGTTTCGCTGAGGTCTAAGCGAGTCAGTAAACTGCGCCAGCGCGCCTTTAAACATCCAAATGCACATTCTACCACCATTCTGCACTTGCTCAGCCTGTAGTTGAATAGCTCCTGACTACTGTCCAGGCTGCCTGTGTACGGCTTCATGAGCCATGGCATTAAGGGGTAGGCTGGGTCCCAAGGATACATATAGGCATTTCAACATCCCCAACAGTTATTTTCTGGTCTGGGAAGAAAGTCCCTTCCTGCAGCTTTTGAAACAGACCAGAGTTCCTGAAGATGCGAGCGTCATGTACCTTTCCCGGCCATCCCACGTTGATGTTGGTGAAACGTCCCTTGTGATCCACCAGTTCTTGCAGCACTATTGAAAAGTAGCCCTTGCGGTTTATGTACTCGGCGGCTTGGTGCTCCGGTGCCAAGATAGGGATATGGGTTCCGTCTATAGCCCCACCACAGTTAGGGAATCCCATTGCAGCAAAGCCATCCACTATGACCTGCACATTTCCCAGGGTCACTACCCTTGATATCAGCAGATCTTTGATTGCGTGGGCTACTTGCATCACAGCAGCCCCCACAGTAGATTTGCCCACTCCAAATTGATTCCCAACTGACCGGTAGCTGTCTGGCGTTGCAAGCTTCCACAAGGCTATCGCCACTCGCTTCTCAACTGCTCTCATCTTGGTATTCATGCGCTTCAGGGCAGGGGAAAGCAAGTCACAAAGTTCCATGAAAGTGCCCTTACGCACGCGAAAGTTTCGCAGCCACTGGGAATCGTCCCAGATCTGCAACACTATGCGGTCCCACCAGTCTGTGCTTGTTTCCCGAGCCCAGAATCGGCGTTCCACAGCATGAACCTGCCCCATTAGCACCATGATGCATGCATTGGCCATGCTTTCAGAGAAATCTGTGTCCATGTCCTCATCACTCTCGTCACTGCGCTGACATCACCTACTCGCCCGGTTTCGCTTTGCCAGGTTCTGGCGCTGCATATACTGCTGGATAATGTGTGTGGTGTTTAATGTGCTCCTAATTGCCAAAGTGATCTGAGAGGACTCCATGCTTGTCATGGTATGGCATCTGCACAGAAAAAAGGTGCGGAACGATTGTCTGCAGTTGCCCTGACGGAGGGAGGGGCGACTGACGACATGGCTTACAGGGTTGGCTTATAGGGAATTAAAATCAACAAAGGGGGTGGCTTTGTGAGAAACTGAATGGCACCCTCAAGGATAGAACTCAAAACCTCAGTTTAGCATTGAGAGGAAAGAAAATGAAGTAAGAGTGGATACAGCCGTGGGTAGGAGGAAGGGCAGTGTAGATACAAGTCTAATAGGTTACACTGGTAGTAAAATGACCATGCCGAATAGGGTACAGAATGTGAGTGAGGCCAAACAGCAAAAATTAAGATGTTTGTACACTAATGCGAAGAGCCTAGGTAACAAAATGGAGGAACTAGAGCTACTGGTGCAGGAAGTGAAACCAGATATTATAGGGATAACAGAAAAATGGTGGAATAGTAGTCATGACTGGGCTACAGGTATTGAAGGGTATGTGCTGTTTAGGAAAGACCGAAATAAAGGTAAAGGTGGTGGAGTAGCACTGTATATCAGTGATGAGATAGAATGTAAAGAAATAAGAAGCGATGAAATGGATATGACTGAGTCCGTCTGGGCAAAAATTAAATTGGGGAAGAAAACTATTAGAGCCTCCCCTGGGATAGTGCTTGGGGTGTGCTACAGACCGCCGGGATCTAATTTGGATATGGATAGAGCCTTTTTTAATGTTTTTAATAAATTAAATACTAATGAAAACTGTGTGATCATGGGAGACTTTAACTTCCCAGATATAGACTGGAGGACGAGTGCTAGTAATAATAGTAGGGCTCAGATTTTCCTAGATGCGATAGCTGATGGATTCCTTCAGCAAGTAGTTGCTGAACCAACTAGAGGGGATGCCATTTTAGATTTGGTTTTGGTGAGTAGTGAGTACCTCATAGAAGAAATGGTTGTAGGGGATAATCTTGGCTCAAGTGATCATGAGCTAATTCAGTTCAAACTGAACGGAAGGATTAATAAAAATATATCTGCAGCTAGGGTTTTTGATTTCAAAAGGGCTGACTTTCAAAAATTAAGGAAATTAGTTAGGGAAGTGGATTGGACTGAAGAATTTATGAATCTAAAGGTAGAGGAGGCCTGGGATTATTTTAAATCAAAGCTGCAGAAGCTATGGGAAGCCTGCATCCCAAGTAAAGGAAAAAAATCATAGGCAGGAGTTGTAGACCAAGCTGGATGAGCAAGCATCTCAGAGAGGTGATTAAGAAAAAGCAGAAAGCATACAGGGAGTGGAAGAAGGGAGGGATCAGCAAGGAAAGCTACCTTATTGAGGTCAGAACATGTAGGGATAAAGTGAGACAGGCTAAAAGTCAAGTAGAGTTGGACCTTGCAAAGGGAATTAAAACCAATAGTAAAAGGTTCTATAGTCATATAAATAAGAAGAAAACAAAGAAAGAAGAAGTGGGACCGCTAAACACTGAGGATAGAGTAGAGGTCAAGGATAATCTAGGCATGGCCCAATATCTAAACAAATACTTTGCCTCAGTGTTTAATAAGACTAAAGAGGATATTAGGGATAATGGTAGCATGACAAATGGGAATGAGGACATGGAGGTAGACATTACCATATTTGAGGTAGAAGCGAAACTCAAACAGCTTAATGGGACTAAATCGGGGGTCCCAGATAATCTTCGTCCAAGAATATTAAAGGAATTGGCACAAGAAATTGCAAGCCCATTAGCAAGAATTTTTAATGAATCTGTAAACTCAGGGGTTGTACCGTATGATTGGAGAATTGCTAACATAGTTCCTATTTTTAAGAAAGGGAAAAAAGGTGATCTGGGTAATTATAAGCCTTTTAGTTTGACATCTGTAGTATGCAAGGTCTTGGAAAAACTTTTGAAGGAGAAGGTAGTTAAGGACATTAAAGTCAATGGTAAATGGGACAAAATACAACATGGTTTTACAAAAGGTAGATCGTGCCAAACCAACCTGATCTCCTTCTTTGAGAAAGTAACAGAGTTTTTAGACAAAGGAAACGCAGTGGATCTAATTTACCTAGATTTTAGTAAGGCATTTGATACCGTGCCACATGGGGAATTATTAGTTAAATTGGATAAGATGGGGATCAATAGGAAAATTGAAAGGTGGATAAGGAATTGGTTAAGGGGGAGACTACAACGGGTCCTACTGAAAGGTGAACTGTCAGGCTGGAGGGAGGTTACCAGTGGAGTTCCTCAAGGATCGGTTTTGGGACCAATATTATTTAATCTTTTTATTACTGATCTTGGCACAAAAAGTGGGAGTGTGCTAATAAAGTTTGTGGATGATACAAAGCTGGGAGGTATTGCCAATTTAGAGAAGGACAGGGATACCCTACAGGAGGATCTGGATGACCTTGTAAAATGAAGTAATAGTAATAGGATGAAATTTAATAGTGAGAAGTGTAAGATCATGCATTTAGGGATTAATAACAAGAATTCTAGTTATAAGCTAGGGACGCATCAATTAGAAGTAATGGAGGAGGAAAAGGACCTTGGAGTATTGGTTGATCATAGGATGACTATGAGCTGCCAATGTGATATGGCTGTGAAAAAAGCTAATGCGGTCTTGGGATGCATCAGGAGAGGTATTTCCAGTAGGGATAAGGAGGTTTTAGTACCCTTATACAAGGCACTGGTGAGACCTCACCTGGAATACTGTGTACAGTTCTGGTCTCCCATGTTTAAGAAGGATGAATTCAAACTGGAACAGGTATAGAGAAGGGCTACTAGGATGATCCGATGAATGGAAAACTTGTCTTATGAAAGGAGACTCAGGGAGCTTGGCTTGTTTAGCCTAACTAAAAGAAGGTTGAGGGGAGATATGATTGCTCTCTATAAATATATCAGAGGGATAAATACTGGAGAGGGAGAGGAATTATTTAATCTCCGTACCAATGTGGACACAAGAACAAATGGATATAAACTGGCCACTAGGAAATTTAGACTAGAAATTAGACAAAGGTTTGTAACCATCAGAGGAGTGAAGTTTTGGAATAGCCTTCCAAGGGAAGCAGTGGGGGCAAAAGATCTATCTGGCTTTAAGATTAAACTCAATAAGTTTATGGAGGAGATGGTATGATGGGATAACATGGTTTTGGTAATTAAATATTCATGGTAAATAGGCCCAATGGCCTGTGATGGGATATTAGATGGGGTGAGACCTGAGTTACCCAGGAAAGAATTTTCTGTAGTATCTGGCTGATGAATCTTGCCCATATGCTCAGGGTTTAGCTGATCGCCATATTTGGGGTTGGGAAGGAATTTTCCTCCAGGGCAGATTGGAAGAGGCCCTGGAGGTTTTTTGCCTTCCTCTATAGCGTGGGGCATGGGTCACTTGCTGGAGGATTCTTTGCTCCTTGAAGCCTTTAAACTACAATTTGAGGACTTCAATAGCACAGATATAGGTGTGAGGTTTTTTTTTGTAGGAGTGGTAGGTGAAATTCTGTGGCCTGCGTTGTGCAGGAGGTCAGACTAGATGATCATAATGGTCCCTTCTGACCTAAATATCTATGAATCTATAAGGATAGAACTCAAAACTGGATTTTGCAGGCCGTTGATTTCACGGAGGGAGGGAGGAGAAAATGAATACAAAACAAATCTGGTCTATTACTTGTTTTGAGCCACTTCATCTATCTTTATACATCTTTCTGGCAACAGACTGTGCAGTACGACCGCTAGCCATCGTCATCTCCTGGGTGCTCGGCAGAAGATGGTGCAATATGACTGCTGGACATCATCTTCTTCTGGCTGCTGATTAAAAGACAGTGCACTGCCAATAGGACTCAATCACCATGAGACGAAACTTAAAAGGGAAATGACCTGGCTGAGTCACTCCCATGTTTGCCCAGGCACCCCTGACCTCATCGAGGTCGGTTAAAAGAGCACCTAGGACTACGTCAACGATGGCTACCAGTCATACTGCACTGTCTGCTGCCAAAAGGCAATAAACTGCTGCTGTGTAGCAATGCAGTATCTCGTCTGCCAGCACCCAGGAGACATACGGTGACGGTTAGCTGAGCAGGCTCCATGCTTGCCGTGGTATTGCGTCTGCACAGGTATTTCAAGGAAAAGGGCGCAAAACGATTGTCTGCCCTTGCTTTCTCAGAAGGAGGGAGGGAAGGGGGGGCCTGACGATATGTACCCAGAACAACCCGCGACAATGTTTTAGCCCCATCAGGCACTGGGATTTCTACCGAGAATTCAAATGGGCAACGGAGACTGTGGGAACGGTGGGATAGCTACCCACAGTGCAACGCTCTGGAAGTCGATGGTTGCCTCGGTACTGTGGATACACTCCGCCGACTACATGCACTTAGAACATTTGTGTGGGGACATATACAATCGACTGTATAAAAACGCTTTCTACAAAACTGACTTCTATAAATTCAACCTAATTTTGTAGTGTAGACATACCCTTGACACACTAAACAAGATACAGATATTTGGTGCAGCATTGTTATACACATGCATATGAACAGATATTATTAGGTGCAACATTATTGTACACTGGCACTGAGTGTAGACTTTGTGGACATGGGGAGCTCTATGGTTATTTGGAGCAAAATTGTTGTATTTCAGTAAATATGCAGGAGTTTGTTTTGTTCACAACCAGTGAAATTCACCCAAGTACAGAAGACTTGTGCAAGGGCCTCTACTCCACTTATGCCTTGCCGTAGCTCTGTGGGCTCTGCACCTGTTCTGAGTAGATTGGCATGGAAGAGGCTAGAGGAGAAAATTGTTTAGGAAAGGGGTCACTGGATCTACACTTCCTTATGTAGGTAGTGCAGAAGGGTTGGGGCTGCTATTCCAATCCATGGTCTGTCCTTCCCAACTGCCTCTTAATTCCCCGCACAAAGATCATTTATTTGGGCTTTCTGCAGGGAATAATGAAAGTCATCTGATATAAATGAGAGACTGACATCTTTCTAGGAGTAGTATATTGTAATAATAGCTGGAGGTTGTTATTTAACTTCATTTCTTATAGCTCACTAACTAAGGTCCAATTTTTTTTAATTTTTGCTACAGAGACTACTACTTAGCACTTATATTGTTTCGTGACCTTCATCTTGAAACAACTATTAACTAACAGCCGGAATGTGGTTTTTAAGCCATGACTGACACTGAAGGGGCCATGCTGCAATGCTATGTACCAGGAAGCATTCTGGCCTTCTCTTCCAGAATTCTCTCAAGGGGACTCCCAGAAAATTTGCTCTGCAAAGATAGCTCTATCACCCTTTCAAAGGATTCAGTGTGCACTTCTCTCCCCACCTGGCCACATTAGGTAGTAAGCACCCCTAGGGAAGCTGGGAAGAAACAGTGCATTTGAGCCCAACAAGGACTATGCCCAGGTACTACACAAGGGTGGGGGAACAAAGCACATTTGTGCCTACTCTCACCTCTTGCAAAGCCAAGTATAAACAAGCCACAATTATTAGCATGATTTTATGAAAAGGAATATTGAGAGAACTAACTTGTCTGTGGCCACAGTGTCAGAAAATGAGCCAAAAGATATCACAAGCAGCCAGCCATTCAAGTCTTGCTTTCTGACAATTAGCATCTTGCCTCTTAAAATATAGAAACCACTTTATCATCAAAAAACACATAATCCTTACCCATCATTATAACATTGCTCACACTAAATAAATGGTCTGCCCAACTTCCCAAATCTCAACCAAATTTTCGAAATACTGGGGGCCTAATCCTGGGATTTTGCTGTCTAGGGGAATATGAGATTGGCCCCCAAATGGGTGCTTCTTGCACAAATTCCATTACTCGCCAAGAGTATTATACACAGATCTCTTCATGTGCACTTTGAAAATCTGTCCTTCGAAGTGGTGTCTTGCACTTCGCTAAGCTTATTGTTAAAGATGACTTGCACAGGATTTTTTTTAAATTGAGACTGTGCCCATTTTTCCTTTTTTATTTAACAGTTTGTAATGACAGCTTGAAAGGCATTAAAAATCTGCTTATTTTTCACTTTGGAAATATCAGGAATGCCAAGTCTGGTCTTTGGTTTTGCTAGAGGACTCCCTGGGAGTTTCAGGAATGTTTTTGAGTGCTCACACCTCAACTGAAAGGGTGGAGTAGTGTTGAATCTTTAAAGATGATGACCTTTATAAAAAAAAATATTAATTGAAGATAAATGTGTGAAGAAAAACAGTTTTAGAAGGCCCAACTAAAAATCCTCCCTCCTTTCAACTGCTCACTTTTCACTCTCTTCAGTCATGTGATTGTGTCATTTCACTTCTTATCCAGTTATAATATAGCTTAGGGTAGACGAGATTTCATTTTCTAATCTAAACAACAAGCAGAAAAACACCCTTTACTTTTTTGGGGGCCGGGGGTGTCTTTCAGGCCCTCTTTATACATATAAATGAAGAACAAAGGGGTACTATTCCCCCCTACACACACACCCCTATTTCATCCTATCCTATGGTCATCTTTAAGTTGACCAACTTTGCATAAAAATATTATGTGGCTAGTAGGATATTTGAGAGAAATATTTTTACCAAATATTTTAACAATAAAATCATTGCTAACCATTTTCCTCCTCAGAGAAAATGCTTCTTTGCCCCCCTCCTCAAATTATATGATTTGTTTCCCAAACTTGTTTTCCACCCAAGCTTTGTGACTAGTCAATCAAATTATTATTATTATTCTTATTATTTTTCAAATTTCAGATTTTGCTAACAAGTACTGCAGAGAGTTAAAGAGTATTGTGGTTATGAACTTAATGGAAGAGACCGCCACAAATTAACAACTTTAAGTAATGACAGAGATGTACTAAAATAACATTCAGCAAATAGAACATACAAGATGAAAAGAACAGTATTACATCAGCACAGATTATGGGTATAACTAAATATCTCTTGGGTATCTGGACTTTTGGTTCTGCTTCAAAGCCCTTACTACTCAATTGATATCAACTATGGTTTTGTTCCAAAATAGGATTATCCAATTGCCCAGGCATGCATCTGCTATATTTTTATAGTACAAATCAGAAAAGTGGCAAAATTCTAAAGTGACCTCTGTCTGATAACATGGTCCAATTTTACCATTCATCGTATACAGTATTTAAGGAGCATTTTGGATTTCTTCAGGTGCTGTGTGAAGACCTCATGCATTTATGCAAACTATACAATATAGCAGTGTGTTAGAGTTACCATTACATCTGAATGTTTGATAAGTATTAGCTATCTTCACACATTCTACAGTGATTCAATATATCCCACTAGGGGACAGATGAATGGCTCAAACAGTGAACGGAATCAAATGCAAAACATACAAATTGTTCTATGAAACAACAGATTTGTCTGTTTCAGAAAAAAAATGCATTTTCCTAAAATGTTGTTACATAACACAAACATTACACTTACAATATCATGTATATCTCTCTATATACACACACATCTCTACTTAATTCATTTGATAAATTTAATATATTTAATGTAATATACATACTATATAAATTTACCCCCTCCCCCACCACCACACACACTCTAGGGTTACAGGGGGCTGGACTTGATTTCATATACATAAAATATATAAAAATATATATAAAATCATAGATATGTAGGGCTGGAAGGGACCTTGGGAAGTTATTAAACCAAGCCTCCAGCACTGAGGCAGGACTGAATAAACCTAAACCATCCCTGATAGGTTCTTGTCCAACCCATTTTTACAAATCTCCCATGATGGGGATTCCCCCAACCTCCCTTTGAAAGTTACTCTAATGCTTAAACTTGCTTTATAGTTAGAAAGTTTTCCTAATATCTAAATTAAATCTCCCTTGGTGCAGATTAAGCTGATTATTTTTTTCCTATATTTGGTGGACATGGGAGAACAATTTATCACAGTCCTCTCTATAACAGCCCTTAACATATTTGAAGACTCTTTATCAAATAGCCTCCTTAGTCTTCTCTTCTCACAACTAAACACATTCAGTTTTTTTGAACCTTTCTTCAGAGGTCAGGTTTTTCTAAACCTTTTATCAACTTGATGATCACTTTAGATAAGCTATTACCAGCAGGACAGTGGGGTGGGAGGAGGTATTGTTTCATATTCTCTGTGTGTATATAAAGTCTGCTGCAGTTTCCACGATATGCATCCGATGAAGTGAGTTGTAGCTCACGAAAGCTCATGCTCAAATAAATTGGTTAGTCTCTAAGGTGCCACAAGTACTCCTTTTCTTTTTGTGAATACAGACTAACACGGCTGTTACTCTGAAATTTATCATTTTTGTTGCTCTCCTCTGGATTCTCTCCAGTTTGTCCACAACTTTCCTAAAGTATAGCACACATAATTGGACACAGTACTCGAGGTGAGGCCTCCAGGTGAGTAGAGCAGGACAATTACCCTCTGTGTCTCTCACACAACACTCCTGTTAATACACCCCAGAATTATGTTCGCCTTTTTCTCAACTGCATCACATTGTTGACTCATATTCAAGTTGTGATCCACTGCAACCCCCAGATCCTTTTCAGCAGTACTACCACATAGCCAGTTATTCTCCATTTTGTAGTTGTGAATTTGATTTTTCCTAAATCACTTTGGATTTGTCTTGATTGAATTTCACCTTATTGAATTTAGACCAATTTGTCAAGGTTGTTTTGAATTCTAATCCTGTCCTCCAAAGTGCTTGCAAACCCTCTCCCCAGCTTGGTGTCATCTGCAAATTTTATAAGCATCCTCTCCATTCCCTTACCCAAGTCATTAATGAAAATATTGAATACTACTAGTCCCAGGACAAATCCCTGCCAGACCCCACTAGAAACATCCTCCTAGTTTCATAATGAACCACTGATAAATACTCTTTGAGTATGGTCTTTCAACCAATTGTGAACCCAACTAATAGTAATTTCATCTAGACCACATTTTCCTAGTTTGCTTGTAAGAATGTCATGTGGGACTGTGTCATAATCCTTACTAAAATCAAGATACATCATGTCTACTGCTTCCCCCCAACCCCATGCACTAGGCCAGCACTCCCGTCTAAGAAGGAAAGTAGGTTGGTTTGGCATGATTTGTTCTTTACAAATCCATGCTGGTTGTTCCTTATAACCTTATTATCCTCAAGGTGCTTATGGATTGATTACTAACTTGTTCTAGTATCTTTCCAGGTATCAAAATCAGGCTAACTGATCTATCATTGCCTAGGTCCTCCTTGTTCCCCTTTTTAAAAACAGGGACTATGTTTGCCCTTCTCCAGTCATCTGGCACCTCACCTGTCCTCCATGAGTGCTTGAAGATAATTGTTTATGGTTCCAAGATTGCTTCAGCTAGTTCCTTAAGTACCCTAGGATGAATTTTATTAGGCCCTGCCAACTTGAATATATCTAACTTATTTAAATACTCTTTAACTCAGGGGTGGGCAAACTTTTTGTCCTGAGGGCCACATCGGAGTTCCAAAACTGTATGGATGGCCGGGAAGGTTGTGCCTCCCCAAACAGTCTAGTCCCCGCCCCCATCTGCCCCATCCCACTTCCCACCCCCTCACTCCCCCGCTCAGAATGCCCAACCCATCCAACACCCACTGCTCCCTGTCCCCTAACTTCCCCATCTCCTATCCACACCCCTGCCCCCTGACAAGCCCCCCCGGGACTGCCACACCTATCCAACTGCCCCCCGGTACCTCCTGCTGCTTATCCAACCCTCCCGTTCCCCGCCGCCTTACCATGCCGCTCAGAGCACCAGGACTGGCAGCCGTAAGTAGTACACCGTAAGTAGCACATTCAGACAGTGAGCAATTTAATACACTACACCTAGCGGCGCTCACAGCTCCGCTCCCAGAGCGCTGGCGGCAGGGCGAGCAGAGGCTGTGGGGGAGGCGTGATAGCAAGGGAGGGGCCGGGGGCTAGCCTCCACAGCTGGAAGCTCAAGGGCCGCGCAGGACAGTCCCGCGGGCCAGATGTGACCTGCGGGCTGTAGTTTCCCCACCTCTGCTTTAACCGGTTTCTTCTCTATTTTGATTTGCATTCATATTGTGTGAGTGTGAGAGAGAGACTGTACCTTTATATCTTCTCAAGACACTCTTTGGAGCTTCCATGCCTTTTAAATTCAGCTATTCCTAAAAACAGTTTGTCTTTGAAATATGTCAGAATAATGCATTATTGAAGTACTGTACTGTTCCCTTTTTACAGAATGGATATAGAATCAATCACATTCAACAAATTTCCATTTTACTTCAGTCCTTTTTTTAAATAATTATCCTTCACTTTTATCATAATAATGTCCTCAGTAGCACCTTGGTTTTAGCACTAAAATTAACTGGATATTACAAGTTATGCTTCCAAAGCATTTACCATTAATAGAACTTAAAGGGACAGAAACAGTGTAAAAAATAAAACGCTTCATTTTCTTGAAATAAAATTGACTGATATATGAACTGAGTTATAAAATAAAGTATGGATTGGTGATTTCAGGTTTGAAAAGTTGTTTATTTTAAAATTGATCACATATATTTTGGGGAGTTTCTCAAATTTTATCTCTAGAAAGAAGGCCCCTATATGGGTTAAAAAAAAAGCGAGGTTTAAAACATCCAGTTTAACTTGATTCCATTTTGTTCAGGAAAGAGTTAAGTCTAACAAGCAGAAAAAAAGAAATTAACTAAAGTAAGGCCCTTGTGCTACAATGACACTTGCTCTATGCTCTCACAGAGAATAACACGATGATAAAACACCACAAAGAGGAGTGTTATGAATTTTATTAATGACTAGAAGACAGTGTGCAAAACATCAAAGGTCTGTGGAAAAGATTAATGACCCCGTGTGAGACTGTTTAATTACCTCCAGCTAATTAGATTCTTGACCAAATTTTTAATATCTGCATTCCTTCTAAAGCCTAATTGAGATTCCACATTATTTATCAATCTTTCAAAAAGCCCTTAGTGTGCTGCTTTTTTACTTTTTTTCTCTTGCACTTTGACTCCATTTATGGTCAATTATTAAATAAATAGCAAAGTAACCGTTCTCCACAAATTGTATATGTGGAACACTTTATGCCTGTTTATTTTGACTAGGAGACTATCACTGGCATCTTTTAAGCACTCCAGCTAATAAACTGACTTACTCCACTGTAAACAATGTTGATAATATTTTTGTTATCTGGGCTGTGCTCAGGAACTCCTCATGTGGTTTCTGTAAATTAGCCTTTGCTATTGTCAGTTAATACTTATTTAAGTTTACCTTGGTCCAGTCCCAGAGACCAAGTGGAATGTTACCATACAAACTGGAGAAGACAGCCCAACCCATTTGATTATTTCCCCCCCTTTCATTTAGGAGTGCTTTACTACTCTAAACCACTGTTATTAAATGACTTGCCTTTCCATAACAAATTTAATGTTGGAAGGCAAGGAATATATGTAACAATTATTTAATCTTTTATATTCCACAGATCTCCACCTGCCCAAGGACATGACACACTTGTACAAATCTATAGGAGCTGTGTATACACTATACAGGTGTGTCTGAGGACAGACCTGGATCTATAGTTTTTCCTCCAATGGAATCTTATGATAGCAGGTTAAGCATTCTTGGCTGAAGGCAGGCCATGAAGAGGACAATGAACCTATTTCTGGGTGGAGTTTGTCAAGCTATATACTTGAACAAGGAGTTCAAACGTGGGCCTGGGTTCTTTTTTTGGACTGGGTTGGGCCCTATAATTGACAATCATAGAATAGTAGAGGTAATGTGGAAATGGATATAAAAAGAGAGAAAAAATGACGGTGCAAGAAAACCACAGTAAAACAAAATTTGTTCCTTGAGTGTCTACTTTTGTTACATTTTAAAATAATTCTTTAAATCCTAATCAGCTGTACCAGAGTGTTGCTGAGTTTGCTTTTGTACTGATATATTCTTAAATATCTGAAGCTCTTTAATTTTACATCTTTCTGCACTGAGTCTGCCCAAACCCAAGATCATTTCTAACATAAAGTGCTCCTAAAAATTTGAAGTGCTCTATTAATTTTAAATTGCTCTATATTGTGCCTGCTCAGAATCCCAACTGCTTTTTCACATACAAAAAATTAAACTATAAAATGCACATCTGCAACATAATTGCTACGCTGCCTTTTTGATTTCAAACGTCAAATTTCTCCCCTTCTTCTAGTACACATTTACCCCCCCCCCCCCCACAGCCCCCAAAAACAGGCTTCAGGAGAAAATTAATATAGCTACTCATCACACATTTTACTACAAAACTCATTGTGAATTTTGTGCACACATTTCTTGCCTTATACTGAATCTTATATTGTATCATAGCTATGTCATAGGACCAAATATGTGTTTTATGTCTGCCAATTGGTAGCAAATAGCCCAGCCTGCTAACACGCTGACCCCAATAAATTGTGATTTCCTGCCAAGAACTTCATTAGTGACAGATTGACACATCACCAAATGGCACTGAAGGGTTTAGTTCCTCCCCAGATTTCTACAAGAAAACTTGTGATCTGAAACTTCTCTCATGTAGTAAATCCTTTCTAAAATACAAACAAAAATCATTTTAAAAAGTCTTGCTGTTTTTGTAAGATTGGGCTTTATCCTCAGAACAGAGAAAAAGGCATAATTTCCAGCTGTGTACATATCATATTATCTGCACGGATGATAGAGGTGGCCACCATAGCCTGTTCCACAGTGGAGCTTTGCCAATATAAACCATTATTACAATGGTATATTCTCATCTCCTGCTGTGAGATCACTTAGAATCTTCTCTCCAGTTTCCATTTGCTCACATGAGTGTCTGCAAAGAGTAATTACTCTCACATGACCCTTAGAGGTCTAGGCAATACAATTCCTGCTCCTGATTGCAGGCTAGACTGCTATTAGACTGTATCTTCTCTTTGGTGGATTTTGTTTAAAAGGACTTGTTGAGCAAAGTCAAAGACTATTTACTATGGAGATAGGGATTAAATACAGCAGTGCATTATTGTATTCAGAATTATTTTTTATTAAAAACTCTTCCTGAAGTAATATCTATCATTTTCCTACTGGTGTCCCAACCCCTAGGCACTCATAAGTAGACACAGGATCATATGATTATGTTACCTTCGGTACCTGCAACTAAGGCACTCTGCCTGCAGCCACTCAAGAGTCATGACACCTTCAGTTCATGACCATAAAGATGTTCATAAATTTAAACATGCTCTGAATAGCACACACATCATATACTTTGGAACACAACTATTGTGCTCTTTCAGGTTGAATTGTATTTGTTATTGTATAATGCAGAGGAGGTTAGATTTGGGTGAAGATGTAATGTAACATAACCCTTACTAGCTAATAATCCCATTTTTGCAATTTTTGGATGTACTAGTTATACATATAAATGTCTAATACAGCGGTTCTCAAACTGTGGGTTGAGACCCCAAAGTGGGTCGCAACCATGTTTTTTAATGGGGTCGCCAGGGCTGGCGTTGGACTTGCTGGGGACCGGGGCTTAAGATGACACCCAAAGGCTTCAGCCCTGGGTGGCAGGACTCAGGTTACACGGTGCAATGAAGTTTGGGAACCGCTTTTTAATCCTACTAACCTCTTGGGGACATATTTTCCAAGGCACAAATGGAAATTAAGTGTCTAACCCCCTTTGACTTTCAATGGAAGTTTGGAGCCTAATGGTCCTCTGTGCTTTTGAAACTCTCTCTTGAATTCAATGCCATCTTGTGGGAATGAGTTCCACTGGTTAAGTGTGTGGAAAACACATATCTTTTTTATCCATTTTTAATCTGTTACCTTTAAATTTCAACAGATGTCTTCTTGTTCCTGTATTATGAAAAAAAGGATAAATAGTAGTCCTGATTTGTCTTCTCCAGTCCTTTATTATGTTATATCCTCCATTATGATGACTGCCAGATTGATTATGGATATCTCCAGAAGATATACTTTAGTAAAACCCAAATTATTGGGCTCAATATAGGATTTACTGGGTGAAGTTATATGGCCTATATTACACAGGAGATCACACTAGATGATCCCATGTTCCCTTCTGGCCTTAAAAATCTATGATCCTCTGTTGTTCATTTCCATAGCTATAAAACATCAGGCTGTGATCTCTCCAGTTCTGATAAGTCATGCTGTGTCAGGTCTGGTCAGTATTTTGACTTTGTATTAAAATCAAGATGCCGCAGAAATTACTGGACAATTATTGGAACTCTTTCTCTTGTATCAGAACTGAACCAAATACTATAGTGTGGTGCTAGAGGGGCACCCTAGATGCTGTTGGAGATGTCATCTTTTGGATAGAAGGACTGAATAGGATAGGATAGGCTACTTGCCATTAAACATATCATGTCACATTTCCCAAGGCACAGAGGTGTTAGCCAGAATGTTTAGATCAAGACACCATTTGGCTATTACTATCTCAAGTCTTTTTTCTTGTTTCAGTCAGATATAGTATTCTTCCTCATTTAATGCTATTTTCCACATCCATGAACACTGATAAGCACAAATTTTTACAATTCTACCTCATTGTAAACGTCAAAATGTTAGCATTTTATTGACTTCAGTGGAACTTGTACGTGAACAAGAACTACACTGTTTTGCCACTCAGGGTATGGTATGCCTACACTGCAGCGGGGAGCATGCCTCCCCAGCAAGGCTATACACACACAGGCTCTCTCTGCTTCGGGCAGCATGCTAATAATAGCAGTGTGGATGTTGTGGTGCAGGCAGCGGCACAGGCGAGCCATCCAATTATAAGGCAGCCTGACTCCCTGGGTCAGTGATCAGCTGGCTAGCCTGAGCTGCATGCACACTCCCAGCTACAGTGTAGACACACACAGTAATATACTATGCATTTCCATTAATTCTTTTACATGGTTTCCCTTTTTCCCAGGGTCACAAAATAATCTGGGTTATTTTCCCTAAGTAGATGGATCATAAGACTCCTGGGTTGCTTGAGTTTATTGGTTTCACAAATCCTTCATGAGTTGTGTGTCTCTATGCACCCACAACGGGACACCACCTGCTGAAAGCCATTTACCATATCTGTTTTTCTTGTGCATTCCAAGGTGCAGCCCATATTTCATCTGGACAAGAATTTTTCAGTTTTAACCTTGGTGGAAATACTTCAGGTGAATCCTACCAAATTAAACATTTGCTCAGTAATAATAAAAGGACAGTATCCATGCCAAATGTATCATGTTAGGCCCCAAACAAGATTAAAAGTTCATTAGCCATTGGACCACAGCTCCAATCACAGCACTACACAAATGGCATAACAGCTATTCTTTTGCTTAGAGTCCTAGAACTGAACAGCACAGAAATGATACCTTATTTCATTCTACTACAGAATATAGTGGAACATGGGTATTACAAGGTAGGGCACTCACAAGGCATCTGTCAAATATATAAATATAGGAATTTAACACTGGTACGTACTCCATCCTTCCTTCCTCCCCCTTAATACTAACTCAGTTCTCTGTGATTATCTGAAGCTAGATGCAGCACTTTATTTATGGAATAGAACATGTTACAAACGGCAAGCATTAGACCAGATACGTCATAACAAATCAATACAGACAAAACTCAAGGGTGGTCTTGTCAGCAGGCAAGCCTTTCATTGTGGGAATTACATCCACCAGGACTAAATGTAGCCATCCGTACGACCTGTGACAGAAGCACTGACTTTTCTATCCCATTCTGAGACAATCAAATGTTCCCACCTGTATATATTACAAAAACTTCAGGTGCTACCCCTAAATACACAAAGATCCCAGACCCTTCCTTCAGAAAGAGGAGAAGATACTCCAAATACATCAGCCACTTTTGCCATCCTAAGCATAGGCTGCAAAAAGGTACCTAGGGATCGTGGCCCTTAAATCCCATTCAAATATTATGGGTCTGATCCTGCTCCAATTGAAATAGACAGAAGTTTTGCCATTTACTTCAGTGGAATCAAGACAAGCTTTGTTTTTACATCTTTTTAACAGTTAGAAAAGCCCCATATTTGTTTAAGGATCAAATAATGTTTTCTGACTGCTGGAAGATGGGAAAGCAACTGGTTTTAAGAATGAAAAACACACTAGTTTTATTAGGCTAAACTACCAAGTGGTTGTGAGGCTTAAATCACAGGAATGTAAGGTAGTATCCTTTGCTCACTACTCAGGATCCCATGCTTCTTTCTACATCCTCAAAATCTATCACATCCAGATCCTTTTCCTTGTACCCATAACTGTGATTGGGCGCTGACCCTAATCACTGCTAGATGACCCCCGGCCTGGGAGCAGTGATGGTAGTTCTTCTCCATTTGCTTATACTTGTCTCTTTTTATTGACCCTCTGACAAGCCCTCTGTCCCCAGAATATTGGGGAAGTAGGGCGGTTGGCATGCCTTTGCAATCTCTGCTAGGCATTAGCTGGTTATACCATTCAGATCACTCAAATGTTCCTACTGCTACAGATTCCAGGCAGCCACCAGGGCAGGATTTAAATGGATGTAATTGAAATTAGAAATGAGCAGAAACCAAAATCCCTTTTGCAAACACCCCCAATCTCTTTGGTGCCAAGCAAATCAATAGATAACAAAAAGATGCAAAAGTAACCAGAAATCTCATGTGTCTTGACAGCGTTGCTACATTATTAGAGCTGAGTTCTGCCATTACTCTCCTACTTACCCAGTCCACCTGGATGAAGTGAACAGTCTCGTCAACTGTTCTGCCATTGCTTGTGATGGATGGTTCTATAAGAAGTTCTAAGGTCATCCATTGATTCATATATTTTAAGCCCAGAAAGGACCTTTAGATTATCTAGTCAGACCACCTATATAACACAGGCCAAAGAATTTCACTCAGTGCCTTTGTATTAAGCCAATAACTTTTATTTGACTAAAGCATATCTTCCAGAAAGGCATCCCATCTTGATTTGAAGACATCAAGACATGGAGAATCCATCACTTCCCTTGGTAGTTTGTTCCAGGGGTTAATCACCCTCACTGGTAAAAAGAATGTGCCTTATTCCTGACTTTAATTTAAATTTTTGACACTAGTTCTGGTTAGGCCTTTCTTTGTTAGATTACAGATCCCTCTAGTAATTAAATCACCTCTCAACCTTCTTTCTGATAAACTGAACAAATTGAGCTCCCTAATTCTCTCACTGCAAAGCATGTTTTCCATCCTTCAAGTAATCTTTGTGGATCGTTTCCAATTTTTCAGCCCTCTTTTTAAAATGTGAACATCAAAACCAGATGCAGTATTTCAGTATCATTCAGCAATGCTATATAAAGGGATACAATCACCTGCCTACTACTCACCACTCCCCTGTTTATGTCTAATAAACTCATTAGCCCTTTTTGCCACAGTGTCAAACTTGAACCTGTAGCTTATTTCCAATTACTATGCTTCCTCCATCTTCCTTCTCAAGTAGTGATTCTCTCAGGCCTTTTAGTGGGCTCTGTCAGCAGAAATATTGTGGCACCTTCCTGAAATCATCCTCAGGCCAGCCTCTCTATATCACCATTGTCTATTTTTAATGCTGTGATTGTCTGCAGCTCTTTCCTAAATGGCCTCAAACCCAGCTCTGCCCATTTCCTGGCTGCTGGCTATCAAAAATAAAGTAGAGTTGGAGGCTGAAGTAGAGGCAGCTGCCATGTTAAAAGTGTCCATCTCTCTCCCTTCCTCTGGGAAAGTGGAACCTTGACCTCAACCACTTTCAGTCAGGGTCCAAGAGAGAACCTTGAAAACGATCTGTAACAGTGAATGGTTCCATCAAATATTTTGCTGGCTGCAAGATTTGAGATTCTCTTGGCTTTTTTAAAGCAGTTTCCTAATAAAGGGCAATGCATGTGCAGTCTTCATAGTAACTCAGATATGACACAAATAATACAGCAAATAATTACAATGACCTTTAGTTCACCCCAAATTTAAACAAAGGTTAAGCTGCCTTTTAGAAACTTAAATATTTTTTATAGTCAAATAAGATCACACACCTTTTGAAACAAGGAT
Organism: Caretta caretta; assembly: GCF_965140235.1. Taxonomy (NCBI): domain Eukaryota; kingdom Metazoa; phylum Chordata; order Testudines; family Cheloniidae; genus Caretta; species Caretta caretta. Next base: position 25,157,974 of record NC_134216.1, read on the forward strand.
ATATTGCCAAACTAAACTAAACTAAACTGAAAATAGTTACAATAGAATAATTTCAAAACATAAAGAATGCAAGGCTTCTCACAATAAACAGCAGCCAGACATCCTGGCATCTACTACTATTAACTTACCTTACAATACTTTCAATGTGCTTCTCCATATGTTCTCCAAGAACTGTTGCTTGAAATTTCTGTCCAAAAACAGCAGATATGAGAGAGAAATATTAAAAATAAAAAAGTGTATAATCTCTCTGCACCCTTAAATCCAGTAAACAGTTTATATTTAATTGCATACAGCAGAATGAATCTGTGGACCTTTATTGTAATTAAAATAAAGACATTGAGTTTTTAAAAATAAACAAACAGGAAAATTCACATAGTGCCCAGGAAATGGCTGATAGGTTTTATTTAGTTCTCATGCTTCAAGGTTTAGCTGTTAGCTAGATAAGGGCCAGGTGTGTATTGCGCATTTAATTTGTTTAGTCTAAGGCTAATGCAAACGGCACTTTTAAACTCAAAGCCTGGTACTGGCATTTAAAATCTAAACCCAGGATCAAATGTATGGCATATATTCAGGGTGCCTAACTGTGATGGTTTACCTTTGTGTGGGGAAATTCTCGCTTTTATATGGTGTCCCTGTGTTTTTGAATTCTTCCATATTACTGTTAATATTAGCTCTTGCTGTAATAAGACAAATAGTCAGCTTCTAAAGTAGTTACTGTTCACACCAAATTACGACTACTATTAAACCTGGTAAAGAAATTAATTAGAAATACACTGATCTTTTATTTTTGCATTTTTGTGGTTGCTCTTTAAATCATATTGTACAGGTGCACTGAGAAAGAGGATGAAGGAAGCACCTTACCCTCAGCAGGGAAAACTCTAGGAATGTCCTACCTTAGGCTGAGGCTTACAGTTTTGTTAGTGTCATTCAAACTAACAATAAAATGAAGCTGCAGGAAAAGGGCAAATCTGAACTTTGTGCAGTGTGTGTTACCTTAGTTTGGAACAGGCTGCCAACAGGATGGCTGTGTGTTCTAAAATACAGTTACAAACCTTGACAAACTTCATAGCAAATAGATTGAAATATGCTCAATCAGAACATCTCCTGTAAAACGAATTTAGTTGAATATTAGTCAATGGTAACATCTCCTACTCAACTGAGACACTATTCAATTTTATTATATAGGGATGTGTTTAGCTAAACGTAGGGCCAACTAGTTACGTGATGCCTAATTTTGACTCCGTGGTACATTGATTTGGGCTCAACGTCAGGAAATCAATGTGCAGCCTGATTCTCAGGCCTTGTACTGGAGGCATTCATGGGAGATGAAGGGGAAGAAAACTTCCCCATAAGACCATGAATTGTTGTGGATTTGTTCCACAGTTATGACTGTAGGCTACAGCTCGTCTGTCTGGGCCTTTCTCCATTGCGGGTGTTGGTGGGAGGAAAGACTGGCTGTTCACGAAATGACAGACCAGATGTTCGGTCCTGCCCCACCATGAACCCACTTCTCACTGCATATAGTCATACAAATCATCTTTGCAGACATACAGTCTCCAGCTGCACAGTGGTTGAGTACCTCTTGCAAATATGCTCAACTCCAGTCTTCCCCTGGTCCACCCACAATGGAACTGAATCTCTGTACTGTGTACAGAGCCCTTCTACATGACAAAGTAGGAGTCAGGATTTTCCCCTTACTGCCTGAATGTGAACATTCCTCCTGATTAAATGGGCCGAGTTCTGCCCTCAGTCACACTTGTGCAGCTTCAGTGGGGTGGCACTGATATAACTAAGTGTAAACTATTGCCCAGTGTATTTCCTTTTACATTGCTTTAGTCTGAGAACTAACAGAGACCCTGGCCTCACAACACCATAGTAAGCATAGGAATTGCAGAAACCCAATTTAAATCTCAGTATTCACAGGATGGTTTTGGGGGGGGGGGGTTGGTTTTGTTTTGTTTTTTACTAGACGATGATCATCTTTCTCTGGACCCTTCCTCTCCACCTCGACCCTTACTTTAGTTGGACAGTAAACTTCTGCTTTTATGTAGAGTATGTAATATGAAACTAAGTTTATACTATATTTATGATTCTAATGGCTACTCTTAAAAATCAGTAACTGCCTATAGCTACTACACAGCAAAATCCAGGATACAAAAGTATACTCCTCTACTTAGAAAAAAGTACCAGTAAATTCTCTACTTGCTGACAAATACTAAACATTTTAATTGTATTTATAGAATGGTATTGGATATCAATACATTGTGTTCTACATTTCCTTTTTTTAACAAATTTTAAATTCCAAAGTAACAATTACTGTGACCGTACAACATGTTGCACGCAGACCTGTCAAATATATGGTATGTTTTGTTATTTTGTAACAAAGCATTCACTCAATGCTTTCTCTGTCCAAGATGCTACAAATCATAATAATTCAACAGACATAATATTATTCATTAGTAGTATTATTATATTGACTGATGTTACTAGCAAAGTCTAATCAAGGCTTCCAATCACATTGGTAGATGTGATTTTTTTTCTCTTTAACTATACATTCATTTTTATATGTATTAATCATGTGTGCATGTTCCTGACTATCTGGTCTGGTACAAAACGATAGTCAATGAATTTACACCCGTTATTTATTCATGAATGAGTTGTGCCCCTGAATTTTAACATGCTATGCCTTAAACTATTAGCTGTATATCTGCTTTATGTGATGTTCCTACATACGTTGGCAGTCCATCAATTCAGTGTCCATACATTTCTTTGAGAGCTATATTATAATTAGAGCTTAGGTTAATATTATTCAGTAACCATAAAACAGACATAAAATAATTATAACTCATTTAGTGAAATTAGAAAAAGAGCAATTATTAGACTCCCATTGTGAGGCTTTGCTGTGAGGGACAGATAATCTATCTGCAAGATGTACTTTAAGAACACAATTTTGAAAGAAATAAACTAGATAAATTACCATTTTGTTTTGTTTTAAAGAAAACTTGTACTAATAAATAAAAATACCACAAACATAAGGGATATGTGTAACGGAAATAAAAGTTCTGCTGCAAAAAGAGAGATTGAAATATTTACAGCATCTTCCTGATTTACCTCTGAGGGTGCTGTAAAACTAGATTTATTAACGTTTGCAAGGTGTAAGAGACTATGGTGATGTTTCACAGATAGGTCTATAACATATTATCATTCAAGTTGGGGTCATGTGTTGTTCTAGTAAAATGGAGTGGTATTAATCAATTCAAAGCTGGTATAACATAATTTTAGCATTCTTCTCAATATGCTTAAATTACAAGAATTCCCTAGTCTTTAATGAAGCACTGACTCACTTCAGAACTGGAGGTCTGGACTGAGAACTGGCCATGAGTTTCTCTTTCTCAGGGCTGCTGAATATGCCTGATTATATGGGGAGGAGAATGGATTTTGTGTAGGAACAAAATTTGCTAACTTAAGAAAAGAACAGGCTAGTACTCATCATACCACCTGCCCATTTGTTCTCCACCTGCCTGGAGAATGAGAATCACATTTACGATTGTGATCTTCCTAAGAGTGTGAGAGTAGGCATGTGGCCTCCTCTCAGTTGCCCCCTCATAGCCTCTGGGCAGCCCTAAAAGTTGGCCACTTGCCTCAGTTTCTCTCTTGGGTCCCCAGTAATTCCATACAAGCTGATCTTCAAGTCCATCAACAGAATTTATTCACAAAACCATAGTTCAAAAGTCTATAAGCAAAAGTCCCAAACACAGTCCACATCACCCCTGTGCAAGTAGTCTTAAAACCTGGCTTCATTCTCATCATCCTGGTGTCTTCTGCCATCTCTGGACACTTTGTCAGTCTTTCTCTGTCCCTCTGCCCTAGGCCACACCAGCCTTTCCTTCTGGAAAGAAGAACCCTGTTCTTCCCAGTGGGAACCCCCACAGCCTCACCACTGTGAGCCTCACGTGGTTTTCCTTGGGCCCAGCTCTCCAGACAGAAAATGTTAGGAGATAAGCCCCTCTGCTGCTATCCCTTCCTTCAGCCCTTTCTGGCCTGTGTCTCTGGCTCTCTAGCTTAGAGCCAGCAAGGCATCTCCCGTTGCTGCTGCTCCTCTTGCCTTCAGCCCCCTCCAGGCCTGACTTTCTAGCTTGGGGATGCCAGCCAGCAAACCCCTCCTGCTGCTCTCCTGCCTTCAGACCTCTCTCAGGAACAACCTTCTCTCTCTGGATGCTCTCATCTCCTACTCCTCTTTTGTCTCTGACTCCTGACTGACTCAGTCTGCTGTAACACTCCTGGTCTCTTATAGTTCCCAGTTGCTGCCCTATTCCCTCTTAATTGGCCCAGCTGGGAGCACCTGGACTGGAACAGGAGCACTAAGTCCAGTTTCATTTCATGGGCCAGCTACCCTGTTACTGTGAGGAATTAGAAATTCAGAGTAATGGTCCTCGGAATGAAGGGAGTAGAGATCCTCTGTATCCTTGCTGAAGTACACTTTAGTCAGTTATTGAACTATGGGTTAAATCCTGCACACTTATTAGTCAAGCCTTCCTCAGGCAAAACTGCCACTGAGATCAATGGGATTTTTGCCCAAGTAATCATTTGCATTCAAACTACAGGATTTTATTACATGTGAAAAGTTACTTTATTTTAGGCCTATGGGGAAATTCTCAACAACAGAATGATAGATACTATATTTTTCAATCCCAACAATGTCCAGAGAACACTCTCTTCTAGTTTAGATAGATATTGGGTCAAATTCCAGTCTCACTCCTCTGACTGCTGTCCCACTGAAGTCAATGTAGTTTCAATGATTTATATGACAGCAGAATATGGGCTATCCATTATTGTCCAGCTTTTCATTTAATACAAAGCATTGCAGAGGCATAAGCCTGAGAATAGTCCTCTTGCTTCTTGAGACATCCTAATCCTACAGTTGAATGTATGTGCACAGACATTCATGCCTGGTAAAAAGCCATCTTGGAGTTCTGCATGGGCACATGAGCAGACCTGATTGGAGGGCCAGGAACTAACTGTGATGCACCTTTACCTTTAGCTGATCAAGAGGAAGCAGTACTCTATTTAAATTTCTCCCACTCATGGAAAAGTTCTAACAAATGTAACAGAAACTCCTACCCTTGCTACAGACTTCTATAGGGGGGTTTAAAGACTACAGAAAGAAACCAGTATTGCCAGTTTCTAGAATACAAAAATTGTAAGTCATGCCCTAAAACATGATGAGATTGTCTTAAAAATAATGAGAGTTGAAAAATACACTCTTGGTCTTTTTATTTATTTACCTACCTTCTGATGTTGACCCATTTAGGGTTCACATTTTCAAGCTTCTCTCTGCAACTACAAGAACTAGAAGCTTTTTTTAAGAAAGAAAGAAAGAAAGAAAGAAAGAAAGAAAGAAAGAAAGAAAGAAAGAAAGAAAGAAAGATTGGTGATTGGTGTATTGGTCTGATTTCAGAGGCTGGGGCTTTAAGTAAAACATCAAACATCGTAAAAGCTGGCCATCCTTAATCAGTGTCTATTCTCTTTCTTCTCCTAGCCTTAGTCCCATTTATATGGGGTCTACTGTTTGACACTTTCTCCATTCCAGTCTGTCTTGAAGCTGTTCCTCAGAAACTCTGCTGCTAAATAAATCCTTATTTATGACATACATAAAACTAGTTTTGGTCTTCCACAATCCTTCTCTTACTCTCCACTTCTAAGTTTAACACCTTATTTCCTACATATTAGGATGTTAATCTTATTTTCTGGACTCTCTTCTTTAACCACATCTAACCAGAATGATGCAGTAGCCCTTGAAGTGGCACTGAGATGAGGATGCTGCTCTTCTCTTCTGGGGAATGCACTACTTCATACAGGCATATAAGGGGCATATAAAGAACTTTGTGAATTTCTTTGGCAAAAGTTTTACAGCCAGCCGTACCCCAACTCTCCTCCTTTTTCAACTAGACTTAGGACCAGCTATGGTGGAGTTTACAAATCTCTATTCAATTCTTTATGTTTTCAGAGCAATTTGCTTAATTTTTTTTAACCTTTTGCAGAACACTTTGTTTAATCTCTATTAACATTTATAGGATAGTATGAGAAAGCGGGAATTGAGTCTGAGACATTTGGTATTTAAATTATAGAGAGAACAAATAGGGCACTACCTTCTGCTCCATGCGAGACTTTATTAAAACTAGTCTGTGTTTATGGAAAACCTTATTTGTTGGTTTACCCTGCAACAGAATCTCTGGTTTCAGTTTAGCTGAAGCCTAGGAACCAGAAGTCTGATCAGAGAAATTCATCTAGCAGCACTAGAAAGGGTTAAATTGTGCATGTTGTCTAAAAAGTGGGAACATACTGATCTAACTGTAGAATTGGGGCAAAATGACCTGGGTTCCTCATTAATTTGACTTTTAAAGTGACTAGTGACTTCCACTGTGTGTCCTGTTAAACAAAAACAAAAGACAAGTTCAGAGAGCTGGTACCTCTGACAGTCATGGAAGACTGAAAAGAAATGAATGATGTCCTCTAGAGACTATATTTCTGTCACTTAAGCAGTTTACATATTTCTCTATTTTTACTGTATTTTTCTTTCTCTGATCACCAGGGATCTCTGTGAGAGTTTAGGGTCACTTGGGCTATGTCCAATGCCAGACAGATTCTGCTACAGTCAGGTTTTTACGATGACAGCATGAAATTTTTGGAATGCACTGGTGAGTTGTGTCACCATTGTTAGTTTGTCATTAAAAGAAGGAATGGGGTGAGGGCGGGGGGCGGAGCGGATATAAACCATTGATTTATTTCAGCACTGGCCAGCTCTTAATTTTGCAAAATATAGCAGGACTTGAATTTTTTGTTTATTTGGTTTTGTTGTTGTTTTTAAGAGAAAATTCTCACTTAAAGTACCAAACAAGTATAATAATTATTGTTCCATTGTATATTCCAACTGAGATTTTTTGTTTCTATCAAGGAAGATAAGGTTAAGATTCCTTCACTCTTGCAAGACAAGAGACATTAAAATGGGGGGGAAATAAATGGAAAAGATGATTGACTTGTTTTCTTTCCAATGTTCCAATTGTTTCACTGACCATCCTTGAGGAACATTGCTTGAACCCAGAACTGTGAATTACAAGCTCACTGTACTGTATATAGTAGTTAAGGATCAACTGATTAACCATTTTATAAAAGATTTAGAGGACTCATTCCAATTTTTACAATTCCATGTGTTTTTTAAATATTGTAATGTTTTCAACCAATTTGTTCTCTACCTCCCAGGTGTCAGATAATACCATTGGCTTGGAGGTAGGGAATTTGATTTTTTATATAATTTCACTATAATACAATTTTTCCATGTTACTAACAGCATCTTCTGGGAAAGGTTAAAGATACTGAAGATGAAATATGAGCACTTCATCCTCAACTCGGTTATGTCAGGGTATTATAATATAGTCAGAACATTAGGTATCAGAATATATGCTGCAAAACCTAGGAAGGACAGATTATGGGATTTATGAATTTGCTTGCTTTTGTTGATTTAGTGAGACCCTTGACATTATTGTTACAGTCTTTCTTGTATTCAATATCTGTATATTTTTAATGGTAAAACAAAAAGCTAACATAAAATGTCAAATTCAAAAACAATCCTTCCATGGGCACTTCTAATCGTATCGTAGCACACACAATTTTGTATCAGAGGACTCGGGACAATGGACAATTTTACATACCATAAGTCAAATTCATCCCTGCTGCAACTCTTAACATTAGTGAGGTTACACCATAGGTGAACTTGGTCCCACAGGCTCTCCAATGGTAAGGCAGAGCTGACTCAAGAACTGCAGAACAAAAGCTGACTACTGTAAAGCAACTTAAATACAACAATGTTACCAACAGTACTGTATTCCCTTGGGGCCAGATTCTGACATCCTTATTCACAAAGAACACCACCTTACTCCAAGGGAATAACAAGTTAACATGTGTAAGAGTTTCAAAAACTGCCCTCTGGGCAACAAAGCACATATGCCCTGAAATACGTATACATATGCCCTCTGTCCCTTTGTAACCATCCTAGAATTTCTCTCTATGCTTCTGCCCTTAAGTCAAAGGGAGTTTTGCCATTGACATCAGGGGACCAGAATTTCAGTCCTGGTCTTGAGTGGCCTGTGGAGAGGCTTCTATGTGGATTTATTGGATACCCAAAATTGGGAAAATATTCCCACCCTGTGTTCCTCTTTGGTCAGCGCTTTTCTGGCATTCACTGACATACAACCACCATCTAAATTTTTCCCCATTATTAGCAAAAGTGGCCTACTAGAGCAACACCTACCCCTCCTTACCTACCATCTGTGGATTCCCCCTCACCCCCACCAGCATGTTTCACCCTAAGTGGAACTGTGGGGCACTTGTATTTACCAATCGAAGCTACACTTATCCTGGAGAGATACAGATGCAGCAAAAAGAAAGGACAAGAGAACCTACTGGTATTAATCTGACAGTAACTGACTGTTATGCTATCTATGTGAAACACATTTCAGGCGAAGATTTCCTCTCTCTTTCTGGGATACTCTATTACCTCTAGGAACATTACTTCTCTACATCTCCTACCACTCATTAACTTAACTTTCCCATTATCAAAACACTGATTGTAAAAGGCAATGTGTTCTTAATTTATTAGTTGATGTTCATATAAGCAACTGCTCTGACAGAGAAAAAGACATAAAAAGCTATAGTTTATTACACATATATATATTTGTAACATCACAATGAAATAATTTCCACTAGGTGGATTTTCTACAGTGTATATTTTTCCAATATATGATAATCATCTAGCATCTCCCTTCTGAAATTGAATCTTAACATTAGATCTAAAATGGATAGAAAAAAGATCTAAACACTTCAAGATTCAATCTTATTAATCTTTGAACTACAGTGTCACCCTTTCTGTTACAAAGCTTTTCATAACAGGTTTAATGCTTTCTAGCTCTCAGTTCCCTTGAGGTACATAAAAGCAAACATGTTATAGCATGAACATGATTTTAATGCAAAACAACTGGCTACTAAGAACACCCTAAGCAGAGGGAGCTCAGTCTTGTTAGTCTCTAAGGTGCCACAAGTACTCCTTTTCTTTTTAAATGTACTTACAATTCCATGTAATCTGACTGATCATTCAGTTATTGCATATTTACATAGTATTTGCCACACATTTACAAAGGAGTTAAATCATTATATGTATCTGACACAGAAAGCAGTACAATGTTATGTAACTAATCACTAAAGCTTCACAGAAGTAAATTGAAAATCAAAATCAAGGTCAGTCTTTCCAAGTCTAAATATAAAAAATATTGCATACGGTTGAAAGTTAGGAGTGATGCATTGACAAAGGTGTCTCCTCCTTTCTTGTTTGTACCAGATAAATCAGCCATGTATATTTTTCCCCAAAATTAATTTAATGTGTTTTGCATAAACCTGTGTTCAATGTAATGTCATGCAATGACTATATCTGCAATGTCAGACACGTATTAATCAGCTTATTAGAGACTGCTCAGATTGTACTTCAAATTTATTGACAATTTTCCTTGACTTTATCTGGAAGACTTGGTCCAATCTATATTATGTCTTACCTTTTGGCTGTTAATATTGATAGCATCTCTTTTTATTGGACTCCTGATGCCCACTGATGTTTTATGCATAATGATGCTCAAATTTAATTGAGCTGTAAGCTTCAGTTTAATTATGAGCCTTCGTGATACCTTCAGCACTTTTTCTTCTCTGATTACTGTAACTGTTTCTCTATAGCCCCTTTAAAATCCTTCATCTATTAAACAACTAGTAGACAAGCCATTTTTAGGAGAAAGTCTAATTAGACTATTGCAATTATCTTAATGTACCTTCGGTATTTTTTTTAAATGTTCTGCAATGCACTTTGTGGCATATTCCAAACATTCACATACTCATGTTTAATGCTCTGATTCAATATTATGTGTCCATAGAATTTATATGGGGGGGGGGGAAGGCAGAGCTAGTTATCAAAGCAATCTTTTTTAGTAGATTTTCTGTTCATTAAATCCTCCACACATTTTCTAGCTGTAACTTTCATGCCTACAGTATAGCTCCATATCTGGCATTGCATGGGCCAAACTGAGGGTCAAGAGACAAAGCTACAAGAAAAAAAAGTTATATTTCTCTTTTAATCATCTGCATCCTGCTTATGTTTATTCAGTATTTTTAAGTAGGTACATACATCACATTTTGTATTGTGCAATAATTTTTCACATGCAGCATCTGAGAAATATATGAATACAAAGTATTCATTAAGACTGCCACTGTAACCAGTATGACTGTGGGTGCAGTCCAGAACTATTGCAGCTGATAGGTAATGTGCCTGAGCAGGAATAGATAAGGATGCCTGCATTTGGTCCTTATTTATTGCATTTATTATAGTGGGAGCTCTACTCCATAGAAATGAAGATTTTTAAACTCTACCAGAGAAGATGGCTTAGTGACCCAAACTCCCATGCTGAAATATTTAGTTTCCCCAGGTACATAGGTTCCAATCCCAGTGATGTTGTCTCTGGTCTTCATTCTCACAGTAGATAAACCAAGTTCCATCTATTTCCTGTTGTGTGTGCATTTTTAAGACAAGGACTTTGTAAATAAATCCCTCTTTGATCAGTATAGATATTTGAGATTAATTTTGCAAGACGAGGAGTTTATCCCATTATCATGTCAAAATGTTTTCCTTCCTCACCTATTATGTAGAGTCTTATGTGCTAGATGGTTGCCAATCTCCACCATAGAGACTGCTAAAGGTCAGCAGTGCAACCTGTATAATAATCTAATAAGTGGGAATGGGGGTAGATAAAGTTGCTCTATAAATGTTAAATTATTATTTCACTATATTCTACTAAATGAGGACATGATAAACACAATGATGGCTTCATTAGGACAGCATTGAGTACTGCTAGATTAAGACAATATTAGAATATTTCTTCTGATAAATACAGTAACTGTTATTATTGCTATAATTAGCTCATGCCAAGTACTTAGGTGGTATTTAAATATTTGTGAAATTCCAATTTTCCCCCTATACTTTTAATACATAACTTGCAAAACAAGTATTAAGTAAAGATAGCGGAGTACTATTCAAGACCTGAACAAAAGAATAATTGAACTTATAAGTTCCTTTGGTAATTTTTACAATTTCTCTCTAAAAAAAATTAAGAAATTATGTACAAAGGACCGGTGTTAATGCAGTGCTAGTTTTGAGAATTCAAGCACTCAAAATTCAGGAATTGCCTTAAGCATGAGAAATCAAGCATACAAAAGGAAAGTATTAAAAAAAGATTTATTTAAAAACCTGGCCTATTTTTTTAAGAAAACCAAATCTAAAGACGCTACATACTATGCTCTGTCTTACTGCATATGAGATTCCAGTTTGTTTTATACTGTGATTTTATTAATTGGTAAATAATTTCTAGTGATATGAGAAACCAGTTTTAAAAGATTAAGCACACAGGTCAGCATTAATGTTGAGTTTTCTGTCTTTACTCTGCTTTTCCTTACTTTTGTTTGCCTGATCATTTATCCTAATGTTGTATTAATACTAGATTTTTGCATGAAATAGTCCTTTATTTAGTATATTGCTTTCAGTTTCATGATTAGTCATTTGTTCTGTAATTTATATTCTTGTGTTCTGCAACAGAGATCTTGATTATTTTTTTCCAGTTTCTTCACTTGATTGCCATGTAATTATCTGCCTGTTTGGTTAAATTCTTGGATCTGGGATCAAATAAATTTCTTGCATATAAGTGAAGTACAGGGACCATGTCAACTCCAAATCAGTGGTTTGTCTTCTTGTGTTATAAGATACTTTCTCTAAAGGCATCACCCACAGTATGTCCTTCCCTAAATGCACAGCTGAGGGGGAGTTCTCTGATTTTCTATAAGCATTCTACATTGCTTGTCCAAAGCTAAAACAATATTAACAAAACAATTCTCATAATGGTCCAACTGTGGTTCCCCAAAGAGATGTAGTATACAACGTTTGGGGCATAGAGAAAGAGAAGACACAACAAATCTTTTAGATATAAAAAATACCCAAAAAACAAAACAACAATGCTGATGGCCAGATACTTCTTCCCGTCTCTTTCCCTTTCTTTTGACTTGAGCTTTCTCTACCCACTTCCATCACTGCAAAGCAGGAATTCAATAGCATGACTAAGCATGCCCAGCATATACAAACCTATTCATAGGAATGTATTTAATGTACATTTTAAACATACTTAAAATATGTATGTTACTTCTCTACTAGTGGGCACAATATCAAGTGATAGTTGGAGGAAGAGAGACACAGTATTTTTCAGAGGGAAACCATTTAAAAAAATAATATTCAGACTTCCCCTATCGCTCTCTATGGCCTGGGGACATTTATATATAGGCCCTCTACAATGTTTTCATCATACCACATTTTTTTTAAATGAGAGGCTTACCTTTATCTCCTCCAAATTCATGAAGTGGGCTATAAAGGTGTGCCAGAATGCTGCCCAGAGTAAGTTTGACAATATATTATGCAGCACTTAAGCTGTATTCAGACCAACAGAAGAGTGAACAGTGGTTGGTGGTGGTTCACGTATGCAGATGTACTTTTTGCCAAAAATGTTTGCAGCTGCCTTCTCATTCCCCAGTAAAGGAAAGGTGTTCCCTTGGACCTACTTTACAGATTTGTTGTTATGCAAGTATTTTGTTCTTTCTTTGTAAAATATGCAGATTAATTCAGCCTCGTTAGTATTATCCCATACTCATTCCTGTAGTCTTGTGCCAGCCTCATCTGTGAGGGTAGCCAGCCCTTAGTATCACAATATGCCAACTTTCACAGCTGCTCTCATTTTGTGCAGCCCACTCTGCTGTGTGGTGGACACTTTTTAATGTGTCTGCTGTTTGCAGGGTCCCATGTCCAGACCCATGCATATCAAATGCCTACACAAATGACAACTCCAGTGGTCACCTTTCTTTGTAAATGCTCATCACTCTTTTGAATGCCAATGAATGCACTCCTATTCTCTTCTGATAGGGCAGTCAACACTGTTAAACCTGGATAACAGCCCTATCTCACTATATTGACATCATTGTTGCAATTTGTGTAATTGCAGTTTCACAAAATGTTCTCACCTTTATCTTTTTTGCATTTGCTGAACTCCAAAATCCAACTCTCTGTAGTTAGTTTCTAGCACTTAAAGTGACAGTTCAGACATAACAGAGAAGAGTTACAGACAAAATTTTATCACTGTGACTATACCAAAAGCAATACATACTGAACCAGGATTATGCTATTACTTAGCTCTACTGTGTCAAATGATTGTTATGCTTTTTGTAGTTCTGAGAGCTGCCTTTTAGCATGGGCGAATGAGCTTCACCAAATATGCAGTGCAGGACACTGAATCAAAGTGCACCACTCAGCTGATTGGCTCCATTGCCTTCTTAAGTGATCATTTCCACTCCATTCCATTGCCAGCAGAAGGATGCACTCTCAGAAATAACTTCTGGCCTCAAACACTTAATGGGTCAAAATGGGTCAAAACTGTAGCAATATGATATACATAACACATGTTTACACAGTGAACTTGTTCACTTCAATCTCCATTCCCCTTCCCACCCTGATTGGACAAAATGGATGAAAATGCTCATATTCTGGACTTACCCAGCACTAAGATATTCAAACCTCTACATATATGAATTAATTCTCACATTACCCATGGTAGGTAGGTAAACAGTAGAAAACTGACTTGCCCAAGATCATACACCAAACTGCCTCATTTATCTTTACCTCCTTGAAAGTCTGCATGTCTCTTTTCCTTGTAAAGTGTGGTGACATTTAAAAAAAGAGATACAGCATTTATATTCACAGCAACAGCAGCAATATTATGTGTCCTCTGTTTTGGAGATAGGTGAATTGTGCAGAGGAAAAAATATTGCAAATGTATATATGATTGAGTATTCCCCCATTGTCCTGCGGTCCACACTGCACTGGTGCACCTCCTTCTGGTTGCTCTGGGGATTAGCTAGTTTCAGATCTGATGCCCCCTTCTGTTGGTTCTTTGCCCCATGATCTCTCTTTTTCTCTGGGAGTCAGGGTACTCCTGCTTCATGATTCAGCCATCTAGCCAGGTCAATATAGTCCTCCCCTTCCAAGATATCAAAGTCCTTCCATACAAAAATGGCAGTCTTTCCTTCATTGCCATGACCATGGCACTCCTTCTCTGGCTGGTAGGGGAACCCAGGCCCACCCTTTACTCCAGGTTCCAATCCAGGGACCTTATCTCTAGCAATGGTGGCCTGCTCTCTTCCAGACCATATTGCTCTTTCCCTGGACTCCTTCCTACTTCTCAGTTCTATCTTTTGGCTCCCCTCTCGGGGTTTACCAGCATAAAGTCGCTTCTCCCAGGGAGTGACTGCAGGCTATTTCCTCTGCAGCCCCTTTATGCTGCCAATTATCTATCTGTATAAACCTGCCCCAGCTCCTCCCCCAATGGAACTTCATCAGCAATTAGGCCTTAGAACACCATGGCTTTCTTCCAGGTACAGCATATAGTTTAATTGGCCTAATTTACCCCTTCAGGCCTTTTGAGGGGTAAAAACTTAATCACGCCATACAGTTAGAAGTGACCATTTCTCTGTTAGTTTTATAGTTAATATTGGACATGAGGTTGGTGTCATACAGGTAACCACTGACAAGTAAGCATGTATGGTGGAGGATCTCCTTCAAAAACCAACAAAAAATTTTTTTAGTTACATACAAAGGGCTCATTGATCCTACAAAGACTTACTAGCAGATGTAATGTTGAATACCATGAATACACCTCTTCAGTAAAGTTGGATCCAAAATTATTTATATTACAGTAGCACCTAGAGGGCCCAATCAAGGATGCTATTGAGGTAGCAATCAGAGAGAGGGAGTAAAACTACAGTCCCTGCCTCAAAGAGCTCACAAACTAGGGCTCTGATCCTGAAATTGTCTGTGCAGATGGACTGCTGCACCCACGGAGTATCCCATTAAAGTCAACAGGGCCCCCTCAGCAGGCACAGGAGTCCACCCATATGCTATCAAGTACAGAATCAGGAGCTAGGTTATGACAATGCACAAGAGGTTAATGAGATAAAGAAAGGGGGGAAGAACATGGGGGAGAGAAAGAACAGTCAATGTAATCATATCTCAATCAAATTACATAATAAGCAGAGCTCAGTTCGCCACTTGTCTATTCGCAATAACGACTCATGCTTATTCACCTTATTTTACCTCTTGGGATGTGTCAAATCTAATATATCTTCGATCACTAGTAGCAATACATTCTTAGGACATGGCTATACTTGCAGATGTAGAGCGCTTTGAGTTAAACCAGCCTTCGTAGAGCACAGTAGGGAAAGTGCTGCAGTCTGTCCTCACTGACAGCTGAAAGCGCACTGGTGTGGCCACATTAGCAGCTCTTGCAATGGCCACAGAGAGCAGTGCATTGTGGTAGCTATCCCAACATGCAAGTGGCTGCAATGTGCTTTTCCAATGTGGGGGGTGGAATGTGACAGGGAGTGTGTTGTGTGTATGTTGGGGGAGAGAGAGTGGGTTTTGGGGGGGCTGAGAGCATGTCAGCATGCTGTCTTGTAAGTTCAGACAGCAGCAGACCCCTCTTTCCCCCGCTTCTCTCTCACATACACAGCATTCCACAGTAATGGTTGCTTTGTCTCGGAGCAGATAAGCATGCCGGGTGTCAGAAACAGAGCTTTCAAAGGGCATATCCGCATTCCTGCAGTGATTCAAAAACAATGACAAGAGTGGCCACTTGACTTAAGGGCATTACGGGACGTTTCTGCAGGCTGATCAAAATGCAGTAATGCAACACCTCGTTCACACTGATTCCCGGGAGTTTCAGCCAAGGTGCACCAAGTGTTAATCTTCTCGCTGAGGTAGAGTACGAGGAGCGCTCTAGCTGCGGAGTCAGAGCGCTCTACGTGCCTTGCCAGCATGGACGGGTAGTGAGCTAGGGCGCCCAGGGCTGCTTTAATGTGCTCTAACTCGCAAGTGTAGCCAAGCCCTTAGTGCATGGCACAAAGACTCTCAATCTATACATGTTAAGTGTAATCATGACAATTCTCCCTAATTTTTTTTTTCATGGAAAAAAGATAAGAACATTGTCAATTGCTCCATGGTACAGCAGTCTTAAAAATAAACATTAAAGGAGAGGGGGTTCAGGGAGAGAACATGGAAGATGATTCTAGTACATATTCCATTATTTTCTTGAGATGCCATAGAATCATAGAATCATAGAATATAAGGGTTGGAAGGGACCCCAGAAGGTCATCTAGTCCAACCCCCTGCTCGAAGTCCATAAAAGGACTGCCACCACCCACACCTCTGCTGTCCACACTTCAAAAAGAATGTTGAGAAATTGGAAAGGGTTTGGGGGGCAGGGTCAGCAAGAATGATTGTAGGTCTGGAAAACATGCATTACAGTGAGAGAGACTTAAGAAGCTAAATATTTAGTTTATCCAAGGAAAGGTTAAAGAGGTTGCTTGATTACAATCTACAAGTATCTACTTGAGGAAGAGATTTAATCTAGCAGGAAAAGTCATGAAAAGATCCAGTGATTGGAAGATAAGAAATAAAGCACACAAAGTTAGGGTAACCCACCTTTGGAACAAATTAAGGATATGGTGGATCTTCCATCGATTGATGTCTTTAAATAAAAACTGAATATCTTTCTAAAAGATATGATGTAGATCAACCAGAAGTTATGGGCTTCATGCAGAAATCACTGGGTGAACTTCTATGACCTGTGTTACACAATATCAGACAAGATGATCAAAAAGGTTCCTGTCAGGGCTGATTCCCCACTCTGGCACTTCGAGTGCAGAAGTTGGGGGCTGCAAGGATTCTAAAAATTAATACTTGCCACTCCAGGCTTGTATTAAACTCCCCAGGTTACAGTTTCTCTCTGACCTTGGAGGGGTAGATGCTGCCACCACCCCAATGCAAAAAAACCCTTTGAAACCAGAAAGGCACACTTGGGAATTTCTTCCTATGGGGTATCCTCAAGCCCTTTCACCCCCCTCTGAGGAAAAGCTGAGAAAGAAAACAAAGGAAATCAGCTGTTGCCACCAGAGAATTAAACAACATATGCACAAACCTCTTAGGACACCAAAAATCCAATCCCGTTCTTAAAAAAGGTAAATTTTATTAAAAACAAAAAGAAAGAAAATATATCTGGAACTTAGGCTTTTGCTAGATTTAAAAATACCACTTACAAACTTTAAGTATCAAGATAGCTCTCTTGAGGTTCAGCTTAAAGGTTACAAGAAAAACAAAAGCATCTGGGGTTAGCACAGGGGAGTCCACAAGCCAATAAAAATAAAAGAAATAGCCCTAATCGCGTCTTCCTAGACATTCCCTAATTTACTTACATTACTTACTTTCTGGGCTTCAGAAAAGCAATCTTTAGGTATGATCTGATGGTTTTTCATACCTGACTTAAAGCTTCTCACAGCATAACTGCTCCCTGTTCCCCTCTTTCCCAGAGAGCAACAACACACAGACAAAGGGAAATTTTTTTCCCCATTTTAAAAAGTTCTAGCCCTCCCATTGGCTCTTTTTTTCAGGTGCCCACTCCTTCCTTTTACCTGTGGACTTGTTAACCCTTTACAGGTAAAGCAAGTAGAGAACAGCTACTAAGAAGAATTTTATAGCTAACTGGTTGGCTGGGTGTCCATAAAAGGGAGCTACCCCCACCCCCCTTCATTTATCACAGTTCTCTTCTGGCCTTAAAAATTATGAAATCTAGAAAGTCAAATAATCAATAGAAGAAAAGATGGAAAAAACCAACCTGCATACTTCATACATATGGGAAACTGTTCAAGAACCAACCTTCCAAGTTTTCTTGTCAAAGCCAATGGTACAGTTAGAACCAGATTTTCAAAGGAATGTGCCAGGAATGTACATGTTTGCAGGACAAGGAGCGGGATTGGATGGGTGAGGAGTTCTGAGGGGGCAGTCAGGGGGCAGATGGGGGTGGGGGCCAGGCTGTTTGGGGAGGCACAGCCTTCCCAGACCTCCATACAGTTTCGCACCCTGATGTGGCCCTCGGGCCAAAAAGTTTGCCCATCCCTGGTATATCCCCTTACATGTCTATCAATGGTTGACTTAGGCCAAAATTTTTGTTCCAATAGTGTAATGCTCCTTAACTGTAGAAGTATTTATTAATGAAGGACATTTTGAAAGTGCCCTTCCTCTTCCATTGTGGCTACTTGCTAAAACCGGAGAATCT
This sequence comes from Caretta caretta, assembly GCF_965140235.1. Classification (NCBI taxonomy): domain Eukaryota; kingdom Metazoa; phylum Chordata; order Testudines; family Cheloniidae; genus Caretta; species Caretta caretta. Next base: position 25,176,264 of record NC_134216.1, read on the forward strand.
TACTCTGAAGTGCTTAGTGCTGCTATGGAGCCCCCCACTGGAATATACATTACTTGTTCTGGGCCACTGGGGCAGCTGATCCCACCTGCATCGTTGATCTGGAAGATGGAAACACCACTGTTAAATGTTACAGATGTGAACGTTGTATAGAAATGGGATAACGTGGGGCAGTGTTTCATGTGCCCCCCCCCCCCCCCCCGCCCCCTGACCCTTGGGTTGACTTCAACTAGGCTTTGATTCTGGCTAGAATCCTGATTTGGCATGTCCGAGGACTTTGACCCCAGTTCTAATGCAAGGCATGCCTTCAGACCCTGATTTCAGCGCTTCCCTGGGCCAGTCCTGAGTCTATATCTGGCTTTGATCCTGGGAACCTGTTCTACAACCATCAGGCCTGAACACCTAGAACCAAAGCCTGACAGTTCAGGTCCATAACAGGCTCCCAGGCTCTACAGATAATTAATGAGACAAGATATTCTTGTGTTTTCTATAGATACCATTTGTGCGTTGCTGACAACCCCTCTGTTGTAGCTGTGCTCCTTTTACAAAGATGTGTGTTTATAATGAGAGTGATATGTAGTAATCTATTCATTTGCAGGATATGGTGTAAAGGTCTTCTTGATATGAATAATCATTACGTGGAAGATGAGGGATTTTCTATTTAACAGCATTCTAAGATGCACCACTGAAGAGTTCATGTAGCGTTCATGCACCTGAAAACAGTCAGGGCACACCCTGACTGTCGTGTAGGAGCGATGCACACATTGCTCTGCTCTGTCCAAGGACATGGACCATGGGAACATGGACCATTTGGGAAGCCAAAATAAGGACATCAACCGTGGGAAGCTTCCTTGGCCTAGGCTCAAGGCCTGAGAACAAAGATTGTAGTAGATAGAGGCTGGTAAATAAGAATATTAATCAAAGTCATATTATTTCCTTTGTTGATGCCTTTTGCGGTCGGAGTATGTAATGCGCAGGGGGGAGAGAAATAAAAGAGAGGTGGAAAAGCTGACAGGAGAGATCCCGTCAGCAGACCAGCCTGCTTGCTTGCCTAAAGCCGCGTCCTGTCTTGTATTGAACCACCACACACCACTATATTAAAACAGATATGCTAGAGAGACAGAACAGATTTAAAGACAGGGTAACCTAATCTCATCCCAAGTGGGGTATTGTAGAATTCTCTCTTCCCTACTCCATCTGCCTGAACAGTTAACAATGTTAGTAGCGGATAAAGAAAAAGGTTAGTTAGAAGCTTGGTTTTGATGAAGTGCACCTGTTAGACTGAATCTAAAGTTGATAGCCAGTACTAAATATAAGCTACACGTACTGTAAATGTATTGAATGGATATGGCCAAATAGAAGAACATGCTAAATTGTATCAAATTAGCATCTGAGTGAATGTAATCAAAGAGTTTAAACTAGAGTTATTAAGTTCTCCTTTGTGGATCAGAAAAAAAGACTGAAAATTACGCTGTGGAAATCTCTGAAGGGTTTTATAAATACATTGGGGTTCATATTATAAGGATTTAGAAAGCTGATGAAGAAGTTGTGTGCTGATGTAGAAGTCAGATGCTATGTGTGCAAATCTTTTTCAAGACATGATTTGTCTAATTGCTACAGTATATGTTTAGAAAATGTGAAAATAGTCTTTAGTTCTGAAGCTAAGCAGCATCTTATCTGTTCTGGCAGTTGCAAGCTCCTGCTTCACATTCTGAGCTTCTCTGCAGGATTCTGTTTTTGTCCCCCAAACACAGAGGTGTTTGGCAACCTCTATAACAGAAGATAGCATCTTCAACTCTACACTTGCCCAGCTGAGTTAATTTCTAATCTCATTTACACAGCAGAACAATTCCAGGTGTACACTGGTGTAGTAGAGTAGAAACCTTTAAGAAGACAGCTGGTATGCTGAAACCACCCCCTGTCATGGTGACCAATATTGTCTCATGGTTTCCCTATGCTCCCCCTTCTATCTCTTCATATTCATCCATAGACTCTTGCCTTATACTTAGACTGCAAGCTTTTTGGGGGAGGGACCATCTTTTTGTCCCGTGTTTGTTCAGTGCCTAGCAGAATGGTCCATGACTGGGGCTCTTAGGTGCTACCACAATATGATTATTAATAATAAAAGCTCTTAAAATGACAATGTCATCAACATCTCAAAAATCAGAAAATTCAACTGTGAATCTATATAAGTGTTTGTGGAGAATAATTAGCTTGCACAATTCTATTCTGGATGACACTAAAGCAGACCAGAGATCGCCTCAGAAGCAACATCCCAAATATTTAAGGTTTCTAAAATTGGAAACCCAAAAGGTTTTAAACTTTAATACTATGCATGCTGTCTGCTCAAAGACTTGAACCATCTTTTTCAATCAAAAACTTAATTTACATCAACATAATGGTGCAGCATTTGGCCATTGGTTTATTACCATAACAGCCAGTGGAAGTTAATACATTTCTACTCAGTTAAATATTTAATGGTTGAAAAAACAAAACAGATGTCTGAAAAACAATGCTGAAATGATGCTATGGGTATGTCTACACTACGGAATAAGGTCGAATTTATAGAAGTCGTTTTTTTAGAAATCGGTTTTATATATTCGAGTGTGTGTGTCCCCACAGAAAATGCTCTAAGTGCATTAACTCGGCGGAGTGCTTCCACAGAGCTAGAGTCGACTTGCGGAGCGTTGCACTGTGAGTAGCTATCCCACAGTTCCCGCAGTCTCTGCTGCCCATTGGAATTCTGGGTTGAGATCCCAATGCCTGATGGGGCTAAAACATTGTCGCGGGTGGTTCTGGGTACATATCGTCAGGCCCCCGTTCCCTCCCTCCCTCCCTCCGTGAAAGCAAGGGCAGACAATCGTTTCGCGCCTTTTTTCCTGAGTTACCTGTGCAGACGCCATACCACGGCAAGCATGGAGCCCGCTCAGGTAACCATCACCGTATGTCTCCTGGGTGCTGGCAGACGCAGTACAGAATTGCAACACAGAAGCAGCAACCCCTTGCCTTGTGGCAGCAGACGGTGCAATACGACTGGTAGCCGTCATCGTCGTGTCCGAAGTGCTCCTGGCCACGTCGGCTGGGAGCGCCTGGGCAGACATGGGCGCAGGGACTAAATTTGGAGTGACTTGACCAGGTCATTCTCTTTAGTCCTGTAGTCAGTCCTATTGAACCGTCTTATGGTGAGCAGGCAGGTGATACGGATTGCTAGCAGTCGTACTGTACCATCTTCTGCCAGGCAGGCAAGAGATGAGGATGGCTAACAGTCGTATTGTACCATCTTCTGCCAGGCAGGCAAGAGATGAGGATGGCTAGCAGTCATACTGTAACATCTTCTGCCGAGCAGCCATGAGATGTGGATGGCATGCAGTCCTTCTGCACCGTCTGCTGCCAGCCAAAGATGTAAAAGATAGATGGAGTGGATCAAAACAAGAAATAGACCAGATTTGTTTTGTACTCATTTGCTTCCCCCCCTCCCCTGTCTAGGGGACTAGGTCACACTGTAGTCACTCACAGAGAAGGTGCAGCGAGGTAAATCTAGCCATGTATCAATCAGAGGCCAGACTAACCTCCTTGTTCCAATAAGAACAATAACTTAGGTGCACCATTTCTTATTGGAACCCTCCGTGAAGTCCTGCCTGAAATACTCCTTGATGTAAAGACACCCCCTTTGTTGATTTTAGCTCCCTGAAGCCAACCCTGTAAGCCATGTCGTCAATCGCCCCTCCCTCCGTCAGAGCAACAGCAGACAATCGTTCCGCGCCTTTTTTCTGTGCGGACACCATACCAAGGCAAGCATGGAGGCCGCTCAGCTCACTTTGGCAATTAGGAGCACATTCAACACCACATGCATTATCCAGCAGTATATGCAGCACCAGAACCTGGCAAAGCGATACCGGGCGAGGAGACGACGTCAGCGCGGTCACGTGAGTGATCAGGACATGGACACAGATTTCTCTGAAAGCATGGGCCCTGCCAATGCATGCATCATGGTGCTAATGGGGCAGGTTCATGCTGTGGAACGCCGATTCTGGGCTCGGGAAACAAGCACAGACTGGTGGGACCGCATAGTGTTGCGGGTCTGGGACGATTCCCAGTGGCTGCGAAACTTTCGCATGCGTAAGGGCACTTTCATGGAACTTTGTGACTTGCTTTCCCTGCCCTGAAGCGCATGAATACCAAGATGAGAGCAGCCCTCACAGTTGAGAAGCGAGTGGCGATAGCCTTGTGGAAGCTTGCAACGCCAGACAGCTACCGGTCAGTTGGGAATCAATTTGGAGTGGGCAAATCTACTGTTGGGGCTGCTCTGATGCAAGTAGCCCACGCAATCAAAGATCTGCTGATATCAAGGGTAGTGACCCTGGGAAATGTGCAGGTCATAGTGGATGGCTTTGCTGCAATGGGATTCCCTAACTGTGGTGGGGCTATAGATGGAACCCATATCCCTATCTTGGCACCGGAGCACCAAGCCGCCGAGTACATAAACCGCAAGGGCTACTTTTCAATAGTGCTGCAAGAACTGGTGGATCACAAGGGACGTTTCACCAACATCAACGTGGGATGGCCGGGAAAGGTACATGACGCTCGCATCTTCAGGAACTCTGGTCTGTTTCAAAAGCTGCAGGAAGGGACTTTCTTCCCAGACCAGAAAATAACTGTTGGGGATGTTGAAATGCCTATATGTATCCTTGGGACCCAGCCTACCCCTTAATGCCATGGCTCATGAAGCCGTACACAGGCAGCCTGGACAGTAGTCAGGAGCTATTCAACTACAGGCTGAGCAAGTGCAGAATGGTGGTAGAATGTGCATTTGGATGTTTAAAGGCGCGCTGGCGCAGTTTACTGACTCGCTTAGACCTCAGCGAAACCAATATTCCCACTGTTATTACTGCTTGCTGTGTGCTCCACAATATCTGTGAGAGTAAGGGGGAGACGTTTATGGCGGGGTGGGAGGTTGAGGCAAATCGCCTGGCTGCTGGTTACGCGCAGCCAGACACCAGGGCGGTTAGAAGAGCACAGGAGGGCGCGGTACGCATCAGAGAAGCTTTGAAAACCAGTTTCATGACTGTCCAGGCTACGGTGTGAAAGTTCTGTTTGTTTCTCCTTGATGAACCCCCCCGCCCCTTGGTTCACTCTACTTCCCTGTAAGCTAACCACCCTCCCCTCCTCCCTTCGATCACTGCTTGCAGAGGCAATAAAGTCTTTGTTGCTTCACATTCATGCATTGTTTATTCATTCATCACACAAATAGGGGGATGACTACCAAGGTAGCCCAGGAGGGGTGGTGGAGGAGGGAAGGAAAATGCCACACAGCACTTTAAAAGTTTACAACTTTAAAATTTATTGAATGACAGCCTTCTTTTTTGGGGGCAATCCTCTGTGGCAGAGTGGCTGGTTGGCCGGTGGCCTCCCCACCACGTTCTTGGGCATCTGGGTGTGGAGGCTATGAAACTTGGGGAGGAGGGTGGTTGGTTACACAGGGGCTGTAGAGGCAGTCTGTGCTCCAGCTGCCTTTGCTGCAGCTCAACCATACACTGGAGCATACTGGTTTGGTCCTCCAGCAGCCTCAGCATTGAATCCTGCCTCCTCTCATCACGATCCCACCACATTTGAGCTTCAGCCCTGTTTTCAGCCCGACACTTACTCTCTTCAGCATGCCACCTTTCCTCCCGGTCATTTTGTGCTTTCCTGCACTCTGACATTATTTGCCTCCACACATTTGTCTGTGCTCTGTCAGTGCGGGAGGACAGCATGAGCTCGGAGAACATTTCATCTCGAGTGCATTTTTTTTTCTTTCTAAGCTTCACTAGCCTCTGGGAAGGAGAAGATCCTGTGATCATTGAAACACATGCAGCTGGTGGAGAAAAAAAAAGGGACAGCGGTATTTAAAAAGACACATTTTATAAAACAGTGGCTACACTCTTTCAGGGTATACCTTGCTGTTAACATTACATACATAGCACATGTGCTTTCATTACAAGGTCTCATTTTGCCTCCCCCCACCGCGTGGCTACCCCGTCAACCCTCCCACCTCCCTGTGGCTAACAGCGGGGAACATTTCTGTTTAGCCACAGGCAAACAGCCCAGCAGGAACGGGCTCCTCTGAGTGTCCCCTGAAGAAAAGCACTCTATTTCAACCAGGTGACCATGAATTATATCTCACTCTTCTGAGGATAACACAGAGAGATAAAGAACGGATGTTGTTTGAACGCCAGCAAACATACACTGCAATGCTTTGTTGTACAATGATTCCCGAATACGTGTTACTGGCCTGGAGTGGTAAAGTGTCCTACCATGAAGGACGCAATAAGGCTGCCCTCCCCAGAAACCTTTTGCAAAGGCTTTGGGAGTACATCCAGGAAAGCCGCGAATGCCAGGGCAAAGTAATCTTTTCACATGCTTGCTTTTAAACCATAGTATTTTAAAAGGTACACTCACCGGAGGTCCCTTCTCCGCCTGCCGGGTCCAGGAAGCAGCCTTGGGTGGGTTCAGGGGGTACTGGCTCCAGGTCCAGGGTGAGAAACAGTTCCTGGCTGTCGGGAAAACTGGTTTCTCCGCTTGCTTGCTGTGAGCTATGTACAACCTCATCATCATCATCTTCTTCGTCCCCAAAACCTGCTTCCGTGTTGCCTCCATCTCCATTGAAGGAGTCAAATAACACGGCTGGGGTAGTGGTGGCTGAACCCCCTAAAATGGCATGCAGCTCATCATAGAAGCGGCATGTTTGGGGCTCTGACCCGGAGCGGTCGTTCGCCTCTCTGGTTTTCTGGTAGGCTTGCCTCAGCTCCTTCAGTTTCATGCGGCACTGCTTCGGGTCCCTATTATGGCCTCTGTCCTTCATGCCCTGGGAGATTTTGACAAAGGTTTTGGCATTTCGAAAACTGGAACGGAGTTCTGATAGCACGGATTCCTCTCCCCAAACAGCGATCAGATCCCGTACCTCCCATTCGGTCCATGCGGGAGCTCTTTTGTGATTCTGGGACTCCATCATGGTCACCTCTGCTGATGAGCTCTGCATGGTCACCTGCAGCTTGCCACGCTGGTCAAACAGGAAATGAGATTCAAAAGTTCGCGGTTCTTTTCCTGTCTACCTGGCCAGTGCATCTGAGTTGAGAGTGCTATCCAGAGCGGTCACAATGGAGCACTCTGGGATAGCTCCCGGAGGCCAATACCGTCGAATTGTGTCCACAGTACCCCAAATTCGAGCCGGCAAGGCCGATTTAAGCACTAATCCACTTGTCAGAGGTGGAGTAAGGAAATCGATTTTAAGAGCCCTTTAAGTTGAAATATAGGGCTTCATCGTGTGGACAGGTGCAGGTTTACATCGATTTAACACTGCTAAATTTGACCTAACGTCCTAGTGTAGACCAGGGCTATGAAAGGCAGCAGGTTCACCTGCACCTTTATTCATTACTCTCCTTATTCCACTATATTTTCTCAGGCCTCCTCTTTCAGTCAGGCCAGGTCTATTTTTCTAAATCTTTCAGCACTTAAAAAAATGTTCTAAGCTTGAAAAAAAAAATCTGGGATTTCCATTTTCATTCTTCCCACTAAGTCCTGTTCTCCCGTTTGAACCATATGGATTTTCTTAGCTGAGAAGGGGAGCACTCTCTAAATTGGGACCCTGAGCCTCAAGGGATTGACAAAGTCCTAGAGTCCCATGCTCAAGAGTATGCTAAGCAGTTTCTCACAGAGGACTTTGAAGCTTTACTGGAGGCAGAGTCATCTGTCCTAACCATGTCTGATACAGACAAGCAAGGTCCCCTTAAAAAAACCCACTTAATACAGAGAAAATCCTAATGTATTTTTCCCCATTCATTTAAGTATTGGGGAGTTAATCCCAGAGTCCTGGGAAGCTTTACCTGCCTCACCTGAGGCTATACATAAGCTTCATAGACTGACAAAAAGGGCTTCATTTGCTGTTGGACTATGCACAGTATAGACCCAGTAGTTACATCCTAAGTAAAGAAGTAATCTCTCCTAAAGGGTATGTCTACACCACAATCAGAGGTGTGACTAAGCATGTGTAGACATATTCAAAAGAACTTTGATCTAGCTAGCTCAAACAACAATAGTAGCAAAGCTGTGGCAGCACAAACTCCAGCATGACTTGCAGTGATATACGGTTCTTCTTGGACTTTCTATAAAGTGCAGTCTTGATCTGGTCATTTTACCTTTCATTCAAACCCTCACCTTTATGGACAGAAGGGATCTACAGCTCAGGGCCTGAGAACGGGAATTCCAGACCAAGCCACATGTCACTGCAGCACCCTTCAAAAGTGCAACTATATATCCATGAACTCCCCCCAATCACAAAGAGGGATTATCCATCCTTTCACTAAGGATTCAGGGACTGTTATATTTTGTTGTCCCTCCCATTCCCCAACAGATCCTAGTTTAGGTCTGTGTTTCAAATAACCTACAGAGCTCCAAGGAACAGGAATAGCCAGTGCAGCCTTCAAAGCTTGTCAAAATTCTTTTTGATCCCAGAAACCATCAGGTCGGTCTTCTCCTTGTAGGAGAGACAGTGGCAAAAACCATCAGTTTAGTAAAGAGGTCGGGGAGATGCACTTGTCTGGTTAATGTGGTGAGTAAGTGGTAGTCATGATCTCACTGGCATCTCGGGCCTGGAAGCACTTGTCTTCTCCTACGGGCTCTCTTGACTCAGTGGGACCCTGTAGCCGATAAGTTTAAAGTGACTTTTCAATCTTTAGATGTCTGCTCATTCTTCTCATTTTGGCAGTCAAACATTTCCTCTCTTGGTGGATTCTGCCTTACAACTCTTTGAAAGGCATGCCCTGGGAAGAGCCCCAGTGGACTGTTATTACCACAGACACCGATATTGGATTGAGGAGCAAATTACCTTGCCTTCTTGAACTCAGAAAAATGAAACTATCTTTGATGAGGTTCAAGGATACTGTCTAAGCCTCTATTTTTCATTCAATCCAACAACAGTCAATTGTTCTGCTTCAATTACCAGGAGCAGAACTAGCCAGAGAGACCAGTGTTCTCTTTGAATGAGTGGGGAAGAATCTCAGAGCCAAAAACTCAATTCTTGCCTTGAAAGCTGACTGCTCAAGCAAAAAAAAAAAAAGAAAAAAAAAGTGTTCTTCAGCAGGACATTCTTTCCCTCAGTTTCCTCACTAAAAGGATGACCCAAAGCAGATCTCTTTGCCTCTCTAAATAAGAAGTTACTTACCTGGTATACTAACTGGAGTTCTCAATGTGTGTTCCTATGGGTGCTCCACATCAGGATGCATGTGAGGCTGTGCTCTCTTGATTGGATCTTTGCATCAGCAGTGTCTGAGGGTCTGTGCCTGTACCTTAGACACCCTCATGCTCTGATATGAGGCTATACAAGGGGGAAGTGAACCTACCCGCCCTCCAACTTCCTTTTCAAAAACAAAAGTCCAGCGTAAGACTCTGATGCAGAAGGGAAGGAGGCTGGTAATAGGGCACCAACGGGGACACATATCTCAAGGAACTCCAGTTACTGTACAAGTAACCACTCCTTCTTAACCACTGGAACAATTTACCAAGGGTCATGGTGGATTCCCCATCACTTACAATTTTTAAATCTAGACTGGATATTTTTCGAAGACGTGCTCTAGGAATTATCTGGGGAATGTTCTATGGTCTGGAGGTCAGACTAGATGATCACAATAGCCCCTTCTGTCCTTGGAATTTATGAATTTATGAGCAGTGTTCTTATAGGTGCTCCATGTCGGGATATTCCTGAGCAGTATGTCAATATGGAGGTGGGTGCTAAGGAGGCAGATGCAATTTAGATCATAGCACAGTGTCACCAAAAGCCACCTCAACTCTGGAAGCAGGCATGAGCACATAGTGCTGGAAAAGCATTCACACCAAAGACAAGGTGGCTGCCCTACAGATTTCTGAGACTAAGTCTGTGCTTCCTAGCAGGTCAGACTATGTGGGTGTGAATAGCAGTACGCACCAAAGTGCTGCACTGTAACACCCCCATTCATACTAAGAAAGATTCATAGTTTGCATTAAAGTTGTCCTGTTTGCAGAGGACTATGTTAACTATGAACTAAGAATCTTTTAGGCTGCACCTATAGCATCTGCAAGTTACAGTGCGGCACTGTGATGTGCAATGCTATTTACACCCCTATAGTCTGAACTGCAGGGCAGTGTAGACAAGCTGTGAGATAGGTATGTTTTTCGGTAGGGCTATAGAGGTAGATTAAGCCCTGGTGGAATGGGCAATCACACTCAGTGGGGGTGAACCCCTAAGGCTTCATATCAGATTAAGATGCATCCTGAACTCCTTTTGGACTCTCTTTGGGCAGAAATTGGATGTTCTTTCATTCACTAGGCAATTGAGATGAAAAGCTTAAAGGAAGCCCTAAAGGGCCTAGTCCTGTTAAGGTAAAAGGACAAGATGCTTGGAATAAAACAGCAGCTGGTGAATTTCCTGATTCATGTGGCATTCTGAAGAAATTTTAAGTAGAAATTGATCATGTGGATGTAGTGTCACCTTATTGAGATAGAACAACGTGTACAGTGGGTCAGCTCCAAGACTCCTCTGCCCTCTTGGCTGAGGTGATGGGTAGGAGGAACAAAGTCTTAAGGGACAAATGAAGGAGCGAACAGTTCCCCCTAGTTACAAATGGGGTTTTCCTCAGCTCATTGAGAACTAAGTTGAGGTCCCATGGTAGGATTGGAACCTTGACTGGAGGGAAGAGGTTGAACTTCACTGTGGTTGGTGGGGGGAGGGACTGAATCCCCCTCAGTTGGGGGTGAAAAACTATGATGGCAGCTAGGTGAAACATAGAGCTTAGTGATAAGACTATGGTTTTTAAATTGAGAATGTACATCAAACCAGACTCAAAAGGAAGTGGCTGCATCAAGTCTGGAAATATTTCCATTTCTGCTTGTAAGTTTTCATTGTTGGGGGTTTTCTACTATTAAGCAGCATTGTATTGTTCTATTATAAGGAGTAATCTTTTAGACATGAAGTGCCAAGAGGTTGGATGGATCCCAACTCCTGAGTAAGGAGATTCATTAGGAAGGTAGAGAGCAAGTTGTAGAGACATGCAAACCAGCTCTGGGAACCACACCTGTTTCAGCCTCAACAGTACTCTAAAGATGATTACTAATTTTTCCTGTTTCAGTGTGTTTAGGATGTTGAACAGTAAAGGCATGGGGGATAAGCACATAGCAATACACGAGGCCAAGGAATGACTAGGGCATCTCCTGTCAAGTTGTGGCCTTGCCCTCCCCTCAAGCAGAATCATCTGCACTTCGCAATGGATGATGTTGCAAAGAGATCTATCTCTGGATTACCATAGGTAAGACTTACTTCGCAGAATATTTCATTGTTCAGTGCAGAAATGCTTGCTAAGGGAGACTGCTACTGCATCCTGTAGTCCCGGTAGCTAAACCGTTGAGATCTGTATGCAGTATGATATGCTCTAGAGTCATGGTTTCAAAGATTTGGTAGATCAGGACTGGGATCTTGCTCCTCCTTCATGACTGATATAATACCTTCTGCTCTGTTTTTCAGTATTATTCTAACCCCAGATATGTGGTAGGAAATGCTGTGGCCCCAGATAGGAGGTAGGAAATGCTGGCAAGCATAATGAATCACTCTGAGCTCTAATATGTTGATATGGAAGATCACCTCCTGAGGAGTCCATTTGCCCTAAGCTGTGAAGTTTTGGAAATTTGCACCCCAGCCTATGAGGGAGGTGTCTGTAGTCATGATCTTCATGACAGGAGGCTGCAAGAATGGAACACTCACACACACCAATTTAGAAAATCAAGGACCCTCCAAGGTATAGATACCCGCTAGGATAGGCTGTGCTTGTTAGGAGTGTAGACAATTTTCATCCAGACTTGAAGACACAGAGTGTACTCTTGCTAAGGGTATTACAAATATACAGGCTGCCATATGACCCAGGAGTTGCAGGCAAGCCCTCTCGGTGGTTTGTGGGCTCTGTTGTAGTGTTGAAATGAGGCTGGACATTGTGGCAAATCTGTCCTTTGGCAGGTATACTCTAGTGGTGGTGGAATTCAGAGTGACCCCAATGAAGTTTATGAGTTGAGTGGCTATACGGGTAGACATTTCTAGTGAACAAAAGAGAGATAGGGCCTTGCTGGTTGCTGTCTGTACCTTGAGAAATGAGCAGTCTTTTCAGGAGCCAATCATCCAGGCAGGGAAATAAGATTGTTCCCATCTGGCAAAGATGGGATGCGATGGCCAAGACAACTTTGGTAAAGACACTTCGGGGGTTGATGAGGCTGAACGGTAGAACATGATATTGGTAGTAGTCCCTACCCCTCATGAACCATAGAAAACATCTGTGTGAGGGGCACACGACAATATGAAAATAAGCATCCTGAAGGTTGAGGAAGATAAACCAATCTCCCAGATACAGAGAAGAAATTATCACTGTTAGGGCTACTATTCTGAACTGCTGAGCATCATTGTTCACTCTCAAAATCCTGAGGTCCAAAATTGGTTTCCACCACCACCCCGCCCATGTTTCCTTCAGGACCAGGAGGTAATAGAAATAAACCTTTTTCAATGAAGTCCAGAGGAACAGATCTGATCTCTCCTATGTAAGGAAGGATTATGCCTTCTGCCTCAGGAGATCCTCATCGGAAGGGTCCCTGAAGAGAGATGGGGAAAGAGATGGAGAGGCTGAAAGAAGCTTATGTGTTTGGAATAGCCTGTAGAAATGATCTCCAAGATCCATCTGTCAGTGATGGTGAACTCCCAGGAAAGTATGAAATGGGAGAGACTATCCTCATAAGGATGGATGGGGCACAGATGCATAGGATCTGGAGTAGAGACAGTTCATGATCCTCAATCCAAGGGTCAAAACAGTTGTTTTAATGAGGTTGCTGTAGAGGGTGGCCCTTTCTTAGTGAACCTGAGCTTCTTCCGGGGGAAGGGGAGTCAGGCAGTTTCATGGGCTGGTACTGAACTGGGTGAGATCATTGAGCCATCTGCAATCTATTGTATTTCTCTTTATCGCAGGTTTATAGGTACCCAGAAATCATATAGCATTGCCCAGGAGTCTTTAAGAGAATGGAGAGACCCATCTGTGGCATCACTAAACAACTTGGACCCCTCGAAGAGAAGGTCTTTAACAGTATTTTGTGCCTCCCAGAGAAGGCCAGAGGACTGCAACAAAGAAACTCAGTGCTTCACTACAACTGGAGTCATGGAATGTGTAGTGGTATTGGCAGCATTACATGAGGCCTAGAGACACATCTTGGCAATTGTCTAGCCTTCTGTTATGAGGGCTTGAAATTGTTCCCTCTGATCCTGAGGCAAGTGTTTAATAAGAGATGCAAACTTTGCGTAGTTTGTAAAATTGAATTTTTCTATCAGCACTTGGTAATTGGCTACTCTGAACTGCAAAGGGACTGAGAAGAAGCTCTTGTGGCCTAGAAGATCCAATCTTTTCAGCTCCTTGTCAGATGGCATTGAGCAGGCCCAGTGTTGCCTGTTGTGTTCATTAATGACCTTGACAACCAGGGAGTTCTGTATGGAGTGGGATTAAAAATACTCCAAGCCTCTGGGTGGGGTATAGTATTTTTGTCAGCCCATTTACAAGTAGGTGGTATAGTAGCTGGAGTTTGCCACACCATACATGCTGGGGTCAGCAAAGCATCATTGATGGGCAAATTGATTTTGTCTTGAGGAGAATTATGAAGTATGGCCAACAGGGAACGATGCGGCTCCTGTATCTGTTCCAATGAAATGTGTAAGGTCTCTGCTATTCATTTAGAATCATAGAATCATAGAATATAAGGGTTGGAAGGGACCCCAGAAGGTCATCTAGTCCAACCCCCTGCTCGAAGCAGGACCAATTCCCAGTTAAATCATCCCAGCCAGGGCTTTGTCAAGCCTGACCTTAAAAACCTCTAAGGAAGGAGATTTCATAATGTCTTGAAAGTCCTTGGAGTTGCTGGTGTAAGACAGTGTGGGAGGCATGACAGCCCCATCTGTTGAGGAGGAAGATTTGTGGGAAAGTGGTGTTTCTTCTTCCTCAGCTACCTCTTGCTCCTCTGTAAGATCTTCTTATGGAGCAGTACCCAACAATGGCGGTTGTGGCCTCTTACAAGATGGGACCCTGTAGAATTCATTCTTCATTGGGGTCCATTGGTTCAAATAATCCCATTGTGGTGGGGCATAAGGGAAGTAGGCAGAGCCTCACAGTTGTCCTTGCCAGAGTGGCCAGGTGTATCTCTTACTTGGAATTTCCTCCTCAGGGCGTACATCAAGGGAGGAAGGCTGGAAGGAGGAGGAACCTTGTAAAGATACTTCAGAACTGAATGAGGTGTCATCCTCCATATCTGCAAGAGGGGCAGGTAATGTTGGTGATCTACTCAGTACCAGGGCCCAGAGAGGGTCCTGTATTTGCATCAGTACCTGGTGTTTTGTGGGATTGGTGACTGTGCCAGTACTCGGGGAGAAGTCACCATTGACAATAGTAGGATCGGCTGGTAAGCAGGCTCCTGAAGGTCAGTTTGCACCAGCGGAAAGTGTCTCTTGGTACCCCTCAGTAATGGTGATTCAGGCTCTTCCAGGATTCAAAAGTTGTCATGGAATAAGAGACTGGACAGTACCAGGGATTCAGGTCAGGTGATTGGAGAAGGTACTAAAGTGCAAATGATGTGCCCTTTATGTCTGGCTACAGAAGATGGTACTGATGGTTATTTCAGCTTGGCTCAAGAAACCTTGCGTATTGAAGGTGCTGAGGCTGGTGCTGATATCAGTGCTACTTTAGGTTGTTTACCTAATGGCTTATCAGTACATGCTGTGGTCTTCTTAGCCAGTGACATGGGTTTGGGATACAAGGTCTCCTAAGACCCAGGCCAATAGGATAATTTTCCCTCTTTTATTCCTTTCTGGAGAATGGAGTCTTCTCTTCTTTGAGGGTCTTGATGTTTCTGAAGGGCCCCCAGGGTCTTTGCTTTCCATCACAGCAGACACAATCACAGAGGCTCTCTGAGAACCAGGATTCAAATTACAGGGGGCTGACTCGGACTCCACAGCTTTCAAAGAGTACTCCATCAGCAGGGGTTTTAGTCTGTCCTCCTTCCATTTCTAGGATCTGCTTTTCAATTCTGAGCAGATCTTACACATGGTTGGGATGGGAGTCTCTCCCAGGCAACAGAGGCAGTTTGTATGTCAATCAGTGCAGGAGGAAGGATCTAAGGAAGGTCTGGAAGGGTTTGAAGCCCAGGGTCTGTACTTCAGGCCACAGATCAAGGCACAAGATAAAAACAAAGACCAAGATCTGGCAAATGAAGAAGGGAAGAGAGAGAGAAAAACAAAGCACAAACTGTGCTAAATAACAAAAAGAAAAGAAATACAAAAAAGAAAAATGAAAGATTAAGTGAAAAAGGCAGGAAGCTACATAGCTAGCTAATGGGCACCATGATACTCCGTTGCAAACTGTAGGTGGTTAAGAAGGAACTGCAGTGGTGGCGGATCTGAGTACCAGAAGTCATACCAGAATACAGAGGTGTCTAGAGTGCAGGTGCAAACCCACTTTCATTGACAAAAATATCTGGTCAAGAGTGCATGGCCGCAAGCATATCCTAAGGTAGAGGACCCGTAGGGATACTATTCAAAGAACCACCATGAAATATCAACATTCTATACAAGATTCAAATCAGAGTGGAAAATTGGTACATCCTCCATCAGTTTGTTAGGGTCTCTCATGTACATCTTTACATCTCCTCCCCGCTCCACCGAATGGTCCTGAGAAAAGTAAAAGAGGTGGAGGAATGCTGATTCATGTGTTTCTAGGTGGCTGAGGCAATATCTTTTATTGGACCAACTTCTGTTGGTAAGAAACAAGTTTTCAAGCTACAGACCTGAAGAAGAGCGCTGAGTAGCTCGAAAGCTTGTCTCTCTCACCAACAGAAGTTGGTCCAATAAAAAAATATTACCTCACCCACCTTGTCTCTCTAATACCCTGTGACTCACATGGCTACAACAACACTGCATACTTACAGATCATGGTATTCAGATGTGATGAACCTACCAACTATTTCCTAGCTCATCTTCTGAACCAGTTGTCTCAAGGACCCTACCACCCATCGCCCCACCTCAAAAAATGATAACTAAAGACCAGGCTTGTTAGAAGTGATCCTGAAACATCCAAGGCTAGCTTCAAGTTGATGGACACTCCACTGAGATCAAGAAGGCTATCCACTTCCAGGGTCTACTACTCATCCTGGAATACCTTGGATTGGGGCTGGTACAAGTCCAAAATGTGCTCTCTTCTTTTGAGCCGCTCTCATTTTGGACTCCTGTTTCTCCCACAACTTGGCCCAAGAAAGAGCAGTCCTTTTCAATTTGTTGGTTGCTACATAGATTCAAGTAAGTATATATGGTCAAGAGTGTCTATGGCCCATTGAAATCAGAACTTACTCTTTTTGTAACGTGCCTTCTTTTGGCTAGAATAAGAATTTGCCTGAGTAGAGGTGATTAGTTGAGCTATCTCCTGGCACTTCATACATAAAATTATTTACACACCATTTTTGTACAGATGTACACAAAGCCTTCTGCAATGCAGCTTTCATGAAGGCATACAATCCTGAGTGCTATAAACTGAGAATCCACCAGCTAGGCAAGTCCTGCTTGTTCTGGGTGATCCAAGTCACTTTCCTGATTGTTGGATCCCCTCCATCAGGAAGAGGAATTTTGAGTCTCTTTGTAAATTGCTTCTCCCTGAGGAGCTCCAACAATCATGAACAATACAATCTGAGAATCTTCCTCAATACATAATTCTCATTTTAACTTATAGCTCAGAATCTGAGCCCTACTAGGTAATTTATTTCCAAATGAGGTGAAATAGGCACTAAAGTCTTCTATCAGCTGAAATAGCAGAGCTACCTGATTAAGCAAAAGCTCAAGGTAAACCTAGTTTCCAGATTGTTGGATCCCCTGGCAGAAACACAGTTTACAGGTAAAACCAAAATTGCACTTCAGATTGTAATTACTAAACTGTTACACCATAGATAGCTAATTTTAAGCAAACAACATGATTGCAATATTTTAAGGTATAGTTTTGTATTTTTCCAGCAAACCTAATATATTCCACTAATCATTTAGATGCATTTGGTTCAAACATAACTGAAGGACTTTGTTGATCAAATATAAACTGTTGCATATGTCTATGTATAGTACTTTCTGTCATTCCTAAATTCACTAAAATCTGCCCGTCTTCATTTCTTGCATATCTACTAATTATTTGTCCTGTAGAAAAGTTCTGGTCCACATATACTATCTATTGCATTGAACATCAGTAAATAAAAGTTTGTCGTTTCAAAATGTTATAGGCTTTTTCCAAAACCAGGTCTACTTCAGAAGATGCTGTCTTTCATTGCTAACCTGATCTTCACATGATTTTAAACTTTCCTAATAATTTTCTATTGAAGATTAATACACATCTCTTGAAACTTATATCTAATTTATGTGACTTTAAGGGTCATGCTTTAATAACAATGATGAAACATGATTATTACTTCCTAATGCTGAAATTACAGTTTTTACATTGTAAATTTTTCCTGCTATGCGCCCTGTGGCACTAACATCTTTATCACTGCATGTGTTTCTAGTTTTAAAACCTTTACCCCTGCTGTTTGAAAAATATTTCTCATTTTCGTCCCCTATGGAGTACAGAAATCCCTAAAGGCAAACCATTAGTGATCTTTCTGCCTTTTTCCAAACACTTATTATGATCACCAGTGTTGCTTCCACTGCCTCATTGGCTTTTGGTAAAGTATGCAAATGAGATGTTCAAAATACACACTTTTTGCAACTGTGCAAGTTCATACTGATTTATAAAATGGGCAGGCTATTAAAGTGACTGAAAATGTCAGCAAGATTTATGCATGGGTGACAAATTGTATTGGAAATGTTCATTTTTAACATGCTGCTCTAGGTTTTTCTTTTCTTTTTCTGAAACATTCTTTGTGATACATTTGTTTTAAGGCCATTCCCCCTCTCCTCCCTCCTTCTTTAAGACATACTTCTGACAGTGACTTTTTTTGACTGGGAAAATAAACAAAGCTATTTTCCAATCATATCAATTGTATTTTATCAGAGAAATAAGTTGTTTTTCTCATAGTTGGTGTTTTCCAGGGAGTATAAAGTTATTCCAGTAAAGTTAGTTTAGTCTTGCCATAAATAAAATGATTTGTACCTTTACAAGTGTTTCATCACAAAGTAGAGTGACCAAAAAACTACCTAGAGACATGAAGTTTTCATATTAATTCAGAATATACAACTTTTTAGAGATTAACGTGGCCAAATTTTTGCTTTCATATTACCCCTCCCTCTCCCACCCCCAACACATTCTCTTTGAAGTCACTGAGCATCGAGTGTTTCCATCTCAGGACAAAATCTGGCTGAATACCTTTATAGATCAGACTATATACATAATGTTCATCTTCAAGCAATAATTCCATATTCATGTCTCATATGATAGTCACCAATAAAAAGTCAACACATGACATTGAGACAGTATAGTAGTTTCTTTTCCTAAGCATAGGATAATGTTGATAGTATTTTAGACACATTATGTGATATTATAACACTGACTTTTAATTAATTTAAAGGCAATTAATTTATTAATTTAAAGGGAATAGGTTCAGGACCCAAAATCACACAATCATGTAACATCATCAACATAGCCTTAAAACATCCTAAAGAAAAAAACCTAGCAAATCTTAAAATAGAAATAACCTAAGAAGTGTAAGAGACAGATGTTGCATTGATAGAAAATATATATTTATGAATGTTTTCAACATATATCTCACCACAAGATTAGTGTCTATCATGCAATCAAAGAACTCTTCTTTACTGCCTTGAAATATGAACACTCTATAGCAGGCATTTGGGGCAACTAGAGCATTTTCACATACACTGTCTACGTCTCATCTGTAACATCAAGTGGTCAGAAAGGATATTCAAAGTTCTGGGACCATCACTAGTATCACTAGCATTGAATCCCTAATCCTACAGGTGCAACTTTGCTGGGCTGGTCACCTTGTACGGACGTATATTATGCAACTCCCCAAAACCATATTTTATGGACACTTGAAAACAGGAGCATACACACTGGGAGGCCAATGAAAATGATAAGACACTCTAAAATCTCACCTAAAAACTGGCCAAGTTGACCGGAACACATGGGAAGCATCTGCTGCCAATAGATCAGGATGGCGGTAGACCCCTTGGTCTGTGGTTAAAGCCACTCTGAACAGCACACATAAAAAGCCAAAAAAGCGTGAGAGAAGAAAGTAGGCTGTGGCAAAAGCTTACAGCCACATCTGCCTGACATGCAGATGCATCTGCAGAACCCTCATCAGTTTATATTCACACGATGAAGTGAGCTGTAGCCCACAAAAGCTTATGCTCAAATAAATTGGTTAGTCTCTAAGGTGCCACAAGTACTCCTGTTCTTTTTTCTGAAACAAACTGACTCTCATATGTCAACTAAAATGGGAGATTCCAACAAACATATCCATCATACAGTTAAAGATATAAATAACATTGTGTACAAGTTAAGGTTATTATTGGAATGTATAAGGAGTTTTCAGATGTCATACCTTAATTGTCCAAATAGATTAAATATAAAAGTAATGTAATATTAATTTTTAAATAGCTGATTAGCCCATTTTTTAAAATTGTAATGTTCTTGCTATTAGTTTTGTAAAAGGGTTATATTTCACTGTAGCAATATTCACTAAGATATACAAGTTTGTATGTGATTATTTTAGACTATTCTTGGGTATTCACTCTGATTTAGGGCACAACCCTGCAGAGATTTCAGTGTGTGCTTACTTTTATGCACTGCAAACAAACCCACAGTGTGTGATGTTAAGCATATGTGTAAAGCTTTGTAGGATCAGGAACTTAGTCTTTTAAGCCCCAAGAACAATTTAGCAAATGAAAGAGTGAATTCTTTTAGATATATACAGATATTACAGATCATTCTAAGATTGCATCCCTAGCTCCTTCCCTCTTGGTGTGGCACTCTGTCCCACTCTAGTGATGGCTAGGCCAGGTAGAGATTGATGAGCCTGCTACAGCCTTGGCTAAGAGACAGGTGTCTTCTAGCTCAGGCAGTAGAGGCTCATGCATTAAGCTCCAGACATCCCAGTTTTGATCCCCACTGCTGACTCCCCTGTGTGGGTGGGCATTACACCTGAAATGAGGAATGTTGTAAAAGTTATTATATAATATATCTCCTGGATTGAAAAGTTCAATACTAGAAGCCTAATTCTACTTTTTATATTCAGATCAGTTCTATTATTGCTCTGATTTTCCTAATTAGTTCATTAAGTTGCATAATAATTGGTTTACTGCCACCCAGTTTTTATGATGCTAGAACTGTGAAAATAAAATTGATTTAGGGCCTTATTCTGATTTATTATGCTTACTCACTCATATCCTGATGTTTGCTGCAGTGGGTTTTTTTTTTTTCATTCCTCAAGATCTGATGACTATATGAAGTATTTTGCCCTGTTTTTACTTAAAATGGTTTATATAGGTGGTTTTAAGATGTGCATCAAAGGCTCTTAAGCAAAGTAAGCAGTCATGAGATAAGAAGGAAGATCTGCTCATGGATCAGTAACTGGTTAAAAGTTAGGAAATGAAGGGCAGGAATAAATGGTCAGTTTTCACCATGGAGAGAGGTCTATAGAGGAGTTCATGAAGGATACATACTGTGGCAAGTGCTGCTCAGCATATTCATATGTGATCTGGAAAGGGGAGTAAACAGCAAGGTGGCAAAGTATACAGATAATACTAAATTATTCAAGATAGTTACATTCAAAACTGATGGTGAAGAGTTACAAAGGGATTTCACAAAACTGGATGACTGGGCAACAAAATGGCAGATGAAATTCAATGTTGAGAAATGCACATTGGAAAACATAATCCCAAAATGATGCGTCTAAATTAACTGTTACCACTTAAGAAAGATCTTTGAGTCATTGTGGATAGTTCTCTGAAAATATCTGCACAGTGTATAGTGGCAGTCAAAAAAGGTAACAGAATATTAGGAAAGAGATAGATAGTAAGACAGAACATATCATATATATATATATATATATATATAAATCCATGGTATGACCATATCTCAAATACTACATTTAGTTCTCATCACCCCACCTCAAAAAAAGATATATTTGAATTGGAAAAGGTACAGAGAAGGACAACAAAAATGATCAGGGGTATGGAACAGCTTCCATATGATGAGAGATTTAAAAGACTGGAACTCTTCAGCTTATAAACAAGATGACTAACGGGGGGATATGATAGAGGTCTGTAAAATCACAAATGGTGTAGGAATAAAGTGTTCTTTATCCCTTCACATAACACAAGAACCAGAGTCACCCAATGAACTTAATAGGCAGCAGGTTTAAAACTAACAAGGAAATACTTCACACAATGTAAAGTCAATCTGTGAAGCTCATTGCCAGGGGATGGTTCTGAAGGCCAAAAGTATAATTGGATTCAAAAAAAGTATGTCAGTTCATAAAGGATTGATTCATCAGTGGCTATTAGCCAAGATGTTCCTGGTGTCCATAAAGCTCTCACTGCCAAAAGCTGCAACTGGATGGCAGGAAATGGATCACTCGATACGTGCTCTGTTCTGTTCATTTCCTCTGAAGCATCTGGGACTGGCCACTCTTGGAAGACAGGATACTGGTCTAGTTGGACCATTGGTCTGACCCAGTATGTCCATTCTTATGTTCTTATGTTAACACAATGACAATCCTGTAATACAAGTCTAAGAGAAGTAGAAACTGTATTAGATGCCTCACCTAAAGTGCTAATATATCACAGATCAAGCAAGGAAGTTTTTCTCTATTTCCATGTGCCATTGTATATCCAAGGCATTCTATTATATCAAAGGCACTTTTGAAGCATATTGCTAGAAAGGGACTCTCCCTACAAAGAGGTGGCCATCTACCTACCACATCACTTTTTACTTGCATTACAGCACTGTCCTCTATTATATCTGAATTTGGCCTCATTAGATGCACATTTGTTTCTTGCTGATGTAAATATTTTCAAACACTAATAAAAATTTCATTAGAAATGTGATTGAGTTCTTTTTGGTAGTTTTACTAAAAGATGATCTGTACATTTTTTCAGATACACACTCTAAGGGGGCTGATGTGAAGTGAGTGCTATAATAAAAAATGCAAATAAAATTCATTATACTATATATATATTCCCTCCATATCACCTTTATTGATACAGTATTACTAAAATACATAAAAATAAATATAAAATAGTTTTAAAATATACCAGTACACCTTATTTATCATCATGAATTAATAATGAAAAATTCCTTGGAGAAAGATATGACATTAACAATACATATGATTACCCTATGTTTTCCACAACTATAATGTTACATAAAGTTAAAAGTATATAATTAATGTTCTGCTGTTTATGAATCTATATGAGCACTATTGAATTATTCTTACTGCATACAATGTCTCAATGCCAATATATAATAAAAACGCATTGGAACCAATTTTCCTGCACTCTAGAAATTTTGTTTTTATGGTTTCTTGTAACCATCTAACCCTTGTTATCTGAATGATGTTTGTCAATGTATCTTTAAACTTAATTACAGGATGTTGCACATGCCTCATGAGCAGTTTTCAGGGTCAAGTAACATTTATATTTCACTGAAGCAGATATAAGTGTTAGCCTGACACTACAGTATGCAGTAAGATGTATGTTCTAGTTGACAGATTCTGGGACTGAAAGATGTTTTTTAGTTCCTATTATGTATTGTGATTTTGGATCATGCTATGATCATTGAGTCTACTCTTAGTTGAAATTTACAGAACTGAAGTTTTAATCATTTTCTCAGGTTTCAGAGGGAAGAGTATAAAGTTCACCCTGATTTTCAGAGATATTGACATCCCACAGCTCACGTTGACTTTAAAGGGAGTTGGGGGATGCATCTTTAAAAAATTTTTAAAAATTTAATCACTTGTGCATCTTTAAAAAATCTTTAAAAATTTAATCACTTGTGCAAATGAAACTCATTTATTCTCTCTTCTGCTTCACAGTATGAACCTGGTCCAAAGTGCAGAGTTCTTTGAGGATGGGAAAATATCAGTTTTAGGGAATTTCAAAGGGGAAGCCAAGTGGATGATTAGATATCTCTGAAGAATTAACACTAGAATATAAAACCTTTACTCTCTGGGTCACACATTTAGAAGTGGACAAAGACTGAAAGTCTTTATCATCTGATAAACAGTTGGTGGTTTATGACATGTAAGAGAATCATAGTCTAGTGAACTAAGCATTGGCCCAGGGACCTTGTTGTCTAATTCCAGCTCTAACACAGATTTCCCCTGTGTTGCTTGGGAGGGAAGCTTAACCTCTCTTACTCAGTTTCCCCATCCATAAAGGAACTGTTTCCCTACAGCTTAGTGTTTTGTGAGGCTTTGTGATTGAGAGTTAAGTATTATTATACCTCTGTGGCCTTTTTATTTTTAAATGATCCAAATATATAAAGTGGGCACCTTTACTTAGCTAAGAACTCCTGATGTTCCCATAATATAATATTTAGCACAGCCCTGTATTCCGTAGCAGAATTGAAGAAATGTGACTGGCAGTCCAGGGGAAAATGTTCAGATTTGCACAATGGATAAACAGGCAAATTTCAATGGGCACTTCATACTGTGCTTTAAAATCTTTGCCAGTTTGGTCACACAATTCTTAACTAAATATTTGCCAGCAGCATCTGTAATACAAAGTAGTGTTATTTGAAAACTGAAAGGAATTTAGCAAAAGAAAAAAAATTATAGCACTTTCATTTTTAGCATCTTTCTTTTTATTAAAAAACTGTCTTAAAAGCATTAGATGACATGCTGGAATTAAGAACTTAAAAATAAATATATACCTAACTGTAATGTTATATTTATTGCACTTAATTTAACAAATTATTGTAGGAACTACATAGGCAGCATTTTCCCTGTAAAATTATTATACTTAAATGAACTTTTGACAATGTATTAATTACAAGGACATGACCACATTTATGCTGCTGATCCAGTAATTACATGCATTAAAGAAATATTTATCCACAAACCATGTAGTGTACTTCATAAAAGGCTTTCATTGCCAAGTCCCATTTCCTGTATACAAGTGCCTTTTTGCCAGTTATGAGCCCTTTTTGAACTTTTCACAGAGGGAGAGAGAAGGGAATAGAGAAACTTAGAAAATTTCAAGCTGACAACTTGATCTCTAAATTAAATAGAAATGAAAGTCCCTGGGTCAGATCTTCAGCTTATGAAGAGCAATGTATGTCCACTGATGTTGATGGAGCTATACTGTTTATGCCAACTGAGGATCAAGCCCAATATATATTTTTACATTACTAGTTTACAAAGCTTTTACATTAAAAGATCCCTGAGGACTCCAGCTTAAAAGAGATTCAACAGCTTACGTTCTGACCTGTGCTAGTTTCCTCTCTTCTTCCATAAGCATGACACCTAAATTATATTCAGAATAACAATTTTTTTGATATTAAAAAGCTGTATCTTATGTGTTCATTTAAAGGACTGGTGGTCCAGTAGACTAGAATCCTCTATTTCTGTACAGTACAGGTTCAATCACAAAGAGACAACGCAAGATTTCCTATGCTACCCTGCCAATAGCCTCTACAGTGATTTTGAGGGCCTACCTACACGGGTGAGAGGTAGAAGAGTTTTCATGCCCATTCAGTCCTTGGCCTTGCTATATACAGACAACTACTGACAATTGTGATAGCAGGTCTACTAGGAATTGGATTAAAACCACCACATTTATTTCACTTAATCTAGCAAGCAGTCATTTGATGGTAACAACTTTTGGTCTGTACTAAAGTGAGCTGGATCTGAGCCAGTGATTTAGATATGAAAGCCAGAAGAATCTATTACAAAACATAAGAAGTCATTACAAGCAGAAGTAGTAGTTACCATCTCGAAGGCTAAAGCCTGATTTTTGTGTTTAATAAATGTGCACAAACGCTTTTAGCTAGATGCTTATTGCCCTATAAATGAACCATCCAAGCTCTTTCATATTCAGTGGCCTTAAATTGGAAAATTCTGACAAATTCACAGTCACATTATAATCACTATATTAGACATTTTACTACAGGAAAGCATTCTACTAAACATTTCACCAAAGCCAAAGTACACATATTTGATGTTTCCCCTAAAGAGAGACTGAGATGATGTGCTGTGATGCCAGAGGGAGATCAGAAAGTATATTTATAGGACCTTCAATTGGTCAGCT
Organism: Caretta caretta; assembly: GCF_965140235.1. Classification (NCBI taxonomy): domain Eukaryota; kingdom Metazoa; phylum Chordata; order Testudines; family Cheloniidae; genus Caretta; species Caretta caretta. The sequence goes on from NC_134216.1 coordinate 25,201,576, forward strand.
GTTCTTGACTGACAGAAATGACTGGTGGCTGAAGTCAGCTGGGAGACCTTGTGCAGTGAGCAGTGTTTTGGATTTTGCTGTTTTGTCACTATTAATGTACAGCAATTTTATTGCTTTCCTGGTGCTGCTACTGCCTTTTTTCTTTAAAAAAATCCTTTAAATTATAAACATGATCCAAGTGAGGAAGGAGTAAAATCTGGATCAAATTAGGGATTCTCAGTCAGCAGCCATTTCTGTCGGAACTACTACAGCCAAAAGAAGATGCAGGGTGTATGTTCTTCTAATGAAAGAAGGAATGTCTCCTAGTATTTAATATCTACTACTAAGTCCCTTGAGGTGCCACCCAGACTCAAAGGTCCAAGTAGATTTATGCTCATTAATTTTTTAACTTTATAAATTAATACACAGGAAGAACAGCCCTTTCAGTAACAATCTGCACTCTGACATCATAATATGCTTCTAAGGTAATTAGAAATGTTCCACTGCATTTCTGCATTAACTATGCCAATTTATAACTGTTTCTTTGACTGATTGATTGAGAAACCCTTTAAATTAAAGTGTAATGGGTCAAACATATAGATGAAGTTACTGTAGTAAAGGCAAATGAGGTAGACATAAATAAGCCTCTTTTCTTTTGACATCCTACATTTTGATAAACTCTCTATCACCAAAGAATGTCTACTTTAGAACCGCAATAAACTAGCTTAAAGGTGAAAAACAACTGCTTACATTTTAAAATATGGGGTTTATGGAATAATTTGCTCACCTGATATGTAAATATTTATGAGTATATTGCCCCCCCCCAAAAAAAAAACCAAAATCTCTAACATTTGGTTTATTTATTAGGGCTGAGGTCCAATGAAATCTCCAGTATCAACTACATGTAACTGACTTTAAACACTACGGGCTCTTGTTCACACCAAAATGTAATTTTTGTGGTTTTGATGATTATGGCAATTAGACTTCCACAGCTAGCTAAGCTCCACCAGAGCTGAATTCTTGCTGTTGTGTTTTAATTATTAATTTCTGTAGTTTTGCTGGAGAAATATTTAAGACAGTTGAATGGTTTAAAATATCTGACTCACACTTATCTCTCCCCGCACCAGATCAGACCAGCTTCTGCACCATATACAGCCAAGGAAGTTCTAAGCATTGCTAGTACAGAAACTGTATATATTGCCCTCCTTTCATTTCTTATTCTAAACGTTTAGGTCAAAATCCTGGCCTAACTGAAATCAAAGCAAGTTTTGCCATTGATTACAACCCCTTGGGGAAACCACCTAGAAACGTGAGAGAAACATGTCTCAAAGTACTTCTTTACAAATTTAATCCTTTGGTGTGACTTTTCAGTGTAGACTTCCTCGTGATTTCTATTCAAAGATTTCAAACAAGTGGGTATTGCCTATTTAAACTTCTTGTTTTCTTAAATACATCTAGCATCATCTAACCTCTGATGTGCGTGCTGCAGTCATGTTATCCATACAGACCTTTCTCACAGAATTGCTCTATGGCAGTTTATATTAGATCTCTACATTTGTCTTCTGAGGAAGAATAATAATGATGTTTTCTCCCCACACACACACTTTTGCCATTTTGAAGATTCCTGGTCCATGTTACCATAAACCACCTGAGTCATCCAGTAATCTTTGATTACCTGTGACACTCTGGTTAGCACTTGATATAATAAGCATTCTTCAGGCTATAGTACGTGAGATCATTCCTGTGTGCCCAATGCGATCACAGATAGATAGGCATGTGCTCCTTGATTTAATTTCTGAAGCCATATCACTTCAGATAGTGATGTTGCATGATTTCACAAGCTAAGGTCAGTATATATAGGAGACATGCAAAGAAAACCCAAGATACTGTAGGAAATGGCAATGTTTTATAAGATAGCAATCATTCCTATTTTTTAAAAATCACATATATATGGTCACAAATATACACAGGGCTTTATAAAACAGGGTAAGACATACTCCCTGCCTCTGAGCGCTCACAATCTAAGACAGACAAGACAGAGAGAAGAGTACAAATAAGTGAGGAAAAAAAGGTAATTATAACAATACCTATCTTTTATATCCCACTTCATCGGATGCATCTGATGAAGTGGGCTGTAGCCCATGAAAGCTTATGCTCTAATAAATTTCTTAGTCTCTAAGGTGCCACAAGTACTCCTGTTCTTTTTGCGGATACAGACTAACACGGCTGCTACTCTGAAACCTATCTTTTATAGGTCGCTTTTCATCAGTAGGACAACTCTCAGGAAGAAACTGGTTTTAAGGAGGAATTTGGAGGAAGAAAGTCAGGAAGAGTGGTTGGTGGACAAGAAGTGAATGTACGAAGTTGAGAATCAAAGGGAGCAGAAAATCAAGTGGATTGAGAAAAAAATAGGAAGAGAAAGGGGAAGCAGAAGGATATTAGGGCAGATATATAATTGGAATCAAGGTTATGGAGGTAAGTCCTTGAAGATGAGGAGTTTGAATCTAAATGTGAAAACAGGAATCCACTGAAGGAATTCAAGGAAGGGGAGGGGTGACAGTTGAAGAGACAGGAGAGGGAAATGATTTTATGAGCTGCAGTTTGGAAAGACTGAAGAAGTGTGGATGAAAAGCTGGAAAGGAAAAAGATTACAGTAATCAAGGCAACAGATGACCAAAATCTGGGCAATGAGGAAAAGGGAGATACTGGTGACATTAAAGAGACTACAGGACTTAGCTAGAGAATGGACATGTGAAAAGAAAATAAAAGGATTAAAAAAGGATATGGAGGTTATGAGCCTAGTAGCTGGGAACAGTAGTGGAGCTGTCTGTGGTCAGAGATGGAATATGGGCCATGGGGGGAAAGGAGGCCTTCAGAGAAAAGTTCTGAATTATACATATTTGAGTTTAACCCTAATGAAACTGTAAAATTGTATCTTTTATACTCGACATTTTGTACTTTCTTCACACATAAGAACCCCGCCCTTCCCCACCCCACCCCCAGGAATTCAGATCTTTCTATCTACTCTCTAACAAAGCAATTAGTAATCAATGTCTGCTTCTAAAGATGAAATGCTGCTCATTTGCCTGAATGGTAAATGTTAGGATCCCATTGCTCTATCTGAAGGATAGATTAATTTCAGCTTTTTTCCAGAATTTTATATCAGTTGAGTACTGAGCTGATTTAAGTCCCTTTAGACTAGAGAGAGAGAGACACACACACACACACCTTATTAGTTTCCATGCTACTCATGTCCAACCACTTTGGTTTTCTATTCTTTTCTGAATGTGCTATAAACTATTCAACCTTTAAAAAGAGATTCTCCTAGGTTTTCTTTCTTAAGTATTATTTGCCAGTTATTGTGCGGTATCTAAATAGAATCATAGAATCATAGAATATAAGGGTTGGAAGGGACCCCAGAAGGTCATCTAGTCCAACCCCCTGCTCGAAGCAGGACCAAATCCCAGTTAAATCATCCCAGCCAGGGCTTTGTCAAGCCTGACCTTAAAAACCTCTAAGGAAGGAGATTCTACCACCTCCCTAGGTAACACATTCCAGTGTTTCACCACCCTCTTAGTGAAAAAGTTTTTCCTAATATCCAATCTAAACCTCCCCCACTGCAACTTGAGACCATTACTCCTCGTTCTGTCATCTGCTACCATTGAGAACAGTCTAGAGCCATCCTCTTTGGAACCCCCTTTCAGGTAGTTGAAAGCAGCTATCAAATCCCCCCTCATTCTTCTCTTCTGCAGGCTAAACAATCCCAGCTCCCTCAGCCTCTCCTCATAACTCATGTGTTCCAGACCCCTAATAATTTTTGTTGCCCTTCGCTGGACTCTCTCCAATTTATCCACATCCTTCTTGAAGTGTGGGGCCCAAAACTGGACACAGTACTCCAGATGAGGCCTCACCAATGTCGAATAGAGGGGAACGATCACGTCCCTCGATCTGCTCGCTATGCCCCTACTTATACATCCCAAAATGCCATTGGCCTTCTTGGCAACAAGGGCACACTGCTGACTCATATCCAGCTTCTCGTCCACTGTCACCCCTAGGTCCTTTTCCGCAGAACTGCTGCTTAGCCATTCGGTCCCTAGTCTGTAGCTGTGCATTGGGTTCTTCCGTCCTAAGTGCAGGACCCTGCACTTATCCTTATTGAACCTCATCAGATTTCTTTTGGCCCAATCCTCCAATTTGTCTAGGTCCTTAGATTTGTGAAATAGATTTGTGAAAAAAAAAATAGAACCATTAAAGTAACAACAGTATAAAAATACTTTTCACAAACATAGTACTTTTCATCCAAGGTTCTTTACAAACATTAAGTCAGACTGAGAGATAGCAGATGTTATTAATTTTGCCTATTATTCAAGCAGAGAAAGTAACAAAGTGGCCCATTTTAGATCTCATGCTAGTTTTGTACCAATGTTTCTCCATTTAACATTTATGTAAATTAAATGAGAAACTGACCCAGAGAGGTTAAGGGAGCTCTGAAATTGATTTCAATGGAGCCAGGATTTGGTCCTAAGAGACTTGGTTAAAGTCACACTGTGAGAAAGGCACAAAAATGTAACCAAGGTGTTTTGACTCTCAATCGTCCCATCAAACAATTAGAGAATACTGTGTCTGTAAATAAAATTGGACTGACCTTTCCCCTCCAGACTGTCTCTCCTCTTCAGCGCTGATCAGCAGTGTTAACGGCGTCACCGGCTCAGGGCGGGCCGGCTGACATTGGGAGAGCTGGAAATCAACACTCTGGAGCAGCAGCAACTTTTTGCACCTGTTCAAGTAAAAGCAGAAAGCGTAAGTACAATTTATAACTTTGGTGAAATCTCTGCTGATTATATTTATTTGGCAATTCTGTTTCATTTCCTGTATGGCCTTTCCAGTGTGATTTTAATAATACATTTACTGAATATTTAGGCTCAAAAATCCCACACTGGTGGGTTCAAAAAATCTCAGTTGACTATTTTATCCCTGTTCTGCCATTTACTTGCTGTGTGACCCTTGGAAAGTCATTTCTTTTCTAAAATATATGCTTTCTTGTTCAACCACAAGTTATTAGACTTGATGGAGGAATTACTGGATGAAATTCTATGGTCTGTGTTATGCAGGTGGCCAGATTATAGGATCACAATTGTCCCTTCTGGACTAAGTATAAATCTCATTGTTTTTAAAATATTAGTGGCAGACTGTCAGAAAAGCAGGTACAATATCCATGGCTGGGGCTAATTTCTGCTTGTAATCATTGTGCATGAACACTGGGCATGTTTGTTGGGGTGAATGGACTTTTATTTACCTCTACAATGAGCCGTCTACATCAAAGAGGCTTGTGTATTACGTTCAAGAAAAACAGGCCAGTTGATGGGGAGACAATGTCGCTCTGCGCAACTAGACCTTTTTTTAAAAAATATTACAACAAACGTCAAGTTTGAAAATAAAATAACCAATGCAAGGTGGATCGAAAGTGAATGTTGTTGAAGGTTACGCAAATGTGGGAAATTATAATTCTATCTGGATGTCATTTCGTGTGTCTACTTAGATGCACATTTTCTGCTATGTTTAAGTTAAACAAAACACTAAATTACTGTGTAGTATGACATCTCATTAATATGTTTCCATTCACATCTGTGCCTTGAGTATAAAAAAGATTGGCTGCTCCAGTGATAAGAGATTAGGTCCTTTAATTAGAAACAAATGACAAATCACTGTTAACCCCATGTGATGCTTTCTAAAACTTCCATCAAATATTCCTCTTAAAACATTATTAAACTCAAGTTCACCAGATCTACTTCCTAGAAAGTGCCATTTAACAAAACCCAGGCAGGATGTTAATACTGGGGCCGAATTACAGGTTGCCAATGCATTTCCTGCAAGGGGATTGACAGGGGATCATTTTGTTATGGGGCCACCTCCAGCGTGTTGTGACAACCAGTCATTACACCTCTGAGAGCAGCACTCAGCTGTAGGTTTCTACAGGATGCAAATAGCTCCAAATGGGTTCAATTTAGAGAAAGCAGATAATGTATCATTCACTTCTTTAAGGTAGAAGCTTTTAATTTTCAAGAAAAAAGGGAAAGGAGTACATTTCAGTTTCTGGAAATAAAGATCTACTAAAAACACACTAGAAATATCCATTAGTGAAACAAAAAGCTTAACTTGTCTTTTCTCCCTTAGCTAGCTCATGGAGACACACTGAATGGGCTAGTGAGCATCTCCACTCATTTAGAATGCAATACAATTATCCATTTAAAATCTAGGCATTATAAATCAGTAACAAACCAAGAGGTGGTAATAATATTTTATATTTTTATAGCCACCTTTCATCCTGCATGATCACACCTTTGCAAAACTATATACATAGGCACAGCTGCTATGGAGAACAGTAATCAAGTGGACAACGAGAACATACCACAACGTACAGTAACTGGTGCAGGAAATATTTTATCCAGGAACACAAAGGCAAACTTCTACTTGCACAAAAATTTGCCATAGGATCTTAATGTTCATGAACAGCAGACAGGACCTTAATGTGGCAAAAAATAATTTTCTCTCTCTCTCATGCTCTCCCACCTGCTAGTACAGTGGTTCACAACCAGGGGTTTGGGGCTCCCCGGGGGTCTGCGAGCAGGTTTCAGGGCCGCCACCAGGTGGGGCCAGCATTAGATTCGCTGGGGCCCAGGGTAGAAAGCTGAAGCCCCACTGCATGGGGCTGAAGACCAGGGTCCTGAGCCTTGCCACCAGAACTGAAGCCAAAGCCTGAGCAATGTAGCTTCACGGGGGCCCCTGTGGCATGGGGCCCCAGGCAACTGCCCGGCTTCCTACCCCCTAATGTCGGCCCTGATTTTATATGCAGAAAACCAGTTATTGTGGCACAGGTGAGTTGTGGAGTTTTTATAGATGCTGGGAGGGCCTCAGAAAGGAAAAGGTTGAGAACCCCTTCTCTGGTATATGTAAGAAGGAATTATGTGTTTGAATTATTAACAAAAATGGTATTTGAAAATAAAAAGATAGCTGACAAACATTTCAGTGAACAAGCACAAAGATATGTGCATGCCGAGATCCCCAACTCCAAGCATGGCTCTGGGCAACTGGGCTGTACCTTTCATATCCTTCTATAGTTTTACTCCTACCAATATACTTTTCATATACATATTTTTAACTACTGAACATAATAATTCCCTAATGTTAGCTGCTTCAGGAAGAAGTAATCCCTGTCAAATCACTTTTTCAAAAAGGAAAGATCAAGAAGTCTAAACAGGACCACTGTGAAGGACAGAGACTGAGGAAACTATACAAGAGAAGTGCATGCTTATAACAAGATATGATTTTAAGCTATAGCACAGTGCTCTTGGCTATAAATCTTTATATAATTTACAGTCAACTGTTTCAAAATTCTTATGGGTATGAAAAATGGAGTCTATCTGTGTAGAGCACTTTATTGGTAATTAATTGTGCCCTGGAATCCATTATGAGTACTTGCCAATATTCCTATAGTGAACATGAAATTTGCAAGCTTTCTTTCTACAGCAACATGAGAGTGTTACATGTACCACTCCCATAATTCTGAGAGGCACCAAGGATTCCTATGGTCACTGAGGGTATGTCTACACTACAAAATTAGGTTGGTTTTATTTAAGTCCACACTGAGCCTCTGATTTAAACAAGTCGATTTTGCATGTCCCCACTATGCTCATTGTGTCGGCGGAGTGCATTCTCAGTAGCAGGGCTTGCATCAACTTACAGAGCACTGCACTGTGGGTAGTTATCCCACCGTGCATCGATGCACGATGGCTCGAGCCACCATGCATCGAGCATGGCATTCGCCTCCCATGATGCACTTACCTCGCTTCCTCCCTCACTCCCTGAAATCAACAGCAAACAAACCAAGCCTTTTTCACACCTTCTTCCCTAAGCCTGGGTTACTCATACAAACGTCATAGCATGGCAAGCATGGACCCTGCTCAGCTGTACACTGTTGTTGTGTGCATTACAAACACCTTGCGTCTTATTCTGCAGTATTTGCTTAGCCGCTCCAGGAGCTGCCACACAGAACAATGTGATGCCATGCAAGCAGCCCTGCTGGAAGCCATGGAGAGGAGCAATTCACAGATTTCATGCATCACCTTGAGACGGTGGAGTGCTGCGTCTGGGCCCATGAAACAAACACTGACTGGTGGGACCGCATAGTTATGCGGCTATGGGATGACTAGCAATAGCTGCAGAATTTTCGAACAAGCAAGGCCACTTTCATGGAACTATGCAAAGAGCTTTCCCCAGCCCTGAAGCGCAGCAATACTAAAATGAGAGCTGCTGTGACAGTCGAGAAGCAAGTGGCAATAGCTCTGTGGAAGCTTGCAATGCCAGACTGCTACCAGTCACAGGGGAATCGATTCAGAGTGGGTAAACCTACCGTGGGATCTGCTGTGAGCCAAGTTTCCAGGGCAATCAAGACTTCTGCTAAAGAAGAGTAGTGACTCTGGGCAATGTGCAGGACGTGGATGTTTTTGCCATGCTAGGGTTCCCTAATTGCGGTGAGGCAATAGACAGAACACATATCCGTATCTTGGCACCCAACCACCTTGCCAAAGAATGCATAAACCAAAAGGGGTACTTCTCAATGGTGTTGCAAATGCTGGTGGATCGCAGGGGCCTTTTCACCTACATCACCATGGGACGGTCGGGAAATGTGCATGAGTGCATCTTTAGGAACTCGGTCTGTTCAGAAAGCTGAAACTTTCTTTCCAAAATAACTGTTGGTGATGTTGAAATGACATTTGTAAACCTGGGAGACCCAGCCTATTCCTTGCTATCATGACTCATGAATCCATACGCAGGCAGCCTGAACAACAGTAAGGAGCAGTTCAACCATAGGCTCAGCAAGCACAGAATGGTGGTGGGATGTGTCTTTGGATGTTGTGGCAGAACTCCAATCTTGTCCCCGTGGACCCCGCACTTCCAGGCGGTTTATGCTAGCTTCAGAGGCTCACTGCAACCCTCCACATAGCCCTTCTCTCTCTAGGGCCAGGGATACAGTCTACTGAGCCCTTTTCATCATAAGCCAGCAATGGAGGTTGGTGAGAGAATTCCCACAGTCTCTGTTGCTCCCACGGCCTCATGCCAAAACAGTTTAGCCTCCTATCCTGACAGGGGCCTGTTTTCCCTTCCCAGGAGCTGTTTCTGTAGTGGTGGGTTGGAGGGAACCCGGGCCCACCCTCTATTCCAGGTTCCGGCCCAGGGACCCTAATGGCAGCAGCTGTTGGCAGCCAACCTTTTACTGCTAGAGTTACTACATTTCCCTGGGCCACTTCCCCACAGCTCTCCTGCTTCTCCCTTCTTCACCCTTACCTTAGGGCTCCCTTACCAATGACTTGAGAGTGTCTTCATTAACCAGCCCTACAGCCACACTTCCTCTCCTCTGGCTCCTCCCTGCCTGACTGGAGTGAGCCCTTTTATATTAGCAGAGGGGCCTTAATTAGAGTCAAGTGGTCACAATAGCTTAATGGACTCATCTGACTCTTTGCAGGTTAATTGGAGTCAGGTGTTCTCATTAGCCTGGAGCAGCCCCTGCTCTGGACAGTCAGGGAACAGAAAACTGTTAATGCAGTGGCCAGTATGTTTGCCTTCTGCTACTCTGCTGTACCCAACTGGCCTGGGTCTATCACAATGTTTAAAAGCTTGCTGGCATAGTTTGCTTACTAGGTTAGATCCCAGTGAAATATCCCCATTGTTGTTGCTACGTGCTCCATACTATCCGTGAAACAAAGGGAGAAAAGTTTCTGGCAGGGTCAGTGGTTGAGGCAGATCGCCGGCAACTAATTTTGAACAGCCAGACACCTGGGCAATAAGAAGAGCACATCGAGGTGCACTGCATCTCCATGAGGCTTTGAAAACTAATTTAATCAATGACCCACAGTAACGTGACACTTATGCATGTTGTTCCTTACCCATCTGTCCCTTTCATTGCATGTACTCCCCTGTCAATTACACCCTCGCTAACAACAGTGTGCTGAATGAATAAAGAGCCTTTTCTTCTCAATCCATTTATTTTTATTATGCTCACAAACATAGAGAGATAGCAAAGAAAAGTAAGATAACCTGGGGCTAAGGGGCTGATAACACTGGGGGCAGGGGAAAGAAACAAGGACAGCTTGCTCACAACTGCACTGCAGTAAAAATCATAGGTGTGGGAATGGGCACCTTCTGGTCCTTGTACCCTCCTCTGAAGTGGAGTGCAAGGGAAACCGGACTTCCTCCTCTCCTCCACCTCTCCCCCCTCTGCCCCCTCCCCGCATCCTAGAATGCCTGGGAGAGGCAGATGTGGAACTTGGCAACGATGGCAGCCGTGGGACTCTTGCATCCAGCTGCCTTTCTTGAACCTCAGCCAGACACCTCAACGTGTCTGCTTCCTCATGATCCACACCATCTTGTCCTGCATGTCATGCTCGTGTTCCCTGCATGCTCTCTTGTCCTTGGGGTCATTGTGCAGGCCGTCGGACAGTGCAATCCTCCATGTGCTGAGCTCCATCTTGTCACTCTTGGAGGCATGCATTAGCTCACTCAACATGTCCTCCTGAATCTTCTTTTTTGGCCTTCTAATCTGGGAAAGTCTCTGTCCCAATTTTTTTTATTCAGATTCAACATTCAAAATAATAGCATGTAACCCCTACAGTTTGATTGAAAAATGTTTACTCACCAGAGGTGCCTTCCCTGGCATCACGGCCCACCGCCAAATGGTCCTGTGAGGGGATGGGCTCCAGAGTTAAAAAAAAAAAAAAAAAAGGTGTTGGCTGTCAGAGAGAATGGATCCTCTGCTTGCCAGCCACACGTTCTCCTCCTCCTCTTCCTCATCAACAACGTCCTCCTTGGGGCTCCTGGGAGGTAGCCACAGAGCGTTTTGGGGTAGTCGTGGGGTTGCCACCTAGAATCGCATGCAGCTCCTTATAGAAGCGGCATGTCTGTGGCTCAGAACCAGAGAGACTGTTCGCCTCCCTTGTCTTCTAGTACGTTTGCCGAAGCTCCTTTATTTTCACGTGGCACTGCTGTCTCGCCCTGGTGTAGCCCTTCTCCCCCATGCCCTGCGCGATTTGGCATAGATGTTAGCATTTCTTCTGCTGGTTCAGAACTCTGCCTGCACAGGCTCTTCTCCCCACACAATAAGATCCACCACTTCCCGTGTGCTTCATGCTGGAGCGCATTTTCGGCCTTGAGCATCCATGGTCAGCTGTGCTGACCAGATCTCCATGCCGATCAAACAGGAAATTAACATTCAAAAGTTCCTGGGGCTTTAACAGGTGGGCAGCTGTTTTCTGGCTAAAGTGCAGTGGAGTTGACAGTGCTTTCCAGAGAGGTCACAGCAGAGCATTACTCCTGAAGGCCAATTCATTTGAATTACACAGCGCAGTGTCTACACTATCCCCATGTCGACGTCGGGATGTCAACTGAAGTGCTATGCCTCTCGTAGAGGTGGCGTATAGAAGTCAACTCTAGAAGCCTTTTAGGTTGGCGGAAGGAACTCAGTAGTGTAGACACATACATTATTGACTCAACCTAACACGGCATATGTCAACCTAACTTTGTAGCGTAGACCAGGCCTGACATCTAACTGCACACTTACCCATAGACGTTCTCCCTAGGCAGGGTTGTCAGTTCTTCACGGGGCAGCATAAGCAGTTTGGTTTCCACAATTAACAATTCATCATACTTTTCAATGAGCATTACATTCACTTTGGAGGATACTTTTCAAATTATTTTCTCACCACCCACTATGATGTGATTTTTAACATACATTTATTCCTGTATTAGCTGTCCATTATTGGGTGTTGGCATCTGATAAAATCAGAAAAATAACATTGTCTTTCAAGTAATCAGTTTGTGCGCTGAAAAACTTTGGTTGCATACGCGAATGTGGGTATGCTTGTGCAATTTTTGAAATATTTCTATAAATACAACCCTAAAGGTACTTTGCTTTTACATGGATATAATGAGGAAATTGTACTACAGTACTTAGTACGAGTATATCCCCTCTCTCTTTAAAGTAAAAGAACAAATATGCAAATTAAATGCCAAAGCAAATTAAAGGTACTTTGTAACTGACATTTTAATTATCTTGTTTGGATATTATTCATTTTATTTATCCTTCTGAATGCAAACAATTCTGGACCTCTGTATAAATATTATCTTCACTGGAAGTCTACAATACCTCTAATAAAAACGTACAATTCCTTGGCTACTAAATCCAGTGAAACTTATTCTAAACATACTGTATTCGTTATAACAACATATTTCTGCATAACACACAAAAGACTTTGGAAAGAGGGGACAGTTTAAAGAAGGCCAATGGAAAGATGTAATTAGAGCTGTGTGGGCTTGGCAAAACCCTCCTGACAAACAAGCTTGAGATTATTTTTGCCAAAGCACTCCAGGCTTACTGAGGTTTCATTACAATGAGGAGAGCTTAATTCTGGTAAGTATCAGATGCAACAGGATGTAATCAAATGAATAAAATAGCCAAATGGGAAAGAAGAAACTGAACCCTACTCACTGTGAGAGTTAGAATACGACAGAAGTGTTTGGCAGTATTAGAACCAATTACAGTTTGTGGAGATTTGTTTGAAAATAGTAAAAACCTAGAGATTAGCTGGTTGAATAATTAATTATGAACAATTTATGTACCACATAAATTGGCAGAGCCCTTTTCTCTCTTTGCATGTTGCCTGTGAATAGATCAGGATTTTCACAACTTTTGCTCATTGTTCAGAATTGTTTGACAACCACTCTATGCACACAATGGAAACATATAGATTGTTCTACAGGAAGCATTCTTTCACATGTTGAAGTTACAACTTGCCGTTTAGGCAGTGTGATAGCTCATCTAAATCACAAGGTGTTTCAGTTCTCTGACTGGATGATTTAACCTTTATAAACAAAAGAAGTCCATAAATAAATCATTCAGGCTTTGATTATCTCAGGGAGAGGGGGGTAGCAGAAAATAAGCAAGATTAGGATCTCTAATACATTTTTAGCTGACACTTTCATAGAAAAAAGCATGTATTTTGCTATGTATACGGGCCCTGAAAAGGACAAGCAGATAGGTGTAGCAGTACCCAACCCGCCAGAGTATGAGCAGCTTCTACAGGAACAGGCCCAGTCTCCAAAGTATCTGACAGAGACCAGAAATGAGCTGGACACTGAAGAATGATGGTTATATGCTTACTGTGAGGTTTACTGACTTACTGCTGTTTCATTAGCAATTGTCTGCCACTGGTCCTCCTCCAGAAGCACCTGGTCCCTTGCAATTTGCTGCTGTTGTGCCTGTTCTGTGACTCTTGCTCCCTCTGCAGGAGTCACTCACTTCCTCCAATGACATTCTCTCCCCCACCCCGCTACCGCCAAAAAAATCTGTTTCCATTTTGCCTGACACAATCTGCTGAAATCAACATGAATTTGTAAAATGTTTCAGCTGACTTGAACCTGTATTTTTCAGAGAAATAAAGTTTCATTTGAAACCATTCACCCCAGCTCTACTCCTAAATCCACATTCAGGCAGTAAAGTAGAAGTTACCTGTCTTTCAAAGGAGCTAAGCAACTGCACTCCTTTGGGTTCCAATGGGACTGTGAGTACATAGCACTTCTGAAAAGTTATCAGGCCATTTCCATTTAGGTGCCTAAACATAACTCAGAGGCTAAATTTAGCTTCAGTGGCTTGAAAATGTTGGGTGGGCTTCTTTTTCTTAGAATATTGCTAAAATGGTTAGTATACCCCCCCACACACACATTCAGATGAGCTTTTAAAAGAGACTAGGATGATGCTTCAAAACCATGTGTTCTTTTTCACCATTATTGTTCAATCCCTAACAGCAGGAAACAATGGAGTGAATAGATTTCCTTGACTCACTCCACATTTCCTCATTATGGGAGCAGGACAACATTTAAACAGTCTCCATATAACAATGTGAATGTGTGATTTCCTGTAGAGCAGTGGTGCCGTACTCAACCTTTAACAGCCTAAGAGCCATTTTGTCATTAAAGGAATGACAAAAAGGTACTGAATAGCCTGAATAATCATTGCAGAAAGCCACAATAATAGTTATAATAATACTTAGCATTTTCTGTTTTCAAAGCACTGCACAAACATCTCCACACAAATCCCCACAACACCCATCTAACAGAGGCAGTAATAACGTCTCCCTGACATCCTTGGATGTCAGAGTGCTTTCTAGCCATTAATAATTTCAGCCTCACTACACTGCTGTGTGGCAGGGAAATATTATCCCCATTTTACAGATAAGGAAACTGAAATACAGACAGGGGGGCTGTTCTCCCTATCCCAGGATCCATGAGCACAAATATGGGGGAGGGGGTCACCAATCTCTTTGATGCCAGCTTTCCTCCCATTCCTCAGAACCGGAGCACTCAGTCTACTGGTCCAGGATCCACAGGTGTGGAAGAGGCAGAGCAGAGGAGGCCAGAGGGCAGAATACACATATCAGTCCCTCTCTATATGTACAGCTGGGACAAGAACAGCATTTCCAGGAAGAGCTGGTCTAAGATTTTCCAACAGAAAAAATTTTAGTCAGAAAATGCTAATCCAATAGAATCTAAATGTTCTGCAGGAAGATGTAGATTTCATCTGAAAAAACAAACAACCTTTCAATGGAAACCAGGCAGGCAGGCTGTGACTGTGGGCACTCACCTCTCATGAGCGCCTCCTGTTGCCTGGATGCAAACCTGTATTCTCTCTCTCTGCTCAGTGTGCTCTCGGCTGTCGCCCTCCAGCTAAGTCACAGAGTCCCAACACATGAAAGTACCCTTTCTGGAGAAAGAAATCCAACAGGGTCTGTCCCTCTGCCCTTGTTAATGTCTTTAACCCCATCTCTGGGCTCAGTCCTCAGCGCCTTCTGTGCTAGTTTTAAGTCTGTGCCTGCTCTGGCATAAAGCAGTGCCCCCAGGGCTTTCTCCCAGGTGACTCTTTGTCCTCAGCGTTTCTCTAGTGTCCTGTTTAAATTCTAGCCCCTTTTTAGGGACTTTAATACTGAGTCTTATCCCCTTCTTGGGGCTGAAGCCACTTCTCCAGCAGCCAACAGTGGGACCCAGGCCCACCCACTACTCTCAGCCCAGAGACCCAACAAATAGCAGCCAAGTGCTGCTTTCTTTAATAGTGGTTGCTGCTGCATTTCCTGGGCTGTTTCTCATGTAGCTCCTTCCTCTTCACCCTTACCTCAGGGCTGAAGTTCTCAACTTCTCTTCTCCCTCATCGAATATTAGTGTCACCAGAACCCATCTTCTGGTTCTCCCTTGAGCTCCAGCAAAGGAGCACCCTTCCTTATTCCTCTGATCACAGCCAGGAACTGACTAGCTCAGCCCTACAACTCCTTTTAACTGAGCATGATGTGCTCTGATTGGCTGCATAGAAGCAGCCAATCTAGGCAGACGTGGAGGACCCCCCCTTCACTGTTCCTTTCCTGGGGCGGGGTGTGGAAAGACTGCAAAGCCTTCAGCAGGGGCCTCAAAGGGCCTGGAAAACCCCATCACACAGGCCCTCCAGGCTACCAGCCTGGTGGGTTACCATTTGTCCAGGCTGCCAGTTTCCAAGTGTCCCTGGCTGGTTCAGCTTTGCTGTGGAGCTGACAAGCCCAGGTAGCCAGGCAGTAGGAACATCTTTGTGTTTCTGAACTAAAATATTTTGGGATTTAGACCCATGTTGATATTTTTGACTCCTTATCATGATTTGGGATGAAAACTAATCTTCAAAAACTCAAAATTCTTTGCAGGATGGAAATTCCACTTCCACTATTAGGGGGCTAGAGATGAAGGCATCAGATTCAGGACCTGGTGATGATGCACATGACTTTAGTGCCTCTGGTCCTGTCTCTCTGTAGGTTAGCAGGATTTAAGGCTATAATCCCTTTCTTTCATGGTGGAAGTGGGGGTAAACCCTGTGCTTCAGTGAAGGGATACAAAGTAAGCAGCACAAGTGAATTTACAGACTTTTCCTCTCCATGGGGTCCCTCCAATGGGAGGTTTTCAATTTGGCTCAGGGAGATGAAGTGATTCAACCTACAGTTATTCAGGAAGTCTGTGGCACTACTGGGAACAGATACTCTGGGATTTCAGGTTTCATTGCAAGTGTTTTGCACAACTCTAATTTTCACTTAATTTATTTATAATTGATTTTTATGTCCTAGTTTTTATTGCCTGCCTGTGAGAGCCTGTCCATCCGCCCGTGAGGTTTTAGACTGAGATTTTGTTTCAGGGGGAACTCACTTCAGCATCAGGGTGTTTTGGAATGCTCCCTTTCTACACTATTCAAGCCTGCAAAGAAAACTGCAAAGATGGCTCTGAAGCATGGTGTGCTACAAGATGACTATTGTGGAGTGTGCGCCGCTGTATGGCACGGTCCAAGTTACATCCTACACATAGGTTGTTTGTTTCATTCTGATACATTAATGTGTTGGGTTTGCATTTCAACCCACCTGAACCAGCCACGTTCATGTCAATTGAACCAAATCTAGTCTTGGGGTGTTTGTGCTCAGCGGTACAAGTCCACACCCCAGCAGCTGGCCTAGAAGAGGTGAGCCTTTCAGGACTCCAGTCATGGCTAGTCATGGGGCATTGTCTGGAGAAGGATCCATTGATCTGGCAACCGGAGCATGATGAACAGAAAGCCATCCCAAAGGAGTGTGGAGTGGGGAAAAGGAATGACAGTAGGAATCAGTCAGTCCACAGATGCCTTCTGCCACCTTGCTGGTTCAGCTGTCAATCTTCGGTTCCTCTTTGCCAGCAAAAGTGCCATGACTACGATCCCCAGTCCAGTGACAAGTGATTTAATTCTCTTCTAGATTTCTTTGCTCCCCCACTAATAAACTCTAATCTTGACCTTCCCTTTCCCCCACTGTCAAACCCTCCAATTTCCCATAAAGCGCAAGTGTCCAGACTGAATTTCTTCCTAGCAGCCAAATCTTACCACCCAAATGCAATCTCCTTCTCTACTGCCACACGCAAAACCCTCAGTTTGACCCCTTCACCACCACCCAGCAACTCATGTTCCCCCGACAGCTAAAATGACAGAAGCCAGTCACCCACATATCTTCTCTGAGTACCTCTCAGCACCCAGAAAGCTGCCCACTCCTTCTGTTCCCCCATCACAAGAGAACTACTTCCTACCTAAACTTTCAAACCCCCTCAAACTCCCCCAATCACTCGATTCAGGTCTGTCAAGTTTCATGCATTCAAAGATATTCACATTCATAAGAGGTAAGTGGGACCCCATCAGGAACAAAGGACTGGATCTATCAAAGCAGATGGCAAAAAGCCAAGATGCTCTGAGAAGGCATTTATCGAGAATGGGCACAAAAGCGGTTCAGGCAGAGGGGAAACAGTTGGCAAAGAGCCTCTTATGTCCCAGATTACTGGAATGCTTCTTAAATCAAGACACTGAGATACAGTTGTGAAATATATAAACAGTGAGTTTTATTGACTACAACTACTTTACATGGGTATCCACAAAGCACTAACTAAACTCCCAAAATTCTGTCCCAATATGCACTGGACTCAGCGGAAAACCTGGGGAGAATTGTTTGGGGACAATCTCTTCCTTGGTTATTGCAAAATGCTGTGCAGGAATCTGGACAGGACAGCCTAAGGATATTACAGCCATCCTGTGAAAGAACATTCTGAAATGCAGGCAGGAGCAAAAGGATATGGTTGACCCCAACGGACCTTGCAATTCAGGACCCCAGTTCTGGAGTCCAGACAGGAAAAGCTAGTAGGAAAGCAACCAACTTCATAATATTGAAAGAGTGAACTGGACAGCTCACTAACTGTGCTAACGTTCCAATACCTGTTGTATAGAGAGACTGTCGGGGGGGGGGTGTACATTATTAGCTGCAAGGATAGGGAAGGTTCAAAAGTGTTTTGGGATAGAAGCATCATAGAATAGAAGGAAAAAATGGTGTGGAGCTGTAAATGCTGTGTGCAGTGACAAATAGTGGAAGGGCAACTGTTTTGTTTTTTTTTGCCGGTGGGGGGGTGTTGCTTCACATTTCCTGCTGTCTTTAAAGAGCCATATCTATCATTTTTCAATCAGCTTGGATACTGCAGGTACCTTTTTTTTTGTGGACCAGAATCTGGGTCCCAGTCAGCATTTCACCCCTAATTCAAATTTTAATGAAAGGAAACATACAAATGCCGCTAAAATTCGAGATATTCTAGGGAAGTCTGTAGAAGGTTTATATATATAAATTACAAGAGATTATTGATTTTTAAAAAGCTTACTTCAACAACCAGCTTTCTATCTCATTCTCTCTCTCTCTCTCATTCATTCATTTCCTTATGTAAAAGAATTTAACCAAAGGAAGCCAGCATTTTAATTCAATTTCTTTTATAAAATATATAATTTTATTTTGTCAAAATGGCTGATTTTATTTTCAGGGTCAGATTTTATTTAAATGTCAGTCCATTAGAAACAAAAACTTGCCATTTTCTGATAAACAAAATCAGCAGGGAAGCATCTTCAAACTGGGAACGTATTTTCCATAGACTTTTGTTCTAGTTGATCTAAATGACAGGTATATTCCACTTTTCCTGCATTTAGTTTTAAAGATTCTGGGTGACATTTTTAACAACAAAACTAGCAATCACACAAGCAACCCCATGACAGGAATATGGAAGAAATAAAATAAAATAAATGTAATCCATTGCTTTCGATCATCAAAGACTGCCAGTATGAGTCATTAACAGAAAACCACTAATTTTCCTCCCTGTGACTATTGTTTGTAGAAATGCTCAACCCCTTGTGATTCAGTCATTTAACTGTTTCTTGGTGCACTGGAAAATAAACCACAAAGAACTCATTTAAAAAAAATAGAATGAAAGTCAATGCAGAGTTTGTTAAAAATATTATAGCTGATGGTTAAAGCTTCACTGAATCACCTTTTAAGCTAAAATCTGATGGTGAGATGACAGCCCCGTAAAAGGAAAATAACTTCTTCAGGTATCAAGGTGCTATATTCTGTTCTTAATTGTACCAGGGTAGCCAAGATCAGAATTTGACCCAATGTGATTTAATTTTAGATTCAGTGGTCCAATTCTGTAGTTGTTTCCTGTTCAGAACTACCCCTTAAGTCTGTAGGTGTTTTGCCTGAAGAAAAGCTGCAAATTCAGGCCCCTTGGACATGTAGATATTTCCAAAGCAGTTTGAGGGAACATACAGCCAGCCTCTCAGGTGATGTAAATTGATGTAACCCCATTGACTTCAATGGAGCTACATTGATTTACACCAGCTGAGGAGCTGGTCCACAGAAGTCACACAGCAATATAAATCATGGATTTCTACTGAGCAGGGTTTTCTGCACTAGCAATGATCATGGTAAATTTATACATAAATTACATTATCAAGTTAATTAAAATATTACATTGTTTATTGGGCTGATGGTGCTGTCATTTAAATAACGGGGGGGAGGAGTTGGAGAAGGGAGATTGCCCCTGATTTAAATGAGACCAGGATTCAGCCCATTAGATATACTGGTTTAAAACTTTGGACTGTGATCCTGCAATTAGATCTGGACAGGAAGACCCATGCACCTCCATGTAGTTCCATTGGCTTCCTAGTGCATTGAAATCACAGTGGTGTAGGTCCTCCCAAATTTTGCAACTATTCCTGAATTACAGTTGAGAAATGAGGCCTGGGTGGCAATGTGGGTAACCTTGTATATCCATAATTAACTGCCCTAATCTGTTTTCTCTTTTTCAGATCAAAAGTGTAAGATGTTCTTGAAACAGACATCAGTGAATATGGCACCGTCCCCATGCTTCCACCCCAACTGCAGAAGAAATTATTGTCCTTACTACTGGCTGCTTTCTCCACATACCCAGCAACACCTCACTCCTATCCGGATTGAAACTCAGCCAACTATCTCTCATTTGTGGCCTAGTCTCTCCTACACTGGGCCAGGTATCAAACAGCATTCTTTACCTGTTTTATAACAGAGGTGAAGCTGAAAATGACTAGACTCAATCAATTTCAGCAGCACTAAGTCAGGACCACTTGCCCAATACAACTATGGTGGTTGCAACACCGAAAGTCTTGACTGGTGATAAGGCTGAAGAGGAGAATGCTCATTATCATGCACTGAAACAGCTCAAGATGTTCACTCTTCACTATAGCCAAATTCACTGTTAACCAGTTCCATTCTCATATTACTAATTTAAGGTAAGTGCATATTGAAATTAAAAAAATAATTAGGGAGTAATTATTTCTTATTCAACTATAATTGAGAGTAAATAAAATGTTTTATAATGGCTGACAAATTATTTTGAGGAATATTAATAAGATGATATATGAATAGATGATTTATGATATATGAATAGATCCTCAGACAAATTCAGAGTGAACCCACCTTAGAAGCCCCTTCCCTGTCCTCTTCAAAGGCTATCCTCATCCCTCCTATCCTGGTGGCTGGCTTCCTCCTCCTCTATGGCCACGCTGGCTTCCTTTCCCTGAGGTTTCCTTCTTAATGCTGATGGCTGGACTTTCTTCTTCATGCTTTTCCATTAACTTATACTCTACTTTCCCAAGGCAGCTCATTCCACCTTCTCAGCTCCCCATTAAATTCTTCAACTGCCTTGCACTGAGAGCTCACCACTCTGCCTTCTTCACACCATTCCTTGGAAGCTAATCCCCTCAACCCCACCTGCTGTGCAGACTTACCTCTTAACACTTCCCCTTTGTCCAATTTATCCTGATGCTATCTTCTGAATCAGTTTGATGGATCTCCTGTTCCCTTTCCTCAAACCCAAATGGACTGCTCTCCCCAACCCCACACCACAACCAGACAGTATTCATCCATAAACTTTAGATGCCGGTGTTGCCAATGCTTTCATAAGGATAGGTGTAGGTTATTAAAATGGGAGTGACCACACTAATATTTCCAAACATGTCCATTGCAAACAAGATTTCTGCAGAAGACTGAGCAGTCTGAGTTTTGAATGGGGCATCTATGTAATTAATATGCTGTGCTCTCTTTCCAATCACTGTATATTCTGACTGCGTACTGAACATTACAGCCCTAATAGAGCACATCCTAGAATACAAAGACCTCTCCTGAAAAGGAAAAAGTATCATTTTTAACTTCAGCAATGTGCTAGAAAAGACCATAGCTGGGGCATATACACTATCAAAGGCACAATTTACAAGATGATAGATGGAATAATATAGAAGAACAAGTGTTCATGATTACTGAATTCTATTAATTCCTTTTTGTAATGAGTTTGTACAATGCCACCATGGGGCTCTTTGTTGATAACTGGGGTCCTTAGGGCTACTACAATAAAAATAAATACTATGTACTGATAAAATATAGGAGATGGCAAAAAAAGAAAAGCAGGTGGTTCCTCATAAGAAAGATACCTGAGTGATGTCCAGAGACAAGGAGAAATTTCATTTTAGATCATCACAGCTGGTAGCTGTGAGCGTTAAAAATTACTTCTCCACCGTCAGTTAAGAGAAAACTTTACGATTTCAAGCAGAATTAGGAAAGTAACCCTGGCATAGTCATAAAGGACAGCTAGGTATGTCATTACGCAAAAGGCGAACCAGAGAAATCCTTTACTGGCCTAGGAGCAACACATCGCAGATATGGTTTTCAAATAAATTTGTGCCTGATTATCCCAGGAAAAAAATTGCCCCTAAGCATCTATGCATTCTGTTGTCCTCTACTGGATGGAATGCCAACTACGTCACTTTCTT
This sequence comes from Caretta caretta, assembly GCF_965140235.1. Lineage (NCBI taxonomy): Eukaryota > Metazoa > Chordata > Testudines > Cheloniidae > Caretta > Caretta caretta. The sequence goes on from NC_134216.1 coordinate 25,223,300, forward strand.
CAATATGGCTTACAAAAAGCATATAAGGCTTAACACTACTGCTGCTAATACTACAGTCTCCTTCAACTAACAGGTAGATGCCTGTGTTTTTGGAGATGAAGTTCCTGGATTCATCCCTAGGATACTGCTTGTGGCCACCCATCTGTAACAAGGATAACCTTCCGATCTGAATATTTGAATTAATTCAACTAATGTTTGAAACAGTTAGCTGTTTTACTGCCTCTAACATTCAATTTTTTAAAGGAATTAGGATAGATTTATTTCATTTATAGGTTTTTTTTTCTATTTAATGATTTGTTAGTTTTTTACAGGCTAATTTACTGACCCACATAAGATTAATTGCACAGTCTTGTAGGACAGGGGACAGACAATTCATTAATAAGTAATAAAACTAAGCAATTGAAAAACAAGTGAATTGTGACATATGCATGGAATCCCCACTCTATTAATGAATGTATGTTTTGTTGCAATTTGTTGCAAGGATTAAAGTAATATCAGCTCTGTGACTGAACACAAGTATATATTTAAAATAAGGGGGTTGGCTAAATCCATGACTGAGAACAGCAGAGCACATATATTTTACAACAAGAATGGAAACCTGAAGCCAGAGAATTACAACCTTCCTCCTTTGGGCTGCATTATTCCATTCCAAGGATAACTCTTGAAGTTAAAAATGTGAAGTTCCTTTTTATAGTGTTTGAATGGTCTGAACATCTTTTGCCCTTGTTTTCTCAACAGCAATTGTGCTTCTGTGTCTGCAGGAGGAGGATTATACTGCATCTGGTGAAGGAAATTAAGGATTAACATGTGCATTATGTAGGAGAAACATTACAGGAAAACTGTCATTTGTATTTTACAAGGAATTAATCCTTTTAAGTCTTTTAGGACTAAAAGAACTCCTTAGTTTTCTTTCTTTTCCCTGTTCGAATGCCCAGGGAATTCTTATTCCAGCATTTTTAAAAATAACTCTACTACATGAATTACTAGAAAGCATACTGTAGGAACCTCTCCCACAGTGACTGGATGTGATGGGGTCTACAGGCCATATGGCGAACAAGGTCAGGGAATAGAGCAATATTGAGCTAGAGGTGCCCCACCCCTCAACAGGTGCAAGGCATGTTCCCAGTGGAGGAACAGTTTAAAAGGACACTGGCAGCCCAAGAAGGGGAAAATGAGCTGCGTGTAGCATCAGGAAGCAAGGCTGATGCTAAGTGCAGTGCAGGAAGTGGCAAAAGTTTTGTGAAGGCTGCTCTAGCAGCACAGACTTTGGGAGCTGAATGCCCTGAGAGACAGACTGACTAAACTGGACATTAATGTTATGTCTACATTTCAATTAAAACCCCCCGGCTGGCCCATGCCACATGACTCATGCTTGCGGGGCTTGAGCTGCTGGGCTGTTTAACTGAAGTGAAGGCTTCCGGCCTCAGCTGGAGCCCAGGCTCTAGGACCATGTGTGGTGGAAGGGTCCCAGAGCTCGGGTTGCAGCCTGAGACTGAAAGTCCACGCTGAAATTAAACAGCCCCTTAACCTGAACCCCACAAGCCCAAGTCAGCTGGCATGGGCCAGCCGGGGAGGTTTTAATTGAAGTGTAGGCACCCTGAGAATCTGCTAAACCAGTTACCATGCCCCAAACTGAGGAGCTCCAGACAAGTAGGAAGTGACCCAGTGAGTAACATAATTTGGGGTAGCTCAGTAAGTGGGATCCCCTATGGACAGGACCAGGTGCAATGGTTGGGCCTGCAGCCACCAGTTTGCCTCCCCCCAGCTCCTTTGTAGTGACTGATCTCTGGAAGCAGCAATTGGAGCATGAGGAGGTGATAGAGGCTACAGCCAGGACCCTCTCTGGGACAACTAGAGTGGCAGAAACCATACGACCATGAGCTGACCAGTAGGCCAGCTGGTCACCAGACCTTCCTGCTACACTGGGGCATAGACTACTGTGGGACCTAATAGGTATTTACCGTATTTAGGTTTTATAGTGCCCAGCTTCTCTTTCAATTACCTCAGTCTTGGATTCTCAGTGTTCAGATTCAAGCTCTAGAGTATGCCAGAGACACATGGCCAAAATCTACCATAGAGTTACACTAGTTGTATGCCCAGTGTACAAGATCAAAATTTGACCCATTTACTATTACTGGTGCTACTATTACCATCACTAGTCCTAGATGGAGTGCTACTTAAACCATTTCCTAACCTCTAACGGCTTATTGGCTTTGTCTCTGCATATCAAACATAGGCACAGTACTTTTGTGTCCACAATATGTACCCAAATAGAATGAGTTGGAAGACACCTGAATATAAGTCTGAGAGCTGTGCTTAAAATGTTGAAGAAATCTGTGCTTACTCTACACATTCTAGACCTCCACCTACAGTCCCTTCCCCACCCACAATTTCTCCTGACCTCTGTGGCAGTTACAAACTGGAAATTCTGCAGGCTCAGGCCCATCCAGTATAAAAACAATACTAAGAGGCTGTGTTTGAGGATTTTCACCTTTCTCCCCGCATACTGTCTTATTTGGAATGAAACAGAAAAGAGAAGAGGAGCTTCCAAAACAGTACAGCAATAGTATACCTACACACACACACCCCATTTAAAAAGCTAGAAAAAGCATGGATTTGGGAATAAGACCAGATGGAGAGGACCTATGTCCTGCCTCAGACTCCAACCAGTCTTGTAGAGAGACACAAAGTAAATAACAGTATCAGAGGGTAACCATGTTAGTCTGTATCCAAAAAAACAATGAGGAGTCCAGTGGCACCTTAAAGACTAGGAGTCTTTAGTCTTTAAGGTGCCACTGGACTCCTCATTGTTAAAGTAAATAATATTTTTGAAGTTTACATCTCTCTCCTCTCTTGACACGCCCTCTCTCAAATGCACACAGATACATTTGAAGAGAAAACGTGAGTCCTCAACCTTGATGGTCCTCCACTCAAAGGGTCCCACTTAGAAAATTAGTCTGACTACAGCCCAGAAGAACTAGTTTTCCAAGTCTGGAGCCTGTGGGAAGGGAGAGAAAGGGTTGAGTAGCTAAGCAACTGATCATCTGATATAGGGGTTGAAGCTGCTATGGTGGGATCATCTGAGAAAGAAGAACAGAACTCAGTTTAAGATCTGGATCTTGAGTCTGATCTCTCTCTCACTGGCCATCCACTGGCTGACAGCAGGAAGACTGAGCAGCAGGAGTGGAGTGCAACAAGATCCTAAGCTCAGAAAACCCAAAAGGCTCTTAGGACTTGTCTACACAAACAATTAGTTTGTGGCAAACTGGGGTGTGAATCTACTCCACACTAGGCTGCCATGGGCTAACGGTGGCTGTGTGGAATCTTCTGACATGCATTAACAATATATTGTTTTAACTATTTTAACACAAATCTTGAAGAAATAACTAAACTGGAGTAGCCATGTAGGCAGAGCTCTGGGAAGGGAGTGCTTACTCTGTTGGGGAGACCTGGAGGTCTGCACTTATCTTGGGGCTTAGGGCAACTGGAATTGGGCATCCCATATCCCAGGAGGTCTGGCAGAGGGTCTGTACCCCAGTAATATGCACAGAGAGGCCAGACTTTGGAACCTTGGCTGGGTGCTGCTAAGAATCAGTAGGCTTGGAACATGTGGAATCCAGAGGTGGGTCCAATACAGCAGCCTGATGTCAGAGCAGAAGCATAACTCAGCCTGGGCTATAACAATACTAATAAGAAACTAACCAAGATATTATACAAACCATTACACTTATTGCATTCAACAGGGAAAAACTACAGACAACAAGTAATCTAGCTTTTGTGGAAAGGGCAACAAGTTATTTGCGCATAAAAAACAGTCATCCAGTTACTGAGGGAAGCACTGGTGTCATATACATTCATACTTAATCTTTACATCAAAAGGCTTTACGAAATACTTGTCTTGGGTAATTAAAGTGTAAGCTATAAAGCTAGAACACTGTACTACCAAAGGCATGAAATTCAACAGTTCTTCTCCCCCAACTCCACCTCCACCCCAAGATGAATATCCTGTTCATGTAACTTGGGTTTTTTTGGCGTAAGTATTCAACAAAATGTTACTCATCATAAAGAGCAGTGACATCTATATCTGTGGGGGAAATATGGTTCAAGTCAGCTTTCATATTTAAATATTAGTTGTAAATTCAAATTCAATTTCAAATGATCAGTGTATGTGACACTAACATCATCAAGGTAAACTTGGGGATTTCTGAATTCTATATTGAAGAGAACTGTATGACACAAAACTAATTAGGGAAACTCAAAGTGAATTTATTTAGCATTCTCTTGTATGTAGTTAACTTAAAAGTAATGGATTCAATTTCCTACAGAAAAGTGTGGCTACATAATGTTGAACAAAATCTATCAGAAATCAGACGAAGAATGTTGTCTGTCTCTCTCTCTCAAAACTAAAAATGTTTAAGCCATAATGAAAAAATATAATTAATGTTATACATTCTCCACTTGGAAAAGAGTGACACTTTAGTATCATGCTTCACATATGAAACAAAAATCAGATATAATGTAGAGAAAAATAAAACAGGCAAACATTATCCATTGCCTCTACTGAGAAAAATGAACCTGATTCTCAGTCATAGAACACTTAAGACCAGAAGGGACCACCAGATCAGTCCAACCTTCTGTATATCATAGGCCGCTAAATATTACCCGGCCACTTCAACACTGAAGCCAATAACCAGAATTAGAGCAAAGTATTATAACCCTCTGGAGATTAAACTATTGTGTACCACTGGTAGAGGGACTGAGGTGCACCAATACCCAAGATCCCTGCAATTGCAGGAAATTAATTGTTTCAGAGGAAGGTGAAAAACCCAGAGGTCCCTACCAATCTGGCCTAGGTGAAGTTTCCTTCCCAACACCAAATATGGTGATTAGTTAGACCCTGAGCATGTGACCAAGAACCAGCCAGCCAAGAACCTAAGAAAATTCTCAGTAGCATCTCAGAGCACCAACCTGGTCTGTCTCATGTCCCATATTCAGCCATGCCCATCTCCGACTCATCCGGGGAAGAAAAAAAAATACCATGCACCCAAAGAATATACTGGGGGGATAATTCCCTTCCTGACCCTCTACAGGTGACCACCTGAATCCTTGAAGCATGAAATTTTAGGAACATAAGACATGAACCAGAAGGGAACCCTAGTGTTAGGATATAGATGTTCAGGCCTGTCTGTAAAGGCCTATACTCTAAGAATTTAGGTGTATTCTTATCACTTAGCTAGTTAAAGAGGTATAAAAGAAAGAATCAAAATCACTGTCTGCCAGTGTAAGGTCCTTCTCTTACTGTGACAGTCTGAGGCCCTGTGCTTAGGCTAAGGCCTTTGGCTAAGCAACAAAGGCAGCCATAAGCTGGGAAGCGACCGGTCACATCCTCACATTCCAAACTAATCACATTGAAATAAGGTGCTATTGGGCTGTTAGGAATACAATCGTGTCCTGATAATGCCTATCACCTCCAGAGAAAGGGAAGTGCCTAGAAGATGTAAAAGGAAACTTAGTTTGATAGCATCCTGTCTAGCTAGAACTCACTTATCAATAGCTGGGATGTGAAATTCTCACTTCTGTATTGTTTTGTCATTATAGTTCCCCTTTGCTATTGTTTGTCTGTTTAATCTCTGTCTGGTTCTGTGATTGTTCCTGTCTGCTGTATAATTAATTTTGCTGGGTGTAAACTAATTAAGGTGGTGGGATATAATTGGTTACATAATCATGTTACAATATGTTAGGATTGGTTAGTTAAATTTCAGGAAAATGATTGGTTAAGGTATAGCTAAGCAGAACTCAAGATTTACTATATAGTCTGCAGTCAATCAGGAAGTGGGTGGGTGTGTGTGGAGGAAATGGGAACAGGGAATGGGGGTGGGGAAATTGGAATCATGCTTAGCTAAAGGGGGAAATGGGAACAGGGACACAGGTAGGGCTCTGTGGTGTCAGAGCTGGGAAGGGGGACACGAAGGAAGAAAACTGGAATCATGCTTGCTGGAAGTTCACCCCATTAAACATCGAATTGTTTGCACCTTTGGACTTCGGGTATTGTTGCTCTCTGTTCATGCGAGAAGGACCAGGGAAGTAAGTGGGTGAAGGAACAAGCCCCCTAACACCTAGGGTTGTAGAGTGCCGCCATGCACTATCACAGATAACCCTGTCTTAAAATCCCACATGCAAATGTATCAAGCTGTATCAGGAAACTAATTAGGTTGTTTGTCCTGAATGTACTTTACAAAGGGCCAATTTCTGCTCCTTTCGAAATCAATGGTCAAACTGAAGTAGAAATAAGATCAAGCCCAAAGACATAATACATTAACAAACTGTTGTTCACCAAATCATGCACAGATCTGGATTATGTTTCATGACAATATTAAGAATGTGCAAAAGGAATTCATTTTAGTAACAACTAATAATTTTATATACCTAACAAACATTTTTTTCAGTTAACTGTGGTCTCTTATTTTCAGGACATCATTAATGTGCTCACAGCTGTAAAATGGTAGAAGAGCAACCTCCTTGTCCAAAGGAGCTTACAATTAAAATCAGACCAGTTCTCCAATGACATCTCACTCTCCCTTCGTTACGACCAAGTCAGAATAGGTTCTCACAGGATTTTGAAATTTCCTCTTAAAATCCCAGCTAAAAATCATGAAGTGTAACTGATTTTTTTTGTTTTTCAAAAGCAATACTGAGTTTAAAAGAAAAAGTTCAGCCTCTAATGTTCTCTGAACCAATTTTTCACCTTAAATTACCAGCCTATGAATCTGAAAGTTTCTGCTAAAAAAAAGCAAGATTAAAAATTCACAGGACTAGTTTCATAATCCAGGACTGAGCCTGGCATACCATGGTTTCCTAGGAACATTATGTGAATTTAATAGGCTTTCTTCAAAATCTTTGTACAGAACAGTGAGCTTTTGGCTCGGCGTTGAAGATGTCCTCCAGTAAGGCAAGTTCAGACATGCACCTATCACAGATGTAGCTTCTTATAGGTTGCAAATCCAGTGCTTTTACTGACCTATGAAGAAAAACTAGATACCAAAGCTGGAACTAGAACAATCTTCCTGTTTCAATGTCAAACCTTTTATGAAGGTGGTCTGATCTTGTACTCTTTCTGGAATCAGTTTTTAGATTTCCAAAATAAGATATAAAGGAAATCAGTCTTGAACTCACAGACACCTAATGAGACTGAGCCTGTTGTCCTTATCCAGCCAAATCACATACCAAATTCAGTGAAATCTTCCCTAAAGTTCAGATCTATTTACTTATGCCCAACCTAAAGTCAAGCCCTTTGGATGATGCCACAATTGCTTCCCATGGAAGTAAACCATAATGTCACAAACAGAAGAATTATTACATCAAATGGGATAAAAATAAGGGCAAAAAAAGTACAGGTAAAAATGTATATGGAATGTTTACCGATGTGTCAGTGACTTTTTAATGTTTGAAAAAAATATCATAAACGGGTTTGTAAGTATATATTATTTCCAGCATTTATACTTGGTCATTTTAATACTTTCTTCAAAGCTGTAACATAACCATAATAGAATATAAATACTTTATAAGACATCTGTTGTCACCTATTTATCTTTCATAACATGTAGCAAAAGCATTATGAAACTGTTATTAAACATTTGTAGGTAATGTTTTGTTACTACTACTACTGTGCATTCTAAATACATTGTTAATCTTCTGTAAATCATTGACAGGTAACCTGATTGTTTCAGAGAGTTTCAGGGGAACAGCCCCCCAAAAAGGAAAACCTGAATTGTAACAATAAAACATGGGGATGGGAGAGGAGAAGGGGAGATGGCAAAAAAATGTAAGTACATCAGAAGCAGGAAGCTTGCAAAACAAACAGTGGAGCCACTGGACAATTGAGTGCCAAAGGAGCACTCAAGGAAGACCAGGTTGTTGTAGAGAAGCTAAATGAATTCTTTGCATCAGTCTTCACTGCAGAGCATGATTCCCACACCTGAGCAATTATTTTTAGGTGACAAATCTGTGGAACTATCCCTGATTAAGGTGTCAATGGGGGGGGGGGGTGGAACAAATTGATAATTTAAACAGTAATCAGTCACCAGGCCCAGATGGCATTCACCCAAGAGTTCTGAAGGAACTCAAATATGAAATTGCAGAACTATTAACTATGGTATATAACCTATTGCTTAAATCAGCTTGTGTCGAGGGGCAGCTGGGCCCCTCTTGCTTCTGCCCCTGCTGCCCTCACAAACCAGCCAAGGAAGCTTCAGGTTGATGCAATCACCAGTGCACTTTATTTGTAGCTATTTCCCACTACCCCCTTACTATCTATATACAAGTTTGTTTCACAGCCAGGCTTTATAAGCAGCAAACCAGAGCCAGCCAGCCAGCCCTCTCTGCCTCAGGCCTCTCCCCCTGGGCTTCCTTCCTCCCACCCACCCCTTTTATAGCCCCTGGCTAATTAGGCTGGCAGCTGTTGATAGTTGCCAGGCCTCTTCAGCCAGCTACAATCTACCCCCTTTAATTGGGGCTGATGTGGCAGGGGGCTGGTTAAGCACTCCTTACCCAGAACCCTGTCACACAGCTTCTGACCCAGATGACTGGTGGATAGCTAATGTGAAGCTGATTTTTTAAAAATGCTCAAGAGGAGATCCTGGCAATTACAGGGCAGTAAGCCTACCTTCAGTACCAGGCAAATTGCTTGAAATTATAGTAAAGAACAGAATCATCAGACATATAGATGTACACGATTTGTTGGGGAAAACTCAACCCAGCTTTTATAAAGGGAAATCATGCCACACCAATCTATTAGAATTCTTTGAGGGGGTCAAAACATACGTGGACAAAGTAGTTCAGTGGATATAGTATACTTAGAATTTCAGAAAGTCTTTGACAAGATCCCTCATCAAGCACTTAAGCAAACTAGGCAGTGATAGATTAAAAGGGAAGGTCCTCTCATGGATCAGTAGCTGGTTAAAAGATAGGAAACACATGGCAGGAAAAAAATATCATTGGTTTTCACAATGGAGAGAAGTAAATAGCATGGTCCCACAAGGATCTCTACAAGGGCTTGTGCTGTTCAGCATACTCATAAATGATCTGTTAAAAGGGGTAAACGCTGCTGTGGCAAAGTTTGCAGATCACACAAAATTACTCATGATAGTTGTGTCCAAAAGCAGAGTGCAAAAGATTACAAAGGGGTTGCACAAATCTGGATGACTGGGAAACAAAATGGCAGATGCAATTCAATGTTGATAAATGCAAAGTAATGCACATTGGAAAACATAATCCCAACTTCACATACAAAATGATAGGGTCTAAATTAGCTGTTTCCACTCAAGAACAAGATCTTGGAGTCATCGTGGATAATTGTCTAAAAACATCCATTCAATGTGCTGTGGCAGTCAAAAAAGCTAACAGAAGGATAGAAACCATTAGAAAAGGAATGGATAAATCAGAAAATATCATAATGCCACTATATTAATTGATAGTATGCCCACACCTTGAATGTTGCATGCAGTTGTGGTTGTCCCAACACAAAAGAGATACATTTAAATTGGAAAAGGCAGAGAGAAGGGCAATGAAAGTGTTTAGGAGTATGGAACAGCTTCCATTTGACGGGAGATTGAAAAGACTATGACAACTAAGGGGGGATATGATAGAGGTCTATAAGATCACGAATGGTGTGGAGAAAGTGAATAAGGAAGTGTTATTTATCCCTTCACATAATACAAGAACCAGGCTTTACCCAACGAAATTAATGGGCAGCAGATTTAAAACAAAGATAATGAAGTATTTCTTCATATAATGCATAGTCAACCTGTGAAATTCATTGTCATGGAATGCTGTAAAGGCCAAAACTATAGCTCGGTTCAACATAAAAAATGAGACGTTCATGGAGGATACTTCCATCAGTGGCTATTAGCCAAGATAGCCAGGGACAAAACCCAATGCTCTGAGTGTCCCTAAATCTCTGACTACTGAAAGCTGGGACTGGATGACAGGCGATGATGACTAGATAAATTGCTCTATCCTGTTGACTCCCTCTGAAGCATCTGGCACTGGCCACTCTTGGAAGACAGGATACTGGGCTAGATGAACCATTAGTGTGACCCAGTATGGCCATTCTTATGTTAAACAGGAGTCAAATTCAACACTCACTTGCTTAGATCAGAGCTTAATTTTTCAGGACAAGTCTGGTTCTCCACTCTGAAAAAAAATTGATGCAAAGTGCAACTCCATTGATTTCCTGGGATTCAAGCACAGAAGAGTAATAATTTTAGGTACAAACTCCTTTGATTTGAAAATAAAGAGAGACAGAGTAATGCCTATATTACAACTTCTCAAAGAGCACAATATGAATTTGCAAATATTTACATGAACAAAAAATCAACCCATCTCTTTTGACATCTTATGCAGATGTCATCAACCCATCTCTTCCCTTTATTTTCTTTGAGGTGACTAGCACCTTGTGTGGCACTATGATGGAGTGGTCCTGCACTCAGACAAACATTTTGTCCTTTGAACTGTGGATTGTCTGCCTATAGATTTGGCACTGCATCAGTTGATGTTCAAAGGGTCTATATGAAACCAGTCCAGAACTTTTAAAAAAAAACATGAAAGATTATGTTCTACAGAAACTGAAGGGGCCTCCAAAGCAGTGTTTACCACCATAAACTTGTTCATTATTCCTCTTGCCTATTCTGCATTCTCTACTTCTATTTTGAAGAGCTAAGCTGATGTTTTGTGGTGATGTCTTGAAACCAGGACAAGCTCAGAAGTGAGGATATTTCAAGCTGAACCCAGGAACTGCCTCCATCAGCACTGGTTTGGTTTTGGTGACTTTCTTGGTACGGAAATATTATAATTATGGAAGACTGAAAAATTCCAAAGCATGTCTACAAACGAATGCCATTGGGCACCAAAAGCTTCAGTGGTGTGTTAAGATCGCCAGTAACAGACATGAATATACAATCAGATGAATTTAAACACCTTGCCAAACATCAATCTTGATTTTTCAAGGCCATTTCCCTTTGGGATTTGCCATGATGATGATTCCCCACAGTGTAATGTATGGATGTTGTCGTTTTATAATCTTAGTTACTTTATTGTTACTGTTGATTTTTGAAATCAATAGTAATTTAAAACAATAAAAAAAGAAATTAGACCAAATATGGTGTCAGCATTAGACTTTAGCTTATGTTTACATGTTTTATTCAGACAAATTTTAAAACAGCAATCACACGCCTCATAAAAACAAAAATATACTACATTAAATGACAAACAAAATACAAAAGTTAGAAAATTAACTGGATAAAAGTTTGACTGGGATAAATTAACAATTGATTCAGAATGAGCGAACACTTGAAAAAAATAAAAGTTTGAGCACCATAAGTTATTAGTGGCTGAGGAATAGACTTTTCCCCTTCTCCGCACCCCATCAATTTCAGATGATATGGAAGGATTTTGATTTCCAAATGAATGGTTCTCCCCAGTTCTAATTTACATGCTAGATAGCTCCCAGCCACCATGGGCGGCCCTTGAAGCTCCAAGCCGCCATGGTGGTGCATGCTGGACCCCTCCTGTCTTCCCCATTGGAGCTCAGGCTCTCTTCCTCTCTCCCACTCCACTCAAGATTCAGTCCTCCCCACCCCCATCAGCTCTATTTTGTCACAGTTATTTTCAGTAAAAGTCAGGGGCTTCCATGAATTTTTGTTTATTGCCTGTGACCTGTCGTTGGCTTTTACTAAAAATAACAGTGACAAAATCTTAACCTTAGTAATAGGTAAATTAGAAAATGGAGATAGTGGCATTAATGCCCTTTAGCAGTAGTTCCAATTATAACACTTATTTCAGGAATGCCTGTTGGATTACGCTACCCATAATTGTTAGAAGGATGTTGGTTGTGCCGGAGTTTAGAAGAATCAACCAGCAAAAAAAACCAGCAAGTTTTGGCCTCGCTCCTTACAATAAAATAAATCCCACAATTGTATAATGCCTAACAATATGTCATAGCAAAACAAAAGTGAAACACAATATTGCCATATTGAACCATTTTTGTTTGCCTTATTAGTCAGGGCATATGTTATTACTAATCATTTCTAAATTAACATAGATTTCAGAAAGTTCTTTCTATGTCTCACTGCTTACAAGAACTGGGTGAATTATTCATATTGAATAAATTATTAAACAAATATAGCCCCTTTTTCTGTTTACAAATTATCTGTGAACAGACGTTGGGCTTTTACCATTCTATCATTTCATCTATATATACTTAATTCAAACATATTTCAGTCTATAGTTATCTTTCACTATTCAGAACACATTATTTGTGATTGGTCACCTAAGTCATACAGCATTGCTTCTGTTCCATGATTGGGTGAATTCCAAACCCACAAAGAGCTTTTATTATGGCTGTAACAACACTTCCAACACAAATACTCCTGCAAATACATATTTTGCAACACTCTCCTTTCTTTTCTCAAGCATTCTAAGGATCAAAATTTTGCTCTCAATATTTGCAAAAGGGTTATGAACTTCAGGCCCTCAGCATCTTTTGCTCTACTTTTGTCTCTCAGCTGCCCCTTGGAGAATTGACCAATTTCAGCCTTTGCAACTCACCCATCACTGATGTGTGTCCCACAATCCTCACTATTCTAGACTGTATCAAGGGTGAGTGCCCTGAGTCTCCAGACTACTTTACCTGTCAGGTCCCTAAGGCTGATACTATTTGGGTCTTTATCTTTCCTGGGAAATAGAAGACCTGGGCTAATCTTTCTAAACAGACAGCAGACTTCTTAGTAAACCGGATTGTATTTGAATATTGAAAGCAGGTAAAATTGATTAAAAAATTAAACATATTTTAGGTTTATTTTTCCCAAATATTAGCTATGTAGGTTGTTAGATTTGGTTACAGAAAGAGAAAAATAAGCTTATTACATTCCTTTAGAAGCAAACATCACTTTGTGGCCCTTCTGGCCTTAGGTGACAACCTATCATGCTGTTCTCTTAGCCTCTTTCTTTTGTCTCCCCTTCTCCCTTTAAAAAGGCCTCCTCCTTCCGGCTTTCCAGAGAAGACTAAACCAGAAGTAATTAACACACTCACAATGGCCTTTGTGTGTTGTAGAGGCTTTCACCTAGAGAAAGCCCATATTCCATGTCCCATATTCCACCCGCTCCTGACTGTCAACCCTTCTGAGATATAATCTCTAAGCATATTCTTTGTCTCATACATATTTCTGGGGCATCAAGTACCTTCAGTTTCAGCCCAGTCTAGCTCTTAGAAGCTCTGACATAAGCCATCCAGGCTCTAATATCACTTTTTAACAGCTTTAGTCAAAGCCTGATTGTTCCATACCAGAGGTGGTCTCCTCTATGGGGCTGGGTTGTCTGCAATAGATTCACACCCCATCCCTATTCACCCAGAACTGTAAAATACTCTTGAAAAATGAAATTTATAATTTACACTTGCGTTACAGATCTCAACAATAATCAACAAAGGGTCCCTTATTAAATCACAAATACCATTCCACCCCCACGCCAAACAAATACATTAAAATACTCCTTTCATAAGCACTTCAGGGGAGGAACTCTGTCTGCCTCTATGTTTGAAAATTACCTAGCACTCTGTGGCACTACCGAAATACAAAATAATAATATGCAGACTTTTTGAATGCACTTCTCCTTCATAAAGCATCTGGTTTCACAGTTCATTAGTAGTTTCTTTTTCTGTTATGGGTTTCTAGATAACTTTATATGTGCTATCTACAGCCAGTGGTAAATTGGTATCTCCAAATTTACAATTTGAACAGTTTTCTAAAACAAAGGCTGACAATCTTGAGACTGCATACCTCAAATAATACAGCCCTCTCTCATTTTCTCAGTTATTTTAAGTGGTTTCCTATGTGCAAGAAACTGGTGCTTTCATTACTCTTCTACCACACAGTTGCTTTGCATGCTATCTTTCTAACCATTTCCTTGATATTTCTGGTACAGTCTTACCATCTTCCTTTCAAATCTCATCAAATGTTCATTGCTACCTACTGCATTCGACACTGGTTTTATGGAGATGATGCTAAACTATATATTTCTGTTGGTGCACTCTCTCTAATCTGTCTGTCCGTCCTGACTGTTAGTACCCAGTTATACCATAGAATTTTGCTACCGAAAGCCTGAAGTTCTCCCTCACCGTTAAGCAGGTTTTCCTGACCTTATATAAATTCTTGTAGCTCTTTTCTGAACCCTTGTCAATTTCTAAAACTGTGGACACAAAAAAATGGACACTATTCCAGTAATGGTCTCACTAATGCCATATACAGTGGTAATAACACCTCCTTACTTCTACTGGATTTTCCTCTACTTACACATCCAAGGACTGCATTTGCTTTACTGCACCAAAGTAGGAACTCATGGTTGATTATCCATCATAATCCTTAATTTCCATTCACAGTTACTACTTCCAGGACACAGTTCGCCATCCATTAAGCCTGACCTACGCTCGTGGTTCATAGTCACATTACCTTATATTTGACTGTATTAAAATTGGATCTAGTTGGAAACCTGTTTGAAAAGTTTTCCATTGGAAAATGCCAGTTCATTGAAATTGAAATGTTCTCTGGACACTTGCCTGGTTTCCTGCCAACTTGTCCAGCCATCTCCTCAGCGGCCTGCCTGGTGAGCTTCAGAGGATCCTAGGTTTCCCAACAGCCCAGGATCCTTGGGCTTCCTTACTCCTGGGTCCTTCACAGCCCTGGCTCAGCTGCTCAGCAGCCCAAATTACATGGACTCCCAGGCGCCGTCTCTCATCAATGAAATTCTGGAATTCTTGTTGGCCAAGAACAGATCCCAGCGAAACCCCATTTGGGTGATGATTCTCAATTTACAATTATCATAGAATCATAGAATATCAGGGTTGGAAGAGACCTCAGGAGGTCATCTAGTCCAATCCCCTGCTCAAAGCAGGACCGATCCCCAATTAAATCATCCCAGCCAGGGCTTTGTCAAGCCTGACCTTAAAAACTTCTAAGGAAGGAGATTCCACCACCTCCCTAGGTAACACATTCCAGTGTTTCACCACCCTCCTAGTGAAAAAGTTCTTCCTAATATCCAACCTAAATCTCCCCCACTGCAACTTGAGACCATTACTCCTTGTCCTGTCATCCGCTACCACTGAGAATAGTCTAGATCCATCCTCTTTGGAACCACCTTTCAGGTAGTTGAAAGCAACTATCAAATCCCCCCTCGTTCTTTTCTTCTGTAGACTAAACAATCCCAGTTCCCTCAGCCTCTCCTCATAAGTCATGTATTCCAGTCCCCTAATCATTTTTGTTGCCCTTCGCTGGACTCTCTCCAATTTTTCCACATCCTTCTTGTAGTGTGCGGCCTGTCATAAATATAAAGGGAAGGGTAAACCCCTTTGAAATCCCTCCTGGCCAGGGGAAAGCTCCTCTCACCTGTAAAGGGTTAAGAAGCTAAAGGTAACCTCGCTGGCACCTGACCAAAATGACCAATGAGGAGACAAGATACTTTCAAAAGCTGGGAGGAGGGAGAGGAACAAAGGGTCTGTGTCTGTCTGTAGTCGTCTTGGCCAGGGACAGAACAGGAATGGAGGCTTAGAACTTTTAGTAAGTAATCTAGCTAGGTATGTGTTAGATTATGATTTCTTTAAATGGCTGAGAAAAGAATTGTGCTGAATAGAATAACTATTTCTGTCTGTATATCTTTTTGTAACTTAAGGTTTTGCCTAGAGGGGTTCTCTATGTTTTTGAATCTAATTACCCTGTAAGATATCTACCATCCTGATTTTACAGGGGGGATTTCTTTATTTCTATTTACTGCTATTTTTTATTAAAAGTCTTCTTGTAAAAAACTGAATGCTTTTTCATTGTTCTCAGATCCAAGGGTTTGGGTGTGTGGTCACCTATGCAAATTGGTGAGGCTTTTTATCCAACATTCCCCAGGAAAGGGGGGGTGCAAGTGTTGGGAGGATTGTTCATTGTTCTTAAGATCCAAGGGTCTGGGTCTGTAGTCACCTAGGCAAATTGGTGAGGCTTTTTACCAAACCTTGTCCAGGAAGTGGGGTGCAAGGTTTTGGGAAGTATTTTGGGGGGAAAGACGCGTCCAAACAGCTCTTCCCCAGTAACCAGTATTAGTTTGGTGGTGGTAGCGGCCATTCCAAGGATAACGGGTGTAATATCTTGTACCTTGGGGAAGTTTTGACCTAAGCTGGTAAAGATAAGCTTAGGAGGTTTTTCATGCAGGTCCCCACATCTGTACCCTAGAGTTCAGAGTGGGGGAGGAACCTTGACAGGGCCTAAAACTGGACACAGTACTCCAGATGAGGCCTCACCAATGTCAAATAGAGGGGAACGATCATGTCCTTCGATCTGCTGGCAATGCCCCTACTTATACATCCCAAAATGCCATTGGCCTTCTTGGCAACAAGGGCACACTGTTGACTCATATCCAGCTTCTCGTCCACTGTAACCCCTAGGTCCTTTTCTGCAGAACTGCTGCCAAGCCATTCGGTCCCTAGTCTGTAGCGGTGCATTGGATTCTTCCGTCCTAAGTGCAGGACTCTGCACTTGTCCTTGTTGAACCTCATCAGATTTCTTTTGGCCCAATCCCCCAATTTGTCTAGGTCCCTCTGTATCCTATCCCTACCCTCCACCGTATCTACCACTCCTTCCAGTTTAGTGTCTTCTGCAAATTTACTGAGGGTGCAATCCACACCATCCTCCAGATCATTTATGAAGATATTGAAAAAAACCAGCCCCAGGACCAACCCTTGGGGCACTCCGCTTGATACTGGCTGCCAACTAGACATGGAGCCATTGATCACTACCCAATGAGCCCGACAATCTAGCCAACTTTCTACCCACCTTATAGTGCATTCATCCAGCCCATACTTCTTTAACTTGCTGACAAGAATACTGTGGGAGACAGTGTCAAAAGCTTTGCTAAAGTCAAGGAACAACACGTCCACTGCTTTCCCTTCATCCACAGAACCAGTTATCTCGTCACAGAAGGCAATTAGATTAGTCAGGCATGACTTGCCCTTGGTGAATCCATGCTGACTGTTCCTGATCACTGTCCTCTCATCTAAGTGCTTCAGAATTGATTCCTTGAGGACCTGCTCCCTGATTTTTCTAGGGACTGAGGTGAGGCTGACTGGCCTGTAGTTCCCAGGATCCTCCTTCTTCCCTTTTTTAAAGATGGGCACTACATTAGCCTTTTTCCACTTGTCTGGGACTTCCCCGGATCGCCATGAGTTTTCAAAGATAATGGACAATGGCTCCGCAATCACATCCGCCAACTCCTTTAGCACTCTCGGATGCAACGCATCCGGCCCCATGGACTTGTGCACGTCCAGCTTTTCTAAATAGTCCCAAACCACTTCTTTCTCCACAGAGGGCTGGTCACCTCCTCCCCATGCTGTGCTGCCCAGTGCAGTAGTCTGGGAACTGACCTTGTTCGTGAAGACAGAGGCAAAAAAAGTATTGAATACATTAGCTTTTTCCACATCCTGTCACTAGGTTGCCACCCTCATTCAGTAAGGGGCCCACACTTTCCTTGACTTTCTTCTTGTTGCCAACATACCTGAAGAAACTCTTCTTGTTACTCTTAACATCTCTTGCTAGCTGCAACTCCAGGT
This sequence comes from Caretta caretta, assembly GCF_965140235.1. Classification (NCBI taxonomy): domain Eukaryota; kingdom Metazoa; phylum Chordata; order Testudines; family Cheloniidae; genus Caretta; species Caretta caretta. The sequence goes on from NC_134216.1 coordinate 25,240,935, forward strand.
GTGATTTGGCCTTCCTGATTTCACTCCTGCATGCCCGAGCAATATTTTTATACTCATCCCTGGTCATTTGTCCAATCTTCCACTTCTTGTAAGCTTCTTTTTTGTGTTTAAGATCAGCAAGGATTTCAGTGTTAAGCCAAGCTGGTCGCCTGCCATATTTACTATTCTTTATACACATCTGGATGATTTGTCCCTGTAATCTCAATAAGGATTCTTTAAAATACAGCCAGCTCTCCTGGACTCCTTTCCACCTCATGTTATTCTCCCAGGGGATCTTGCCCATCAGTTCCCTGAGGGAGTCAAAGTCTGCTTTTCTGAAGTCCAGGGTCCGTATTCTGCTGCTTTCCTTTCCTCCTTGTGTCAGGATCCTGAACTCGACCATCTCATGGTCACTGCCTCCCAGGTTCCCATCCACTTTTGCTTCCCCTACTAATTCTTCCCAGTTTGTGAGCAGCAGGTCAAGAAGAGCTCTGCCCTTAGTTGGTTCCTCCAGCACTTGCACCAGGAAATTGTCCCCTACATTTTCAAAAAACTTCCTGGATTATCTGTGCACTGCTGTATTGCTCTCCCAGCAGATATCAGGGTGATTGAAGTCTCCCATGAGAACCAGGGCATGCAATCTTAGTTTGTACAATCAGCTAACCAGTTTTTAATCTATTTAATATGGGCTAAATTGATTTTGTATGTCTTATTTTTTCCTATTAGATGTTGTGAGGTACAAAGTCAAACACCTTACAGAAGTCTAAATATATTATGCCAACACAGTCATCTTTATCAGTCTCTAACTCAGAATTTTGCTCCCTTAGAAACAAATCTGAGTTAGCAGACTATCAAACTTTTCCTCAGACACCTTCCTTTTCTGTAATTCTTGTTACCGGCTTCAGAAATGCCTAAGATTCATCCTTTATTGACCTGTAAAATTACTGTCTTAACTGCCAACAATATAAGGATGCTATAAAAATAGTGTTAGGATATATTAGAATACAAGGTTTTGCTGTATGCTGTTTGGAAAGAAAAAATCCCTTCCTTCAAGACAAAGACAATTTTCACCTTGATTCAGTGGGGAAAGTGGTGTGTGTAGAGGATATAACAGGTGACCAAAAGACAGGACTCATGGATTCATTAACGATTACTGACTTCAGGTGTGATCTTGGAAAAATCATTTAGGGCCAGATTTTTAAAGGTATTTACATGCCTAAATATACAGAAAGATGCCTAGTGGAATTTTCAAAAGCATCTAGTGTACCTAACTCCCACTGATTTCAGTAGGAGTTAGGAACATAGTAGGCACTTAATGAAATTTTCAAAAGCACCTATCTGCATATTTAGGTGCGTAAAAACCTTGGTCCCTAGTCACTATCTCCACTTACCCATCTATACAATGGGTCAGATATCTGCTACAGTAACACTCAAGAAAACTGTTTTGCTGCTTGTGCTGATACAATTACTAGCCGTGAACTTTCTGTTTCAATGTGAGAAGATATGGAGATGAGAGAGTTGCACGACAAGCATACTAGGCTTCATTGTCACAGTTCACAATACAGGTAACGCAAGGCAAAAACTGCTAAACTCAGAGGGCACAAATGTACATGAAACATGCCAGAACTGTACCAAATCAATGTGAAGAGCCAAGGGAATTGTGGAAGAACAACTGCACAGAGCAAGCAGCTCTCTCAGTCCTGTTTCAAGCTGCACATGCTCAGATGTCAGTTTTAAAGAATGCTTTTTCTTTAGGAGGAGACTACAAAAGCTGAACACCCAGAATCATAACTTATGTTTATACATGTATCAAGCTCCAGTACTGCCTGGCACCCAACTATTGGACTAACTTCCTATGAAGGCCAGATGCTCAAAATTGATGTACGACTTAACTGAGCAAAGTAAATAATTTGGGGGAAGAACTTGCTGGATATATATGATGTGTATGCTTTCTATTAGATGGATCAGACCTCCTTAAGGGTCTCACTCGCTAGAGGCTACATACTCTAATACTATTAACAGCTAATAAATATCTTTCATTCACTTAAGGGGTAGGAAGTCTGTGTTTCTGAGGTGAATTCTTTTCCCACATAATACATTCCTGGTTTGTGGTTTAGCGGCCATTGTGGTGTCTATGTATTCAGTCATGGATTTTTTTTTTATTATGCTTGCAGCAATTTGTTTTCACTTTTAAGAGGATTTCCCCCAAGCCTCATACAGACCGATCTAGTATTCTTACAGAAAGTATATGCCTCTTCCACTTTAGGCCTCAGTAAAATTCCTGTGCTTTAATAGTCACACATAGAATGTGTACTCCAACCAATGCATTCAGTGTCTAGAAAATGATGGTGGTTTGGCTGAATACCTTTTTTTCCTTTAATATACTGTAGAGAAGATTTTAATTTAATTGAGTAATTTAGCTAATTTAACTTTAGGGTTAATTTTGCCTTAAGAACACTTTTCTCTGCAGAGCAGCACTGCATATGGTTGATGCATTTTTCTCTTTCCAGACCTGAATGTAACCTTTTCTTTTTTAAACAAAAGTTTCTAGTATGTCATGTGATCAATAGATACAAGTACCTTCATTTTTTAAATTAGTCTAAGGCCATTTTCCTTTTACTGTTGTATAAACAGGGAATTGAAGGGTAAAATAGTTAAAACTTAATGCTATAGTGCTAATGTAGCTTTTAAATCACGTCAGCAGCAATCACTGCATTATAATTAACAATTTATTGAACCAGCAATAAAATGAACATCACATTACTTCTTAAAGCAGCAGAATAAAATGGCTAATAAATAGCATAAGCCAGACAAATTGCAGAGTAATAGAAATTTTCTTAAGATTTATGGTGTGCAGAAAGATGGATGTGCTATTAGTAGGAGCTCCAATACTTTACAAAATTCTTTTGCAAAGACATAGTTACCATGCATGTCAGAGTTCACAAGTCTAAGTGGTTTATCCAAATTTCAACTCACTGCTATTACAGTGGAAAATACTCATTACAAGGTTTTGAAACTGCAAGCAATGTGTACATTTGCCAGCATTCAAACTGCTACTGCCAAAAAGATACTAAAATATTTTATAAACTGTCAAATAACAAGTCTGCTAGTTTAATCTTGAGTCTATTTTATACTTCACAGATGGTAAAAACTCTGGGGCCAAGTCCTGCAGTCCTTACTCAGGCAAAGTTTCCACTGACTTCAGTACTTAGAAGTTAATGACAGTTTTCAAGTCTGAAAAACTCAAGCATTGGGCCTAAAATTACCAGAAGATTTGTTAAGGATCCAATGCAGATTTAGTAAAGATGGAAACTAAACTAAATATCTCATCTTCACCAGGGCTGAGGTTAGTGACAGGGAAACAGTGTTGTGTTTTAAATGTTTCTGCTGTTAAGTTGTGTTGTGATTCATCATGTCAGAATCTCTCTCATGTTCTAATTCAACATAACAGATGCAGTCTTACATGGCATGTCACAACACGGAGCATCAACTGGAAAGATTCTGTTAAGAGCTATTTTTATTAAAAAAAAAAAAAAGAAAGAAAGGTTCAGCTACTCACCAAAACTCCCATAAGCAGTGCTTGCTACTTGGACCTATGGACTAATTAACACATTCAGTAACCAGAGAGAACTTGGTTCAGATCTTCACATTTTAATGAAACGTATAGTTAATCCTTGCACTAATTGCAAGATAACTGCACCCCATAATGGTAAGACTATATCGCCACCTCTAATGATGTATTTCTTTATAAATATCGGATTATCTAGCAGATACCGTTTTGTTGATTACTGAATTAGTTTGACACTATACTATTTTAGAAAAAGGAAATGCCCCTTGCTTGATCATTTCAAGTAGTGAACTGCAACCCAGAGCATCTTGGGCTGATTATGTTAGAGACCAGAGGTCTAATCCTGCCATTAATGTACACACAACACTCACATTGATTTAAAGGGGAGTTTTGCCAGTGGGACACTGATGCTAAGGTATTACAGTGATGGGAACTATATGCATTTAATACATAAAGGTATGTTGGTATTGGGGAAGTTTAGATATTTAGGGGCAGATCGTCGGGAGGTATAAATCAGGATCGCTCCATTGATGCTACATTTTAAAAAAAAAACTAGATGAGGATCTAGTCATTGGTCTGCAGACAGAAAGTTTTCTGATAACATTTTACTAACCCTCCACACCACGAGAGAACCATGAACAGAATGAACTTCTTTAGGCTTGTTTCAGAGTAGCAGCTGTGTTAGTCTGTATCTGCAAAAAGAAAAGGAGTATTTGTGGCACCTTAGAGACTAACAAATTTATTTGAGCATAAGCTTTCGTGAGCGACAGCTCACTTCATCGGATGCATTCAGTGGAAAATACAGTGGGGAGATTTATATACACAGAGAACATGAAACAATGGGTGTTACCATACACACTGTAACAAGAGTGATCAGGTAAGGTGAGCTATTACCAGCAGAAGAGCGGGGTCGGGGTGGGGGGACCTTTTGTAGTGATAATCAAGGTGGGCCATTTCCAGCAGTTGACAAGAATGTCTGAGGAACAGTTGGGGGGGGGGGGGGAATAAACATGGGGAAATAGTTTTACCTTGTGTAATGACACATCCACTTTATTCAAGCCTAAGTTAATTGTATCCAGTTTGCAAATTAATTCCAATTCTGCAGTCTCTTGTTGGAGTTTGTTTTTGAAGTTTTTTTGTTGAAGAATTGCCACTTTTAGGTCTGTAATCGAGTGACCAAAGTGATTGAAGTGTTCTCCGACTGGTTTTTGAATGTTATAATTCTTGACATCTGATTTGTGTCCATTTATTCTTTTACGTAGAGACTGCCCAGTTTGGCCAATGTACATGGCAGAGGGGCATTGCTGGCACATGATGGCATATATCCCATATATCACATATATGCCATCATGTGCCAGCAATGCCCCTCTGCCATGTACATTGGCCAAACTGGGCTCAGACTCAGGAACATGTTCAATAAAACCAGCCAGAAGTCGGTGTTGGAGAGGTCTAATTTTGGTTCTGTGGAAATACAACTTCTACATAAATCAAAAAGAGCTATGAGCATACTTCTGCTCTTTTGCAGTCATGCACAAGTATTTCTGAATTAAGCAGATGAGTGTGTATGGAATTGCTTATGTTTTTCCAGTATTATTTTTGAAATGTTACAAAATGCTCCCACCAAGTTCATATTAAAGGAATTTAAGATCAGGGCACATTTTATGACAAAATGAAAATACCAGGTAATTGTTAGCTATTCCCTTATATACTCAGGGAGCTAGTCTCTATGCTTATGATTCTTCAAAGTAAAAAGCACAAGGATCTTTCATTTAAAAATAAAGAAAAGAAGGATGGGGAGGGAACAAATTGTGTATAAAAATATAAGCAGCTTGATTAAATAATAGTGGAATTTTCCTGAAACAAATCTTTGGTAAATGAATTATGTTCTTCTTAAAACTACAACCAAGAATAGAATTGGGCTGATCTGCAACAATTTGGGAAACTAATATCTTCTGAAGTTTGTTAGACAGACAAATGATCATCTCAATCCTGCAATCTGACCTGTGGGGTGCTGGGGTCACCCTTGCCTTGTGCGGAGACCTATTGAATTCAAAGGGGCTGCAGAAGAATATGCTTGGACAGATCAGATTCTTGGATCTGAGGCCAAGTATGCCTCATGGATGACTCTCTTTTGATAAGTGTGCAGCAAGACTGGGAGAAGAGGTACAGTACCAAAATACTCCCCAAAAAAAGATTGTTCTACTATTTCTAGCACAGCTGAGATTGGGAATTCCTGAGAAAGTCTCTTTTAGTGAGCTTTTCAGCCCAACCTCTAAAACAAATCAGGAGACTACTTGAATAAGCTTCTAAACTTTCAGACTACTATCCCATCTACAGTCCTGAAACTATGGAGATGTGTCTATCACTAGAACAGACCCTGCCATTTAGAAAACAAAAATCAAGGAACCTAAAAAAAGTTAATTACATCAAACATTCCATCATTGTTTTTACTGATTAAACATGAAACTTACAAAGCACAACTGAGCTCAGTTACATTCCTCATAACATACAATCCAAAACAAAAAACAGCAAACACACAACACAGAGAAAAGGAATAAAATGCTGTAAAAGGATGACTCTAGTGCACAGGTTGCTGGCAACCCACAGCTGAAAATGTTACATCTGGGGAGTTTGAGGAAATGAACAAAAAGTAACTTAGAAGTTTAAACCCTTTTGAATATCACAGTAAAACAAACAAACAAACAAACAAAAAGCCTACATACGTACTTCAGTTCCCCACAGTTTAATATCTATAGTTAATGTAGCTTTGGAGATATAACAATTTAATATTGTTGGACAGAAGTTGCATTGATGTCCTATAGTTCTTATAAGTTAAATAGATTTGAAAAGATGAAGTTTTATAAGAACATGCAAGTTAAATTGCTTACATAAACCTCATCCAAAACTACACGAACCACTTGGGACAGCCAAACTGGCCTGGGAACCTCATGAAGAAAGGTTTTCTTCTGAAATATAGGTACTTCCTCCTTTCAGCTTGACCAGGAATAAAATGACATGTTATTTCAGCACTTCACAGAATCAGGAAATACAGAGCGATGTAAAAAAAAAAAAATTTTTAATTATCTAAACTAGCTTCATTATAGATTGAGTTCAATTTAGCTTCAAGTTTGGGTGAAATGTTTACAATACAGCAGAGCTTATTTGAGCCTAACCAGTTTGCTAGTCTCTTTTAAACTTTAATTTGTGGCTATATAAAATACAATGCATTTTTATTCATCTCATTTGTGTCTCTAAGAAACTCTTATAATAAAATTCAATAGGTGCCACCTTCTTTCACAATAGCTTTTAAATTATGAGGAAATTATATATATATATATATATATAAAGCAAACTATATTGACAATTAAAAACATGAAATATGTTAACAGTGAAATCATGCTGCCAGATCAGCGTATTCTTATCTCTGTAGGTGAGGTAAATGAGCTCAGTTATATTTTATAATTATGTTCTGGTTGTGCCCAACAATATGCGAGACAGTGTTCACCCACACAGGAAGACAGTTACCTCCACTGCCAATCCAAGCGTTCAAAAACCATGAGTCAGGCCCCAGCCAATCATATGTCCTTAAACATAGTGATTTTATATATGTATATATGCATGCTGTGAAGGACGTGGGTATGCCTATAATATATTATGAATATTATTGTTCCATCTATTTGAGTGTTATTGTGTGATTTGTTATAGGATTATAAATGGTAAATTCAAGGACATATTAGGAAAGGGGACAATAGCTTCAGACTGACCCATTTGCCGTTGAGGTCAGTCTAATTTTGGAAGGCGGGGGAATCCCAGTTTACAATCACAGGGGGAATCTAAGCAGGAAGAACTGACACAAAGAATTTTGGGTGGATAGAGGCAGAACCTGAAGGACAGGGAAGGAGGGGAGGCAGAGACTGCTGGGGAGCAGACTGAACCCCAGCCAACAGACATTGGGATGTCTGGGATAAGCTTGGCCTACCTAAGCCTATGAGTAAGATAGATGTGTGTATTCATTATTTGTATTTAAAAAAAAACAAAAACTTTTATCTGTTATGCTTTGTTCCTACAATTGAGATTAAACAATACTTTGTTTCGACAAGGCTCTTTTGGTCATTGTATTCACCTCTGGTCAGAATTCCTGAAGAGAAGACCCACAGGTAGCCAAACCGAGTTGGACCCATTGAGCAGTCTCAGTGGTTACACATGATGCTGCAGACAGGGGATCCGGTCTAAGAGTGGGAAAATCACAGGATTCCACCCTGAGAGAGATGAAGATGCGAGCTCTGTCACCTTAAAGAGTGCACTCCAAGGAATTTCAGAAGGGGCAAAGGTGCAGCTAGTCTCAGAACCATGACATTCACGTCGTATTCATCTTATTTTCCTTCTAGGGTTTGGACCTTTAAGGTGCACTCAAGTCACATTTTCAAACTTTTCTCTGCGATCATGGGGGCTAGAAATGTACATGTTTTGATTTTAAATGAAATGTGAGATTCTCATTAATTCACATGAGATGACTAGGAGCTGGGGCTTTAAGAAATTCACCAAATATCACAAAACTTTCAATATAATTGTGAGAGTTGGTAACAGAGTCCCTGTTTCAAAAAACTCCCTTCCTAGCTAGAACAAGCAGCATATGTTGGATGGAGGGGAGGGATACAAATTATAGTCCCACTGCTGCATTAGTATCCATTAGTGCAGACCCTCTGCACCCAGATGGAAGACTATGATTTATGCTAGCAGATCACAATGAAGAATTGAGGCCCAAATATGTACAACTAGCTACACTATTTATATCCAATACACAAACAACTCTACTCAACTACCCCCTTACAACCTATCCAATATTACTTGGCCAGTTTCTTTAGGAGCTTTTTTTTTATTGGTAAACCAGAAGGGGACACTGAAATAGGGCATGCTCAAGCATAGCCCAACACTCAGGTTTAGTTTTGGTATGGCTTCCACCAAGATGAGTGCAGCTCTGTTCAAGCCTAGATTGGTTGTATCCAGTTTGCAAATTGGTTCCAGTTCAGCGGTCTCTCGTTGGAGTCTGTTGCATCTGATGAAGTGAGCTGTAGCTCACGAAAGCTTATGCTCAAATAAATTTTTTAGTCTCTAAGGTGCCAGAAGTCCTCCTTTTCTTTTTGTGTATACATGCCTAGGTATCTAGATTAGCTATGGGGAGCTGTGATAAGAAATTTCTGTTTCTGGAGTATCCATATGGACACTAAATCTACAGCCTGCCAAGCACCGAGGATTTGTCAGATGTATGAAAATATACAGTAAAAGTGGTGCAGCTTTTATCACTGTTAAAGAGTCACAGCAAATGGAAATGAAGTTCTAGGGGAGTTTGGGGTGAGTTCTCCAAGACAAAAGAATTTCCCTATGTGATATTTGCTAGTTAACATTCTAACACGTATGAACAAACAGCAAACATTTTCAGTGTCACAGGTGGCTCACAAGTATTTAAACACTTTTGCAAACAAGGGTCCACAGCCTAGCACTCATGCAGGTATTCTGTCTCCTCCTCCACCACTGAATGTAGCTGCAGGAGCTATGTCAGTCTGACTGTAGTAGAGAGCAGAGATAACATAGGATTTTGATATATAGTCCTTAAGTAGATCATCTTTGCGACAAACACATGGTAGCCTGGGAAGAATCTCAGCATATCCCAAAAAAGATTACTTACCTTATAGTAACTGGAGTTTCTCAGGATGTGTGGTCCCTATGGATATTTACTGTGGACGTACATAAGCTGTGTGCTCCCAAGAATGAAAATTCTTCAATAGCAGTGTTCATTGGTCCATGCCTATGCCTTATGCCTCCTTGTGCTCCCAAACGAGGGCATAAAGGAAGTTACAAACTGACCACCTCTCCTGTTTTGACTCTACTATGAGTCCCAAAAGAACCCAAGTGGAGAGGAAAGTGAGCAAGTCATCAATACCCATAGAGATCACACATCTCAAAGAACTCCAGTTACTATATGGTATGTTATCTCTCTTCTTCAAGTGCTGATCCCCATTGGCAATCACTTTTGGTGACTCCTAAGCAGTACCCATTAAGAAAGAGTGTGTGAGGAAGTATGCTGTACTGCAGAGTGGAGGATCACTAAGCCAAAGGAGGCATCTGCAGCTGAAGCTTGGATGACAGCATAATGCCTAGTGAAAGTGTGTATGGAGACCCAAGTGACTGCTCTGCATATCTCTGAGAAGAAAAGTTAAGTTCCTATACGGATGCTGGCAATGCCATTTGAGCTCTTGTAGACTGGTCCCTGACAATTTGAGAAAGGTGTGGGGGGGGCTTTCATAATATTGTAGCAAAAAAGTGATGCAGAAGGAGATCCACCTACAGAATCTTTGGGATGAGATAACTTTACCTTTAATTCTTTTCACAATAGCAACAAACAGCCTTGGAGACTTTAAGAAGGATGCCATTCTTTGGAAGTGGAAGGCTAGAGCCCTGCATATCTCTATGGAATGGAGTCTCATCTCTTCTATCCTTTCGTAGAACACTGGGAGGTGAACAGTCTGGCTAAGGTGAAACTCAAAACGTACTTTAGGTATGAACTTAGAATGTGGTCACAATGAAACCTTGTCCCTGTGGAATTTGTGTAAGGAAGGTCTGTCATAATGGGCTCCATATGCCCCAAAACTTCTAGCATGACTAGGTGACTTTCAGGAACAGGTGTAGGACAGAATGGGAAGCTAAAGTTCAAATGGTGGTCTCATGACAGCTGAGGATGAGTTTCAGATCCCAGACAGGGACCAGTTTCAGAACTGGAGGGAATGTTGTCTTTTAGGAACTTTGTGGTAGAAGGGTCAGTAAATACTGAGTAGCCCTCCAAGAGATGGTGTCAGGGGGACGTTTTGATTACTGCCATTTTGACAAGGCAGAATCAGGTTCTCATCTGAGGGCTATGACAAAGCTGGTTGATGAGATCCCTCATAATGAAGAATCAGTCCTGAGGTAAGGAGGCACTCATGTGACTGAGTTCAAGTCCATCCCCACGAATTCTATGGTTTACATGGGTGTCAATGTGGACTTTTCTAAGTTGACTTTGATAGATAGATCGATCAGAAGGGACCATTATGATCATCTAGTCTGACCTCCTGCACAATGCAGGCCACAGAATTTCACCCCCCACTCCTGCGAAGAACCTCTCACCTATGTCTGAGCTATTGAAGTCCTCAAGTTGTGGTTTAAAGACTTCAAGAAGCAGAGAATCCTCCAGCAAGTGACCCATGCCCCATGCTACAGAGGAAGGTGAAAAACCTCCAGGGCCTCTTCCAATCTGCCCTGGAGGAAAATTCCTTGGAGTCCTAAGGAAAGAAAGAGTTGAATTGTGGTGTTGGTTATTGCTTGTACCTCCTGATATGACCAGTCAGTGAACAGCCAGTCATCCAAGTAAGGAAATATCAGTCTTCTTTGCCTGTGAAAGTAAGCGGCCATACTACAACAACTTTTGTAAAGATCCTGGGGGCTGTCAAGAGGCTAAAGGGGAGCACTCTGCATTGAAAGAGTGTCCCCTGTAAAGCACAGAAACCTTCTGTGAGCAGGGTGAATGTCTAAATGAAAATGTGTCTTTCAAATTGAGAGTCATAAACCCATCACCTGAGTTGAGGGAGAAAGCAATTCTATAATGTGTAGACATTTGATTCAATATCCAGGACCCATCTGTTTATTATAATAGAACAGCACATTGGGAGAAAATGGGTCAGGAGGCTGACAAAGGGTGGGAACAGTTATTGTGGAGACTCGCTGTTGACCCTCAAGTGTCGTGTCAAAATGGCTTTCTAAGAGGTGTTGAGACTGAAAAGTGGAGGACAGTGGTGCAGGTTGCTTACCCCACAGACTCCTCTGCTATTCCGTGGAGAGTACATATGTCCTCTGTTGGAAGAAGGATGGAGGCAGGGATCAATGTTGAGACAGAGGAGGCCTGAAGAATTTTCTACAGGGTGCTGGAGTATGAATACTCATGGAGCAGAGGGTAGCTCAAAAGTCTTTGAGGGTATGCAGTAACTCATCGGTTTTGTCATAAAGAGGTTACTACCCTCAAAGACAAGGTCCTTAATGGTGGTTTGGACCTCTTTGCGGAACCCTTACACCTACTGCTATGTAGCCTATCTATTGACTACTGAGGAAGCCAGGGAGTGTGGAACTGTGTCCGCTGCATCAAAGGACACCTGGAAGGAAGCTCTTGTGAGTAGCCTTCCCTCATCTGGGATGGCCTGGAACTGAGATCTGCATTCCTAAGGGAGTTTGTTAATGAAATCCAACAGCTTGTTGTAATTCAAGAAGTCATACTTGGACTTCAAAGCTTGGTAATTTGCTATTTGGAATACTATTTGGAATTTGGCTATGCTGGCCAAAGAAAAACATTTTCCTTCCAAAGTGGTCTAACCATTTGGCATCTTCATCTAGTGGAATGGACTTGGACTGGTGTAGCCAGCTTCTTTCTGTAGCCATCTGAACCATCAGGGAGTTTGTGTTTAGGGTAGTAAAACAGAAATTCCACTTCTCTGGGGGGAATGAAATAGCATTTCTCAGCCCCCTTTGGAGTCATGGCAAAGGTGGCAGGAGTGTGCCAGACCACTCCAACAATGCCATCATGGGCCCTGCCAATCAGGAATGCCACGTTAGAGGGAGCTGTGGCTTGGAAGATGTCCAGACAGTTGTGGGCTGGTTCTTCATCAAGTGGTAGCCACATGCAAGGTCCTCATAGTCAGATTCAGGGGTACAGAGGTGTACTCCATGATGGCTATCATTGGTCCCTGGGCTCAGAATTGCTCTGGACAAGGATGTGAGGACAGAAAAGTCGATCTGGAAGCCCTGTCCAGACTGATGGCTCTTCTCCAGGTGTCTGGAGGAACCATTAGTACCAGCTTATTTTTGTCCGATGAATAGGACTCCTCACATTCCAACGGTGGGGCTAGAGGAGACTGTTCAGTAACAAAGAAGATGAGGATTATCCTCCTGTTCCTGGTTGGGTCCCTGTACTGATGAATATGAGGTCATCAGAGTGGGGACTTCCCTGCAGCATGATTGGTTCTGAGAAAAATCAGACTCCAAGTTCAACTACATAGCTAAGCCTCCCAAGAGAGCACAGGAAGGACCCATCTGCAGTGAACTGTCTCAGGCTTTATCTGGACCATTGGTGACTACTTGGAAATGGTGGATCTGTATGTGGGTGGTACTGTCAGAACAGAGGGAGAACAATCTTTTCTGACCTTATGCAGTACAAGCATTGTTAACGGCCCTGCAGTGTGTGGTTTTTGGCACTACAAGGGATGGGGATGTTTGCCCTTGTCCTCCTTGTGCTTCTGGTTCCTGTGCTTGGTAGAGGACTCCAAACACCCTACAGGGTGCTGCCCAGGAGTTGCAGACTTATGGAGGGGGAGAGGGAGGGTCCAGGATCTGAGGGGGGTTTCCAGAGTCTGAATTCATGAGACTATTTGGTATGTGGAAGGAAAGCACAGCACAAGCTGCACCTGAAGGGGTTGTGAGCATCCCTAGGGCAATATAGGCAGGTCTCATATGGGTGGATCATCAGGAAGAATTGGGAGCAGGCCAGGCAAGGTGTAAAGTCTGGTACTTTGGGTATAATAGGTGCCAAAACCAAAGGGGAGCTAATGAAGGGGACAACCCCCACCGGCCCTCCCCCAATCCTCATCTAACTTAGTAGCACTAAAACTAACTATCCACGCTAAAATAATATTTGCAATATTTACCAATTCTGTGAAGGAGATTGGAGAAAAGAAGAATGGAGACAAGAGGTTCTGACCCAGACTGTGATTGTAGAAAAGGAAATGGAGAGGCAACTCACCCATGCTGCCCTTTATGCCCTCAGTTGAAAGTGTGAGGAGGCACAAGGTGCACTGTTATCAATGCATTTCTGATCCTGGGTGCACAGAGCACATGCACATCTACAGTGAATACCCACAGGGACTAGTACGTGAAAAAGAACTAATACAGACTTCCCCCACTCCCAAAAATCAAGCACACTTGAAGGTAGGGAGTAAAGGTAGATATAGATTTCTTGAAAAAAGAAAAGGAGTACTTGTGGCACCTTAGAGACTAACTAATTTATTTGAGCATGAGCTTTCATGAGCTCATGCTCAAATAAATTGGTTAGTCTCTAAGGTGCCATGCTCACGAAAGCTCATGCTCAAATAAATTGGTTAGTCTCTAAGGTGCCACAAGTACTCCTTTTCTTTTTGCGAATACAGACTAACACGGCTGTTCCTCTGAAACCTGTCATAGATTTCTTGGTTAGTTCTGCAAACTTGTGGCTCCTCCTAGACAATTCCTACTGCAATAAGAAACTATGCAGGTTAGCTTATGGAGACCATTTGTATTATCCTTGCAACACTAGCACAACATACATTCTTAAGGAACTTCCAAGCTAACAAACAGCACTAGGGGGACATTCCTCAAACACAGAAGAACCTCTTGAGAAAAGAAGACAGACAACCTTATCACAGCCTTCAGATATGTTAAACATTGTTATAAAGAAGAAAGTGATACTTTTTTTTTCCATGTCCACCAAAGTGAGGATAAGAAGTAATGGGCTTAAATCTGCAGCACGGGAGATTTAGGTTAGATTTTTCTTATATCTTTCTAACTGGTTAAGTTCTGGAAGAGGCTTCCAAGGGAGATTGTGGAATCCCCCGCTTTGGAAATTTTTAAGAACAGGTTGGACAAACACTTGTCAGGGATGGTTTAGGCTTACTTGGTCCTGCCTCAGCACATGGGGCTGGACTTGATGACCTGTTGAGGTCCCTTCCAGCCCTATATTCTGATTCTATGAATACTACAGAAACCATGAAAAACACTTTTCAGTCACTTTTGCAGTCACTTTGAAAAGTATGAAAATAGTCAAAACATACCAAACAGTGCACCATGTATACTTAGAGGAGATGCAGGCAGAAGTCTCAACCAATTCTCCAACAGCTACTGAGATAGTGCAGTCAGATCATGTTCAATAAAGGATTGGGCATTTCATATATTTGGGTCATTCGAGCTATGAATTCTTGTTCAGCACTACTCAAAGGTTGCTATCAAAGAGCTAAATTCTGTTTAATTGCAGTCAGCACAAACAATTTGGAGTTCAGCACATAAGTGTATAACTAGGTGCTTATGAAATTCAGTGTTCTATTTTAAATGGTACAATATGTCCTGATGTACATAATAAAAGGATTTAGGATCAGGGCACATTTTAATGACTGAAACAAGCTTCTGGGTATTTCTTAAGAATTGCCTTTTATGGTTTTGGAGCAAGTACCTTGATTGTTTTTCACTTGGGTGTTTCTTTTGCTTCTGTTGTAAGATGAACAATAGAATTTAGAATGTTTATTTTTAAAAGAGGAGTTCTGGGTTGAGGGAGGAAAGTCACTTATGAGGCTGGCTTTTTGGATTTTTAATTTTTTTATTATTGGGAAAGGTTGTGCAAATTATGGATTTTCCTGGTGAAAATCTTTGACCCATTCACTGTTTAAATCTTTTTAAAACCACAACCAGTCCTTGAACTGAGCCAATTCACAAGTTTAGCAAGACAATTTTTCCCAAACATTGGCAAACTTTTTTCCTTATGTTGCCATCTTGTGCCCTAGAATTTAAGTTTACATTTAAAAACAGGCAAGCAAAAAAAATGTAGTCTCTAGCCCTGATGGTTCTCTTAAGATAATCTTTAAAATGTGAAGGAATACTTGTGGCACCTCAGAGACTAACCAATTTTTCTGAGCGAAAGCTTATGCTCAAATAAATTGGTTAGTCTCTAACTCTAACTCCTTTTCTTTTTGCGGATACAGACTAACACGGCTATTACTCTGAAACTTAAAGATGTGAAGAGAGTTTAAACCAATGCAGCGATATCTGCTTGAGTCTATAGACAGCCTGAAACAATAGCTGAGACAGGTAAAGATCCATTAAAACAGGAAAACAATTCATGCGCCATTCAACCATTCTATTCAAGCAGCCATTGAGATCAACCTTGTTGATATCAATGGGGTGTTGACTCTGAACTATGAAGATGAAAGTATAATTGGCAACATTATTAAATATTTTACTGCTGATCAAAACATGCAAGAAAGAACATGGAACAATCACATTATTAAAAACAGTCAGTGGAATCTCATTTTAGTATATCATTTAAAGTCAGCAGAGCTTGATGTATTGGAGCATTTAGGAGAGCAGTGCTCTTATTCAGCCTTTTACAGTCTGATCTTGGACCATGCTATACAGTTCTCAAAAGTTGTTTCGTTCATGTGAATATTTGACAACTTTTATATTTGGTTTTCAAACTCATAGCTCACTTATTCAATTCTGGACATTCCCTGTTATAACAGGGAGTGCTTCAACCTTAAATTTAGAATAAGCAGTTTCCATTCTACTCTGCTCTCACCTTTTCTAAAAATAGGAAAATAAAAGGTCACCCATTTAATTCATCTGCCTTTTAAATAATAATTTATTTATTATTAATTTGTATTATCAGAGCATCTAGGATCCCCAGTCAGAGATTAGGACCTCATTGTGCTAGGTGCTGTAAAAACACAACAGAAAGACTATCTTTGCCCCAAAGAGTTTACAATCCAAGCATTAGACGAGAGATAGATAGATACAGACATACAGATGGATGTATAAACAGTAAGACAATATTGGTCAGCATGATAGGTAGTGGTCTCAGCACACCAGTGGTCTAACCATTGTCAAGTTTTTTGTAGGCATCACAGCAAACATGAGTTTAAAGGAGGGATTTGAGGATAATAATTTGAGAAGGATAATGAGGTAACTTTACAGATGTTTATCGGGAGTTCCTCCCAAGTGTGAGGGGGAGCCTGGGAGAAAGCACAAACATGCTTGTTTGAAAATGTAACAAGTAGATGATAGAGGCAGACATCATGGGTCAGTTGCAGGTGGGAGTTAATATGCATCGGTTAGACGACCGAACTTGCAATAAGAGGTACTTCTAAGCTTGTGTCGTTTCATACTACTGTTATATTAACAAAGGCAGAGACAATTCCTCTCAGCTGCACGTGAAAAAGGAGAGCAACATTACATGTTACAAGCCATCAAAATAATCTATTTTGAATGGAACCCAACAACTCCAGAGTATATTCCAAATGCACATGATGTTTCTGAGTGCTAAATCAAATTTTCATTTTCATGTGCCTAAAGTAAGGCACCTAAATAAGTAGCATGAGTTTTTAAGGCACCAAGCATCTATACATCTCTTGTTCACTTCAGTGGAAGCTGCTGGTGCTCAGCACTTCTGAAAAGCATGCTGTTTATTCAGGTGCCTAAATATGGATTTGATTTGTAAAAATTAGGCACCTAAGCTTGAAAAGTTTCACTAAATATTTCAGAGATACCTTAACTTTAACAGACATTAAAAATAAAGGTATCCAGCAACATCTCTGATAGTTATTCATGTGATAATGCAACAGACAGTATGTTATTCCAGCTAAGGGAAGAAATAATTAAGGGACATGGGCTTCACTGGTAAAGAAAAACATGAATAAGGCAAGTAGTTTGCTAAAAGATCCACTGAACCAGGAACAAAGATCATGCTCTATTATATCATTTATGCAAGCACCCAGTCTGTTACTAGTTGGAGGTACTGTCAGGAAATGTCACGTAGTCACAGCTATTCATTGAAGATGCCTGGGACATTCCACACAACAGTTATAATATGTTTTTCTCCTGTTCGCAGAGTCTCCCTTCCACACAAGTTGACTTACCTGCTACCTTTCCTAGGTGTTGAACACCATGTTGCTGTCAAACACAGTTATACATATTCTGCTTAAATACATTACAGATAATGCAGTTTAGGAGAGCAATAACTCTGAAAAAACAGGGATGGAAGCAGTGTTTAGAAGAAAGAACAGGAGTACTTGTGGCACCTTAGAGACTAACAAATTTATTAGAGCATAAGCTTTCGTGGGCTACAGCCCACTTCATCGGATGCATTGAATGGAACATATAGTAAGAAGATACACACACATACAGAGAAGTTGGAAGTTGCCATACAAACTGAAAGAGGCTAATTAGTTAAGATGAGCTATTATCAGCTGGAGAAAAAAAACTTTTGTAATGATAATCAAGATGGCCCATTTAAACAGTTGACAAGAAGGTGTGAGGACACTTAAATTAGGGAAATAGATTCAATATGTGTAATGACCCAGCCACTCCTAGTCTCTATTCAAACCCAAGTTAATGGTATCTAGTTTAATTCAATATTAATTCAAGCTCAGCAGTTTCTCGTTGGAGTCTGTTTTTGAAGCTTTTCTGTTGCAAAATTGCCACCCTTAAATCTTTTACTGAGTGGCCAGAGAGGTTGAAGTGTTCTCCTACCGGTTTTTGAATGTTATGATTCCTGATGTCAGATTTGTGTCCATTTACTCTTTTGCGTAGAGACGGTCTGGTTTGGCCAATGTACATGGCAGAGGGGCATTGCGGGCACATGATGGCATATATCACATTGGTAGATATGCAGATGAACGAGCCCCTGATGGCGTGGCTAATGTGATTAGGTCCTATGATGGTGTCACTTGAATAAATATGTGGCAGAGTTGGCATCGGGCTTTGTTGCAAGGATAGGTTCCTGGATTAGTGTTTTTGTTGAGTGTTGTGTGATTGCTGGAGAGTATTTGCTTCAGGTTCGGGGGCTGTCTGTAAGCGAGGACTGGTCTGTCTCCCAAGATCTGTGAGAGTGAGTGATCATTTTTCAGGATAGGTTGTAAATCTCTGATGATGTGCTGGAGAGGTTTAGTTGGGGGCTGAAGGTGACAGCTAATGGCGTTCTGTTATTTTCTTTGTTGGGCCTGTCCTGTAATAGGTGACTTCTGGGTACTCTTCTGGTTCTGTCAATCTGTTTTTTCACCTGTTTAGTTATACAGGTGGATACTGTAGTTTTAAGAATGCTTGATAGAAATCTTGTAGGTGTTTGTCTCTGTCTGATGGATTGGAGCAAATGTGGTTGTATCTTAGGGCTTGCCTGTAGACAATGGATCGTGTGGTGTGTCCTGGATGGAAGCTGGAGGCATGTAGGTAAGTATAGCGGGCAGTAGGTTTCTGGGAAAGGGTGCTATTTATGTGACTATTGCTTATTAGCACAGTAGTGTCCAGGAAATGGACCGCTTGTGTGGATTGGTCCAGGCTGAAGTTGATGGTGGGTTGGAAATTGTTGAAATCATGGTGAAATTCCTCAAGGGCTTCTTTTCCATGGGTCCAGATGATGAAGATGTCATCCATGTAGCGCAAGTAGAGATGGGTCATTAGGGGACGAGAGCTAAGGAAGCGTTGTTCTAAATCAACCATAAAAATGTTAGCATACTGTGGGGCCATGCGGGTACCCATAGCAGTGCGGCTGACTTGAAGGTATATATTGTCCCCAAATGTGAAACAGTTGTGGTTGAGGACAAAGTCACAAAGGTCAGCCACCAGGTTTGCCATGACATTACCGGGGATACTGTTCCTGATAGCTCATAGTCCATCTTTGTGTGGAATGTTGGTGTAGAGGGCTTCTACATCCATAGTGGCCAGGATGGTTTTTCTGGAAGATCACTGAATGACTGTAGTTTCCTCAGGAAGTCAGTGTTGTCTCGAAGATAGCTGGGAGTGCTGGTAGCGTAGGGCCTGAGGAGAGAGTCCACATAGCCAGACAATCCTGCTGTTAGGGTGCCAATGCCTGAGATGATGGGGCGTCCAGGATTTCCAGGTTTATGGATCTTGGGTAGCAAATAGAATACCCCTGGTCGGGGTTCTAGGCATGTGTCTGCACAGATCTGTTCCTGTGGTTTTTCAGGGAGTTTCTTGAGCAGATGGTGTAGTTTCTATTAGTAATCCTCAGTGGGATCAGAGGATAATGGCCTGTAGAATGTGGCAATTTTGCTACAGAAAAGCTTCAAAAACAGACTCTAACAAGAAACTGCTGAGCTTGAATTAATATGCAAACTAGATACCATTAACTTGGGTTTGAATAGAGACTGGGAGTGGCTGGATCATTATACATATTGAATCTATTTCCCTAAGTTAAGTATACTCAGACCTTCTTGTCAACTGTCTAAATGGGCCATCTTGATTATCACTACAAAAGTTTTTTTTCTCCTGCTGATAATAGCTCATCTTAACTAATTAAACTCTTACAGTTTGTATGGCAACTTCCAACTTCTCTGTATGTATATATATATATATATATATATATATATATATATATATATATATCTTCTTACTACATGTTCCATTCAATGCATCCGATGAAGTAGGCTGTAGCCCATGAAAGCCTATGCTCTAATAAATTTGTTAGTCTCTAAGGTGCCACAAGTACTCCTGTTCTTTTTGCGGATACAGACTAACATGGCTGCTACTCTGAAACCAGTGTTTAGAAGGCCTTTATATGATACAATACATCTAAGAGGAATGTGCCTCTTCTCCTTGATTCTAACTTCCATACCCACTTTGGACATTTGCGAGAGCCCTATGAATTTTGGGCAAGGGTACTATTTGGCATGGATACTACTTAAGGCTTCATCCGTGCATGCTCTAGAGCAGCGTTTCCCAAACTTGGGGCACCGCTTGTTCAGGGAAAGCCCCTGGCAGGCCGCGCCAGTTTGTTTACCTGCCGCATCCACAGGTTCGGCCGATAGCAGCTCCCACTGGCCGCGGTTCGCCGCTTCAGGCCAAGGGGGTCCCTCGGCCCGCACCGCTTCCCACAGCCCCCATTGACCTGCAGCGGTGAACCACAGCCAGTGGGAGCCATGATCAGCCAAACCTGCGTACGCAGCAGGTAAACAAACTGGCCCGGCCTGCCAGGGGCTTTCCCTGAACAAGTGGTGTCCCAAGTTTGAGACACACTGCTCTAGAGAAGTGGAGATCAACAGTTTCAACTCCAGGATCCACAATATAATATCAAAATGTTAAGGGGTCACCGTCAAGAGGGGAAGGGTCATTCAAATCTGCCACTTCTTTCTTCCAAACCCCCTGATTCTCCTCTTCCTAAATTCTTGAGAATCTGATGAGGAGCCAAAGAGCAGCTGGTCACCCAGCACCCTGTCATCACTCTATGGGTTCAAAGCTGCTCAGATGATTTTTCCGAGTACCAGGTTTGTCTTGATGAGGTATGTTAGTGGCTTTCTTTTTCTGGTCTAGCTTTTAATTCCTGGCCCTCCCAAACCTGCCCATCTCTGCCTTGTTCCCCAACCTCTCCCCTGTGAAACAATCCTTCTCAACTCAATATCTTGAAGAAAATATCTGTACCTCACAAGATCTGCTTACTCCCCCCCACACACAGCTTTGCCTCCCTTCCACCAACCCACAGCAAACTTAGCACATCCCTTCATGTGTACTCACACAGTGTACCCAGGAACACACCTAATGTCCAAACTCTCCCTCTTTCCTCCCTACACTCACTAATAATACCCCCTTACATATACACAATCCTTCCCTTCTACCCCTATTCCCCATCACTTGCCCGCTTCCCAAAACTAATTGTCACCTTCCCCAACCCTCCTAAAATAACTGCTTTCACTCCTTACCTTTCTGTGGAATCTCAGTTGTTGTGGACCTTCCTGAACCAGCTGCAGTACTGCTTGCTTGATCCCATTCCCCTCACCCTCTTGTGAAGGCTACATAGCCATCTGCTTTCTCACTACTAGAGCTGGTTAAAAAATGTCCAGTGAGATGTTTTTCCATCAGAAAATGCTGATACACCAATTTCTATGAAACTTTAGGCAGAATTGCCTAGTAGGAAACTTGCAAGCCATTTTAGCTGGGGGTTCCTAAACTTCCCAGCAACTCACCAAGCAGGCTGCTAGGCTTCCCAGTTCCTAGGCAGCTCACCTGGCAGGCTGCTACAAAGCCCAAGCTTCCAGAAGGGGTGGGGAATATGTTTCATTTCAGAAAGACCAAAAAGTTCCCACAGCCAGAATATTTTGGTGATTCAGAGACAAAATATTGTGGAATTTCACTTCAGTGAAAATTTTTGAGTCTTTATCTTGCTTCAGGAGAAACATTTTTCTAAAACAGCAAAATTTTTAGCAGTTGCAAAATACAGCTTCATGGCCAGATCCATGAATTACCCACCCAAGGTTCTGACCCCACCCACAGCTCGCTTCGTCTATTTTTTTTTTTTTTTTTGGCCAGCTGCCAAGATGAGCAGGGTGAATTGCTGAGACTCCTTTCCCTTCTTCTCATGTCAGCCAGTCAGGTTGCCTTCCTAACATCAGTCCTTTCCCCTTCCTCCAGAGAGAGGGCTTGGGAGAGAAGCTCAAATTAAAAATAGCCATGAACAGCTGGCGTGGAAGGAGAGTCTTAGCAGCAGCAAAGTAGCACAAAGTTCTACTCCCAGCACTGCCACTGCCTCAATGTGTGACCTTGAGCAAGTCATTCAGGGCCAGATTCTCAAGGCTAGGCACACCCGTAAATTTCCACAGGCCTAACTTATGTCTATGGATATCCAAAATGCACACACACACAAAAGTTAGACATATATTTACTTATTCTATGCATAAATCAGGCATAAATATTTGCATGCAATTGTATACACTTAACTTGGAAGGTGAGACGGAGATTTTCAAAGTGTTTCTATTTCTTGTCTGCGCATTGGGATAATACTTGCCTACCTTACAAGAGAGTTGTGTGTATTACAGTTGTTACTGTATCAGCAGATACTTTCCTACTCCCAAGTAACAAGGACATAACCTTCTGTAATCCTTCCCCGTAACATATGGTTGAGGGCAGAAAATAAAGATTCATTTCCTGGCAGCACTTCTGTGTGTCACGTCTTTATTACATGATATCAGAAGAAAATCTGACAAAAAAAGAAGCAAATGAAGCTACCCAAATCCCTCAGTTTGAAATGGAATGTGGCAGGGAACTGGAGATGGTCACAGGTCTACCAAACTTTGCTGGGAGCAAGCAATATTGTAAAGGAACTGGAGAGGATTAAATTGTTCATGCTACTACCTGTGACAGCTAGAGAGGAATTGCAGATCTACAGTAAACTCCAGTGGAAGTATTAAGTGACTGAAAATTGCCAACCAAAGTAATTCAAAATTGTTTGGAATACTGTGATCCATAAGAGTACATCATTTGCGAACGGCACATTTTCTTTATAGGAAATCCATTGCAAGGTGAGACCACTGAATGGTTAAACTGTAGTACAGAATAAATTTAAATAATGAGAGTTTAATCAATAAAACAACTAATTAGATATCACATTATTTGTAAGCTGCTGTATGAAGTAAAAATTATTCAAGTACCACCCATTTCCAAATCAAAATTTGTCTATCTTGAGAAAACTATTCTAAATTGAAAGCCAACACCAACAGCCCAGGAATTTCCCAATATAAAACATTTTAATGGAACTCTAGAGGTAAATATGGTGGTATTCTGGGCCAAGGATAATGTATTAGTAGATCAGAATGTAAGCATAATCCACAGTGCACATCTTGGTAAGAAGTGTAAAAAGAGAGCTCAGGATGTCTTGTTCTGGCCAGGCATAAATGCTTTTATTGGAGACAACTTACCCAAGTGCAAAATGTATAATAAAACTAGAAGCAACATGCAAAAGAACCACACGCCATTACTGATTGCCCTTGTACCAAGGGTGAAACAGATTTGACCTAAAGACCCCCTCTTATGAGTATACTACTACATATATTTATTTGAAATAGCTCTGTTGCACAACACATCAAGTATCAACATCATAACACACTGTAAATCACCATGTCCTTACCAAGGGATTCCATAAGTGTTAATAAATGGTCCACAATTCATGAGCAACTCTTACTCAGGCAATTCTTTTTTATATCTGTTCATGCAACCATATCAAGACATGGTGCAAAATGAAATGTTGTAACAGAAAAATGAATTCAAATAGCAAATGACTTGATTTTTAAAAAGCAGCAGCACTGGCATATCCAAGGGATTCATAGCTTGTAAGCCATAAAAAGAATGTCAAACAGTTACCCCCATTACAGGCAGAAGAGAACTTTAGGTTTTCCACAGAAAGCAAACAGTTATGCCATCCTCATCAAGAGCATATCATAACCATCTCTATGAGGCATCATCAGAACAAAGCCAGGGAGGATACTCGCCCTCTGTTGCTTGGTATTGACGGCACACCACTGATGGTTGACCTATGCTGCTGACTAAGTAACACCCATACACCCAGTAACTGACAATGAAAAACATCAGGAGCACCAAACAGACTCCAGGTAGTCGATCCACTTCAGTGGCTGAACAGGAGACTGTAGAAGGAACTGTTGTAAGTAAAGAAAGCCACCAAGGTTCAGAGATAGTAGCTAATGACAGGTGTCCAGTGAATGGCAGATAAATCATCTCATCTCTCAAGTAGCTCAGGTCATCTACCTGGATCTCAACCCTTGAAACGTATGCATTTTAATGAATTGGCCATATTAGCACATAGTACTTGTATTTTGTTATTATGCTTTCTCTGCATACAATTTTCAAAACACAAGGAAGCAAAGATACAACAACAGCAACTGGAGTCAATGGATTCCTGCAACTGTTATGTGACACATTAATGTTTATAATCACTAGGAAGACCAGCAGACTGGGGCTAACAAATAATGGATTGTATCACCAGCAGTATCCTGTGTGCCAAACCTTTATTACTGAGACCCCCTAGAAGGAGCAGCTGCCTCTTCCATGATCCCCCAGGGAAGGGGAAAAAGAGCTGACAAGGTCCACGACCTGAAAAAACAATTGCTTGAGAAAGATACATTACAATCTCCTTACTTTGCCCCCTCAGAGGAACTTGGCTTGCCAGCCTCCCATTAAGTTGCCTGGGACAAAGGGCCTTCCGCTCATCCCGCCCAACTCTTGAGATAACATGAGGGGGCAATCCACTGAAGATATCCAGAGACAGAAAATGTTTGTGTGTATTAAGGTTCTGTGGTGATGGAGGATTGTGGAGACTCCATAAGGCCTCTAGAGGTTATACAAACTTCTGTATGTTATCCATGTCTAGACAGCAAACCTTTTGGAGACCCTGAATTAAATTGGTTGTGTTGAAATTTACCAACAATTTGCAAGAATGTCCATGCAATCATAGAATCGTAGGATTGGAACTGACCTTGAGAAGTCATCTAGTCCAGTGCCCTGCACTACTGGCAGGACTAAGTATTATCTAGATCATCCCTGACAGGGGTTTGTCTAAACTGCCCTTAAAAATCTCCAGTAATGGAGATTCTACAACCTCTCTAGACAATTGATTCCTATGCTTAACCACCTTGACAGTTAGGTAGTTTTTCCTAATGTCCAACCTAAACTGCCCTTGCTGCAGTTTAAGCCCATTGCTTCTTGTCCTGTCCTCAGAGGTTAAGGAGAACATTTTTTCTCCCTCTTCATTGTAACAACTTTTTATGTACTTGAAATCCGTTATGTCCCCTCTCAGTCTTCTCTTCTCCAGATTAAAAAAAATATATATTAAAATATATATTTTTTTTCAATCTTCCCTCACAGGTCACGTTTTTTAGACCTTTAATCAATTTTTGTTGCTCTTCTCTGGACTGTCTCCAAAGTCCAATTTGACTTTCTCCAATTTCTTTCCTGAAATGTGGTGCCCAGACCTAGACACAATACTCAAGCTGAGGTATAATCAGTGTGGAGTAGAGTGGAAGAATTACTTCTTGTGTCTTGCTTACAACACTCTTGCTCATACATCCCAGAATTATGTTTGCTTTTTTTTTTTTTGCAAGTGTTACATTGCTGACACATATTTAGCTTGTGATCCACTATGACCCCCAGATCCCTTTCTGCAGTACTCCTTCCTAACCAGTCATTTCCCATTTTGCATGTGTGCAACTGATTGTTCCTTCCTAAGTGGAATACTTTGTATTTGTCCTTATTAAATTTCATCCTATTTACTTCAGACCATTTCTCCAGTTTGTCCAGATCATTTTGAAATTTTAATCCTATCCTCCAAATCACTTGCAACCCCTCCCAGCTTGGTATCGTCTACAAACTTTGTAAGTGTACTCTCCTCCTAGCATCTCTCAGACCCATGGTTTATTTGGAGAATTGGCAGTAGAAAATTTTTATAATGTCACCCACTATACTAAAAGTTCCCAAAATAGACTTCAATTAAGGAATTTTTCAAATGGTGGTATAGAAATAAATCACATAGTGCTAAAAAGGAGTTGTTTGTCTTTACATAATTCTGCAGCAGAGTTAGTGAGAGAATTTGAAAGTAATTACAAAACTCTTCAGAATTACAGCAGAATCATGCAGTTCAGCATGTTAGCCCATGTTTCAGAGATAAGTACGTGCAGTTCTGAAGACAAAATTCCACTGGAAGTCTGAACTAGGAGTTATGCAGATTAATGTCCCAAAACAGCTAACTCAATGGAATAGGTCTACTGAGTGGGAGTTGGTTTGGACCCTTACTTTGTTAAAAAAAAAAAAAAAGGTTTATACATAGAGACTAGTGCTGATTGAAAATGTTTCAACAATTCTTTTTCCCATTGAAAATGTTTCTCAGCTCCTTTTGTCAGGGAATTTCTGGTAAAAAACTACAAGGGAAGGAGGGGCGGGAGTAATCAGGGCACTAACCTGGCATGTAGGCGCTCATATGCAAGGCTCTGCTCTGCCTAATTCAGAATAGGGATTTGCACATGGGTCTTCCACATTCTAACTGAATGCCCTCACTAACAGGCTATCGAGTTTGTGGGCCAATTAATATGTAATTATTTAGAGATTTAATTAAAGTGGAACAGCTCAACAGAAGCAATTTAGTGAGAAAGACAGACCCTACAGCTGTGTACCTAGGGCACTTGTCTGTGACATAGGAGCCCCGGGTTCAAGTCCTTGCTTCAAATCAGGCAGAGAAGGGATTTTAATCTGGGTCTCCTATATCCTGGGTAGGTGCCTTGACCACCATGCTATTGGCTATTCTGAGGTGGGTTGATCTGTCTCTCCCCTTTTTTTCCATGAAAAATTTCAAAAGGTCTCATTTTCATTTTACACCACAGGCAAAACATTTTGAAACCTCAATTTCTCAGGAACAGAATTATTGTTTTCCGGCCAGCCCTCCAACAATCAGTAAATCTCCAAAAGGCTCCATGACCTAAACCACAGGTAACTCCTTTTCCTCTGCATAGAGCTCCTATATTCTATAATGGCATCCATCCAGTATCATTTGGAAACAAACATTTTGGGAAGGTAACTATGAGCATTGTCATTCTGTTAAAACCAAAATAAGGATAAACAAGGATAATTGTACAAAATCACTCTCCCAAAAGAGTCCTAGAAATCCTAATTTACTGACTGGTCACTACTTTCCCTAAGTAGAAATAGAATAATTTAATAATCTTAATATAGCAGTTTTCACTAAAGAAAATTAACTAATTCATTATTGCTTATAACTTGCTGAGGCATAGCTGCCATATTTGTAAAATCAGCAGGTTCAGAAAAAAGGCAAGTTTTGAAATGAATGGGTTTTTTCTCAGACACATAAATGATACAATTACTTAGCTCCCTCTAGTGCCAATTTCTAAAATAAACTTAACCGTAATGACCATATTCACCACGTAATCTTAGGAGCAAATTAAAAATTCACTTAGCAGTAATTAACTAGTGAACTCTCAGAGGGTTTAGTCGATTGCCAGGAACTGAAGCAGGATTCAACTAGTGTCACACTCAGAAAGAAAGGTCAAAAGTAGGCTTCTTGCCACAACAAAAATATGACATCCATGTTCAGACACTGTATTGTTTGAACAATTGAGTCACATGCTAATAAAAAGCAGGCGTCAGAGAGCAGTGATAACAAATGCAGCAGTTATATCATAGTCATGATGTGTGCAGTGCCATTAATAAAGCTGTATTCATTTTTCCATTTGCAGCCTCCATCTTCAACAACTCGTAATTTGACTTTAAAAGACACTAATCCAAATTGAAACGTGATGAACTCAGGAATACATTTGTTTTTTAATAGTTAAACTCAGTGTTTCTTTTTACTCACACCAGAGAGACCAAGTGTAAGGGGTATCTGGATTTATAAAGTCAGACCACCCTGAAGCAGATCCTCAGCTAGTATAAATTGTCATATCTCTACTGACTTGAATGGCACTGTGACACTTTTACAGCAGCTGAGGCTCTGCCCTTGTGTCTTTAAATCTAACAATTTTTTAGCGAAGACTGAGGCCTCACACTGAATTGCCTGTGTTCCCTAAAGCTGGCTGCCGGTGACACTATCCCAAAGAACACTTGTTCTTTCCAATCCACCAGCCTCTCATTACCCTGCAACCTGGCAAATGAGCTAGGGTAAACCTATTACAAGGCATATATGCACACATCAGTATTTACACAAATATAAAAAATGTATCCATTTTAAGCATATTTGGGCTGGTAATAGAACTGGACAGGAAACAGATTTTCCTTTTGGGGGGAAAATGCTGCAATTTCTAAAAAATATTTGTTCCAAAACCATAAATGTTCAAAATTTCCCCTGAAAAGAAATTTTAAAAAATGGTTTCAAGTCGATCAAAACATTTTGTTCCAATTTTGACGTTTCAACGTTTTTTTTTAAAAAAGTTTCTAAAACCAATACATTTTATTGCAAACTGAAAATTTGGTATATTCCATTCTGAAAATACTAAAATGGGATATTTCAATATCATCAAAATGCTTCAGTTTGGAGTTTTTTTCCTAAATGAAATTTAATAAAAAAAAAATACATCTCTAAACATTTCAGTTCCAACAAAAATGGCAATTTCTATCAAAAGAGTTTCAACAAAAGTTTTCCAACTACCTCTACTGTATGGATCTTTTTGTAATTGTGGTTTTAGCTCATCTAACCTAGGGACTTATATCTTTTGGTATTTGTGCACCACACTTTTTAACATGGGCAAGATATTCAGCCTACAGACCATATGCTGCAATTTCTTTTTATCTGCAGTTTTAATAGAGTATACCCAGCCTATAAATGTGTGTCTATAAAATAGGCCATGCTGTCATGTTTGTCAGAAGGAACGGTCATGGCCTATCAAGAAAATACTTTTACCAATATTTTAGAGTTACTAGATTATCTAAACATCAAGCTTGGTCAGGCAGTTGCCTTATGATGGTGGAATCGTCTCCAAAACAAATGATGTCCAGCCAGGAAAATTCATTTCTAGACACTGAGCTACATAGATTATAAATACAGGCCTCTTAGCGGCAATATGCAGGGGCACTGCAGAAAGCTTGCCCTATACAAGCAGGATTCAGATTTTCTTTTACCAGTCCTTCAAATCGCTTATGAAATGACCTGTTCCATGAAGCATAGCAACAATAGAGACGATATGGCACAGTTGTGCCCACTTGCATGAATGGCAAATTTGACCTAGAGACACTGAATGTTTGTATTTAGATTGCAAGGTCTTCGGAGCACTATCTTTGTTTTGTCTTTTGCTTAGTATATTTTACCTACTCTAAAGTCTGTCATTACCCTAGATTACTCCTACTCATTACCTACTCATCTCTGTCATTGCCCTAGATGTAATAACGTGGCTTCGGCCTACAACTCTGATTAGTCTTTTATCCCATCACTTACTGCCCTCTCCTGTCCAACAATAATCCTCTATTCCAGAGCTGCCAACAAAAACAGAATTTCTGTTTCATAGGAAGTTCTGGTTGTCAATGTTTTGTATCATTCTGCATCAGAATGAAGTGTGTCAACATCACAGAATTTCCACTGAAATGGAACAATCTATTTCAGTGCCTGCTTAGCCCACTGGGCAGCTGGGGCGCTAGGCAGCCATCAGGAAGGGCTGCATGGCAAGCTGGCTGTGCCACCAGGGAGCTGGACAGCCCTTCCACATGCTAGCCAGGCAGCCCACCTGTCTGCAAGCCGGGACGTCAGCAGCCAGCTGGCAGGAAACCAGACAAGCTGGCTGGCCAGCCAGTCTGTCTGCCTGGTTTCCATGACATGTTTTGATGGAAGTGATATATTTCCACAGAATGTTTTGATTCCATTGAAATGGCGTTTTAAGATGGAAACATATTCTGTGGAAAATTTTTGACCAGCTCTACTAAATTACTTCTTTGTCCACTTCCCACACAATCATCTCTGTGCCTTCTTCCATGCTGCACCCTCTGCATTTCATTTTGTTTGGGAATGATGGATCCAGATTATTAACACAGCAAGTGGTGCTGGGTAAGCTAAAAATGGCTCCTGTGGAGCCCTAGCTCATTTAATGCACACGAGAACATACACAAGATCACTACATAGCTAAGTTAGCCATGCATGCAGTGATAGCAGTGTCTGTCATCACTCTATACATTGGTAAAAAGTGCTAAAAACATAGGAAAGGAGCAAAACCAAAACTAGAACTCAGGTCTCCTTTTTTAGGCCCCCTGCCTAACCCATTAGGCCACAATGCCTCCCAATCAGCTTAATTTCTCTTTGCATTAATTACCACATGTGGAAAAATTGAGATTGCGCTTTTCACTTTGTACTTTTTTGTCTATGTTTTTCAGAGATGAGTAAATATTAATCCCCATTTTACAGGTTGTCAAACTATAGAGACTTGATCTTATCAACTAGTAGCTAAGATATAGCTCTACTACATCCAGATGTTCTCGGATTTGCCACAAGCTTCCTCTGTTACCTGTGACAGATAACAAACTCTCAATTCCTGTTACCCCATTTGGAAAATGGACCGCTGAATACTCCCCCTCAGTGCAGGGAGCATTCTGGGGAGAATGCAGCAGCAGCAGCAGCAGCAGCGTCCACTCTTTGGAGTTCAATGATGGAAATGTTCTTTACTGTAATTTTTCCCCTCTATTGGCTACAAATCGACATAAAAATCTTCTCTAGCTTTCAAATAGCGTTTTTTTAATATTTGCTATTTTTCCATACATTATCAAAATCTATGATCTAAATGTGATTTTTTTATTATTATTACTACGTTAATCTGAAAAGGCATGTTTTAATTAAAAATTTCAGAAAATGTTCTAGTTGTCAGGGAGACGTAAATTAACATGGGCTTGTCTTTTTTGAGTTACAGTGGAGATCAAAATTACTCATAAAGGGACTGTGTTTGCTAATGTAACAACTGAGTATCCATCCCCGGTCCATAATAGAACATGTACCAGAAGAGCCAAGACTACAAGCCTACTCCAAAGACATGGTCTCGTTTTCTAACCACCACCTGAACAAGATCTCAGTTATGTATAGAGACAGACTATATTCTAAACTACAATTAACCAATGGGGGGGATATATTCCCTCACACACACACACACTCACACAATGTCCAATCCTGCTCCAACTCAGATTAATGGCAAAAACTCTCATTATTCTTCATAGACCCCAAACATCTAACAAAGGTCATTAATACTTAATTACAACTTGTTTTCTACAAATTTAGCCAGTGTATAAGTTTTCAAGGTGATTTAAGTATCTAGAAAGTTTAAAGCCATTTTGATCTAGAGGGAGACATAAAACGTTAGGTAAAGGACAATTTCAAGTCAAAGTAAATTTTTTAACAAAGTAACTTTGAGCAATTTTCTTCAAAACTACAGAAACATTCTCTTTTACCTTCCAAGTTAACATGGAAAGTGTCACACAACACTCGTTTTTACCTTCACTCTGAAGAGGCTATCAGTTTTGAAAAGTGCATGTTTGAGAACTTGGATGCCTATATTTAGATACCTAAAAAATTAGCGGCAAAGAGTCCTGTGGCACCTTATAGACTAACAGATGTATTGGAGCATAAGCTTTCGTGGGTGGATACCCCACTTCGTCGGGTGGGTATTCACACATGAAAACTTATGCTCCAATACGTCTGTTAGTCTATAAGGTGCCACAGGAATCTTTGCCACTTTTACAGATCCAGACTAACACGGCTACCCCTCTGATACTTAAAAAATTAACCTAATTTTCAGAGCTGCAAAGCACCCACAACTTCCATTAACATCAATGAGACATACAAATCCTCAGGACCTTAGAAAAGCAAGACACATTTTTATGAGCCAAACAATTACTGCTGGTCAAAGTTTCCTCTCAAAAGATTGGTTCATGGAAAATTAGTCTTTTGACAAAGTGAAAATGGAAATGTTCACAGGAAACATCTGCTTTCCTCTAAACAATTTTCTTTTGTCAGAAAAACTAAATTCAAAAATGTTTGTTTTTAGCCAAAATTTTTTATTGTTTTAAAACAAGAATTTTCATTAAAGAAAAAAAGGCAAAATTGTCTACTAATTTCTTTTTATTAAAACAGAACATTTTCATTGAAATTTTCCATGGAAAAAATAGACTGTGTCTGACCAGCTCTTCCAGTTATGAATGTGGGTATTGAAAGATAGGCACCAAAGTTTGAAAATTCCACGCTTGATGTAAAACAGACAGTCACAGGGTCCACTTACTGCAGGTGAGCACCTCCTCCTGGCTGCTTTGGGGGATAGCTCCTTCCAGGTCCAGGGCCCCATTCTGCTGCTCACTGCACACCATATTGTCACTCTCTCTCAGTGCCTCTATGTGCTCCTTCTTTGTGATTTTTCCCTCTGGCCATGTCACTATGGGTGTTTTCCTCTTCCAGGATATCACAGTCTTTCAGGGCAAACTGTCCCAGGCAGTCCACTCTCCACTGCCTGGTCTGTGCCAGTTCCCCAGTGGCTGGCATGGGAAGCCAGGCCTGTCCTGTACTCTGGGTTCCAGCTCAGGGACTCTCTGATCAGCAGCCAGGGTTTGCACCCTCCTGGACCTTGCTACCTTTTCCCTAAGCCTTTCCTTACCTTCTGGCTCTCTCTACTTCCCTGGGTTTGCCAGCCCCACAACTCCCTCCTCCCAGGGAGTAACTGTGGGCTACTTGTCTCTGTAGCCCAAAACACACTCCCTTTTCCCAGGAAGTGACTGCAGACTACCTCCCTGCAGCCTCCTCTGCTATTTGCTTCCTGCCTTTGTAAATCCAGCTTGGTCCTCCTCTGCTGGGCTCCCTCATTCAGTCAGAGGACTATTTAAGACACCTAATTCCCCTCAGCTGTGAGTTGTCTGGTTCACTGGCCCATTTCTTAGCCTACATTAACCCTTTTAGGGCAAGTGTGGGGTGAACAGACACATCAGGCTTCAATGTGCCCAATACTAGATTGCTTTAATGCATTTATTGTAATATTTTTGCATGTGACTTCCCTTAAAAATCATTTAAGCCCATACTATCTCCTTTGCTTTGATCTTCCGTATCTCACACTGTACTTTTCCTCTTTCTGCTGTACCTTGTTGTATGTTTTCCTTTCTGAGTGTTTCCTTCCAACATATCTTCCTAAGACATTCATTACTTAATTTTTCACTCAGACTAGTCTCTTAACTCATCTTTTACAGTTTCATGTTCTGACTCTTCCCTTCAGCTTCATTTTTCCCCTATCATCCTTCTACACGTTCCTTTTTGTTTCTCCTTCCACCCCATGTATCTTCCCTTTGCATGATTTGTTGGTCTTCAGGTTAAGATGCAAAACTATTTCATCCTCCTAGCCTTTTCCCAGAAGAGGAAAGTATGGGTGAAGTGGGAGGGAGAGAATTGATTTGATGGCTGATGCTGGAAAAGTTCTCATTGTGGATAAATCTAGGAGTTTGGGAAAGTTCCATTTGTTGTACATTGGTCCAATGAGTTGATTTTTCTAATGAGCACACATGTTCATGCTCTAAGCATTGAACAGGCACACGTCTATAAATTGAAATGATATACATATCCCACTTCCCACTATTCTTGTCCATTATTTCACTATCTTCCACCCTCTCTCTTTTAAATGCATTTCCCCCAACCCCTCTTATCTTCCCTCTTCAAAGATCTCAAAATCACTAACTGGCCCACTGTGAATCACTAAGTCCCTTTTCTCTATACCTATCCGCTCCTCTATTTCCAATCCATACATAGTATTTCAAACAACAAATTTATTTCCTGTACACGTAAAGTGGTCAGAAAATGCCTCTCCCATGCTCCCCGACCATCTGAAAATATGGAATAGCCTCTATGTTCTGAGTATATCAGCTCAAAGCCTAGTTTCTCTCCTTGATCTCTGTCTCTATCAGTGGCTTTTGATAATACAATAGTGATAAACCTTCATGCCAGTAACACAGTTGTATTTTCCAAGAGCTGAATTGATGAGCTGTTGAACATAATTTTGTTAACAAGAAAGGTGTTTTATAGATGAATTATACAGCCGTAATTTCTAAAATGCATGATACTTTTTTCAGCGTTGCCACAGCACCTGCTGCTAAGCATAAAGATGATTAGCCACAAACTAACCCACTATAGAATTATTATCAGTATATATTTGTGCAATGAAGAACTAATGGGAATTATGCAGATTGCATTTCCTTCCCTGCTGAAGGCAACCAACCTTCACCACCAATAGGAAAATGAAAACAGAGCTCAGCTGTGGAACAATAACACAGGAGTAGATTTTATTTTATTTTCAGACATGTATTGCTGATTTTTTCAAGACTTTAAGACACGTTTCTTTTCCATGTAATTCTGTGACACATAGTCCAAGAAACATTTTTTCAAAGCTTAGAAAATTTTCTGTGCATTTTAATAGCTTGGAATATGTAATAACCTATATGTAGCATCCATTTAACTTACCTCAAAGGACCTTTTCAGAATTCTAACATAACCAGTAGATAATGCAAACCAGTAGCAACTGGCTTCCATAATCAGATTAGTAGTGCTGCATTTCCCTGTAGTTAAAGCATTAAAGCCTACTCCCGGACCCACTTTATTCAGTGGAAGTTTCTTCCCCCCTTTTAGATTATAGCTATTCTGGGCTGTTCCATCATATGTCTCAACAAGTCTGAACATCTGAACCTACTGTGCTTTGTTGTATGACTGACTTTTGATAAAGGGGCAGCACAAGGGATGATATTTTGGGGCAGGGTCTTTCTCTTACTCTGTGTTTGTACAGTGCCTAACACAAAAGGGTCCTGATCTTGGTTGGTCTCTAGCTACTGCCATAATACAATTAAATAGTAATAATGGTTCATTTGTTGTGCCTTTTAATACATTATAATAAAACTGGTAAGAAATAATCTGTGCCTCAAATTGAAAATATACAGGTACTATAAAGATTCCTCCCTCCCCTCCTCCCCCCCGCCAAGAGGTTGCCTGCTGTTTGATAAGTTTTGATGCCTTGATTCTTTAAACTTATGCTAAAGTTAACTGGAATTTCAGATGAGTTCTATCCCTCACTTCCAGCTTCCCCCATATATATTTTTTTAAATTAAAATAAAAAAATAGAAATATCACACAGCAATTTCTTAGGGAAACTGAGTTAAAAAGATAATATCTTCTATCTTCGGTGTAAACAGCCACATTAATATAGTTGATTTTTTCTTAAAGAATCCCAGAGGAATTGAGAGAGAAAGAAACATTTTTATTCCCATGAAAAGATATATAATCAGTGCTTTTCTTTTGTACTATAATTGATGCTTCACAAAATACATTTACTTGAGTGCCAGTATTTAATGTTTCAGACTGGAAAAACAAATAGGAACAAGCAAAACCAAACAAAGAAACACAAATTTTGAAATTCTCAGTTGATCAGCTTGTTGCATAGCTTGGCTATGGTTCACTTGAGTCAAACTAAATGCTCGAAATAACTTGTTTAATTCTAAAACACTTCACTCCAGTAATCGGAAGCTTTACACTCATTGTATAGGGCAAGGATATATTATTTAAATATATCTTTAATGAAGGTTGACTCAGGATTCCTTTAAATGGGTTTTTACAAAAGAGCATATTTAAAAATAGCTGAGAATAATTTAGTCTATTGCAGTCAATGCATCAGTTCATTATATTGTATGTTTCTCTTAAATTCTTCAAAATAAAAATATTCTTTAGTTTAGACTAAACTATTCATAGATGTACAAAGACTAGGGATCCCTTTGCATATTCTGAAAATACAGACCACTTACTGGAAAAGGAATCAACTGTGCATTTGATTAATTGATTTAGTCATATATTAAAAACTTTTGCTTCTTATCCCATTAAAAGTAACACTAATGAGCAATGGCTGTGACCTTCAAGTGGAAAGCCACATGTGCCTCAACCCCTCAATATTTACCACCCAAATTTAATCTCTATAATGGACACCTTAAAAGGAATCTGATAGAAAATATTAAGAGCCACTCCAAAACTAAAACACTTAAGGAAGATTTTGATTAATGCCTTGTGATTAATCAATTGATTAATATAGTTTTCAATACAGATGTTAGGACACTGTCTACTTTAATCAACCATTCTGAAAACAGTGAAGACAAATTATCTATTTTTGTGTCGATTAAAAAAAAAAGCCTATTTTAGCAGTTATGTAAATTATAACACAAACCTTAGTTAGCATGCCCAAATTTCCCCTTACATTAAAATATTTAAATATTGGAACGGTTAATTAGGTAAGTGTCATCCTCTTGGTAGGACCTTAGTTTAAAACTAAATAACAATAGTAATAAAAATAATGCATTCAGCCAAATGTGTGTACTTTACTTTTTAAAGAAATTGTTTTAGAATTATACTATAATCCATATTTAACCACCACTTTTTTTTTATTCTGAGGCTGTTTCTAATTTGTGATTGTGCTTTCCACCACACTAAAACTGAAATCTTTATTCCAGTCAAAAATAATCACCCTGTAATTACTGTGACAAACTGCCCAAGCTGTATCATTGTGGCCATTTCAACTAATGATATTGTATTAGAATGCCTAGCAATAGACTTCAAATGGAAAATATAATTATGTGCATTAGTTTGTCTAAGCATTTATAAGATCACATATCCATCAGTTATCGGGTCTCATAAAAAAAACCATACATCACTGTCACTGCTAGTTTTGTTATTGGGAACGTGGGCCTTTATGAACTCTGTTTAAGATATGTCTAAAATTTCACTTTTTCTGTAGTCCAGTGAATCCATGTAAGTTGAACTACTATAAAATGAGCAGAATTTTCAGCTGATGACAGAGGAACAAATTATTTGACAGTCTAACCAAATAGGAATGAAATGTTTAAGGACTAAGGCCCCAATCTTCCAAAGACTGGTGTACATGCTTAACTTTACACATTGCCAATGGGACTACTCATTGTGCATAAAGTTTACTACCTGAGTATGTCTCTGCAGAACAGAGTCCTAAATTCTATCCTACTGTAGACTGGTGTGAGCAAAGGTGAAATCAGGGCCAGCCATGTGCACCCTGAGAAGACTGGGATTCTGAGCACATTCTGTCCTTTCAGAAATGAAGATCTGCAGTAGCAACTACTTATGGATGTACTGGGAAGAATCTCACTTCCTTGTGTATGTGAATCAGAGTTGGTAGAAAAACAAAAAAGTTTACAGCACAAATTCCCTTCTTTGGAAATTTTCAAAATGAAAACTTTAATTTCAGTTCCAAAAATCCAGACAGACACTGAAAAAGAGAATTTTCGACTTCCAAAATTCTAAATAGTAATATATTCTAAATTCATTTTAAGTCAAAATGAAACAAAAAGTTTTGGTTCATTTCAAAAGGTTAATTTGAAATGAAATTTTGATTTTGAATTTTCTAGATAAAAATATGCCAAAAATCAAATAATTTTGATCAGCTCTGTGTTTTTGTCCCACCAATCACTAGCTTCAGATGCAGGGCTATTTTAAAAGTTTGGTACATTCTTAACTTTAAGATAGTGTGGTCTAGCAAACTAAATATGGGACTAGGAAGCCAGGGACAGCTCATTTCCCATCTCTGATATTCCAACTCCCTCAGCTGCCATGGGCCAATCACAAACTGTCTGCCTTTGTTTCACCATTTACAAAAGGTGTGTAACACTTATTTGCCTGCCTGCCAAATTACTATAGGATGGTGGCTGGATTAGATAGTTAATAGTTTACAGTACTCAAGTTGTAAAGGAAGGGTGGTCTGGTGTTTAGGACACTAGCCTAGGACTTGAGAAATACCGGTTCACAGTTCCCTGCTCTACCACAAACTTCCTCTGTGACCTTGGGCAAGTCACGTAGGAGATGTTTATGTTGCAATGTAAACCCAGGTTCTGTGGGACTTGAGTCCACAGGCTTGGTGTTCGTAAGCCAAGGCTTGAGTGTCCACAATGACCCTAGATTTAAAATTTCTGGACCTGGATCTCACAATTGTGCTTAAGCATCTGCACTGTACTATGCAGACCCCAGTCAAACTAACCTCTTCTAGGCTTCCTCGTTCCCTCTCCAGCTCTAGCTGCTCTAACCTATTTTTTCTGTGCATTCTAGGAAAACTTAACTGTCCATCCCACAGCACTTTACAGACCCACCAACATGAATGACAACTGATGTCCAAGAGGCTGCAGATTTTCTTTCACATATATAGCAATTGTTACATTAATGTCCACAAAGATGCCAAGTCATCTTTTGGATCTGCATGTTCCCAGAAACCCAGAGGAGTCACCATTTGAAGAACTTGTCCTGCTTCGGCTTTCACTTCTGTTTCAGAAAACTAGCAGACCATCCGTGAGATTCCGGTGGACATTCCGGTTGTGTTTTCTGATCTACCACAGGCACCTGTCAGAGGAGGAGTATGATACAGACATGGCAGACTCGAACTGCCTGATACTGCTCATGACTCTCAGTATAGCTACTGATGTCCCCCTACATACACCAGGGCTCCTGGAACAGGGCCACAAGCACAGACTGGTGTGATCACATCACCATGCAGTCCTGCGATGATCAGCAGTGGCTTCAGAACTTTTGCATGAAGCAAGCTACATTTCTGAACCTTTATGAGCAGTTTACACCAACCCTCCAGGGTCACAACACACACATGAGGGCAGCCATGCTGATCTAGAAGTTGGTAGGTATAACCATCTGGAAGCTGGCTACTCCAGACTGCTACATGTCTATTGCTAACCAGTTCGATGTTGGAAAGTCAGCTGTGGGTAAAGTACTGGTGGAGGTTTCTGAAGCAATCAGGCATGTGTTTTAACCAAAGGTGGTGGAAATAAACAATATCCATGAAGTAATTGCTGGTTTTGAGTGAATGGGGTTTCCAAACTGCACAGGGCCATTGATAGGACTGATGTGCACATAGTTTGCCCTTCTCAAGGAGCATCAGTACACAAACTGCAGGCCCTTGTACACCATAGAGACTGATTCATGGATGCCATCATGGGCTGCACTGGAAAAGTTCATGATACCAGAGTATTCCGCTGATCAGGAGTCTACCGTCATGCAGAGGCCCACCACATTCCCATCAAATGACTTTATCAATGGAGTAACTGTCCCTGTGTTATTCTATGGGACCCCACGTATCCCCTTCTGCCTTGGCTTATGAAACCATACCCTGATCATAGAGGACCTGGCAAATGACTGTTTAATTGCATTTCTCAGTAGATGTAGAATAGTGGTTAAATGTGTGTTTGGCAGATTAAAATCCCACTGACAATGTCTACAGACCCATATGAATTCCAGTATCATCAATGCTGTCCACATTATTGTGACTTGCTATGTTCTTCACAATCTTCATGAATCCAAAAGTGAGCCATTTGGCCCTGAATGGAGCTATGACAGTAATGGATTGCTGAACCAGTACACTCAGCCAGAAAGTGCACCTGTCACAGCTAGAGCAGGATGCATACAGACAACAGAAATCAGGGATGCTTTATGCACCCACATAACAGACTTGCATGGACAATGGAATAGAGAGAATAGTGCATCTGTGGTACAGCACTTTCTACAGTAAATGAAGTACTTGCTGTATGCTAAGAATGGGAGGGGGGGGTGTGCTTGTATAGAATAGTTAATAGTGGAAGAGATGACTACTTATAAAATGGGGGGATGGGGATGTGTGTGTGACATGAATTGTGTATTTTCATAATGGATTGATCTGAATAGATGTATTGAGAAATTGTGATTGGTACAACTTCCCAGGTATGTTTTATATGATGTTTCTCTGTAAAACAGGGATAATAATACTTCCCTACCTCATGGATATTGTGAGGATAAATATTTTAAAAAGGCACTCAGACACTATGGTGACCGGGAAATAGAAGAAGACCAGGTGCTAAATACATACATGTCAATTTTTCTGGGTTTTTTTTGTTTGTTTTTTGGAAAGTTAGCTTTGTTAGTGTAAAATATGATACAGTTTATACAAATAGATTTCTCAAAGTTGCAAATTAAACCTAAATAAAAAGTAGAATAAAATTACACTAACTTTTTAGCATTTTCTGAATAAAAAAATAGAGAGTCAGTACAGTATTATATATTCTATATATACTAAAATATTCAACTTCTGTCCTGAGGAGAAAAGCTTCTATTATTTTTAAATATCATGAAACATATAGAAATTAAATATCTCTTTCAAATATCTGAAGCCCATACAATCCATTTTTTATTAAATTGTCATTTATGTTTTTTTTAAGTAATTTTTTCTAAGGGATGGAGAAAATTTTCCAGTACAATCTTTAAATCAAAATTGGATGCCTTTCTAAAAGATATTGTTTAGTCCAGCTGCAAGTTGCTGGGATAGATGCCAAAATTACCGGGGTGAAATCTATGGCCTATGCTGTGCAAGATGTCAGACTAGATGATCCCTTTGTTTTTTAAAAAAAAATCTCTAAAGAAATATTTTTTAAATGAACTAACAGCTTTCTACAACAACGATAGATAAGGCTCTGTATTTGTCATGGTGGTTGGGGAAATCACGGATTCCTTGACTTTCCATGACTTCCGTGACTTCTGCAGCCATCAGCATGACTGACCCCAGGGCCACCCAAGAAGCTAACCTCGGGGCCAGCTACTCAGCCACACCACCCGCTGCTGGAGCGGCCCCAGGACAGGGCCTCAGGGACAGCCTGAGTAGTGACCAGTGCGGCTGGCCCCAGGGACATGCCTGAGCAGAGGTTCCGGGGGCAGCTGGAGCAGCAGCCAATGGATGACCCCAGGGGCAGCCGGAGCAGCTGCTGCTCCATGGCCCTCAGCAGCTGTCCCCAAGGACCACCCGAGCAGCAGCCGGTGCAGCTGGCCCCAGGGACCACCTGAGCAGCAGCCCCACGGGCAGCCGGAGCAAGAGCCCCAGGGACAGCTACAGCAGCCACTGCTCAGCAGCCCCCGGGGCTGCTGACCCTGCAGATGGCCTGAACAGTGGCGCACTAAAGGCCCCCCCAGAGTCCCCCAGTTGCCATTTTGTCAGGGGTATTTATAGTAAAGGTCATAGACAGGCCACAGGCCGTGAATTTTTGTTTATTGCCTGTGACCTGTCCATGACTTACTAAAAATACCCATGACTAAATCATAGCCTTAACTATAGAATGGGATTAAAGTATCCTGAAAAGATAACTATGAACTGCATTACAAATTCGATCATTTAAGAACACTTTAGCCAATGGACAATGCAGAAATATTTTGAATAGACAGAATGTAATTGTCCAAGTAAAAATTTGACTAGAAAGCCCTCCACACTTGCTAAGTGTTCCTAGTGTTAATGCATGGACAGGACTTCAGTTTTGCATCTCACCTCAAAATACAGCACATCAGTACAATCAGACACCATTCTGGAGCACTAAAATACTACTGACCCTCCATCCCAAAAAGTACACCATGAAATGTTACCAACAAGAAACACTCAGCAAATGCAGCTTGAATTTTGTTATTTACATTTCTGGCATTTTATACCTATGTCTATGCTTTCAACTCTACAGTTGAGCAATGCTGCTTGCTGTATTTTGATGCCAGTAAAGATTTAAGCCATCCAAACAAGACTGTGAATTTGAACTGACAGAGAGTAAATTATTTGCATCTGGCATAACTGATGGTTGTGTCAAAACCTTGGCATATAATTCATTGGTAAACA
Organism: Caretta caretta; assembly: GCF_965140235.1. Classification (NCBI taxonomy): domain Eukaryota; kingdom Metazoa; phylum Chordata; order Testudines; family Cheloniidae; genus Caretta; species Caretta caretta. The sequence continues at coordinate 25,282,281 of NC_134216.1, forward strand.
TATTCTTATGAATGCCTATTCACTCATGCCTGATTTGTTATCAAGGGATATGGCCAGATTCTTGCCAGAACAGGACAAGATATTTTATACCCATCATTTTAAGCATATTCCTCTCTGAGAGGGGATTAAGCAAAGTACCAATGTTCCTGGTAGGTGATAAAACAGAACACAATTTCCTTTTCTTTGATAATGCTAAATGTCATACAAAAACGTAGCCCTGAGAATGAGGACCATAGGAGCCTTTTCATTTTACAAATCTAAATAAAATTAATTTAATTAAGTAAATGATATAATGAACTAGTAGGAAATTAGACACAAATGGCCAAAAACATGGTTCTAAAATTGTTCTGAATCTGTGTTAGTAATGTACTTTGTTTTTTTTTATTCTGCCCTTACACCTAGTTGCTTTACAATACACCTGTGGTCTAATGGAAGTGTCACAATCATATAGGGCTGCTGACCTTGCTCCCCAGGATCTCCCATGCATCCTTATGGAAACACTCCAAAAAGAAACTCCATAAAAACAGACCTTATAGAGACTTCTTACTAGAGATTAACCTTTATCTTCTGACCCTGTCCTCCAACAAAGAAAGCACACACCAAGCTTTGCATTAGCAAAAGCTGGGGAGAAATCATGTTATTCCTGTGGGTTGGATGGTAACTTTGAGAAGGGTGGCACACTATAGGACAAATTTTGAACTCAATAACAATTTCTCCACTGATTCCACCTTGTTCTGAGGGAGAATCAAACTACTCCCTGTGTGTCCCCAACTAGCAAGTGGGCAGGGGTGAGCAGAACCAGATCTCCTACTATTCCCATCCACCCCCCTCCCCCATCTGCTTCTCCCCCAATTGCTTGCAAAGGGGGATATCATGAAAATAGATTATACAACCAGAGTTGCAATTTCAATATTGCATGCTGAATAGGGGATGTGATAATCTAGCCCTATGAAACTAAGTATGTTTGTTAACAGGAAAGTGTCTTCCAGTTGAGGTTTTCTTAGTTATTCATTTTATGTGCTTCTAAAGAAAATCCAGAACAATCTAATTGAGAAAATTGTAAGATGTTTGTTTTTCTAGCTAAATACTTTATTGAAAATAATTGTTTGCAATGGCTAGGTTTTATGTTATCTGCTGTTGTGTATTCATGTTGTGCATTGCCTTGCTATCTACAGCAGGGATCATTGCCTGTATCCTCTTTAACCAATTACTTCCCCTTGCTAAGGAAATACTGCCAGAATCTCAGTGTGGTTTTAGACCATCCGACGGGACAACCAACACAGTCTTCGTTGCCTGCCGGATCCTGGAAAACTCTCGGGAGCAAAATTAGAACCTGTACATGGCCTTCATCGATTTGACAAAAGCCTTTGACTCCGTCAATCGTGAAGCCCTGTGGAAGGTGCAGTCCAAATTTGGCTGCCCTCCAAAATTTATTAAGGACCTAAGGCTTCTCCATGATCAGATGACTGCCACAGTTGTCTGTAATGGCCTTGAGACAGAACCTTTCATCATCAAAACTGGGGTTAAGCAAGGATGCGTTGTTGCCCCAACCCTGTTCTCCATCAGTTTAGCAATCATTTTGGTCCTTTGCAAGATCATCTCCCCAATGGAGTTGACATTCAATACAGACTGGATGGACAGCTCTTTAATCTTTGATGTTTCCACTAGAAGTCTAAAGTCTTCAGGGCATCCATTTCTGATCTTCAGTATGCTGATGACTGTCATCTTCACGCACACTGAGAATGACCTTTAGTCCATACTGGATTTTCTTGCAAAAGCTTACCGAAGCCTAGGACTCTCATTCAATATTGAGAAGACAAAACTGCTCTATCAACCTGCTTCAGGCCTTCCACATGACCCACCACAAACCACCATTGAGGGTCAGACTTTGGAGACAGTTGAGCACTTTTGCTATCTCGGTAGCCAACTTTCTCAAAATGCAGAAATCAACAATGAGATCCAGCACAAGATCCAGTGCTCAAGTGCTTCCTTTGGGAAATTGCTTCAATGCATTCTCATGGACCATGACCTATGAGAGAACAACAAGATCCAGGTCTATAAGACAATTGTTGATCCTACGTTCCTCTGTGGATGCAAAACCTGGGTGACTGATCAACAGCACCTCAAGAGTCTGGAGATGTATAGCCAACGATGCCTCCAGAAGATCCTTCATTTCAAGTGGCAAGATTGCCGCACTAACGCCAGCATCCTCGCTTTAGCCAATGTCACCAGCATTGAAGCAATGATCCTCATGCACCAACTTCACTGGGCTGGATGCCAGACTCTTGCCTCCCAAAGCAAGTCCTCTATACTCAGCTCACCCATGGTCAGAGATCCTGTGTGGTCAGAGGAAAAGCTACAAACACATTGAAAGCGTGTCTTAAGAAAACTGATGTGGACATCACAGGCTCGGAGGAGCAAGCCACCAACCGACCCCAATGGCGCCATATCCTCCATCAGGGAGTGACCCGCTTGGAGGAGAAGCACCTTGCCCTGGGAGCTGAAAAAAGAGAGGAGGAAGGAAAAAGAAAGAACTTTCTCCCAGCAGGCAGATGGCCTGCCACAAAGTGTCTGTACCAACCGTGGGTGGATTTGCGGTTCCAGGATCGGACTCCTGAGTCATCTCAGGACCCATATGTAAATCTGTGGTAGAGATCATCCTTGAATCGAGGGATTGCCAATCAATCAATCCATTAATTTTAGATTGGGAAGAGTAATTCATTGTACTTGAGATTGTATTATGAAACTGACAGTGAATGAAGTTTAGGCCTTCGGGGCAGTCTGCAAGAATCTATTGCACTAGCCCAGTAGACGGTTTGGGGCCAAAGTCTGAATGTGCTACAGAATGTACCATTTCAGTCTTCTCAAACAGAATTAAGTTTAATATGGTGATATGTATCCTAGAAAATTTGTTTCATATTAAGAAGTCCAGATGTTTTTGGTCTCTTTCTATGACATTCCCACAATCAGAATAAATTATATCTAGAGACTAATGTAACAGATAGAGATGCTGAATAAATCTCATATAGTTCAGATGATAAAATTAACATGCTGATGATATTTTAATGTTTCAGTATAATCAGGGAGGGAACGATCATGCTTCCACCAGTTCCAGTATAATTCTGTTCTTTAATCTTTTTTCAAGGAAAAAAATAGAACATTAGAAAGGAATATACAGAAAACAGAATGTGCTTCAGTCTTAAGGCAAGTTGTTTACGATATATTTGCTTTGCTCAAAGGTGTTGCAGCAAATCAACTAATACATTGGAGATTTGAGGTCAGAACCAGTGTTTCTTGTAGTACAAGTGTGTCACTTACACACTATAGCTTCTGGTATAGAAGATCCACTGATCTGGAGAATAGTATTAACATATTAGAACCACTCATTATCCACGTACCTCACATGGGAAGGGGGAACAAGTCATGCTTGCCTTACACATGAGTAATCCCATTGATTTGAAACCTAAGGCAATCAGAATTTGGCCCAAGATGCATGGACATGCTACAAGGAGGCACACAAATGTGAAGGCTTGAGATTAAAATTACATTTCATGACAAATTAAAGACAAATAAAACTAAAGTGAAAAGAAAAAAAATAAAATAATGAGCCCAAGCTTCTTAGGCAGGCAGAACTTTTCAGTTTGAAATTTCAGAAGGAGCCAAGGGAGATAGGCTCCTAATTCCATCTGAATTTCAATGGGAGATGGGTGCCTAACTGCCTTAAATAGCTTGGAAATTTCCAGACTTACTAATTTTAATCGGAGATTTGTCTGAGTAAGCAGTGGTTCCCACTAAATATTTGCAAATGAACCAATAAATACTTTAGCCTAACCAGTGTACTTTGAGGAGCCTGATTACAGCATGGAGCTCTGTCTCTTTAGAGGTCCAGTTTTAGTCTCTTAAGTAAGTAAGAGAGGGAACCATTTCTATTAAAGCTAAACACAGTGGAAAGGAAGGGCACACAAAATCTGAATCTCAAATCAAGGAATGAGATTGTATTGTATTGATGGAGAAGTACAAGGTGATCATATACAGTTGTAAACACTATCATAAAGAATGCAATAAAAGAAAAGTGAACAACCTTAAGAGACCTGTTCGATGCTAGTTCACATTTCCTGGCTTATGGACATTTACATTATTAACATCATTTCATTTTTTATTTTAATATGAAATGGACACTTGAACTATTTACTGTTATTTCCACACCATATTGTACCTATTGCTTTGAAAGAGACTTAGCAGTTGAATATTGTAACATTTTTGGTCTGGAAACTAGTGTATAATTAGTCCAATAAAAACGTAATGAGGGTGAAAATTGAGCTTAAGGAAGATGGTGGCAGAAGGGTTTCACCTATTTTGAAACTGTTATAAGCAGCAAGAGCCATATTCAAATGGCTGGGGTCCCTCTCAAAACTAACACACATCACCAGCTAAAATCCGCATTCAAAATTTCTGGGATCACTAAATACCTTCCCTGGACACACTTAATGGACTACAGCTCTCTACTTGCAAGACAAACAAGGTAAACTTTACTGGAGGAAAGAGAACACAGCATAATCTTGGGAAAACATAACAAAAGTATATCTAAATTAATAAGTCAATTTCCCGCCGCAGTAACTTTTGCAGTCATCTGTTTACTTAGCTCCCTACTCACTGATGTGAGCATCAAATAGGCAAATGTCCCTTTACCATCTCACTTCCCCATTCTCCAAACCACACTCATGGTTTGGTGTCTGGAGCTATATAGCCCCACAGTTTGGAAGTGCCCTTAGGCAGGCCTGTCTCTAGTCCTTTGGAAACTGAAGTCCAGTCCTAAAACTTTGCCACCTAACCCAGATATAGTGATTTCAATTATTTAGTGGCTGTGTACTGACTTGCAAAGCCCTCAGTCTGTGTTGTCTCACCGCAAAGTCCTCTCAACAGAGCAGGATCCTGAGGAACCAGCAGCATGTAAGACCTTTGAGAGAACCCAGGCATTCCTTGGCACTAGAGAGGAGCCCTTCTCCCTTCTTACTCCTCTCTGAGTTCAGTTCCACTAGCCAATTCTGATTTTGTGTACAGTTATGCTGGCACGCAAGCATCACTGGAGGAATTCTGGGAAGAAAGCTTATGCAAATGAAGCTGTAGCTGTATTTCCTTTGTTCACCAGCAGATAGGAGCAAATAGTTCCTTCCTCTCCAGAGCTGTGGTCATCTGGAGTACTGGATAAATAGTATATGCAGATGAAGCAGTGTCCAGCAATTCTTCCCCCTTGTTCACCAACAGATAGGTGCAGAGAGCTCCTTACTCACTAGAGCTTCAGGCTACAGAGCTTGCATACATAAGAAATGTTATATGCCTATTGGATAATTTAAGGAGTTCAGTTACCTAGCTGAGCACTGAAGATTTTTTTTTACCTCACAGAGAACAGGGGAGAGTTTGCCTTTTGAGGGGAAAAAAACACAGCCCATCACTGTCCATGAGACTGACACCAGCTGTAGATCTTTCTCCATGAAAGTGAAACAAGCTATCACCTTGTTCTGAAGCCTGCTACAGTGAAAACGTAGCAGTCAGAATATAACTGGAAATAACATCTGGATGAATGTAATACTTATTGCTTTGTACCAGATAGCACAGTTAAGAAACATTAGTTGATTCCCCTAGGAGGAGTGATATTTTGGTACATGAAATGGCACCAGTTTCGTGAGATTTTTTTCTGTTACATTTTAAAGAATGAAGAAATGTTTTATAGCTGTAAATCAAGAAAGGACATTTAAAGTTTTACAGAAAGAATCCTTTCCCTCTGTTAATCCAAAAACACGTCAAGAACAAGGATCACAATATCTCCAAATCACCTCTCCAAGGTAGACATTCTCACTCAACATCTGTTGATGAGACTAGAGGGAATGGTAATTTGTATATTAAGAAGCTATTTGAGATAGCATATTTTTGAAAGTGCTACCAAAACTGAGTGTTGCATCCAATTTTATCAAGAAAATATTCTATGCAAGCAACTTGAGTATTCTGTGTTCCAAAGGGAACCACATATGCCTAAAACATATACTGGATGTCAAGGAACATATGGTACTAATGGTGTTAGAGAATAGTTAATGCAGATATTGATAGTGAAATAGTAACTTGCACCTACTCCTGAGTAGCTGAGCATCCTTTTTTTGCCATCAGGAGTAAAGGGTCCTCATCTCTTGCCAGCACTAGACCCATAGTAAGCTTATATTGCATAAGCAGCTACATAAAACCCTCAACAACACTAGATTTACATCAGACTAAGGAGAAAATCCAAAGTGGTGAAACAAAACATAAGAAACCCCACAAAAAACAAATAGAGTCAACATTTAAAGACACTGAAATTTGTCTATATTCTGCAAATTCTACTTTTTAATGTTTTTAAAAAATTATTCCCATCTTTCAACTAGGCAGAAATAAGCCTGCACATTAAACCTTCATTCTGACATTTCCTAGCTTTCAAATACTTGACTTAGCAACTTAAATTTATTGCAAGCTTTTGTATGCTCTTTGTGTACATTATAAACATGCACAATATTCCTGAGCATAAACATAAGGTACTGAGGAAACATAGAAACATCTTTTTCAAAGCCCTCTGAGCATACTAAACCTGATAGCAGTACAACACATTTTAGACAATACAAAAGCACCCTGAGCTGTCAGCATATTTTCAGCAGAGTGATCACTGTGGAGACCTACAGTGTAGAGTGTAGTATTAAGGATCTGCAGTTACTCAGCTGAAGTTGGGATGAGGGATGCCTTCTATCCAATCTGTGTTATTGAATTTGAAGCCCCTCGTAGGTTTTTCTGTCAAAGGAGTTGCTTAAAACAGACTGTTATAGGAATGAGTTAAAAAGGAAAGACTGGGAAAATACAGTATTAGGTCAATACAGTGACAAAAATAAAATAAGAGTTTCACATAAAAGTAAAAGATCATCATTGTATTAAATTCTAGCCACAGAATAGCTTTTCTTACACTAGAACATTCTTTAATGTGGATCACAGTACAATGCCAATTCTCTCTCTTTTTTTTTTGCGGGGGGGGGGAAGGGGGCAGAGACTGGTCATAAGTAGGGGGTTCGCTACAACTGAAAATGCAACCTGCTCATTGTAATAATTTGCTACTTCATTCTGTTTCATAGTAAACAGAGACTCTACCAGTACCAGACCAAAATATTTAAAATATTTATTCATAATATAAATTCTAAGTAATTTAAAGGAACATTAAAAACTGTACTTTCAAAAATCCCTACACATTTAAAAAGTAGTAGTTTTGAGATTAAGGCCTGAAAAACAAGTTGAATTCTAACTCTGCACTTTCTCTTCCTCACTGTCTCTGCAGATCTGTTTCTTTCACCACAGTTAGGGATTCTGCCAAACATCCCCCTTTCCAATCACTCTCATTCCTTCTTTTAACCTATAAACTCATTGCACTATTTAGGTCACTTCTGAATTTGTCCCTAGTTGTAACTCACATTCACATTGCAGAGGGTATCTTACAGTAATCAGTACTCTCAGTTACTTCTGTCAGAAATTAATTAGTGTAAAATGGAATTGGAACAGATGATAAATGCTGGAGCTGTGAAGCAGCCAACATAAATTTAATGCATATGCTATGGAGTTGGCCATATGTCCGTAAGTTTGAGGAAATGTATATAAAATAATAGGATACTGAATATGGATCTCTCTGGGAAGCTATTTTATTGCAATAGAAAACTACAGATTTGTTAAAGGTAAGTAAATAACAAGCAAATGTTTATTAAGAGTAGGTCAAGCCACCAAAAGAAGCTATTATTGAAGTAGAAAGTTTCATGCTAATAGGAATGATCTGAAGCTCTTCTCCCCTCAAACCTTCATCTTCTTCTAAAATGGAAAGCTTCAGAGATCTACCCATATATGAACAAAGAGTGGATACCTAATTTTAAATGATCAGTCTGACTTGACAAAAGTCTGGTTCTGGTTAAATCTGATTCTTTTCCATTAAAAATGGCATTTTAGAATTAGCTCTTTAACATTGGGCCTCAGGGGGAAGTGCTGAATTTTTCATGGTCCCATCCAGGTTCATTGTTCAAAATGCACACTAATAAAAATCTATTTTTCTCTCACTCGCTCTATCTAAAAATAAGCTTATATTTGCTTTCTAGGTTTTTTCCTAGGGAATGAGGGGGAAAAAGCCAAGCAAAAAAGATATATCAAATGGAATAGCCAAGTGAGAGAAAGATGGGAGAAAACGTTTTTTGGAAAACATTTTTTACATTTCAAATAAAATAGGGATTAAGTTAAATAGTACATAAAGTGTAGTGCAGTGCAATAGACAATGTATTAGCAGCAATCTGGACTGTTCACCAAAATGCTACAAAACCTTAACAGAAAATACATGTCTGTTCTTGTGCCTTATCTTTATTCATTGTTTTAAAAGTTTTTAAATTATTATGGTCAGGAAACTGTTGCCTCAAAATCAGCACCATCTTTACTATTGCAGAACTAATACAGCTACAGAACATGAAGCTGATTCTTATTTTGCTCATGTATCATTATTGAGACTGTCATGAGTTTAACTGCAGAATTTTGTAGTGACTCTAAAAAGTAGAAAACACATCTAGAGTTTTACAAAACCCTGGTTACAAGGACAGATGTTTTGGACCTTTTTCCTCCACTAAATTTATAAAAACTTCCTATAAAAAGAAATGTAATGTGGCCAATTGCATGATCTCTGGATGGTTATATGTATGTAATGCATTTCATCAGTTTAGCAAGTACCAGCAATTATTTGCTCATAAATTGGTATTTGATAAAATTAATGTAATCCATATTTTCCACAATTCTTATTTCAATGATGTCTATAACATATGTTAAAGGTAGTCATGAATTATATCTTTCTTAGAGTCACTGAAATGATCCATACTCTACTGAGTGTTACAGTGATTTACATATCCACTTAATTTTAAGGAAAGTATTATTTCAGTTGGAATTCCCACATGATGGCAGGCCACATTAAGCCAAAGAGCACAAATAGGCTATACAATTTCAAGCTCTCTCCCATACTTGTATATAGTTTAACTTGTGATGCAAACTTGCCTCTGAAGTAGTGCACTGGACACAATTCAGTGCCTCCCAAAGTGCTGCAACTCTATCTTTTCTACTAATGCCAGCTTTGCAGCAGCTTGCATCCCATACTAGCAGCCATACTGCTCCTTCACTATGTATAGCTACAGTTCTTTCCCCAGACTGATCAGACCACCTTCATGTGCTGAAAATCTTCCAGCCAGCCATCTTCTCCTCAGTACTGCCCTGCCCACTCATCTCTCATTGGCTAAAGTTACCACCTACAGCCTAAAATGAGCACCAAGAATCACTCCTAATTTAGCAGTCATTTACAGAAACTCTTCTGAGCACTTGAGTTATGAAAGAACATTGTTGCTTTGAAGTTAATCTACACATCTTCATCCATCCCTCTCAATTTGTGAGGGCCCAAATGTGGCATGCAATGATCCAAAATGAAAACACACAAAATTATTCATAGAGAAACTTAAAATGTGGGATTCATTCTTTCACTAAAAGTGACTGTCCATATTTTCAGCTTCATGATTCTTTACACTTGATGTTAATAATATTCAGCAATAAAAGCGAGGAGAGACCATGTCTCTAAGTAACAGGTATTTGGGGCAATCAATTGAACTTTGTATCATACTTGGTACCTGACTTATCCAGGGCCAACAAAGTATACCCCTACAACTGGGGAGCGGACATATTTTTGGCCCATATTAGGGAAGATCTGTTAATTACCTGGGAGGGGATCTAGCTAGGATTGGGGGCAGGAGGCAGCCAAGATAACTGTGGCACCGCCTTGTGGCATATGTCCAGAGCAGCCTCCGGCTACAGAGAGGACACTGTTTCCTGATTAACAGGAGTCACAAGTGGATTTAGGGGAAGGCATCTTGAAAAGAGGTAGTTAGGGCTCCTAATATCTGATAGTAAGTAAACCACCCCCTCCCCTTTTCTCCAGCCCCCTCTTACTCCTTATATGAGTGGTGGGCAGTGGAAGGCTGGGAAGGGCGTTGCTGATGGCAGCCCTCCCAAATAGGTGGAAACAATTAAGGAAAGAATGAAGACTAGCACAGTATGATTTTTTGCCAGGTATTCCCAGGTACGTTAAGTGAATAAAGTTGTGGCCAAGGCCGGCTCTAGGCACCAGCAAAGCAAGCACGTGCTTGGGGTGGCACAATTCCAGGGGCGGCATTCCTGCCACCCTTTTTTTTTTTTTGGCTTGGGCAGTTGTGCTCTTGGAGCTTGGGGCAGCAATTTTTTTGCTTGGGGCAGGAAAAAACCTAGAGCCGGTCCTGGTTGTAGCCTAATTAACCCACATCCCTTGCGTCATCTTTCTTACTGCATTATGGGTACAAAAAGATACATTTGGAGAGATCTGCTCTCCCCAGAGACTTAGCCGTTGTGAACACAATGAAATATTACAGCAAGACATGCAAGAGTACCCAACAAAGTTGTCACATCATGCTGGAACGAGTCATTGCAGACAAACACTAAACCAATGATTAATGTCTATGACTTTGTTAATGTTTCTTTATTTTTATCGATTATTATTCAAAAATTCTAGCCAATCAGAATAGTCTGCAAAAAAAAAAAAACACAACACCCCAGTAGCCCTCCATCAACATCCCTTCACTCGTTATTCTGTCATTCAGTGAGAAAGTCAGATACTTCCAAACCCACACACACACACACCCCTGAGAATGTAAAAACAAGTGATATTCTGTGTCATATGGCGACAAGTACAGTTCAAAGTACCATTATCACTTGTTCTCATGGTGATAATTAATCCCATCATCATTATCATAATGAAAAAGCACGTTCAGAAAATACTGATTGAAAGACTCCAATATAAAAAATACAAGTCATTCACTGCCTATCAGCCAAATTGATTCTTACACTTACTGTAGATTAGCAGTGTCTTCCATATTATTTTATGCCCCAATCCAAATTTGTCTAGTGTTCTCATGTTTCACTTCATGATTTTTTAAAATGTTCTGCTCTACAAGGAAGTGCTAAGATTATACTTTTCTTCCTTAATTTGTGATGTATATTTAGTCTTAATCAGAATCTTTGCCTGATTTTGCTTCCAACTCTGCTCCTTGGGATCCATGATTTACCGCCTAGCTATCAGGAATAAGGCTATAGTCAGGCAAAAACGTTAAAATCTGTGAACTGTTACAATTAAAAACAAAGACGTACTTTTCAAAAGTAAAGAAAAACTGCAAAAAGACTTGAAAGTGAGGTCCTCACCTCCACTCCGGCCCCTTCACACAAGGGAAAAGGGCTAGAGTGGTGTGAAAGGGGACTAAAAGTCCCCTATCCAATCATGGGAAAATACCTCCAGCATAGACACTGCGGAAGACAGCCCTATGCCTCACAAGCTCTGGAATAGGGTGTGTATGAGGGGTGGGACCAGGGGCTTTAAAGGTGTGTCAGGATAGGGCACTGGCACAGAGTGACAGAGATTCCAGGTGGTGATGTAGTGCATAGGGAAGCTCCTGGAATCTTCAATAACTTAAACAGACCCGCAGAGCAGCCTAAGTTATTCAAGGGGCTGCAAAGAATATTAAATCCACCTTAGCTCTTGATCCAGCTGCACCTTAGAGAAGCAGCACAGAATCTCACGCCAAATGTTTTTATAGTTACTTGCACATCAACAGTCCAAACCAAATAAACAGCCCAATCCTATCAGGTGCTGAGTGACTCTTGAGAGTTGCTGACTGCCCTTAACTTACATCGACTTTAGAGGGGACTGAGGGAGCTCAGCAGCAAGCAGGCAGCACTCTGCACCACATCAGACCAGTTCCAAATTACAGTAAGTTAACACTTCAGAGGGGACCAACTATAATCTAGGAATAAGGGAACCAGTTTGAAAAACAAAGAAGAGCTGCATGCCCCTAAAACTTTATTCATTGCCAGAACTGAACCAATGTTTTTGCAAGCTGAGTCTTTTGAGGTTCATCCATCATTGATCTATGTCATGGACTTTTGTCCCACAAGTACTGGAAAGAAGTGGGCCTTGTAAATAAGCCTCTGTGTTAATTTACTGGCTTTTGTTTGTTTCTAATTAACACATATATTTATCTGTTTTGGTGGCTCTGGCATTTGAAATAACCTTTAAACAGGTTTGCAGTTCCAACACCCTGTCTAGGAATGCAATGCTTTTTCTGTTCAGTTATCTTGATAGGAAGTGGCTAGAACGCTATACACACACACACACACCCAATGATAGATAGATAGATAGATAGATAGATAGATAGATAGATAGATAGATAGATAGATAGATAGATAGATAGATAGATAGATAGATAGACACACACAGAGCTGTTTTTACTGATTCACTTTGATCTCAGATAAGGCAAACTGTGTTAATTCCAACCCATGTTTTGAAAACATTTTGAGTCTCTCCCTCCCCGTCCCCTCTTTCAGGTAGAAGAAACTAGAGGAAAGGACAGAGGGAAAATGCAACAAAAAAAAAAAAAAAACCCAGGGATAGCTTAGCTTAGGTGAAAGGTTAGGCTAAGATTTAGGTTTTGTTATTCTTCAGTTCATATAGAGGCAAACCACAGCCCAGAGGTAAGTTTGGACTATATATAATATAAGTGTACAACAGTTTACAGGACTGAGGGTGACCAGGTGTCTGGTTTTCGACTGGAACACCTGGTCGAAAAGGGACCTGGTGGCTGTGGTCAGTCAAGTCCAGTCGCAGGTGCTGCGGAGCTAAGGCAGGCTAGCCCCCACCTGTCCTGGCTCTGCGCTGCGCCCCGGAAGCAGCCAGCAGGTCCATCTCCTAGGTGCGGGGTGGGGTACCACAGGGCTCCGCGTGCTGCCCCCGCCCCAAGCACTGGCTCCGCATTCCCATTGGCCAGGAACCACAGCCAATGGGAGCTGTGGGAGCGGTGCCTGCGGGCGAGAGCAACCCGCAGAGCCACTTGCCTTACCTCTACCTAAGAGCCAGAACTGCTGCTGGCCGCTTCCGGGGCACAGCGCAGAGTCAGGACAGGCAGGAAGCCTGCCTTGGCCCCCGCCCCCGCAATGCAGCACTGACCAGGAGCTGCCAGTGGTAAGCCCCAACCCCCTGCCCAAGCCCTGAGACCCCTCTGCCCCACCCCTCAGCCTGGAGCATCTTCCTGCCACCCAAACCCTCATACCTGGCCCCACCCCAGAACCTGCATCCCCAGATGAAGCCCTCACCCCCATGCACCCCAACCCCCTGCCTCAACCTGCAGCCCCCTCCCTCACCCTGAACCCCTCATCCACAACCCCATCCCACAGCCCACACCCCCAGATGGAGCCCTCACCCCCTCCCACATCCCAACCCTCTGCCCCAGCCCGGAGCCCCCTCCCACACTTTGAACCCCTCATTTCTGGCCTAACCCTGGAGCCTGCACCCTCATTTAGAGCCCTCACCCCTTCCTGCATCCCAGCCCAGTGAAAGTGAGTGAGGGTGTGGGAGAGTGAGCCACCGAGAGAGGGGGAATGTAGTGAGCGGGTAGCAGGGCCTCAGGGAAGGGGCAGGGCTAGGGTGTTCAGTTTTGTGTGATTAGGAAGTTGGCAACCGTAACAGGACTCAATCTTGTTTCCAATTTTGTAAGCAGTTTTATGCCCACAATTATACGTGGGCACAGTTCATAAAATTAAGCACGTAGTTATCTGACTGGGCCACACAAACAAAAATATGCATATGAAAATATTTTTTTAAATATCTCTAAACCAATCCTACAATAGTGTTTTTGTAATATATGTGGCATATACAGAAAACATGATCGTGTAGTATAAAGGTTAGATCAGCATTCATTGGGACGACATATATATGGGCTGAATGCAGGAATTAGTGGGTGAAATTCTATAGCCAGTGTTAGAGAGGAAGTTAGACTAGATGATCAGAATGGTCTCTTCTGGCATTAAAATCTCTTCTTTTCTTTTTTTTTTTAACTCTGAATTCACTTTTGGTGTTTCTGTGTATTATATAAAGGGAGACAATTACCATTTCTAATTACATATTAGAAAGTGGCATATGTTAAATTGGAAATTGCCATAAATTACACATTATGTATTTGAAATGATCAAATATAAAATTTCATAAATTATATTTTTCACAAGCACAGTTGCATCACTTTTCTATTAAATCCATCTCATGTAGGACTTAGTCTAATGTTCTAAATCCCTGAGCTACTTCAAATAGCCACCTTTATAAAAACTCAACCTGTTAGTGAAGTGTTTCCTCCTTCCCTCTCCAGATATAGCAATTCCCCTAAGTTGGGCCAGTGATACCTTTCTAAACCTATAACAAATAACAATAATAATAAAATTACAGCCTGATATCGCATGTAGCTACATAACAAAAAAAATGGACTTTTTCCATTGGTTAAAAAGGAGGAATGGTCTTGTCGTTGAAATGATGGCCTGGGGTTCAAGCCATTTGAGTTCTATTTCTGCTTCTGCCATGGAGCTTCTGTGTGATCCTGAGCAAGTCACTTTATCTCCTTGTGCCTTGGTTCCACAAGTGTGTTGTATGGATAAATTCATTAGAATTTCCAAGATACTATGGTGATGGAGCCTCTTTCCGAAGGGACTCAGCCTCTAGCATTGGGAAGTCCTTAGATACAGCTCTGTTAAATAATGACATTTTTAATGTACAGAGCAACTACTCTCCATGGTCATTTTTGGATATGTTTTACATTAACTGCAGGTTTTTGTTTGTTTGTTTTTCTTTGAGCACAGTTGGCCTAATGGTAGAACTAAGGCATCTGTCTTCACTGGCAAAAGTATGTAAGTAACAGGTCCAACAGTTATTTTAAATCCTAAAATATTCCTAAAACAGTCTTTGTATAACAGTAGGCATAGGTGTGAGTCAGCTATCCAACTCCTTATGAATGTATATGGGAGCTGGGTCCATAATTCCATTAGATTCCATTGAAAATCCCAGCCACATGATGGTGATATTGAGTCTTCAAATTTTATTGGCACTCGTTTGAGTTTACCTGTGTCATGATGCCTTGGCCATTCATGAATAATTCAATAATCCCAAACTCATGGTGATTAAACCTTTATACCACACCACTCCATTATGGAGATAGAAGTCTATGTATATATTACATATATCCAAATGCACACACATACAATATACCTGCACACACAAACCCCCAATTGTCTAAATAGATAATAATAATATTAATTTAATTATATTAATAGAGAATGGTGCTCTAGAAGAGTATTTTTTAATTAATTTTTTAACCAGTTCATAGGTTAAAGTATCTATCAAGACCAATGCTATCAGGAACTTTGAAAACCACAGAGCACACAAAGCCATAACTTTTAACTAATTTTTGTATGACTAAAATCTTCAGATTTTTTTCAACTAACTCATCTCATTTCCATGATCATAAAAAACTGTAATATTAAATTATAACAACAGCAATCAAAGTCCCGGGGAACAAGAGGATTCTCAATTGCAGGCTATGCATCACTCTCAATATCACTGCAGAAGAAGAGATTGAAAAGCACATCAATTCGCATAACTTCCTACCAGTACCCATTGTCTGTTCAGTTCCTAATGATGCTGAAGTGTCTCCATGATTGAAATTTAAAGGCTTCCCTATAACCAAGTAATTTGCCCAAAACTCCTTATCCAGCACTCACCATGAAGACACTGATTTTAATATACTATTAATCAAGCTCCAGCCAAGTTTACTACTGATACTTTCAATTACACAGGAACTAACTTCATTGTTCTCAGTGTGTCAATGAGAGACCACTTCCCTGATTAGCCATTCACCCTAGAAACGGATGGATAACAGACTTGGGTTGGATACATTTTACAGAAGGGACTATTTGTTGTGAATTATTTGTTGAGAGGAGTCAACAAAATTAGGCATTTCCATTGTGTGATATGAATGATTAATCTGACTTCTGAGCCATATAAAATAGTATATCACAAAAGAACTGATTTTAATATATAAATGTAATGTTAATATTGCATTTAATTAATTAAATATAAATTAATGCAATGATAAATTCAACAGACAAGTTGTAAAATGAACATATGTGCATATATATACACAAACAAACACACATGCATATACACATAGATGTATGTGTATTAATGATAAAAATCAGGGAGAAAATACTATATTAAGGATTAGCCCTCTACTAAATACAGTGTACAATTTAATTTCACCAATGCCCAATGCTACCTCATGACTATTGTACAGTACTTCTAACAACAATAGAGTGTCTTCTTCAATATTTCCCTGATCCCACAAAAACATATATGCTTAAATTTAAGCATATACATAGTCCCAACAACTTCAATGGACCCTCTCACGATCAATTTGAGACATGTACATAAGTGACTGCAGGATCAGTTATCATAAAATGATCCTCAGTGCAAGAATTCCAACAGATTTACAAATAGTTATGATTTGTCACACAATATCTGGTCTCCTCTTTCTGCAATCAAACGGACAAATGGAAAAAAAACAATACAGGCTCTGAAATGGCTGCCCGAAAAAAACTATTAGAGTGGAAGAGACCCAGACCTGGCTCTGCTAGAGTAAAGGAATGACTCTGGATCTTCAGCCCAGCTAATGATGAGTCATAATTTGGCATTTGAATTTTCTTTCCATAATCAGTAGTTGAAGCCAAAAGTTCGTCCAACTACAGCTACTGCTTAGAAAAAGCATAAAGCTAAACTGGTGTGTGAGTCCTGACATTACAGAAGGACTCTAATGCCTTTCCTTCCTCCAACAGAGAGAGATTGGCTGCATGCAAGTTCCTGAGGGTCAGTAACAGCCTGATATTCTCAAAACCAACGCTATGTCCACGGGTACATATCATGCCATCCAATCTTATTCAGACAGATGTTGGAGAAATATTTAAGCAGAATTGTCCAAATGTACTTAAATAGCTATAAGTTAATTTTCATACAGTTGGTTCTTAATATAACTCAAGAAATTATATGTTTAGACTACTTGTCAATGAGTTTTTGTTCAACTGGAGAACTTTATACTACCTTCAGTTACTTATAAAAAGTTTTGCTGACAAATGGCCACAGAGAAATCTAGGGCACAGAAATCATTATTTCATCCATTCTGGCCGTAAAAATCACCTGAGCATTATAAAATTCATATTTGAATAAAACAATTTGGAGCCAAATATTATTTAAAATAATTCTGAAATAGTTGGTTAGAACAAATATTCTCTGTCTTACTAGCAAATTTGATAGATTTTATTTTTCTTCTGTAAATCAGGGTTTGTAACATCAATGGGAGTTACCAGATAACACCATTTGTAGGTGACCATGCTTGTTTGGCTTTTCTGAGTGTGGAGGAGTTAGTAAGCATTTTCGCCAAGATCTATCAACATGTGCATTTCCTTTTAAAAGCTGAGCATATTACTGGTCAAGCCTATTCTAATGAAATCTGACTGACTAGTCCCCATTCTTAGGTGTACTTGTCTAAAGGTTTTAACCACACATACCCGCCATTTATTACATGGTGCCAAAACACTACATGCTATTATTTGCTCAACATTAGGTCTTTGTGACAGACTGCAGGGAGTGAACAGGTGAGCGTGCACTCTGGTCACTTGGATACCAGTTAGTCCCCACCCCACCCCTGAGAAAGCTGATTAAGGTAATTAGATAATATGGCTGGCAGCTGAGTGAGAAAGAGCCAATTAGCCCATCAGCCCAGAAGGATACAGACACACAGGAAGGAAGTGTGGGGAGAAAGGAGCAGGGCTAGCTGAGCCCAGGATCAGAGGCTTCAGGAAAGGGAGGTCCTAGGTCCTGAGGAGAGGGCCAAAAGCACAGAGGATATTGTAAATAGACTGTTGTACGTGGACTGTCCTGGTGTTGGTGGAGGAAACTCAAATAAATGTCACTGTGACTGCACAACCAGTGGAATCTGTGCAGTTTCTGCCAAGGAAGAAGACAAGAGCAAAGGGGCACCCTGTTAACAGTCTCACCATACAGCCTTGGACATTCAAGCCTTTTTTATTGAGACAGTTGGTTAAGACATTAAAGCCTGTTACCAGAATTGGGCCCAAAATATGTCACATTGATTAAATTTGCTCAAAAATCCATAGAGGTACAATAAGAAAAAAAAAAGGACTACATATGGGAGAGTAGACACCAAAAAAGTAAGAGAGTCTTCACGTTGCATCTGCCTTTGGATGAATCTATGGAGCGGAGTTGCATTCCCACAGAACATTCATGGATTTCTGTTTGCAAAAGCAAAGTACTGTATTGCTCAAATGTATCAGTCAATATCAGTAATTAACGCAGTAGAAAACTAGAGTTGTAATAAGTTGTTCAACAGAGGTTCTCAAACTGGCAAACAAGCCCTTCCAAGCTTAAGAGCTACTGCTCACAAATTCATGCTTCTCCCGTAGGACTCACTTATTGAGTATAGGCTGTGTAGTTTACATGTTAGAATAAAACTGTGCCTCCTATTTGACTTCTGCAATGATTGTTGGTATCACAATGGAGAAAGGCAGTTGGCTTGGTTATACAGTAGAAGAGATAAGGCTTACTCCTCCTTCCCTCCCATTTCTTCATTTACTAATTGTATGTTAACAAGAACTGGCATAAAGGATACATTAGGAGTGTCTTCTGCATAGATATGGACTCATACCAAACATTTACATCCAGATTATCAATTCTCCAAATTCAGGAATATTTGAATCTGGAATTTTGGTTTAGCGCATTATAGAGCTAGGACCCATTTTAGAAATTTGAATCCACATTCGGATTCCTACTCTCTGTCAGCCCCCATTCCAACCTTGTGCCATGCATTTAGAGCTTTTTTGATCTAGGTTTTTATTTCAGAACACCTCTAATTCTGTGGTTGGAATGGGTATAGTGAGGTTATACTTTGTGAAATGCATTACTCCATCATGAGACAGTAGCAAAGAAACAACACAAGTATTTTAAAGTAACAGTAAATTAAACTCTGCTTAGGCTCGTAAATATGGACAATTCTTATGAAGCAAAAGAACTTTCTGACTGGTTAGATTTCTCTGAGCTGTCATAACTCAACTACAATCCTGGGACAATTTAACTAGGTTCAGATCAGATAAATATCAACCTGACCCTTTGTCCCATACGCTATCCAAAACTATTTTTAAAATTTGAAAACATGTGGGTAAGCTCCCTACCATGTCTGCACCCTCCCCTCCTCCCCCCACACCTCTCTCTTCATATTTACAAACCCAGGATTAGAAACAAAACATACCATAAAAAGGACTCTTTCTCTTTTGGTGTTTCCGACCGGACCAAGAGCAGGACATACTGTGATGCTCATGAGAAAGCTTGTACTTAAAAGATACCTGGCCCACTTTTGGAGATCCACAAAGCTTGAATAAAATTTAGACAAACATCTTAACTTTTTGGTGTTTATCCAAAACAAGCTTTCCAAGTTTTTCAGATTTGTGCATCCCCTGAAATTTTCTCACAAAGTATAAATTGGCTGTATTAAAAAAATGCAATATAGAAGAGCATTCAAAGTAATCACTAAGATTTAGAGTGAAATTTTACTTCACTGTGAGTACGTTACCTTGCTGCAAGATTTACAACATTAACCAATTATTTTCTGTCAACTAGCAATTTTTTGGCAGATCCCTTTTGCATGATTCATGAAGGACCAGTAAAAGGCTAATTGTTCAAATTAATTTGCGTAAATGACTAAGCAAGAGATAACAAAATTACATCTGCACTTGTTTGGCAAAGATTCAATAGCAGCGGCCCTGTACTGCCAGCTGCTTCCAGACAACACTCTTGCAGAAATTAAAAGCTACAAATATTAATTAATACACTTTTTTGGTACGTTAATTTGCACTGAAAGGTTCCGGAGTGCAAAACTGCTGAGAAGATGAACCATGATAATTAGAATTAATGGGATGGATGCATGTTTTTGCAGCTGAAGTTTTAAAAACCCATGAATGGAACTGGGAACTTGAAACTGACATTCTCATAAATCTCTATGATAATGCAGCTATTAGTATTAGAAGGATTAAGTACTGTGGATCCAGTGTTATCCATCACACGACACATTGTATCCCATCTGTCACTGCAGCAGCTAAGACATGATAGCTGTCCTTGAGGAAGCCATATGAAAAGCTTTGGGAATTCAAGGAATTCTGGTGCTGAGTGTCGGACAACAAAATGAATAGCTCAAACCTCTGACTCTCAAGCAGAAATAATGGCCAGTACTCTGTACTTGTCAGCTTAGTGCTTTAACAAGTACTCTAACTGCAGTATCTGTATTTAAGTTTAGTTAAGCAGTCTGAATTATAGATAGATCAGACAGAAAAAAATATACAGTTACATGTCACAGATTTTATCTTTAAATCATTTCTAACTTTACATGTTTGATTTGGCTATAATAGTTTTTACTGATGATCACACTAATAATTTTGCATATTTTTCTTAGGCATTGCTCACCACTCTAGCTCTGCTAGATATTTTGAAATAATGCTCAAGTTTGACACAAAATGACTAATAACGATACTCATATATTCCACAGTGGTGTGTGAAGCTCTGACTGTACATTTTGAAGATGCAAATCCCTAGGTAAGTGCTAATATTATTAAATGAAAATTACATTTTAGATATATTGTGTCTTTAACTTTGGCTGTTGCCTTAATTTTAAATTTATGGGGTGTTAGTACTTTATTGCCTGTTTAAAAATATTGTTACATTTCTATCAGACACAAATAGAAAAAATGAAAAATGTGACAGACATTTCTTTCACAGTCTACTAATTAATATGCTTCCACATTACAAAAAGTATTCTTCATAAGAAAAAACTTTTGATGCTAAATAAAAACTAAAAAACAGTGTTTTTATTTCCATGTTATAATATTGTATGCATGCACATTCAGAATGATTAGATTCAGGGGAAAGGGAAAGGTGGATGTAAGGAAGCAAGGAAAGTGCAGAGGAGTTTAAGATTGCCATGAGGATGAGTAACTTTGTAATACCACACATGTAAACATCCGGTGTCAGATCCTCAGCTGGTATAAATCTTTGAAACTCCTGGCAATGACCCTATGCTGATTTACACCATCAGAAGCCCAGATTCCCAGAGATAAATAAATACCAATTTATTTATCATTGCTAGAGGGAGAGTTTTTAGGAAAAGTTATTTCAGAGTTGTGCTTCCAGAAGGAAACCAAAAATTTTATAATTTCTATGGTTTGCCAATCACAACTGGACAAAGATTTCTCAATTTCTTTACAATTCAGAATGTCATAGCTGAATTCAATCCAGTGAGCTGAACATCTTGCAGTATATACAATTCCAAATTATTATTTTTTTCTAGAGTATTTGTAAAGTAGTGTCATCCAAGCTTGATGATCAGTAACTTTAATTTTGTACCCCATTACCTAGCATGCCATTTTCCACAGGCTACACACATTATTATTCCTTTACTCTGAGCTATTTCACCATCGTCCCTCTTCTTCAATATCACAGGTCTGTTTACATTCATTTGTCATTCATTTTCACAAAAGCATCATGGAATGTCCCATTTCTGATATCATACAAAATCAAAAAAAGAAAAGGAGTACTTGTGGCACCTTAGAGACTAACAAATTTATTTGAGCATAAGCTTTCGTGAGCTACAGCTCACTTCATCAGATGCATTCAGTGGAAAATACAATGGGGAGATTTATATACATAGAGAACATGAAACAATGGGTGTTACCATACACACTGTAAGGACATGATCACTTAAGGTGAGCTATTACCAGCAGGAGAGCGGGGTGGGGGGGAACCTTTTGTAGTGATAATCAAGGTGGGCCATTTCCAGCAGTTGACAAGAACATCTGAGGAACAGTGGGGGGTAGGAGGGGGGGATAAACATGAGGAAATAGTTTTACTTTGTGTAATAACTCATCCACTCCCAGTCTCTATTCAAGCCTGTTAGTTGTATCCAGTTTGCAAATTAATTCCAATTCAGCAGTCTCTCGTTGGAGTCTGTTTTTGAAGTTTTTTTGTTGAAGTATTGCCACTTTTAGGTCTGTAATCGAGTGACCAGAGAGATTGAAGTGTTCTCCAACTGGTTTTTGCATGTTATAATTCTTGACGTCTGATTTGTGTCCATTTATTCGTTTGCGTAGAGACTGTCCAGTTTGACCAATGTATATGGCAGAGGGGCATTGCTGGCACATGATGGCATATGTCACATTGGTAGATGTGCAGGTGAACGAGCCTCTGATAGTGTGGCTGATGTGATTAGGCCCTATGATGGTGTCCCCTGAATAGATATGTGGACACAGTTGGCAACGGGCTTTGTTGCAAGGATAGGTTCCTGGGTTAGTGGTTCTGGTGTGTGGTTGCTGGTGAGTATTTGCTTCAGGTTGGGGGGCTGTCTGTAAGCAAGGACTGGCCTGTCTCCCAAGATCTGTGAGAGTGATGGGTCATCCTTCAGGATAGGTTGTAGATCCTTGATGATGCGTTGGAGAGGTTTTAGTTGGGGGCTGAAGGTGATGGCTGGTGGCGTTCTGTTATTTTGTTTGTTGGGCCTGTTCTGTAGTAGGCGACTTCTGGGTACTCTTCTGGCTCTGTCAATCTGTTTCTTCACTTCAGCAGGTGGGTATTGTAGTTGTAAGAATACTTGATAGATATCTTGTAGGTGTTTGTGTCTGTCTGAGGGATTGGAGCAAATGCGGTTGTATCGTAGAGCTTGGCTGTAGACAATGGATCATGTGGTGTGGTCTGGATGAAAGCTAGAGGCATGTAGGTAGGAATAGCGGTCAGTAGGTTTCCGGTATAGGGTGAAAATGGCCCACCTTGATTATCACTACAAAAGGTTCCCCCCTCCCCCGCTCTCCTGCTGGTAATAGCTCACCTTAAGTGATCACTCTCCTTAAGTGAGCTGTAGCTCACGAAAGCTCATGCTCAAATAAATTGGTTAGTCTCTAAGGTGCCACAAGTACTCCTTTTCTTTTCTTTTTGCAAATACAGACTAACACGGCTGTCCCTCTGAAACCTCTCCTTACAGTGTGTATGGTAACACCCATTGTTTCATGTTCTCTATGTATATAAATCTCCCCACTGTATTTTCCACTGAATGCATCCGATGAAGTGAGCTGTAGCTCATGAAAGCTTATCCTCAAATAAATTTGTTAGTCTCTAAGGTGCCACAAGTACTCCTTTTCTTTTTGCGAATACAGACTAACACGGCTGCTACTCTGAAACCTGTCATTATACAAAATCAAGAATACATCCTGACCTCTTGTCCTAAGCATCCATTTTACACACACACACACACACACACACCCCAATGTAACAACCAATGAAGTCAATGGAAGTCTTTCCATTGACTTCTGTGGGCACTGGATCAAGCTCATGGAGCACAGTAATTAAGACGCCAGCTTGCCTTTTCCTTTCCATTTCCACCAAACAGAAGCTGTTTAATATAATACTCCATCCTCAACATAGCAACAAGACCTCAGAATCCCAGGAGATAAAACATCCTGTAAATTTCTCCTTAGCAGTAATATAGGAAGAATTCATGACAAGCTATTCCATTCTATATCTATAGGTATAAGAACAGCTTTCTGTCCAGAAGTGGTTTTAGATTGGCATATTATTTAACTTAAAGGATAGTAGCTAGCAAGCCTTAAAAACAGCCATTCTCTCTCTCTCTCTCTCTCTCCTTCTCTGCACCCTGAAAAAATGAGTTTATAACACATAGCAAATAAAGTTTAGGCAAAACTTCCATATAGGTAGGGCCCTACCAAATTCACAGTCCATTTTGGTCAATTTCACGGTCATAGGATTTTAAAAATCAAATTTAATGATTTCAGATATGTAAATCTGAAATTTCATGGTGTTGTAATTGTTGGGGTCCTGACCCAAAAAGGGAGCAGTGCGGGGCATTGCGAGGTTATTGCGGGGGGAGGGTGCAGTATTGCCACCCTTACTTCTGCTCTGCTGCTAGCGGTAGTGCTGCCCTCAGAACTGGGTGGCCGGAGAGTGACAGCTGCGAGCCAGGAGTCCAGCTCTGAAGGCAGCAGCAGAGGAGTAAGGGTGGCATGGAGTGGTGTTGCCACCCTTCCTTCTGCACTGCTGGTGGGGGTGCTGCCTTCAGAGCTGGGTGCCTGGCCAGCATCCGCCGCTCTCCAGCCACCCAGCTCTGAAGGCAGCACAGAAGTAAGGGTGGCAATACCACAACCCCCCCAAAATTACCTTGCAACCCCCCCAGCAACTGTCTTTTGGATCAGGATCCCCAGTTTGAGAAACGCTGCTCCCCTGTGAAATCTGTTTGGTATAGGGTAAAAGTACACAAAAGACCAGGTTTTACAGGGGAGACCAGATTTCATGGTCCGCGATGCATTTTTCATGGCCATGAATTCTCTAGGGCCCTATATGTAGGCATGTAACTACCATATGGAATAAACTGCCAAAAGAGGTTTTGAATCAAGCCATATCAATGAATTAAAAAGAAACCTGAATTAGCTGACAAATCAAGACAAAACAGTGAATATGGGAGAAGAAAACGGGGGGAAGAGATATAAAGAAAGAAAAATGGGTGCATGATAAGGGTAATGATGGGGCCAGTTCTTATCCATAGGACTGATTAAAAACAGTCTATGAATATGCAACATGCTTTGGGGTTAAAAGGAAGAATATTTTGCATTTCCACAGACTCTTCTACCCGAGGAACTCAAAGTATTTTACAGACATTAATTGGTTAAATCCCATAAAATGCCAGAGAGGCAAATATTACCACAGCAATTTTACAGATGGGAATATGAAGCACAGAGAGGCTAAGCACTTTGCCCAAGGTCACACAGGGAATCAAATGCAGAAATAGGGTTGCCAGGTGTCCAATTTTCTACAGTGGTCAGGACCGCTGACTGGGCCATTAAAAGTCCCATTGGTGGCGCAGCAGGGCTGGTAGGCTCCCTGCCCAGCACTGCATGGCTCCTGGGAAGCAACCGGCATGTCCCTCCAGAGGGAGGGATAGCAAGGGAGGGTCTGCGTGCTACTCCTGCCCACAGGCGCTATGCTGAATGCCAGCTCCACAGCTCCCATTGACCAGGAACCACGGCCAATGGGAGCTGCGAGGATGACCCCTGCGGGTGGGGGCAGCACCTGTGGGTGTGGGTGGCATGCAGAGCCTTCCTGGCCACTTCTCCACCTAGAAGCCAGAGGGACATGTCGCTGCTTCCCAGATCAGCACCACCTGAAGGTGAGCACTGCCTGAAGCCTGCACTCCAACCCTCTGCCCCAACCCTGAGCCGTCTCCCACAGTCTGAACCCTTCAGCCCCAGTCCAACCCCAGGGCCTGTCCTGACAGTCAGAGTGCTTACCACACCTCAACTCCCTGCCTCAGCCTGGAGCCCCCTCCAGCACCATGAACGCTCATTTATGGCCCCACCCTGGAGCCTGCACTCCAGCCCAGAATCCCCTCCCAAACCGCAACCCCCTGCCTGAGCCCAGAGCCCCCTCCCACACACTGAACCATGTGGGGCCTCGTGGAAGGGGCAGGGCAAGGGTGTTCCGTCTTCTGCAATTAGAAAGTTGCCAACCCTATGCAGAAACAGGAATAGAACTCAGGTGGTCTCCTGTGCTTTAGAACCTAGTGGCCCACGCTTCCACTGCAAGGTCCACATGCACAGCAACTTCAAGATTAGGTGCTTAATTATTAATTAAATGAACTTCTTTGAGAAGGTAAAGGGACAAGACACTGTCAGTCTATAGGAGAGTACTTAGACTTTTATTTACTGTCCTCTGGCTTTTACTGAAATCCTTTCCTATCCTCCCTCCGAGACAGTTCATCTTCCATCTCAATACTATCATAGCCTTCTCTTATTCTGTGCTCGTTGGAGAGACTGCAGTTTGCTATAACCTCACAGAACGGCATTTATCTGTGTTTCTCTCACAGCAAAAAGCAGTAAGAGTTATAAATGCAGGATCGTGTCTGTGATTCAAATAGCCCATTCCCCTCAATACGTTTCTATACCGTGAACTAACCAGGAGCAATAAGACCATTGGAATTATGAAACATTTCCAGAGGTCTGATGGCAGACAGTATGTAGCTGTCATCTGAAACTAGGGGAATTTTTGCCACAAGGCAGGTATGAAATAGACTACAGTAGCCAATGACAAATAAGTAATGTACCTAAACATCCCCAGTCAATTCAGAGAGCCTTAGGATGCTATGGAGATGCAGAATGGGTGGATGGGTGATTCTCAGGAGGGGGCTGTGGTTAAAGGGTCTGTTTCTTTTTAGTTTGTTTTTATTGGCTTCAAAAATGCACACAGACACCAAGCACAGGCTCATGATTTTAAATTAAAAATCAAAGCGGAAAGATGTCCTTTTAAATTAAAGTAAACCATGGGCATACACCCATTTGTCAACAGTTAAATGTTACAGATAGGGACATATGAAGAGAAAAATCTTTTGAACACATTGGACTGAATGAGCTTCTGTGGTGGGGTCAGAGTAAACTAGGGTCTGCCCCTCCTAAATAGGGATGGTTGGTATGTATGAGCTGAGTATTGGAACACATTATTTTAAGCAATGTATTTTTTAGTATTTGTGCAAAGTCATGCCTAAAAAATCAGAATTAGATCTTTAAGACTACTTTTTTAAAGATGTTTGAGGTGGATGTGCCTTATTATCTTAAAGATCCCTTTCCTTACTTTTTCATGTAGACATCTCCACATCCTATGTGTTGCTCCTTATACATGGAATGAACTTCTAAAATGTTTTTCCCATTCAACCCACTCAAAAACGCCCACTCTCACATCACCTACAAAAAATAAGCAGCCAGAATAAAGGACTTAACAAGTATTGTGCCTGTCATCACCCTGAGCACCTGCTTGTATTTTACATCCCTTTTCCTCCCTTCATCTGTTTCCTCCCCTCTTTTTAGATTATAAATTCTTCATCTATTGATATATCTGTACAGTGCCTTACACATTTTGGGTGCTACTATAATATAAATAACTATAAAGTTCCAGACTGATAGCCCTGGAAAATGAAGTACTCTATTTATACACCAAGCAGATACATGGATGCCAACAGTTCAAGCTTCCCCAAACAGTGTACATGTTTCAGTCATGTTCCCCACGGCTCCTGGGCATGGTCCTTGTAGAAGAAATGAGCTTAGGTTCTGGGATTTATATTTGTGCATCAAACATTCTATTCCCCCATGCCTGGTTTCAACACAAAAAGAGACCAAGACCTTTTAAATGTGTTACTAAAGATATGTCTCATCAAAGGCTCAACACTTATACTCATGATAAGCACAAAGCAGTTGTCTAACCTTGCCATCTATGCCCTTCTTGGGTTCCTCCTTTTTAAGGGTCTCTTATGTAAAAACAGTCAAGTGTGTAAATATTTTAAGTCTATCCGTTTAAAAATATTAAAGTACTTCAAAAATGAAGAATATATGTTTTTGTGCTCTTATCGCTCAAGAAAACCTTCACTGATTTTTTTTTAATTAAAAAAATCCCTTTGGGCTGTGAATGCCAAGTTTTAGCCCAGAAGGAATTTTATTGCAGTTACAAACCCCTGAAAATCAGTGTGTTTTATATATTTACACACACACACACACACACACACCTATTCCGCATTTTTAAACTATATGTTAGTATAGAGCCTGATAAACCCTTAACTGTGACACTGATACTGAGGGCTGGTATAATATCTGATGACAAAATTGACAGATTACTTCTGATGAGGATGTGGAAAGCTTTTTGTTTTTAACCTGACCCTGAAGACATGTCATAACATTTGTAATATCTGCAATAAAATGTCAACTACACTACTATAAGATTGCTGGAGCTCAGAGTTAAGCACTCAGTTTAGTGCTTCTACAGCTTTCAATTTAAAATAAAAAAAGACCCTTAATTTCCTTTTGGACAGTCCAAAGCTAGTATAGTCTAATTTAGCTTGGCAAATACAAAGTAGTTATAAGCTACAGGAAAAGAAATCTAGGGGATGAAAGATGGACCAAAATGAAAATATCAAAGACCTCTACATGAGTCTCAAACATACTTCATGCTAAAAAGAATTTTTGAAAGGATCTTGCAACAAAGATAGTGTCAATGATCACCTCAATAGTTAGTCTGACTTAATTTCAATCTATTATGATCTAAAATTTTACTATGACCTCCAAGAATCATGAAGTATTTTAAGATCAGTTCATGAGCGATAAAAATGTCAATAATGTCTCCCATTCCCTGTAGTCAGATGCAGTATTTTGTAGTCCAATAATTCAATTAAGGAAACAGATTATACTGCTCTGGTCTTACTGAACTCCTTATCTTCCTCTTTGTTTAGTCTTGTAGTACCACATTATTAGTCATCATGACTGTAAAGAGACTAATACTTGCCAGTGATATATTATCTACTATTTTGACTCTCAGATGGTATTTCTAAATGTGTGCAATACAGAATAAAACAGTCCCTCTTTTATTCTTGATAAAATTGTCCCAGCAATAATGTTTGTGATATAAATGTGATTGCTATTCACAACTCCTTGGTAGAAAATACTTTGTGGCAATTAACAAGGGTTGCATTCTTTCTGTATGTACATCTACTATGCAGTAAACCTAAGCTTTATTCCCCACGAGACAAAATACTTCATCTATTTGTGTAACTTCCTCAGACTTTATATTATTTTATGTTTCAGGACTTCAGTAGTTGCCTTCTTGTAATATTTCAGCTTTTAAGCTGTTTTCTTGCCTCACTGAGCTCACATAAGATACATCTGAAAGCTTTAGTACAAATTTACTTCGAATAAAGTCTTCAATTCATTTTCATGGCACCAAAAAGACAGCTTTAATAACTGCAATGACAAATAAACTGGAAATCATTCCAGGCCTTTTCACTTAACTGACAAGTAGAACACTCTCATAATGAGCCGCAGGTTTTACGTTTTCTCTTTGACCATAATAGCTTCATTTAAGAGCGTCAGACCCTGACACTTCATCATTTATCTACATTATTTCTCATCTTCTTTCAAATAAATTATAGAATACTAGACTGAACACATAAAAACAAAGTGACTTGTTATCTGTAAACAGCAAGATAAATTGTCCAGAAGTTCCTCATTTCGTTCCTTTTTAAATTTAAGGGCAAGTTATTGATTGTACCTTTTTTTCTACTGCAATTTTTTGCATTTTTTTACAGCCATCTTATTTTTGTTGCCAGTGGCCTTTTTGCAGTCATCCAAAGTCTGATGATAGCGCAGAAGGCATAAAATAATTCCATTATCCCAAGGTTGGCCAGTATAGTACAGAGAGGTGGAAAAAAATCAAATAAACAGCTTACATAGATATTTCTTTCCATCTGTAAATTCCTTGTCCATAATACATCTTGTCATACTAGCAAATGTGACACATCCAAAGTAATGAACAGTGGGTCTGTAACTGTTTTAGCCTATAGTGAGACAGCACTGATATTTGCTGTGAGCACAAGACACCCCCCACCTCCTCTACTGAAATACATTAATTCTTGTCTGAACCCAGCATTCAATATTCTAATGAGTTCACATTTATTTTATTTTAAAACTGTATTGTTTGCAATCTAATTAGCAGCACTGCAGTGTTTACATTTTAATTATTAATGACAGGTGACACTCAAAAAGGTTTGGTTTAATAATGCTTTGTGTTTCTAAAGCTCCAACCATCTGAGACTCTTAGACCACATCCCAAACATTAATGAATTCACCCTTCCCGGATGCATGTGAAGAAGATAAATAGTATTATTCCAGTTCTCCAGATGGGGAAATTGAGACACAGAAGAAGTTTAGTGGTTTGCCCAAGGTCACACAGCCAGCTTATAGCAGAGCTGGGCATTGCAATCAGATACTGGCATGCGAGTCAGAGTAAATCACAAGGGTAAAATAATTCCCAAAATATTCAGAGGATTGTTGGAGTCTTTTCAAAACTATCCTGCCTTAGTTTGCAAAAAATTAGACTAAAAAATCTCAAAAAGAATGGGCCTTGTCATGAGATTCCAGTACATCCTGTTTCCACTTTTTCTTAACAAGGCCTTTGATCCTAAGCCCTTTAGCACCCATCAACTCTTAACCAGGGGGCAAGGCTACTCAGGAAATCAGGGCTTTATAACACCCACTCTTAAGTGACCAGAGGAGCTAGCGAACAGGAGTGGCTAAGAGGGGAGTTTTGCAAGGGAACTGTGAGGGGGTGGGGGGGGCTACATACACTTAACATTCTTTAAACTTAAAGCCAAAATCACCCCTTGGTAAAAACAAAACATTTACAAAGGAACGAGCGGCAGAAGTAAAAAGGCAGAAGTCCAGCAACAAAGTGGGGGCTACCCAGTTTATTGCACCCAATGCAGCATGTATGATTACATGCCCTATGGGCAGGTGGCATATGAGTGCATTCGGTACAAGGAGCTCCTGGCCCTCAGAGACAGTGTACAGGCTTTGGAGACCAGAGTGGCTGAACTGGAGGAGCTAAGGGAGACAGAGAGGTACATAGATGAGACTCTCCGGGACACAGTAGAATGGTTCCACCCCCGATCTGACAGTCTCTGTGCTGCTGAGAAGGATGAAAGTCTCAGGGAAGGAGAACATCCAACGGCAGCAGAGGGAAATGATCCCATAGTTGGGATCCCCCTTCCAGATGATGTCATGGTATCCTCTCGCACTGAGGATACCTCTCCCGAGGAGGGAACTCCAGTTATTAGGAAGAGACAGGTAATAGTTATGGGGGATTCATTCA
This sequence comes from Caretta caretta, assembly GCF_965140235.1. Taxonomy (NCBI): domain Eukaryota; kingdom Metazoa; phylum Chordata; order Testudines; family Cheloniidae; genus Caretta; species Caretta caretta. The sequence continues at coordinate 25,313,053 of NC_134216.1, forward strand.
TTAGAAACAAAGATAGCTGGGTTTGCGATTACCGGGAGAACTACATGGTGACTTGCCTGCTTGGTGTGAAGGTTGCAGATATCTCGAGACATCTAGATATGCTTATGTGTACTGCTGGGGAGGAGTTGGTGGTCATGGTACATGTAGGTACCAATGACATAGGGAAGGACAGGAGAGAGGTCCTAGATGCCAAATTTAGGCTGCTAAGTAAGAGATTGAAGTCCAGGACCTCCATGGTAGCATTCTCTGAAATGCTTCCAGTTCTACGTGCAGGGCCAGTTAGACAGGCAGAACTGCAGAGTCTCATTGTGTGGATGAGATGATGGCATAGGGAGGAGGGGGTTAGATTTATTAGGAACTGAAGTAACTTTTGGGAAAGGGGGGAAGGATGGGCCTCACCTAAACCAACATGGAACCAGATTGCTGGCACTTAAAATTAAAAAGGTTACAGAGCAGTTTTTCAACTAAAAGCTGGGGGAAAGCCAACAGGCATGGAGGAGCACATGGTTCGGACAGAGACATCCCTTAAGGGAGGATCTATTAATGGAGATTCTCTATGTCCTGGTAAAAAGGAGAGAATGGAAGATGATAAAATATGGGTAGGATCTGATGAGAAACAGTCAAATGAAAAAGAGTCCCATTCAATTACATCAGGTAATGGCAGACAGCTAAAAAGTAAAAAGTTTTTAAAGTGCTTGTATACAAATGCTGGAAGTCTAAATAGTAAGCTGGGTGAACTAGAGTGCCTTGTATTAAATGAGAATATTGATATAATAGGCATCACAGAAATTTGGTGGCATGAGGATAATCAATGGGACATGGTAATACCAGGGTACAAAATATATCAGAAGGACGAAACAGGTCGTGCTGGCGGGGGAGTGGCACTATATGTGAAAGAAACCGTAGAATCATATGAAGTAAAAATCTTAGATGAACCAAACTGTACCATAGAATCTCTATGGATAGTAATTCCATGCTCTGAAATTAAGAATATAGCATTAGGGATATATTACTGAGCACCTGACCAGGATGGTGATAGTGACTCTGAAATGCTCAGGGACATTACAATGGCTATAAAAATTAAAAAAAACTCAGTAATGGGGGATTTCAACTATCCCTATATTGACTGGGTAGATGTCATCTCAGGACAGGATGCAGAATTAAAGTTTCTTGACACCTTACATGACTGCTTCTTGGAGTAGCTAGTCCTGGAACCCAAAAGAGTAGAGGCAATTCTTAATTTAGTCCTAAGTGCAACACAGGATCTGGTCCAAGAGGTGAATATAGCTGGACTGCTTGGTAATAGTGACCATAATATAATTAAATTTAACATCCCTGTGGCGGGGAAAACACCAGAGCAGCCTAACACTGTAGCATTTAATTTCAGAAAGGAGGACTACACAAAAATGAGGAGGTTAGTTAAACAGAAACTAAAAGGTACACCGCCAAAAGTAAAATCCGTACAAGTTGCATGGAAACTTTTTAAAGACACCATAAGAGAGGCTCAACTTAAATGTATATCCCAAATTAAAAAACATAGTAAGAGAGCCAAAAAAGTGCCACCATGGCTAACCAACAAAGTAAAAGAAGCAGTGAGATACAAAAAGGCATCCTTTAAAAAGTGGAAGTTAAATCCTAGTGAGGAAAACAGAAAGGAGCATAAACTCTGGCAAATGAAGTGTAAAAATATAATTAGGAAGGCCAAAAAAGAATTTGAAGAACAGCTAGCCAAAGATTCAAAAATAATAGCAATTTTTTTAAAAGTATATCAGAAGCAGGCAGCCTTCTAAGCAACCAGTGGGCCACTGAACAATTCAGATGCTAGAGGAGCACTCAAGGATGATAAGGCTATTGCAGAGAAACTAAATGAATTCTTTCCATCAGTCCTAACAGCCAAGGATGTGAGGGAAATTCCCAAACCTGAGCCATGTTAGGTGACAAATCTGAGGAACGATCGCAGATTGAGATGTCATTAGAGGTGGTTTTGGAACAAATTAATAAACTAAAAAATAATAAGTCACAAGGACCAGATAGTATTCACCTAGAGTTCTGAAGGAACTCAAATGTGAAACTGCAGAACTAACAACTGTAGTTTATAACCTATCATTTAAATCAGCTTCTGTACCAAATGATGGAGGATAGCTAATGTGACGCCAATTTTTAAAAGGGGCTCTGGAGGTGATCCTGGCAATTACAGGCCGGTAAGCCTGACTTCAGTACCGGGCAAACTGGTTGAAACTGTAGTAAAGAACAAAATTGTCAGACACATAGATGAACATCATTTGTTGAGGAAGAGTCAACATGGTTTTTGTAAAGGGAAATCATGCCTCACCAATCTACTAGAATTCTTTGAGGGGGATCAACAAGCATGCGGACAATGGAGATCCAGGGGATATAGTGGACTTAGATTGTCATAAAGCCTTTGAAAGGTCCCTCACCAAAGGCTCTTAAGCAAAGTAAGCTGTCATGGTATAAGAGGTAAGATCCTCTCATGGATTGGTAACTGGTTAAAAGATAGGAAACAAAGGATAGGGATAAATGTTCGGTTTCCAGAATGGAGAGCAATAAATAGAGCTGTCCCCTAGGGGCTGTACTGGGACCATTCCTATTCAACATATTTATAAATGTTCTGGAAAAAGGGGTAAACAGTGAGGTGGCAAAATTTGCAGATGATACAAAACTACTCAAGATAGTTAAGTCCCAAGCAGACTGCGAAGAGCCACAAAAGGATCTCTCAGAACTGGGTGACTGGGCAACAAAATGGCAGATGAAATTCAATATTGATAAATGCAAAGTTATGCACATTGGAAAGCATAATCTCAACTATACATATAAAATGATGGGGTCTAAATTAGCTGTTACCACTCAAGAAAGAGATCTTGGAGTCACTGTGGATAGTTCTCTGAAAACATCCACTCAATGAGCAGTGGCAGTCAAAAATGTGAACAGAATGTTGGGAATAATTAAGAAAGGGGTAGATAAGTAGGGCTGTCAAGCGATTAAAAAAATGTATCAATTAATCACGATTAATTGTGCTGTTAAACAATAGAATACTATTTATATAAATATTTTTGATGTTTTCCACAGTTTCAAATATATTGATTTCAATTACAACACAAAATACAAAATGTACAGTGCTCACTTTATGTTTTTATTATAAATATCTTCACTGTAAAAATAAAAATAAATAGTATTTTTCAATTCACTTAATACAAGTACTGCAGTGCAATCTCTTTATTGTGAAAGCACAACTTACAAATGTAGAATTATGTACAACAATAACTGCATTCAGAAATAAAACAAGGTAAAACTTTAGAGCCTACAATTCCACTCAGTCCTACTTCTTGTTCAGCCAATCGCTCAGATAAACAAGTCTGTCTACATTTGCAGGAGATAATGCTGTCTGCTTCTTGTTTACAATGTCACCTGAAAGTGAGAACAGGCATTCGCATGGCACCATTGCAGTTGGCAAAGCAAGATATTTACGTGGCAGAAGCGCTAAAGATTCATATGTCCCTTCATGCTTCAACCTCCATTCCAGAGGACATACATCCATGCTGATGATGGGTTCTGCCTGATAACGATCCAAAGCAGTGAAGACCAACGCATGTTCATTTTCTTCATCTGAGTCAGATGCCACCAGCCGAAGGTTGATTTTCTTTTTTGGTGGTTCGGATTCTGTCGTTTCTGCATCAGACTGTTGCTGTTTTAAGATCTCTGAAAGCATGCTCCACACCCCATCCCAATCAGATTTCAGAGGCACTTCAGATTCTTAAACCTTGGGTCGAGCTGTAGCTATCTTTGGAAATATCACATTGGTAACTCCTTTGTCTTTTGTCAAATCTGTAGTGAAAGTGTTCTGAAAAAACCCCAACATGCGAGTCATCATCCGAGACTGCTATAACATGAAATATATGGCAGAATGCGGGTAAAACACAGAGCAGAAGACATACAATTCTCCCCCAAAGGAGTTCAGTCACAAATTTAATTAATGCATTTTTTTAAACGAGCATCATCAACTTTGAAGCATGTCCTCTGGAATTGTGGCCAAAGCATGAAGGGGCATATGAATGTTTAGCATATCTAGCACATAAATACCTTTCAATCTCCAGCTACAAAAGTCCCAAGTGAATGTCTGTTCTCACTTTCAGGTGACATTGTAAATAAGAAGCGGGCAGCATTATCTCCCGTAAATGTAAACAAACTTGTTTCTCTTAGCGATTGGCTGACCAAGAAGTAGGACTGAGTGGACTTGTAGGCTCTAAAGTTTTACATTGTTTTGTTTTTAATGCAGTTAGGTAACCAAAAAAAATCTACATCTGTAAGTTGCACTTTCATGATTTGTAAGTTGCACTGTTCCTCACTCCATGCTCTGCAAACCTGGTAAGCTCTGAAGGGGGGAAGCCCAAGTCTCTGACCTTACAAGGATTGTCAGAGCGCGGCCTCTCACTGCAGATCTCAGTAGGTCCACCAGTCACAGATGCCAACTCCTGAATAGGACTACAAGATCTGCTTTCCAAGTAACTTTTCTTACAAGCCTTTCTTACCCTCTGCCCTCCCCTGCTGCTGTCACTGAATGGGATGTGAGCAAGTAGCCATCTTGAAATTTAATCAAGTTATCTACACAATGCAGGCAGCAATCAAATTGAAAACAAAATAGTAGTTTAAGCTAAGACTTCCATCAGTTGCAATTCTATATACATAAAATTATAACTATATCTCATCTTCAGTGTAATACTTAGAAATGCCATTTGATACACTTGTTTTTATTTGAAAATTTAAATGTAACTAAATTAGAAAAAATAAAGTAGTAAAAGTTAATTGAGAATTATCTACTCCAGAATAACTCTTTCTGGTAAATGGTTTGTGTGGTTATAGAAGGCTGATAAATATAATTGTATTTAGGTGATATCATATTTAATTTACTGTACTTGATTGTTTTATACACCATTTTATAAAGGCCTGGTAAGTGAGCTTTGCATTATTGTTTGTATCTTAAACACACACACACACACTCACATGCAGCATATAAACAAACTCCAAAAGATTTTGAACAAGGTAGCTATTAGCAATTTGTCCACAGAGATATTCAGGATAAGCTGCTTCTGTGTTATCTAAAAATCAGAGGGTTTAGCAATATATACATTGATGGTTCATAGCTAAGTGACTCAACATAACAGTCAAGTAAGTGATCTGGCATATGTAGCCTATGGTTTAAGAAGTATGATTTCAATCTTAGGGCTCCCTACCAGTTTGGCAATTACAACAGAATGAATGAAAATAGAATAATGGTCACCTCTGGCAGGGCTCCATTCTGGAAAAGGGTGAAGTGTCACTATCCACTGAAGATTCAGTTAATGTGATTTTAGACAAACAGACATCCAGAAATATGAAAACAAGTCCAGCCGACCACTGGTTTTGTGGATTATGCTTTACTCTGAATCTCTTCTATTTATCAGATCAGGCATAATTATGTTGCTGTCATTTTTAAAAAAAACAAAAACAACACAACACACCTGGTAAATAACTTTAAAGTTCAAAAGCTCTAAAACTGAAATTGGAAAACTGCTCCTTACTACACACAAACTGAGAACCTCAGAGAAGGGAGGAGGAAAGATTATAAGGTCATTTCTCCCTTTATAATGAGCAACTCCTGCATAGGTAAACTTCCATTAGTCACACTCACACATTAGAAGTCACCCACATAACCCCAGCTGATCAATACGAAAGCAATACAATAAACAGAGAAAAAATCATTAATGAAGGAGGTGGAATATATGGTCAAATATACAAATAATGGGGAAAATTCTACCCTTGGATATTTATCTGCAACTCCCATCAAAGGTGACCATCGAAATGTGTTTGCATCATAATTTTGATTAAAGGTATTATCCTTAAATCTTTAGCCCTGGTCGGGGGAAATGAGTAAAATAGTCATATTTATCTATCTATACAGCTAGCCAAGAAGGTTAGTATTTGTATGTATGTAAATATCCACCAAATCTCATCCATGAACCCTCCCTCCTATATCAGGTCACTCAGTTCCTTGACCAATGTACACTTGATACATTTATACTGTTCTGTCATTGTCCCTTGGTTTGTTTATATTAAGCTTTTTCTAACCCACTAGGTGTATGAAGTTCTCAGGATACAAGTTTTATTGTTAGGCTTTCCAAAATTTGGTTTATATATATATATATATAATTTCAACCGATAATATCTATGTTTATTTTTAAGAATTATTTTGGATTTTTATTAAATTTTCACAGTTGCACAAAATTATGGGTTTTAATCTTTTCTAATTATAATCAATTTAAGTGTTCAGACTTGCAGGAAATTATGGGAAGGGTCAGGCAATTGTTATTTAATGACAGTAAGCATTGAGATTCAAAAAGTTATAACACAAATTGTCAACATTTCAAAATATACAAAGTAAATATCCTTAAATAAAACTCTAAGTAGTTCTAGAGCAGCATTTTTCTTACTTTGCCTACCTGAAATTTCAATTATCATCGATGGAAATATTTTTTCATCAGTTTGTGTGTGTATGGTGAAATCAACGTTTACTGACATTTACAGATAATCTAATTCTTCCAAGCCCATTTATTGTGTAGGAACTTGTCAGTCAGCAGATTTGTTTAGGGTGATGGGCAGCTTGTTTAATCTATATGATACCCATTTGATAGCTGAACTGAGTCCCTTCTGTCATGAGGAAACTTCTAGATATTTTTGTGACAGTTTGGGAAATCTATCTGTACAAATTATGAATTCTTTGTGAGATTATGGTCCCAACTCCATTTTAAATGTCCAGGCCCTTTACCTTCTCTATTACTTGCCTCCACACTGGGCTGAAACGACAATAAAAAAGGGTTGTTGACTTAAAGTGATGAACCACTGAAATATAATAGCTCAAAACAGAAGACTGGTCCCTGCCCAGGAGAACTGGTTTAGCAGGGCAGAGATTGCCTAGCAATGAAGTCATCTGGTAGGGATCCAGACATCAAGTGATGGAGGGACGAAAAGGTTCTAAACAAGCAAAACTTGGAATGTTTGATCTCAGTCTCTGGCCTTTTTCTGCCACTCACGCTGCTGCAGGAGCCAGATGAGGCAGAGGGAACCTTGCCTGCCTCAACACAGGTGGAATCCAGGGAAGGTTCAGCTAGAGATGGGAATGGCATTTAAGATATTTTCTACATGAGCCATCCTCTGTGTAATTTTTGTGCTATTGAAGAGTAAAAACAAGTTACATTTGCGTGCAAAGTCTGTATGTTACACCTACCAAATGGCCCCCTGAAAAGAGAAACCAGAAGCTCATGCCTTTGAGTGGAGTTCTGTGATAAGGTGTGTTTTAGCTACGGGGGAGTCTGCTGTGTCAGCATTGATTATAGGAGTTAGGCAGCTGGACAGCAGGATTCAGGTCTCAGGAGGGAGTGCTAGATGGCTAGCTTGTGCCTTAAAAGTGCCCAAGACTATGGCAGTGGCTGGGCTCCATTCCAGCTCCGGAGGCTTAGAACACCCAGGGACGCAGCAGCTGGGTTCCTTGTCAGCAGTCTAATCACTGACAATGAGAGGGTGCTCAACTGGGACCTGTGACAATTTTGCAGAGAAACTGGTTCAGATTTAGGCTCAGCTGTTGGCATCCATGTTAAAGAAGGCTCTTGAGAGGACAACAGTAAGGTCTTTTTTGTACAGTTTCTACCAGTGTCACTTCCTTGAGGTGCCAGAGGGACTGGAAAAACTTCAGGACACAACCTATGCATTCAGATCCATGTCCCCCTAGCTGGTGAAGACCGGCAAGGAAATATTGGACCTGTTGTTACCGTACATTGTCAGTGTCTCCATTAAAGACTGCAGACTATGCTATAAAGTACACAGTGTATTGTCTTTTACATTATCAATACCTTTTAAATACCGTATGTATACAATTTTAATACTTTAGAGAAAGATAATTTGTGGACTAATTCACAATATTATCATATATATGAAGCCAATACTCTTGCAAGAAAATATACAGTTAAATATAAGAAGCAGGCAATTTAATTTACATTGTCAATTAAAATAATATTGTATTGCAGCCCTCATAGCAATCAGAAATTATAATAAAATATTTGGGTGACAGACCTACTTAGGATTACATTTCTATAAAGTATTTGTTAGTAGTCAATAGCATATATCTATGGTTGGACACAACAGTAAGAAAAGACCTATCTGGCTTCAAGATTAAACTTGATAAGTTTATGGAGGAGATAGTATGATGGGATAACATGATTTTGGCAATTAATTGATCTTTAACTATTCATGGTAAATAGGCCCAATGGCCTGTGATGGGGTGTTAGATGGGGTGGGATCTGAGTTACTACAGAGAATTCTTTCCTGGGTATCTGGCTGGTGAATCTTGCTCATATGCTCAGGGTTCAGCTGGTCGCCATATTTGGGGTCGGGAAGGAATTTTTCAGGTTTTCATCTTCCCCTGTAGCATGGGGCACGGGTCACTTGCTGGAGGATTCTCTGCACCTTGAAGTCTTTAAACCATGATTTGAGGATTTCAATAGCTCAGACATAGGTGAGAGGTTTATTGCAGGATAGGGTGGGTGAAATTCTGTGGCCTGCATTGTGTGGGTGGTCAGACTACATGATCATAATGGTCCCTTCTGACCTTAATGTCTATGAGTCTATGAATAAATAACATATACAGAAATAGATAATGTCATCTAGCCATTATATTGTGACTCCTGCGATATTTGGTGCTTTCTTTGGAGCGCACATACACAAATAACAATATATTATCTTTAAAAATCTCATTTTTAAATCTGTCTCATTATTTTTGAATACTTGGGCTTGTAAATATTGTGAGCCCCCTGCCAAAAGGCCGCATTCAACCTCTGAGAGGGCATGTCTGTCTGGACAGAAGGCACTAGATGCAATCATTTCCAGGTATCAGTAGACATGTAAGCTGTTGGAGGCCTGGTGGTATCCTATGCTCCCTTTGGGTCAATAAGTGCCATTAGATTCATTAGCTCATTCTCCCCACACACAGACACAAAGGAAAAGCTAGCTTACTATTCTTCCTGCTGCATGGAGATACTATGAATGGGCCCCCCCAAAATAATGAGATTTAAAATAAACAATATTTGGTCTTGATATTTGCATTGCTTTTTTGAGCCCTTATGGGTCATGTTTTCCAGCTTTTCACCACAAGTAAGAGGACTAGAACCTTACTCAAAATAAAAAAGGCAAAATTCTCATGTAAGGACATGACTCAGAAGCTGGAGATGTTAAGCAAAGCACCAATTATCACGAAATTTGTTACAAAAATTGCAACTATCATAGGGAGAGGGGAAAAGAGACTCTGGCCCCCCATGAAGCAGATTACTGCACTGTGTCTGTTCATTTGAAAATACTTTCCTTTGTTCATCACTTTTTCTTTTTTTTTTAAATTGTGGCTCTTCTCAGTGTCTCTTTATATTTGTTTTTCCACTCAGCCGGCTCTCTACTCCATTTTCACTTTGTTTTTTCATTAGATTTTTCCCATGTCCCATTTTTCATATTCACACCTAAGCAGAATACAAACCCAACACCAAAATTCCAACAGAACTTACACAACTACAAGACAGGAGGGGGGAAATATGAAATTGGGCAGCATTAGTTTGACAACATGAACTCAAATTTACCAACAGTCCCCTTTTCTTGGAGTGACCTTATCTGCTACGAGCTGACAGGAACAACTTGTTGATTCTAGAACAATTGGCAGATCGGCATACACCTTCCCTCCAACTCCCCCCACATCTACTCCAATGTGGTCTGAAAATTATCTCGGATGCATATATAAAACTGTAAAGATTTAGGTCATCAGATTAGAAGTAAAGGTCATTAGTTTAGAAGTAAAGGTCATTAATGCTGATTCCACAGGGCTTTTTTGTTAAGGCTTCTTAGTTTTAGTTTATTTATAAATGATCATCCTAAGGCTTGTAAAAGAACTTTTCCCCTTTTATGCCAGTGGCACTGTAATTTATATTCATGGTATTTCCATAGGAGAAATCAATTCAGAATTACAATTTGCTTCATTATAAGAAGAAATGAGCTGGGCTGAAATTCTCCACATGAGCCACTAGCAGGTTCTACAGCATCGAAGTATCTGAAATTAATCCAACCAACACCAATGCCTAAAAACATGCAGGTGATTTGTTTGCTACATTGACTTAATAAAATGGGCCACCTTGATTGCATTGGCCTCGTTAGCACTACAAAAGTATTTTTCCCTCCCTTGGTATTCACCCCTTCTTGTCAGGTTTGCTGAGAATAGGCCACTTCCACCTTAATTGAATTGGCTTGTTAGCACTGACTCCCCACTTGGTAAGGCAACTCCCATCTTTTCATGTGCTACAATACATATTCTTCTTACTGTATTTTTCATTCCATCCATCTGATGAAGTGGGATTTAGCCCACGAAAGCTTATGCCCAAATAAATTTGTTAGTCTCTAAGGTGCCACAAGGACTCCTCGTTATTTTTGCTGATACTGATACAGACTAACATGGCTACCACTCTGAAACCTGACTCAGTACTGTCAGCTACACAACCCTCTTGGTCAAAGTACTGTAATGAGGAAGAAGAAGGAAGATATGCAGACCATTCATGAGCTGTATCTCGTACAATGCTGCTCTCACTTGGTGTGGTGAACTCACAACTCTTTAGCCTATGATATCTTTTTTACTTTATCTATAAAGATCTTTAGAAGGAAAGATATTCTCCTTCATAAGTATGCACATCTACAAATGTACCTTAATATATGTTACAGAACTAAACCACTTGTAAGAATCCCCCTCACAAATCATTTTACCTTCTTCTGAGACAAGTATATTTTATTATAATTTAGATCCAGAAAAATCAATTTTCCAATATTAAACAGGTTATGTATTCATTTTTAGCACAAGACTGACTTTAGGCACTTCACAGAATTAAAGCTAATATTTAATACAAGAATATAAAACAATATAGAATGAAGAACAAAAATTGAAGATGGACAGAGAGTAGTAGGAAAACAATTTCAGCAGGTCTTGCACCAGCTAACATTCCCAAATTTGTAGCCTTTCAATTCTGTGCATGAACACCAGCTTGTAACACCACCCAGCTTCAGGTGGTACCACTGAAGGCATAGCATAATCACCAAGTGCATCATAATTACAGAAACATCTGTTCAAGATGATTTGATGTACTGTGAAAATTCATGGTGTACAATAGCCTGCAAAAGTTTACATTTCTTATCTATAGCAGATTGATTATTAATTATTATTTCAAGTAAAATTAGTTTTCATTAAAGGTACTTGATTGACAGCCCCAGAGATTCAAGGCCTCCATTTATTATCCACAAAACAAATACCGTAATGATAACAGCAATGCAAGCTTTTCGCATTGCCCCACTAATAAGCTTCAACTATGTTATGGAAGAAACTTAATTTAGGGAGAAGTTTATTCTCCATGTTCACTCTGTGCTTTGCTTCTCTGCTAATTGCATTTGCTAACAAGTAGTTCCATAGGAGTCACCTCATAGGGGCTGCAGTTGAACTGGTAACTAGAGATGAAATACTTCTGAACCATCTAGTCCCTCAAACGTATATACAGTGGCTTGCAAGTATGCAATTTGTGGCTCTACTTTAGTTTTTCAGTATGTTTGGCTATGTTGCTGTCTCCTTTCTTCAAAGCCTGTAAGTGCCAAGGCTTCACTAGTTAGGTTCACAGGAAAGATAACGAATTTGTGATGGACTCAAGTAAGACAAAGTATGCAGACTATGATTACCGCAGTTGTCCAGACACAACCATAAAGAGTCTCAGGCTATGTCTACACTGCAGCTTATGTTGATATAACTTATGTCACTCAGGGGTGTGAATAAACCACCCCCCTTAAGTGACCTAAGTTTCACTGACATAAGCACTAGTGTGGTCAGCATTACGTTGGCGGCAGAGTTTCTCCCACTGACATAGCTACTGCCTCTCCCAGAGGTGGTTTTATTATGCCGACGGGAGAGCCCTCTCCCATCAGCACAGAGTGTCTTCACCAGATATGCCACAGAAGCTGTATGTGTAGACGAGCCCCCATCCAAAATCCCAGAGGAGATATTAGATAGTATTGAAAAGGAAATTGCAATATGCATTCTGATCCTGCCAATCAGGGAAAGGAATCTGGAGATTAAGGGGTGGCTGATATCACAGAAAAGGAAAAAGATCGGATTGGGTTCGAAGAGTAAGAAAGAGCAGATGAAGGGGAAGGGAATGAAAAGGAAGATCTACAAAACTAAACTGATCTGAACCAGATCCCTAAATCTCACTAACTATAAAGATACCAAAAACCAAATGCTAATTTTTAAACCAAAAAATCCCCTATCTGTAAACCAATTACCTGCCACTGTACATCCCAAGAGCAGTTCAAAATATAATTGGCTGAACCAGTGAGGTCTTACACTCAACTTGATGGAATTTCTCTGTTTGATTATTTGCCTGTAAAGCAATAATTTTTTAATGCTATAGCTGATCTATTCCAAAATTTCAGGGCATTAGTTGTCATGATTCCAGGCATCAGTTGGCAGAACCGTATTGATTTTGGTGAAAATAAGAAAACCAGAAGAGGACAATGGGCAGGGGGACAGACACACACAGCCACTGGCATCTGGCTAGCAGAGTTAGAAGCTTAAACCACCTCTATAATTGTCTATAGATCAAAGAACTGGTTGATGGCAGCCATTAACACTTTGCAGGTAACAGTATCCTTCATTGTAGCTCTACCCAGCACACCACCACCACCAATATAGTTTTAAAATGTTGATATCCTAAAAGGAAAAAAGGAGAAAGAAGGAGAATAGTTGTAAAAGGGAAGGGAGGAATGGGGGCACAGAGTCCCTGATATAAGGGGAAAATGGGGGATACCTGCATGGGAGGGAAGAGGGGAACATGGAGCATGGGATTGACCGTGGTACGGGATGGAATAGGGACATGGGAGGAGAAGAAGAGGCCTGGAGGAAGTGGGGAATGGGAATGCACAGCCCTTGGAATGGGGACCCTGGCATGGAGGGGATGGGGCACTGCTGATATAGGGCAGAGGGAAGGGAGGTGCAACAAGTCCCTGGGACAGGGATGGGAGGGTGACACACAGGGAGTTTTTGGGGGGAAGGGAAGAATGCAAGAAACTCTTGGTGTGTGCAATGAGGTTGGCCTACAGAAACAACAGTGTGTGACCGCAGTAGCTGTCTCCCACTGACATAGTGGTTTCCATGTGGCGCTTATGGTGTAAAATATGTCACTCGGGTGCAACGTATGTCGTTTGGGGGGGGGAGGTTATTCACAACCCTGACCAACAAGTTATGCCCAAATAAGCTGTAGCACAGACATAGTCTAAGATCTCTGTTATACCAGTTGGTAGCATCCATTACTCCTTTCCCTTGAGGCCACCAACGTCTTAAAAACACCAAACCAACCACAGGGCCAGATTCTGAATAGCATTCCTCTGAATAGCAGTCTAGAAGGGCTATGAAGTCATAAAAAGGAAATTAAGTCCTCATGGGGCTTCCTAATGCCTAGCAGTAATAGCTGCACAGCTGTTACAAGCATGTTAAATCCAACTTCCCCATGTCCTGAAGTCCAGGCTCCACTGCTACTGCTAATTACTATGGACACAGACAAATAGAAAGCAAATCTCTGGACAGCACCACCAAGGAGGAAAGCTATGCCAGGGGAGGAACTGCCTTCCCCCTAACACCAGCATGGGAATGTGGCGCATTGAGGACTGTGTTGCAATGGCAGACTGTCAGTTAGAGTGGAGAGACTTCTGAGTCCTGCTTTCAGGCAACAGGGCTCTGTAGCAAAGTGTGCAAACAGAGTCAGTTTTCAGATAACTAGCTTACAGCAAGATGTGATTAGAGTTGTGCCTCTCTGCCTTAAGAAGCAGCGTGTTTTCCCCTCTCTTGTTTTTGGGTTCTTGTGTGCTATTGTTCTGAATTCTGAGAAATAAAGTAATGTTACATTTCAACCTTCAGAAAGAGTGTTAATGTTTTTATCTACTTCTCTGGTTGTATGTCAGGAAACATAACTGGGAGGAAGGGCACAGATTTTCTTGTCTGAGTGCAGTCAAAGAGCAGATAGAGCCAGGTGGGTCACAATATGCAGACACATCAGACAGCTTGGAGCTGGAGCTGTCAGCGAGGGAAGATGAGCCATCAGGGCTGAAGAATACTGCCACCAAGGACAACCAGGTGGAAGGGGAAAAGCATGGTCCCCTGAGATATCCCAACCCCTTACCAACCAAGCAACACAGAATTGTTTTTAACTCCCATTCCTGGGGGTCCTCTGTGTTCTCTGCAGCAGTTGTGTTAGAATACGGCAATCCAAAGGCTGCATTAACCTCCAGGAATTTTCTGCATGGAAGACAAGTGGAAAGAATCTCTGGAGGGGAAGTCAGGAGAGGCAGGGTGAGGAATGTATTTATATTTACTCCCTATCCTAACCCTTTCAGTTACTTTTATTTATCCCAGCTATGTAGCTGCCACAGAGTCCCCTCTTGTGCCCCTTCCAAACAGGTCTATTATCCTTCTTTGGATTATTATGGACTCAACTCTTGTTGATTATTATGCGCAGCTCTGAGGAGGCTGAGCCATGCAAAGCAGGTGGTGGGGCACACCACTACAATGTAGTTTGTTGGAGGCAGAGGTGTTATACCACTGAAAGGCATAATACCAGCTGAGCGCTGAGGAGAGGAGGGTACATAATTCACAGCAGATCTTAGTGAATAACTGTAAAGTGAAGCAATTATCCCTTCCTCTCCCAGTGCTATCAATCATCAGATGAAGGGAGTGAGAATATAGCCCCACCCATACACACTTTCCTGTGAGGCTAGTCAGCCCTGTCCCTTGGCACAACACAGTGCTGGGTGTTAGATGATGGATGCTCCTGAATATATGCGTGGATGAAATTACGGTTAAGGGCTTTCTATGTCCTCAGTCCTTCCTACTACATCGACTCAAAGCCGGCATAATTTGGACCCTCCATCACAATCCAAGTTCTAAAATCTCTCTCCAAAACTGTACTGCTTTTCCATATGTTGAGGTTTCTTTACCACAGAAGTTAAGAGAAGATGAATCTGTGAGATTTCTTAATCAGAGTTATGATAATATGGTTTACACATCAGCTTTCAAACACTGCTGTTTTTTAATTTGCAAACATACAAAAATTAGCTTTGATTAGTTTTGAACTGCTGCTGTTGGAGTATACAACATTATCCTATACAAAGCAATTGGATTATGTGCCTCTTCAGGATAAAAAGTGCTTCATTTTACACATAAATTTATCTATGATATGATGCCAACCTATTTTTCTGGACACTTGAGATTGGTCAGTATACAATGCAGGAAAGACAGACAGGGTGATTTAAGGATAATGTTTAGTAACACAGACAGAAAAGTTCTAATTTTAAGAAAAGAATTGAAGGGTAATTTAGTTACACTAAAAGGAAGACACAGTAACAAAATATTAAGTCAACTCACAATTGCACTCATTGTTACTCAGATTGCATTATACATTGTTAGACCATGTGTGTCTGTAACATGACAGATAAAGAAATGATTGTTATATTGATTATGTAAGGTTTGCTGTAAATTTGTTGTTCCCCTGGGAGAATAATAGCACTGTAGGGCTTTAGAATTATTTTGGGAATGCACAGTATGTGAAATAAAATAGTAAACCTAATCTCACAAAAGATACTGATCCTTTTATTTTGTGACACTGTGTTAGTTGCCCTAGACATCAAAATGAGGTAGTGAGAAATAAAGTAATCAAGTCATGATGAGCACGAGGAGCTATGCATGCATTACTTTCTTATTCTCCTTTCAAACTGACACATTTCTCCTGCCTCTTGTGTTTTTAAACTGTAAAGGATTCCTATGTATCCCAGAGACAAAGGATAGTCTGTAAAATCTGTCTTCTGAAGTGATGAGTTAAAGAACACTGCAGGAGTACTTGCCAAATCATACCACCATTATTAATTCAAGCATGATGAAATTGTTCATTTTAACTATAATCATGTAATTCATCAAAATACTACTAGAGCATATCATTCTGTACTATTACACTGATATAGCACCTTCTTGCACCTCCACTGAAAGCAGGAAATGTATTTTTGATGCTAATCTACTGAGAAGCAATTCAGTTTGGGATTTTGGAATTACTATCATGTTAAAATAAAAAGGAAAATTTAACCATATTTTCTTGTACTTGTATGTTGTTATGTATTTGGGGGATTATCTCAGACTATGAAGTTTAAAAAAAAACAAAAAAACACTGGAAACTGAAATGGTGTATTTATTCTGTGTCAAAGGGGGGTAAAATTGGATTCTGAGTACACAATGTATGTGAATTGCATAAACCTTTGATACAGCTTTTACTTTCTTCGTCTGCTCACCTTTAAAAAAAGCTAGAGGCCAGAATTTGTATGCCACAGGACCTCTCAGAAAAGTACAATATCAAACAAGTACTTATAACAGCTGAATTCTGTGACAAATCTCAGAGAATTAAATGGAATAGCAGCAGCAGTCCAGGCTCAGTCAGAAATAAGGATTCTCATCTCATGGTCACAAGTTGTGATTGTCCTCTCGCTCTGCCTATCTGTCTCTCTCTCTCTCTCTCTCTCTCTCTCAGTTGCTCAGCACACACTTTAGTGAACAAGTTGAAATTACAGAAAAAGAATGAAATGTGAAATTAAATAAAACCCCACTAAGTACAGGCCTTGTTGGTTCTTTCAGAAAATTAGCTAGTGTGCCTTTGGCACACAGCTTGCTGGTGCTGCAGCTGTGGATATTGCTGAGTGACGCACCTAGATAATTTCCAAAGAACAAAAAGTCGTTAATTGTCCACATCAGGAAAGCTTCATTATTACAAGTAGAAAAGAAAAAAAGTTATCCATTCTTTCTCACTAGCAAAATCAAAGAAAGCAAGACTAATGTATGCTAGAGAAATAAAGGGCTACATTTGGAAAAGCTGGCAATAAGCATTAGCCTCTTCCCCCCTCACAAAAAAATGGGCATCCTCCCATTGTGACTAGTAATCAGCATTTGTGCACATGCGTAGAGTAAATAGGCATGCAATGGGTGCTCATGCACCTCATTTGTGTGCACAAATACCCATTACATGTGCGTTTTAGCATGTGCAAATTAGACATCAACCTTCAAAACTGAACTAAGATCAGCAGTGAAAGGTTTTGTACATGGGTCCTAATCTCAAGGTAAACCAAAATTTGTTACCCGTAGGAAAGGAATTAAATTCAAATATAGCACAGACAGTGGGGGCATGAGCTTGAGGCTTGTGCATACAGTACATTACAATGAGTTGGAGGACCCGGGTTAGGAGGGCAGCTGAAGAGGAGAAAAATCATTTCTAGATTGTCCCTCTCTAGTCTACTAATACAATAAAGCTACAATGCTTCATCCTGTTTCATCCACTCCATTCCACATTGGCACAACAG
Source organism: Caretta caretta (assembly GCF_965140235.1). Classification (NCBI taxonomy): domain Eukaryota; kingdom Metazoa; phylum Chordata; order Testudines; family Cheloniidae; genus Caretta; species Caretta caretta. The sequence goes on from NC_134216.1 coordinate 25,330,555, forward strand.
ATATATCAAAACAGATTCAACACTTTCTGTTCAGAATGAGAACACAGAACAATACAGTGATCACAATATACTGAAAGAAAAGGCTATGTGGCTACCATTACTGAAGAGACCAAGGAACATAACCAAGTTTTGCAAAAGCACTTCATTTATATGCTAGGTTTCAGAGTAACAGCCGTGTTAGTCTGTATTCGCAAAAAGAAAAGGAGTACTTGTGGCACCTTAGAGACTAACCAATTTATTTGAGCATGAGCTTTCGTGAGCTACAGCTCATTTCATCAGATGCATACCGTGGAAACTGCAGCAGACTTTATATATACACAGAGAATATGAAACAATACCTCCTCCCACCCCACTGTCCTGCTGGTAATAGCTTATCTAAAGTGATCATCAGGTGGGCCATTTCCAGCACAAATCCAGGTTTTCTCACCCTCCACCCCCCCACACAAATTCACTCTCCTGCTGGTGCTAGCCCATCCAAAGTGACAACTCTTTACATAATCAAGTCGGGCTATTTCCTGCATAAATCCAGGTTTTCTCACATCCCCCCCACCCCCATACACACACAAACTCACTCTCCTGCTGGTAATAGCTCATCTAAACTGACCACTCTCCAAGTTTAAATCCAAGTTAAACCAGAACATCTGGGGGGGGGGGTAGGAAAAAACAAGAGGAAACAGGCTACCTTGCATAATGACTTAGCCACTCCCAGTCTCTATTTAAGCCTAAATTAATAGTATCCAATTTGCAAATGAATTCCAATTCAGCAGTTTCTCGCTGGAGTCTGGATTTGAAGTTTTTTTGTTTTAAGATAGCGACCTTCATGTCTGTGATTGCATGACCAGAGAGATTGAAGTGTTCTCTGACTGCTGGATATGCTAGCAATCTATTTCAAGGCTTTTCTGTTGTGTTTGGATGCAACTGCTAAGCGAAATTTAGAATTTCTGTCCTGCAGGAAATTTGAACATTTCAACATTTATCTCCATCCCACATCAAGACAAAACTTAGATATTTTGAATTTTTTTGCAGAACAGAAATGTCAAAACACACAGTTGTGAAGTTGGGGTTAACACTGAGGATCCAAAGGCAACAGAGTAAGCTACCAAAGAAGCAGGTGCCCCATAACACAAATACAGAGATGGTGTGCAAGACAAGCTCAGCAATAAGTGCAGTGATTCTGAGGACTATCCCAGGAGACCAACCCAGTAGTGGACTGCAGCATAAAGCTGTTTGATTTTTCAGTTTGGTGGCCAAACCACAAATTATTTTGGGTCGAACAAAACATGTGTCTTCACAGAAGAAGAGAATGTCCTCATAGGAGCAAGAGATGAGCCTGCCCAATTGCAGTCCCAGACTCTGGGACTTCACTAACCACTGGCAAACCTTGAATTAGGTTCAGCAGAGGGGAAAGTGGCTGTTAAAGGCACACTCATTCACCAGACATCTACACTGGCAGGTAGGGAAAATTGAGGTGAAGGACTGCTGCCAAAGATAATGTGGGGATTTTACTTATTATTTGTATAAATATATTGTTGATTTATGGTTGCTGTGCTTTCTCAAATCCTTTTCCCCTTAATCAAGTTTTCCTTGTATTATACACAGACTCAGTGCTTGTGAGAAGGGAAGGCCTATAAGCATAAGGCGTTTGACTTGGTACCTCATGATATTTTCATTAAAACCTAAAACAATATAAAATTAGCATGGCACACAATAATTGGATTAAAAGCTGGGTCCCACAGGGATCAATTCTTTGCCCTACACTATTTAATATTTTTATCAATGACCTAAAAGAAAAGAAAATAATCACTGATAAAGTTTGCAGATGACAAAAAAATGGGGGAATGGTAAATAATGAAGACAGCCTCACTGATCTGGATCACTTAGTAAACTGCTCACAAGTAAACAATATGCATTTTAACGGTTGGAAGATGGCATACTGTACTAGATGGCCCATTAGTCTCACCCAGTATGTCCATTCTTATGAGAAGTTATTTACCTTGGGCAGTAACGGGAGTTCTTAGAGATGTTCGTCCCTGTGGATGCTCCACTTCAGGTGCAACTGTAGCCTGTGCCTTTGATCGGAGATTTTTGGTAGCAGTGCCTCTTTGGCCCATGCATACACTACTCCTGGGGGAATTCTGCATCACTGCACATGCAGAATGACTTGTGACAGGGAAGTAAAGGGAAGCCACAAGAGTGGTCACGCACCCCTCCCTGGCAGCACAGGCAGGTTGGTTTGGGCACCCAGAGCAGCCAGTAGAGATGTAAATCATCACTAGGAGGTGGCCAAGGCTGGGCAGTCATGCGTGAGAGTGAGAAACAGACACTCTGTCCCTCTCGCTTGCTATTGCATCACGCTCAGCATGGGGGGCAGGGCTTCGGGGTGTTTCTGAGGAGATAGGCATGGGGCCGGCTCTGTCCTCTCAGGCAGAGCAGAATGTAGCAGCCTGCCTGCTTAGTGAATTGTTCCCATTATGTTTGTGAATTCCCCCAAGAGTATAAAACAGGTGTTGAAGTTTTAAGACTCCTTTACATTGCCAGAGTGGTGTAAAGGACAGAATGGCCTTATAAATGTTTACAGTGCTTTAGTGTTTGGAACTGATGTAAATATTTGGACTGAAAATTTTTCTTATCAAAATGTGCTCCGTGAACTGTTTGCTACTGGACTTTCTGGAGATCATCAGTAGCCAATATAAACTGTGAGTTTGATTCCCCAGCCCTCATTTGCTCTTCAGTTGCCTATGATGTAACACTGAGTATATGGCTGCATATATTTGTTGACTAATAACTAGAAATAAAGAGTCAAACCTAGCTACATTACCATTAGGCAAGGAGGTTGGGAGATTTCCTCCAAAGTTCCCCACTCCCATTCTCCATCCATTGTATTGTAGTTTAAATAAATTACTGAAATAATTGAAACCAGAGTGATTCTATTGCATTATTTTGACAAATAAAATATGCAGAATTTTAAATTATTGTGTGCAGAATTTTTAATTTTCTGGTGCAGAATTCTCCCAGGAGTAATGCACACTCCCTGTACTCCACGCCAAAGCTATAGGGGACTGTGTGGGTGAACCACCCTCAGTTCCTTCCTCACAGCAAAGACCCACAAGGAAGACTCCAAAACAGAGAGGAAGGAGGGTAGGCAGTGGATCACCCACAGGGACACACATCTTCAAGTACTCCAGTTACTGCACAAGCTGAGTAACCACTCCTTCTTCAAACAGTGTCCCTGTGGGTGGTCCTCTTCAGTGAACTTCTGAGCAATATCCTCATTAAGGAGGTGGGAGATTCAGAATAGAGTCCAATACAGACAAGAGACCTGCAGTGCCTACAGCAGGTAGACTGCAGGTACCAAAGTTTAGTGATTTGAAAAAAGTATGAACATATGACCAAGTTGCTGCTCTATAGATGTCTACAACTGGTACATCCTTAAGTAAGGCTATAGACATAAATAGTGGTCTTCTAGAAGGGGCTATCACTCTCAAAGGGGGCTGAACATGAATTCTGTCATAACAAAACTTTATACAGCTAGAGAGATCCATTTTGAGAACCTCTGTTTCAAAATTACTGAACCTTTTTTTCTGACTGCAATGGATACAAATAGACTAGGTGATCTTCTAAACTGTTTGTTGCTATCTAGGTAGAAGGCTAGTGCCCCCTATTAGGGTATAGAATATGGCTTCTTGACTAGTCCGCTGCAGTTTTGGGGAAAAACTGGGAAATGAATGGTTTGATTCTAAAATTCTGAGAACACCTTAGGCATAAATCTTGCAAGTGCCCATAGCAACGTCCATGCAACTTCTCTCTGGTGAATTCCATAAATGAGGGGTCTGCTATTAAGGGCCCCAATTCTCCCACCCTTCAGGCAGAAGCAATTGCTAACAGGAAGGCAGTTTTCACTGAGAAATCTAATAAAGAATACATAGCTACTGGCTCAAAAGGCTGTTTCATAAGGCAATTAAGTACTAGGTTCAAGTCCCAGCTAAGACTAGGATCTCATATTTGTGGGGAGATAGTCAATAAACCTCTTAGGAATCGTGCTGTAGTTGGGTGACAGAAGAGTGAAAAGCTGTTATTGCAGCTAAGTGAACCCTAATGGAATCAATAAAAAGGCCTGATGTTTTCAGTTCCAATAGATAGTACAATACCCTAAGAAGAGGAGAGTAAGTTTGGGGAATTATGACAACTGTCACATCAAAAATAATATTTCCATTTCTGGAGGTAAGTATTTTGTGTAGAGTCTTTTGTACTATTTAATAAGACATAATATCTCTGATTCACAGGATCTCTCTATTCCTCAGAACCATCAAGGAACCATGCTTGGAGACTTAGAAGATGTAGGTTGGGGTGAAGTGTTTGTCTGCCATCCTGGGTCAGTAAGCGAGGACTGATTGGGAAGCCTCCACAAAGGGCAAGAGGTGAGTCTGATCAAAGAGACTGATGGCCATGCTGATCCAATCAATGAGAATCTGGCTTGATCTTGTTTGGTCTTAAGACTCTTTCACAGTAACAGTGTTGGTGGACACACATAGAAAAGTCCTTTTGTCCATGAGATGAGGAATGTGCCTCCTATGGACTGGTGATCAAGCCCGTCTCTCTGAAGCAATACCTGATGCATTTTGCATTGGCTGCCAAGGCAAACAGATTGACTTCCAGGAACCCTCAAGCTAAGAACATCTTGTGGGGACTCTGGAGATCAGTCGCCTTTTGTAATTTAGAAAAAAATGTCCTCTGAGGTCATCTGCTGTGGTGTTCTGAATACCTGGGATGTAAGAAGCTGAGATGACAATGTGGTTGGCTATGCACCAATTCCAGAGTTTTATTGCTTTGGCACAGAGAGATGGGGAGCATGTGCCTCCCTGCGGGTTGATAGAATATGTGCATGCCACATTGTCGGTCATCTTTACTGACTTTGATTTGATTAGTGGTAGAAAATGTAGGCAAGCATTTTTGATGGCTCTCTCAATTCCAAAAGATTGATGTAGAGAAGCTGCTCTTGTAGTGAACATTTCCCCTGTTCCTTCTGAAGTCCTAGACGTGCCCTCCAACCCAAAAGTGAATTGTCTGATGTTATCACTATGGTAGTAATACTCAGCAAGAGTGGAACAGCGCTGCAGGATTTGGCCAGGTCCTTCCACCAAGTGAATGATTGTAGAACCCACTGGGCAACAGACAGTAAGACACCTAAACTGCTTCGTTTGTAAACGGTTCAAAGCAATCCCTATAGGTCTCAGAGGTGTCATCTGGCATGCTGCACTACAAAGATGTAAGATGACATGTGTCCCAGCATCTGAATACAATCTCTTATGCAAATGTCAGATAAGGACACCTCTTGAAGTGATGCCACTGAGGCTCCTTGTGCCCCCATAGAGTGAGTCCTTACGTGTGTGGAGTGGGGAGCTATGCTAACTGATAGAGTAGAATACAGCCAGAGATTCACTTAGGGATCCTCTGAGAGAATGTAATCTGACCTTGGACTCATTCTGCTATGGCAACAAACTGTCCAAGTAATTTACTGTCATAAATATAAAGGGAAGGGTAACCACCTTTCTGTATACAGTGCTATAAAATCCCTCCTGGCCAGAGGCAAAACCCTTTCACCTGTAAAGGGTTAAGAAGCTAAGATAACCTAGCTGGCACCTGACCCAAATGACTAATGAGAGGACAAGATACTTTCAAATCTGGAGGGGGAGGGGAACAAAGGGTCTGTCTGTCTGATGCTTTTGCTGGGAACAGATCAGGAACGCAGCCTCAGAACTTCTGTTAAGTTAGTAAGTAATCTAGCTAGAAATGCGTTAGATTTCCTTTTGTTTAATGGCTGGTAAAATAAGCTGTGCTGGATGGAATGCGTATTCCTCTTTTTGTGGCTTTTTGTAATGTAAGGTTTTGCCTGGAGGGATTCTCTGTGTTTTGAATCTGATTACCCTGTAAGGTATTTACCATCCTGATTTTACAGACGTGATTCTTTTACCTTTTCTTTAATTAAAATTCTTCTTTTAAGAACCTGATTGATTTTTCATTGTTCTTAAGACCCAAGGGTTTGGATCTATGTTCACCTGTACAAATTGGTGAGGATTCTTACCAAGTCTTCCCCAGGAAAGGGGGTGTGTAGGGCTTGGGGGGGATATTTTGTGGGAAGACATCTCCAAGTGGGCTCTTTCCCTGTTCTTTGTGTAAGACGCTTGGTGGTGGCAGTGTACGGTTCAAGGACAAGGCAAAGTTTGTACCTTGGGGAAGTTTTTAACCTAAGCTAGTAAAAATAAGCTTAGGGGGTCTTTCATGCAAGTTCCCACATCTCTACCCTAGAGTTCGGAGTGGGAAGGAACCTTGACATGGTGGCAGAGCGGTGGGATCATTTTGAGATCATTTTGGGATCATTTTGAAGCACAGCAGGATTTTAAAAGGTTGTGTAAGAGAGGATTGCAGCTGTAGATTCTGTCTCTCTGCCTGGGGGACAGAGCAGCAGGCATAACAAAAGGATTTTTCTGTAGGCTGAGAAGAGCTAACAGAAAAGAAAAAAAAAGAGGAATATACATTCCATCCAGCACAGCTTATTTTACCAGCCATTAAACAAAAGGAAATCTAACGCATTTCTAGCTAGATTACTTACTAACTTAACAGAAGTTCTAAGGCTGCATTCCTGATCTGTTCCCAGAAAAAGCATCACACAGACAGACAGACCCTTTGTTTCTCTCCCCCCCCACCCCGCTCCAGATTTGAAAGTATCTTGTCCTCTTGTTGGTCATTTGGGTCAGGTGCCAGCTAGGTTACTTTAGCTTCTTAACCCTTTACAGGTGAAAGGGTTTTGTCCCTGGCCAGGAGGGATTTTATAGTACTGTATACAGAAAGATGATTACCCTTCCCTTTATATTTTTGACACTTACTGATCTGTTTTGTTCTCTTTTCTGAAATCAAAATGCCAATGTTAGCATTACATCAAGGGAATGAAGTCTCCTCTCCTTGCCAAAGGCATGGGGCTTTGGGGGGAAAAAAACAAAAACACAGATAAGTGAATTGACTGGTTTACATCAAATTCCAAAACTATCTTAGGAGTTAATTTTGGATGTAGTTGTAGTGAGACACTATCCTTATGGAATATTATATATGGAGGCTGAACCATTAGTGCCCCGACTTCACCTACCCTTCTGGCCAAGGTAATGATAACTAGGAAGGCAATCTCCATTGACAGTTAAGACATGGACTATATAACTAGAAGTTCAAATGGTGAGTTAGTGTGTTCTGGAAGTACTAAGTTAAGGTCCCAGTAAGGGGTTGGTTTCTTTACTGGTGCAAAGGTTCTGATCAGATCTTTCAAGAATCTGGCTGTTACTGGATGAGTAAAGATAAAGTAACTGACCAATGGCAAGATGACATGTGCTGACTACTACCATGCAAGCCCATAGTGAGCTAAAGACTCATTGTCAAGAGAGTCAGAAGCTAATCTAAAATAATGGGAATATCTGATCCTTCTGGAGACGTGATTTTGCTGGACCGGTGAGAGAAACATTGCCACTTGCCCAGGTCACATTTTCTGGTGGAGTCCTTTCTGCTATTTTTAGGAATGTACATCTTCAGAGTTGGAATGTTCTAGGCTTGATCTACAGTTCACTTCCATAGCTCACAAAAGCTTATGCTCAAATAAATTGGTTAGTCTCTAAGGTGCCACAAGTACTCCTTTTCCTTTTGCAAAGACAGACTAACACGGCTGTTACTCTGAAACTAGGCTTGATGCACATCCAAATATCAAGCCATGAAATGAAGCGCTTCATGGTTGTGGTGCTTGACTCTGCCATTATACTGGATCTGAAGATTGGAAAGGGACGGATTCTGATTGGTGAATGGGGTGACATTCATAGGAGGCTTGGGAACCAGAATTGCCTGGGCTATTTGAGGGCAATGAGGATGTGGGAAAAGAGTGCTAGATGACCATCAAAGGCTTATGTGAGAATTGGGTGGAGATGGCATCAGTAGTGGTTCATAACTCTCAAGTTTCCCATCAAAAGTGTCTTTTGGCAGGGGTGAGGTTGCGTTGATGTGAAAGGTGCAGGGTATCATGGTTTTTCTACCCTCTGCCTTTTACAAGGCAATTCATAGGACTGCTGATGGTAAAACAATTGAAGCGTAGGCCGCAGTTTGTAAGAATGTTTGTGGTATTTCCTCTTTGTAGCTGGTGTATATATACCTAGCAAGTGGAGGGTTGCCCTGGAGTCCTTTAGTGACTGAAAAGACTCATCAGTCTTTTTGCTGAAAAGGTTGGTCTAGTTGAAGGGCATGTCCTCCACACTGTTCTAGACCTCCTTGGGAAACCCCAAAGAGTAGTACCATTAATGTCAATGCACTATCTGCTGCACTGACCTTAGCCTGTAGCAAAATTCTGGCCACCAGCATGTCTTCATCAATAAGAGTCTGAAATTGAGCCTAGTCTTGCTGAGGTAATTTGCCCTTAAAAATCTAAGAACTTTGAATAATTCAGAAAGTCATATTTAGCCAAAAGCACATGATTATTTGATATTCTGAACTAGAGGCTAGCAAATGTAAATTCTTCCCTACCTAGAGGGTCCAGGTGCTTGGCTTCTTTATGAGAGGGGGTGACTTTTTGATGTTGCTGCCTAGATCTTTCAGTGGCAGCCTGAATAACTATGGAGTTTGATGCAGGGTGGGTGAATAGAAACTCCACTCCCATACGTGGGAGAAAATAATACTTCTCAGCCCTCTTGGGAGCAGTGTCGCATGTTGCCAGTATATGCCACATGGCTCTTGCTGATTCCAGTATGGCTTCATTCATTGGTAGTGCTATCTACCTGGACCCTGTGGGTTGCAGGATGTCTAGGAGATTGTGTTGTATATCCTGGATCTCCTCTAGTGAAATATAGAGTTCCTCTACCACCTTGCATAGCAGCTCTTGAAACTTGTGTCACCCAGAGGGGAGGGCGAAGCTGGAGCAACCATCTCATCAAGAAATGAAGATAACTTTGACAGTACTGGTGGAACCAGCAGATCTGGCTCATAGTCTTCCTCTTCTATAGGGTCAGATGGAAGTCCATGTTTCTCTCTTGGAGGGGAAACGTAGAATGACTCCCTATGAGATTGTACCAACTGTGGGTATCATATGTATGGGTCCTGTGTGGCCCAGTGGAAGGAATCAAAGATGGACTGTAGAGATCCCCAAGCTGTGGGGTACCAAAGTCCCATGGGGAAGGATGCAGTGTTTGCGCGGAAGTTGGTTCCAGTAAGCTCTTAATCTTCTGTCTAAATGGATCTCCCTTAAAGGAGGTGATGATCATTCCTTTTATAGCTCTGATTCCCCTGATGACAGATAGGCCAGATCCAGTTTAATCAGCAGGATCAACAGTTTCATCAGAGGAAACCTGAGGCTAGTAGGCAGAATGAGAGATAGATATATGACATAGCCCATATCCCCTGGTGGGGTCAAAATCTCCCTGGTGAGCGATGGTTCCAATGACAGGAGGGACTGCAGGTCTGGGAGAACAAAAGATGTCCTCTGAATGGTGTGTCTCTTCATTCTCCTTGAAGTGCATGGGTTTCTCTTTGCCCATACCAACAGAGCTGATGTAGGGAGGCTCTGGTTTGGTGGATCTGTATGGGGTTTTGGCGATACCTCTGGCCTGGAGACTCATAGGCTTTTCCATACGGTGTTTTTTATGCTGGAATTTCTGCATCTGCCAGGTATAGATAGTAAAGGAGTGATAAACACTGCACGGGGAAGAGATATGTATTTCCCTAAGGCAGTAAAAGCAGCTCTGGTGGTCATCACTGACCGAGAAGGAGCGGAGAGAGGAAACAGTTTTTAAAGCTAGATTTTCTCTGTGCAGTCTAATTTCCATATCGAGAGCCAGAGGAGTTCCCTGTGATGGGGAATCTAACTTAACACTAACTATACTATTCTAACTATTTACACTGGCTATACTAAACATAAAACTTTAACTATTTACAACATTTTAAGACAATGCTGAAGAGAAAGGAGAACCTCCGGACATGGGAGGATCTGACTCAGGCCACGTGGCAGTAAGAAGGAACTGGAGAGGCAGTTGTCACACTCTGCTGCCCTTTATACACTTTGTGTGGAACACAAGGAGAGTAGGATACAGGTGCAGACTAATGGACATTGCTGGAATTCTCTGGTCTCAGTTGCATGGTGCACATGCATACCCACAGTGGAATACATATAGGGACCAGTGCTCAAAGAAGAAACAGTAGCTCCAAGAGGTGTAAACTGCTTTCTTCATCTTAACTTTGAAATGTGCTGCCACTCAAAGGATGCTTGCTGTTTGGAAGAGTTAGGGTGACCAGACAGCAAGTGTGAAAAATCTGGACGGGGTGGGGGGTAATAGGAGCCTATAAAAGAAGAAAACCCAAATATTGGGACTGTTCCTATAAAATCGGGACATCTGGTCACCCTAGGAAGAGTATACCTAAATCCCCCAAGCCAAAAATAAATACTTGACTATATGTAGTCAAGATGAATAGCAAACATAATCTGATAGCTATAAAACAAGCAAAGATAAATAAAGGTTAAAACTAGAATTGTGAAAAAATATTTTGCATCATAAGATTAAATCTACAAAGTGTATATTTTTGTCTTTTAAGGAGGGGGTGATATAGGTAGTCACAGTTCACAAAATTTGTTTCTAATGCAACACAAAGTTTTAATTTTTCATATATGCAAAACTTCACTGAGAATTTAGCCTGAGCTATAGGTCCACTCTGCAAGCTTAAAGAGAGGTTCAGACAAGAATCTTCAAAAAGTCTGGTTTGCAGCAAAGAATGTTTTACTCTGCTAAGGAAGCAGAACAACTGAGCGAAATGAAGTTCACTTAGAGAACAAAAAAAAATCCCCCTTCTGTTCTGACTTTGATTATTATTTATCCTTTATACAGTGATAATACTTTGAGGGCTCACCCAGATCAGTACCCTATTATGCTGGGCTCTGTACAATTGACAGACTCTGCCCAAAACAGCTTGCAACCCAACTTTATTACTATAAAGAGGATAGCTAACCACTTGATACAGGATTTACCTTAAATGATTAGGTGATAATACACACCTCAAAAATTCTAAAGTTGAGCCGGAACCAAAACCTTGGATCTGAACACCTCTACAGTTTGCATCCAAATTTTGCAGTTTAGTTCTCTTTCTAACCCAACCCACAGTGTCTGTTTACTTTTATTTTATTTTATTTTTCTTCTTTTCCTCTTAAATTTGGTTCCACCAGAAAAGGTGGTGATGGATTCTCCCGTTGCTTCAACGGATGAGTGTTTTGCTAGTATTGACTTAAGTTGAGAGTTTATTTGTTGTTATGGGTCTCACATAAGAAGAAAGTTCAATGCTGGATTTGCAAATGTGGTTACATGTCTTGTAAGTGTAATCATTGTTGAGTAGAGGGTTGAGGAACTGGTTTTACAGCATGATCTCTACTTCTGCAAAGACCTCACACACCACTCCTCAAAAGTGGACATGGCCTCATGGCACAGACCTCTCCATCTGGGTCTATCCAGTGCAACAAGTTCCCAGATTTAACATCGATCTTGCATGCTTTGAGGTTGGCCTTCAAAGTGTCTTTGCATCTGAGAAAGGGTTGACCTTTAGAGCAAGTTCTGCACTCAGTTGGCTGTAGAACACCACTTTTGGTACACAAGAAACCTCCATGAAGACCATGTGTCCAATCCAGCAAAGTTGAGCCCTGATTAACGAACTCTCAATGCCAGGGATTTGGCATGTCTCAAGCATTTCAGTGTTGCAGATCCTGTCCTGCTACTGGATGTTGCAGATGGATTTTAGGCAGCAAACATAGAAGCTTTTGAGTTGTTTGATGTGGTGTCAAGTAGAGAATCCATGTCTCTCAGTCACAGAGGAGTGAGGTGAGCATAGTAGATTTTTACTTGGGTTCTGAGGCAGACTGCCAAATGCCAAGCTGGTCTTTGCTAGGCACTGAATTATCTCATCATCCAGCACAGCATTGTTGGATAGCAGAATTTCCTGACTGAGTTGAGGGGTGTTTTGTCAATTGTGACAATGGGATCGTGGTATTTAACAGGAATGAGCAAACTTTTTGGCCCGAGGGCCACATTGGGCTGCAAAACTGTATGGAGGGCCGGGAAGGCTGTGCCTCCCCAAAGAGCCTGGCCCCCAACCCCTATCTGCCCCCTGACTGCCCCCCTCAGAATTCTCCACCGATCCAACACCCCCACCACTCCTTGTCCCCTGACCACCCTCTCCTGGGACCCCCACCCCTAACCACCCCCTGGGACTCCACCCCCATCTAACCCCCTGCCCCGCCCCCCCATCCCCTGACTGCCCCCCAGAACCTCTGCCCTATCCAACTGCCCCCTGCTACCTGACTGCCCCCAGGGACCCCCTTACCTCCCAGCCCCAGCCCCCTTACCATGCCGCTCAGAGCAGCGTGTCTGGCCACCTCGCCACCCGGCCAGAGCCAGACACACTGCCACGCTGCCCTGCATGAGCATGCAGCCTCGCTGCCCAGAGCGCTGCCCGTGCAGCAGCATGGCTGCTTGGGGGGGAGGACAGCAGGGGATGGGCCGGGGAAGAGCCTCCTGGGCCAGGAGCTCAGGGGCCAGGCAGGATGGTCCCACAGGCCAGATGTGGCCCATGGGCCGTAGTTTGCCCACCTCTGATATTTAAGATACTGTTGGTCTGGTGCTGGCTAGAACATGACCTCCGTCTTTTTCAGGCTGATTGTGAAACAGAAGCATTTTGAGGCATCAACGAAGTGGTCCACAATAATCTGAATGTCCTTGAGCATATGTGCAATGAGGGCACAGTCATTAGCAAAAAGGAGCTCTCTTAAGAGTTGTTTGATTATTTTGGTGTGGGCCCTAAATCGCTGTAGATTGAATAGACCTCCATCCAATCTGAAATGAATGTTCATCTCTGTCAAAGTTCTGGAATGAGAACACGAGCATGGCTGAAAAGAATGTCAAAGAAGACTTGAGCCATTTCACACCCTTGTTTGGTGTCTTTGGTGCCATAAAAGGCTTCTGATGATTCACCACACTTCATCACCTTGGCCACCATGCCATCAAGAAATGAGCAGATATCAGTAATCATCTTCTCCGGGCAACCAAATTCATGAAGGAGTTTCCATAGGCCCTTGTAATTCACCATGTCGAAGACATTGGTCACATCAAACACACACTATATGCATGTCCTCATTCTGTTCACTAGACTTTGCTGATATTTGTTGGGCTGCGGCAGTTGTATCCATGGTGCCCCAGCTAGCACAAAAGCCCCACAGTGACTCTGGATACACCAAGTACACTAGGTGAGAAATGAGCCCGTTGCAGAGAAATTGTGCAAGGATCTTCCCCTCTATACACAGCAGTGAGATTCCACAATGATTGTCACAGCTAGATATGCTTCCCTTCCTTTTGCATAGATGGACTACAAACACATCCTTACAATCCTGGGGCATGGTACCTGTTCCCATATAGTCTTGAAAAGGCTGGTGAGTATCCTGACCAGGTGTGCAGCTCCACATTGTACACTTCAGGTGGAATGCCCTGGAGGCCTGGAGACTTGCTCACTTGCCCATAGACAGCTGTTGAATGGCCTCAGCAACCATTTCTAAAGAAAGATCCACAGACACCTTTTCCCAGATAGGACACTGTGGGAATGAGTGGATGGCTTTGTCAGACATAGTGGATTGACAGTTCAGGAGACTGTTAAAGTGCTCTGCCCAGCAAGAGAGAATATAGCTTTTGTCTGTGAGCAGCCAGTTACCATCTACTGTGAGGACAGAGGCTGTACCATTGGATTTTGGGCCATACATAGCATGGAGACCTTTGAAGAAGGCTTTCATGTCATGCTTGTCAACTGCTTCCTGCAGTTCTGCAGCCTTCTGCTCCCACCAGTTATTCTTCATTAGCCTTAATCAGGTTGTGGCATGATGATACTTGGCTTTCTTCATTTCTGTTTTCTTGTCCAAGATGTTGGACTTGTGTGTAGTGTGCATGGTCTACAGTACCCAATCTATCTCAGGATCATTCGCAACAAACCAGAAACTGTTAGGTACAAGCTGGTAGCTATTAAGTCTCTCTAACAATATTACAGTGTGTCTTTTATAGTATTCTTTTATTTGGTGGATCCCCTCATGAAGACAAATCTCTCCTTTTTTCCTCAACTCTCAAAAATGTCCCCAAATATAGAAAATGATTAAAGCAGAAGCAAACTATTTGCTGCTTCTTTTAGAAATCTCCTGCTACTCTCTAACTACAAATACTGTCAAACTTTTCACACGCTTTTTAAAAACGTTATTTTTAGTATATTTCTTCAGATTCTTATCTTACCCCTTTCCATTTTCCCAGATTGCCCACAAAGTGAGAGATTTGCCAGCTGGCAATTTAGAGAGAGGAACCACCATGGGAAGTGGTTACAAAGGTCAGTCCTGCTTTCCTGAAATATGTTTATATAAGTGGGTCACCAATAAATATAATCTCTAAATGAAGCTGTTTAATTCTGCATCACGTAACATATTAATGAAGAAGGAAGCCATACCAGCTACCCTAGGGCTCATTCCTGCAAGAATGAGCACTGTGGCCCCAATCCAGCAAAGCACTCAAAGCACATGATTAACTTTAAGTATGTAACTAGTTTTAATAGAACTGTTAACAGAGTTACTGTGCTGGCAGGCTCTGTGAGTGAGGTATTTCTATAGACAGTTCCTCCCAGATGGGAAGGACCTCCGAGAAAATTGAAATGTATGCGCTTCCTCTCTCTGGGAGAGAGTGAAACTGTACCAGCAGCAGGAGTGGAGCTTTCTTTGTACCCTCATCTGGGAATAAATAGATATACTGTTAAACTCAACTTGTGCCAGTGTCATAATTCCAGGAACGCTGCATGGCTGTGCCATTGCTAATCCACCAATAATGAGGCCATGAGGTAAGGTAACAGGATTATTCACATGCTTAAAGTTTAGCATGTACTTAAGAGCCATGCTGAATCAGGGCCAGAGTACTCAGCACTTTGCAGGTTCAAGCTTCTAGTATGTTCAGGCATATGCTTAACTTTAAGCACACCAATGATTTGCTGCACCAAGGTCTTAACTATGGACCATATTGTGCACTGACATAGGCTCATGCAAGTCCTACTAATGTAAAATGAAAACCCACACATGAGCAGCTGAGGGCAGAATTTGGGCCCCTGTGGCTAACAGATATAAATTGCAATTCTTTGTTAGGTCACTGCAGTATGTGTCTGAGATTTAAGTTGGGGCAGCTATACACAAAAGAAAGGTGAAGAGGTTGCAGTTCAGTAAAGAAACATTCATAAATTAACTCCAATTTATTACCATCTGCTTTATTGTGCTAACTAGCTGTGTTAATTTTGCACACTTCTTAATGTGTATGTCCAGGTAAAAGCTACAGAAAATTAACTATGCATGAAATATTGACTTATACCCTAGAAAGGTATTTCACGTAAAACAGTAAATGTTCATCAGTCTTCTGAATGAAGAACAGTATGAAAACAACCCTATCATCTCTGCACCATTTCAATGGTGCTCTGTACAGGTGCAAAGGTCTGCCTAAGAGTATCTAATTGGAGGATCAAGGCCTACTCTGGGTCACAATGCAACCCTGTCTTGTTAATGTTAAAAATAATGACATTGAGCCATTTTCTAAACTTTTTCACCTTATTCTGTATTACTAAAACAATCTAACTTTAACCAAAATATAAGTTTACAATATAAATTTATAATATAAGTTATATTTTATATAACAAAATTTTGTAAACCTCATTTATTTAATAAAAATTCCTTCAATTTGAAATCAAAACTGATCATCCATTTGAATTCTAACTACCTAATTTTGGCTCACATTGCAGATAACACATAGCAAATGTAATTTGTCATCATAAATGTATTATTTAATCATATGAAAGTTTTCGTTTATCTTGAGCAAATATTTACAGTACTTTTAATACACAGGAGCCATTCTTGACAGAAATGATGAAACAGATTTATCACTCTTGACAAATTATATTGCAAAATGTCCTCCCATGACTGCCCACAATAGAAACAACAACAACATATTCAACAGGAATGTCACCTGTGATTCTCCTTTTTTTAACCTTTTACTATGGAAGACTAAAATCTCTTTCTATAGAGACCATACAGTACTTAGTGAGTTGGTTATAAGAGTAATTGTATGAATGAATGAAACCTGTAGCCCTTTAAATCAAACTAAGTAGTGTTTTATTAAAGTGCCTAGCAAATCAATCTAAATCCTAGGATAATAAATCTAATCAGGTGGTAGAAAAAATAATAGGTTGTCATGCATGAGGAAAAATAGGCAATCATGGAATGTTTTCTTTAATTAGGTTGTGTAAAATGGAAGGACTGAGTAGGAACTGGCAAGACATTCATCATGAGCAAGGTGGGAAATTATTTTGATTCCTGAGGGAGGAAAACTGAGTGTGATACACTAAGATTTGACCGGACAGAATATTAAAGCTTCTTTACTATGCGTGTCACTTACTTTTGGTGACTTATTGACAGGTATGGACTTTTGAAGCAGAATATATCCAGCCATTCCTCTAGTTTAAAAGTCCTGTTTTACTAACTCTATATCTGACTTACCTTTTCACTGCTAATATTGTATGTTAGATTCTACTTACATCTTGCACATGGGTAGAGTTGATGTTCATCTCTACAGAATTTTAGCTGGTAATAAACCTGCAATTGATTAAGGCCTGCATTTTCTAGTTTAAATGAAATGGTTAATTAATATTAATCTCAGATTATTAGTATGCTGCCATGTAATTCAGTCACTTTACAAATTATAACCATCAGAAGACATTAATGTATTTTTCAGAGTTAAGGGAAAAATAATCCAGAAATTAGGAAATAATGAAATTATTTTAAAAGTTTACAACAGTTTATGAGCCAGCCAATGCTGAATTTTGCTTAACAGCTTTATTGTGGAAAGTCAGACAATACAAAATATGTTAAAGTATGTATTTTTAAAGTTTTTTTGCCAAAAATTCCATTGTTTATATAAAAATATCTTGACTTTCATATTTTGTCAAAATTCTAACTTGGGTTATGAGAGCACATTGCAACTTCGTACATTCCGCATGCAGTTTCAGTTGGTCAGTACTCCTCACTTCTGGTCCTAAACTGTTGTGTAGTGTTAGTGTACAATGCTAAACAGCTGCTGTGTTCTTTCTCAGAAGTGATAATTTTTCAGTATTGGGTTAAGTGATCTTTTCTATTCCTTTCCTAACTCAGCCAAGACATTGTAAGGGTAAATTAGTTAATGTTTGTAAAGTGCTTTGGAATCCTCACATTATACTTGCTAGTGGAGTAATTATTGATCATCAGTGGTCTATCAGGACAGGAGATCTTCATTCTCAATTCCGTCTCCTCTCTATCATGTTCACCTATGCAATAGATACATAGGCAATTAGGAATCTGGGTATATTTTCTAATGTATGCAGAACAGAGTAATGACAAATATTGTACACAAAGTTTCTGAAAGTTTTCATTAGCAACATTCTGCAAAAACAATTGATTTTGTGCAGAAAGATATTATCCTGATTCACTCTGTACTTATTGTATCTGAACACCTGCTAACAACTCTATTCACACTTTTCTCTGAGAGAGAGATTTTTCAGGAAAAATATAAGTGGGTTTCTGAAATTATTTTTATTTACATGATTTAGACACTGCATGTAGAAAAACATAATTTGCTAAAATTAACTGACTCGATAGTTGGAATAGCATTCATATTTTTCATTTGATGGCTGGCTAGCTGAATGTGATACAAGAATGTGCAAGGGTCTGCTTAGTTTAGAGGTTCACAGAGCCAAGCAGAAGAGTTGCTTCTACCTCTACTCTATCACTCAAAGAACAAACCTACAAATCACTTGTGAGCAACTTTGAACTACCTTGTTTCAGGTGGTTTCCTCTCTGTCTATTATTTCTGCTAAAAGACCCATGAAAATTAAATACAGACCCTGTCAATGCTTGAGTGACCTAGTGCTCCATCATAACAGCAATGTAATAGCAATAAATCATTTCAACTTTAATCTATTGTTATTGATGAATGTACAATTATTTGTCATCTAATATGCTGAAAATGGTGACCAAAGAAATAGATCAACTTTTTTTCTTCTTCCAACTACGGCATTGATGGATTGTATCCCTAAGCTGTTATTACACTTATAATGTACTCTTCTGCAATGACAGCACAGCTAGTTTTTTAATCATTCCATAGTAATCAACTTAAGACAACATAGCAAGACTCATAACTCATGTTCTTTTCATTTTTTGGCAGTGATGGGAAATGAAAATGTTTTTATTCTTTTGAAATAATTCTTACCTGACTAGGCTGAAGATTGCTTTAAAATTGTAAATAAATGGTTGTTTATTGAGCTGGAACTGAAAAGTGACATATTAAAATGCCTGCTTCTGAAGAAAAAAATAATTTAGGCTTGAGTGGAGTTAGAGTTGGTGAAAAAAATGCTTGGTTTTTCTTTTAACTGGTTCACTGCTAACTAAAATCTATACTAGCGTACTTCATGCAGAAAAAGGAGAAGTGCCTCTATCAACACAGTCAAGATCTGCTGGGGTACCTTTGTAGTCAGTCTTGTTAAGGTGATCAGGGTGAAATCTTCAAGAACTCCTCAGTGATTTAAAAGCTTAAGTCCCATTTACAAAAGTGGCTTGGGATTTAGGCTCCCAAGGGCCAAAGGCTTTTCAATTTTGAAAATGGGACTTTGGCATACTTGTAATATTTTACCGTAAGGATCTGAAACATGTGATGTGTTGCGGGTTTGCTATTGGATTTTACTTGCCCATCGTTTTCAGTTAATAAAAAGTTGAAAAATATGGCTTGGATGATAAAACCTGAGGTATCATCTGATTTATTTGTTAATGTTTTTTGTTATAATGTTCATGAGGATGTGTCACACAGGCACTACTTTCCAGGGGTTAACTCACTTCTGAGTTAACTGACCGTTTTCAGTCTGACTTTCAACTCCTCCCCAATACAGTGCAATTGACCTTTTCAAGGTGACAACTGACCTACACTTTGCTTATGATTGTGGATCCATTTCTGTTCTTATCTTGCTTCACTTTAATGTAATTTACTCTGTCATAAATGCAACACAACAAGAAGCTGTTGTCATGAATGCTCACCTATTCTAAATCAGAATTCTGACTCCCTGGCTGCTTCTCTCTTGATATGTTATGAGATATCAATATCTTCCCCTCATCCCTCATCCTATTTTATTTTACATTTGAGATATCTAATTGCTACCTTCAATCTTCACTTCTTTGTGAATGATACCCAATTTTATATCTCTTCAACACAGTCTCTGGTCCCTCTGTCTTCCATCTATCTGCCTCCCTTGACTGTGTCAGCTTCTCAATAAACAATTTCCATTGCTGAAAAATGTTCAGAGACTGACATCCAATTTATCTTTATTAAGCTCTTTCCCTATTCGATTACCCTAAAAGATTTATAGAATTTAAGGTCAGAAGTGACCATAATGATCATTTAATCCAAACTCTCACATTACAGAGGTCATGGAATTTCACCAAGTGATTCCAGCATCAAGCACACAACTTCCGGTTGAGCTAGAGCAGAGATTTGTAAAAAGCATTCAATCTTGTTTTAAAGGCTTCAAGTGACGAAGAAGTTACCACATCCCAAGATAATGCTTAATTCAAAGTTTAGTTTTATCCTCCAAATCAGAAATTGGGAATCAACCTTGACCTTGTGTTTCCTCCCAAAACATCCCTTGACTATGACAACTTATCCCTGTACTGTCTGCTTACCCATCCCTTGAATATTTCCAGAATTTACCCTTCTGACCTCACCTTGACTTTTCATCTGCTGCTAATTTTATTCAGATCATAAATAGAAAACTAGCCAGGTGAAAATTCATATACAAATTTTAAATCATTTTCCAGTGCAACTAATACTATTTTAGATAATGAAACAAAGATTTGTTCAACCTAAGCTTTCAGAGATGACTTCTCATTTTTTGAATTCCCAAAGTGAGACACCTTCAAGAAGCCTGATTTTCAGAAAGTTCAGAGTGGCCATTCTTTTAAATTGGCCTGATTTTCAAAGTGTCTCACAGAGGGCACCCAAAAATTGAGGAAGTCAAAAGTCATGGATCAGTTTTGAAAATGTAGACCTTGAAATCTAATTTACTTTTCACTTTTTCACTGTTCACTTCTTGAACCAAGTACAGCCCAGTAAACCTAACTTCAGTATTAGGCAAACTGATTGAACCTATAGTAAAAAACAGAATTATTCGAACAAAGAGGAACACGATATGTTGGGCGAGACAACACAGCATTTTCAAAGGGAAATCATGCCTCACCAAACTATTAGAATTCTTTCAGGAGGTCAAACATATGGATATAGTGCACTTGGACTTTCAGAAAGCATTTGACATGGTCCCTCACCAAAGGCTCTTAAGTAAAGCAGACAGTCTGGAGTGGAGCAGTAACTGGGTAAACAATAGGAAGTGGAGCAGTAACTGGGTAAAAAAGTGGAGCAGTAACTGGGTAAACAATAGGAAGCAAAGGGTAGGCATAAATGGTCAGTTTTCACAATGGAAAGAAGTAAATACGGGTATCACGGGGTGGAGAGTGAAGAAGCAGGAGCAGGGAACCATGACCACAGTACTCTGAGCTATACCTGATCTCTGCGCCCCAGGATCCTCAGAATATAAATTAGGTTCCTGGCTGCTTTAGACTACAGAGAGCATAAAAGGTGGCTTAAAGCCATCTTCATCCCCTGCCCCGCAATTCCTGTCCCAAGTTCAGATTTGATTGTTATCCTAATTTGGCTGTGAATCAAGCCTAACGTATGACACCGTTCTAAAAAAAAATGGCATGCAGAAAACACTTAAAGGTGTTCATAAATGGAACTTCATACAAAACACAAAGCTACAATCAATCCCTTCCCTCCTTCTCTCAAATACCAAATTTGTCATAAAAATGTTGATACACCATGATCTTGAGATGTTGGTGGCATATTAAAGGATGCATCCAGGCTTTGTATTACCATTTATACAGCAGTGACAACTAAGAATCAGATATTCAATTAATCATTTATTTTTATTTATTATTTAAATTTATAAAAAATATTGTTACAATTAACAGGCATTCATCCCATGCTCTGGCACCCTGACAAAAATTAAAGATCAACAAACTCAAATTACTACTCCAAAAACAATAATACTGTTCTATCAAAAGTAAATGCTAATCTCAGTGTTTCAACAGTAAATAAAAATCACCCCTAACAGCAGGACCAGCATGTATGGGTTCTGGCAATACAAAGAAAGAAGTGAGGTCCATAGACAAAGAGCCTTCAACAATTTCCTTTCCATTTACTGCAAGTGAGTTCTAGCTTGAGTATTTCTGCTGATCACAACTATAGCAGAGTGGCATGAGGAGAAAAATGGGTCCTTCAATAACTAGGTTCCAAATTACTGAGGGCTGTGAAAGTTAAATCCAGTATCTTGAATTTCACCCAGAAATTCTCCAGTCAATAGTGTAACGCCCAGAGGAGTGAGAGATGTGCTCTATGTATGACACTCAACTTACTAAGTGGGCCACTGCATTCTGCAATAGCAAGGCAACCACTACAGTAGCCCAATTTTAAGAGGACTAAGGCAAGGATACTTGTAGCAAAGTCCACATTTGAAAAAAAAAAAAAAAACACCTTAAACTGTCCACATCAAACCAAAGGAAAAATGATTTCCTGATAGGCCCCTTATTTGCACATCCAGTAGGAGGGCTTGGCTCTAACCAAACCCATGAATTGCAAACGTAGATGCACTCCTTCAATGAAAGGTGAATGGATGCTAATATAATGCTTACCAACATATCTTTTAGAAAAAACATCCAATTTTGATTTAAAAATTGGCTGTGAGGGACAATCCACCATGACCCTTGGTAAATTGTTCCAGTGGTTATTTACAATTAAAAATTGATGCCTTATTTCCAGTCTGAATTTGGCTAGCTTCAGCTACCAGTCATTGGATCATGTTATACCTCTCTCTGCTAGATTGAAGAGTCCATTATTAAATATTTGTTCCCCCTGTAGGGACGGTAATCAAGTTACATCTTTGCCTTCTCTTTGCTAAACTAAATAGATTGAACTCCTTCAGTCTATTGCTATAAGGCAGGTTTTCTAATCCCGTAATCATTCTCATGGCTCTTCTCTGAGCCCTCTCTAATTTGTCATCATCATTTTTGTGAGTTATGGACACCAGAGCTGGATGCAGTATTCCAGTGCGAAATACAAACGTAAAATAACTTATCTACTCCTCCTCAAAATTCCCCCGTTTAAGAGTATGAGCCCTTTTGGCCACAATGAGACACTGGTAGCTCATGTTCCGCTGTTTATACATCTCAACACCAAAATATTTTTCAGTCTCTGTTTCCCAGGATATAGTCTCCCATTCTATAAGTATGGCTACATTCTTTGTTCCTAGATGTATACATCTGCATATAGCCATATCAAAATTTATATTGTTTGCTTGCACCCTCTTTACCAAGTGATCCAGATCACTATATAGATCAGTGACCTGTCCTCTTTCTATTTTACCACTCCCCCAGTTTTTGTTTAATCAAAGTAGGGTCAAGAATAGATCCCTGTGGGACCCTGCTAGAAACACACCCACGAGATGATTCACCATTTACAATTACATGTTGAGACCTATCAGTTAGCCAGCTTTTAATCCATTTAATATGTGCCACGTTGATTTTATATCATTCTACTTTTTTGTGGTGGGCCTGATCTAAATCTCTCTGAAGTCAATAGGAGTCGTTATGTTGACTTCAATGGACGTTGGATGGGCCTGAAAAGTCTCCTTGAAGTTTGAATTGATAAAGATGTTATTCTTCACTTCCAATCCAATTTTGTGCAGAGCCACCCTTCACATTTTGGTGTGAGCACGTGAAAGCATTTTTGCTTCCTCTTGCCCCTCAGACATTTTAACAACTTCTGACCACTGTGATCACAGCACCACATGCCAGGCCAACTTGGGAAATTTTGGGATACTTATAAACTTAAATTACTGATTTAGTATAAAATGTAGTGTGTGGAGTTGCAGGGAACCTTCAGGTCACCAACAGCATCACACTGCAGAAGAATCAGGGACCAGTTGCTGGTGCTGGGCCATTGAACAACAATATTTTTAAAAGGTTACAGGGGACAACTCTCCAAAGAATCGGGAATCTCTGTGCCACCATGACTCTATTCACCAGTTTTTTTTCTGTTGAATTTTAGCTCTTGTATAACACTTTAAAAACATTCATCTTCATAACTCCACAGTGGGATAACAGAGCTGCTCAAAACAGCCATAAAATCTCACTCAATATTTGTCATCTTTGAGCAAAATGATGATCAAATCTAGAAGGTAAGTATTGTTATCCCCATATTACAGATGAGGAAAATAAAGTATGCAGGTTAAGTGAGTGTCCCAAAGGTTTATAGAGCCAGGATTATAATGCAGATGTTCCTTATTTTAAGTCATGTGCTTAGCTCACTAGACCATGCTGCCTCTCCCAATACTGACAATCTTTTCTTGTGGCCTGTGGAGTATGTTATGGTATGTATTGCATTTATGTTTTATGGTATGTTTTAGGTAGGAGGGAGATAAAAATGTGTGGGTGGAAGTGAAATATTTGTTTGAAACCTAAGGATGCTGAGAGCCGATTGGGTTGCTAGTAGACACCCCAGAATACTTGTTCAAAGTAAGCTGTTTCTGCAGTGGCCTTCAAAGAACAGCTACCATCCTTATCAGAGAACACCTGCTCCTGGGGAGAAAGTCATGGGAACAAGGGAGCAGAGGAAAGGGGTCCCTGAGGTAAAATTTCCAAGTGAGAAGCCTAGTGGTGGCTGCAGGTTATCCGAGAGTGAGTCACAGGGAATCTGGGGTCATGACATGGCCAAAGCCCACTCTGGCTGTGCTAAAGAGGAGCTGATCCATTTTACATAGTTGGCTGGGAGAGAACTTGGCGCAGCCCTAACCACCATCAATGCCTACAAACAGCTGCAAATTGGTCTAGGGTCCTCCAACAGCAGAGACACCTGTGGCCGTCAGTATCATCGATCCTAAAGGCCAGTGCCTAACATCATAACTTGAGGAAAAATCAATATGTTCCAACTCTATCAATTAGTTTACATGTTCCTCTTCCCCTGAGGTGTGAGTGCAGGAGGAACATCCCCTGACATCACATTGTTTAAATCCCTGAAGGTCTTCCCTTCTTATACCAGGAAAGACTAACTTAGCACTAAAATCCATAGGTTTAGGGGCAGCAAGCACAACTCTCACTGCACTCTGAATCACTATCCCCTAGGATGACAATCCTTCAGATACTAACACCTCCTTTGGTAGTGCACTGAGGCTCCATGTTGTGGTGCTTTTGAGTCTGCTTTTCATTGAGACTGTTTCCCAGACTTTCACAGTGTTGAGAACACTAACAATATGTTTATTCATATTTCACAAGGGATCCTTGTTACCATAAAGGATTTGTCTGTCTCCAAGCTTTCTGCTTTGCTCCAGTCAGACAGCAAAGTGCTCCTCATCTTGTACTTTAGGACCTGCTCCACTAGGTGGCACTGAACTCTCTGCTCACAGACTGAGTGGTAACTCATGTACTGACCCACCTTGTAAACTAAAATCTTGTTGTGCCACCTTCTATAGCCAATCCCCTGAGGTGTGGCTCAAGACTCCTCCCTGGTGCTTGCTACTTGAGTCGCTTCTCCCCTCTCCACAAATGGGTTGGGTCTTGGGTTCTTTTTTGCAATGCCTGTTGTCTCACCAAGGTGACTCCTCCCTCCTTGGGAAAACCGAATAATGCTACCATTGCTGACAAGGACTATAAAACCCAGGACACAAGAAACAATAAGATATATCACCACAACCCCCCAAGAAATGGCACACCCCAAAACAACAATATAACAAAGGGGAACTTCACTGGTAACAGAAAAATAGGATCTGGGGAAGAAAAGGGTTAATATGTACTAAAACATCAACAAATTTCCCACCTCCCTACACTCAACTCTTCCCAGCCCATAGCTCCCTCTCTGGCACCTACCCAGGCAAATGGTAGATGAGTCCAGGGATGATGACTGCACAGTTGTGATCATTGGCTAGCTTAAGCAAAAGCAAACAAACAAAAAAGGGGTCCCCTTACTGTATCTTCACCCATGGTGTCCTGGCTCCCTGGTATGGAGTGCTGTAGGGGGTCTCAGCTGGCTCCTGGTAGCTGGTGCTGGGTCAGATCTCTACTATTCCGGATGCTGGTCTCTGCAGGGCAGGAACTGACTGAGCCATGCATTAGAACCAACAGTAGTTCAAAGACTCCCTCTGTAGGCAGTGGGAGTTAATCGGAGTCCCCAAACTGTTCCGCTTCTCTCTCAGCTCTCATACTCAAAGCTCAAAACTTAGATTAAAAAAATGTATCTTTGAGTCATGCTGTCTCACCAGCAACGACAGACCGCACCATAGTAACTCTAATTCAGGAACCAATCCATGCAACAAACCTTAATGCCAACTCTGCCCACATATCTACACCAGCGACACCATCACAGGACCTAACCAGATCAGCCACACCATCACCGGTTCATTCACCTGCACATCCACCTATGTAGTCTACACCATCATGTGCCAGCAATGCCCCTCTGCTTTGTACATCGGCCAAACTGGAGAGTCCCTGCGTAAAAGGATAAATGGACACAAATCAGAAATTAGTAATGGCAATGTACAAAAACCTGTAGGAGAACACTTCAGCCTCCCCAGACACACCATAGCAGGTTTAAAGGTAGCCATCCTGCAACAAAAAAACTTCAGGACCAGACTTCAGAGAGAAACTGCTGAGCTTCAGTTCATTTGCAAATTTGACACCATCAGCTCAGGATTAAACAAAGACTGAATGAGTAGCCAACTACAAAAGCAGTTTCTCCTCCTTTGGTGTTCACACCTCAACTGCTAGAAGAGGGCCTCATCCTCCCTGACTGAACTAACCTCGTTATCCCTAGCCTGATTCTTGCTTGCATATTTATACCTGCCTCTGGAAATTTCCACTCCATGCATCTGACAAAGTGGGTATTCACCCACGAAAGCTTATGCTTTAGACAATACGTCTGTTAGAGTATGTCTACACTATGGAATAAGGTCTAATTTATAGAAGTCGGTTTTTTAAAAATCGGTTTTATATATTCGAGTGTGTGTGTCCCCACAGAAAATGCTCTAAGTGCATTAAGTGCATTAACTCGGCGGAGTGCTTCCACAGTACCGAGGCTAGAGTCGACTTCCGGAGCGTTGCACTGTGGATAGCTATCCCACAGTTCCCGCAGTCTCCGCTGCCCATTGGAATTCTGGGTTGAGATCCCAATGCCTGATGGGGCTAAAACATTGTCGCGGGTGGTTCTGGCTACATATCGTCAGGCCCCCGTTCCCTCCCTCCCTCCCTCCGTGAAAGCAAGGGCAGACAATCGTTTTGCGCCTTTTTTCCTGAGTTACCTGTGCAGACGCCATACCACGGCAAGCATGGAGCCCGCTCAGGTAACCGTCACCCTATGTCTCCTGGGTGCTGGCAGACGCGGTACGGCTTTGCTACACAGTAGCAGCAACCCATTGCCTTCTGGCAGCAGACGGTGCAGTATGACTGGTAGTCGTCCTCGTCGTGTCCGAGGTGCTCCTGGCCACGTTGGCTGGGAGCGCCTGGGCAGACATGGGCGCAGGGACTAAATTTGGAGTGACTTGACCAGGTCATTCTCTTTAGTCCTGCAGTCAGTCCTATTGAACTGTCTTATGGTGAGCAGGCAGGCGATACGGATTGCTAGCAGTTGTACTGTACCATCTTCTGCCAGGCAGGCAAGAGATGAGGATGGCTAGCAGTCGTACTGTACCATCTTCTGCCGAGCAGCCATGAGATGTGGATGTCATGCAGTCCTTCTGCACCGTCTGCTGCCAGCCAAAGATGTAAAAGATAGATGGAGTGGATCAAAACAAGAAATAGACCAGATTTGTTTTGTACTCGTTTGCTTCCCCCCCTCTCCTGTCTAGGGGACTCATTCCTCTAGGTCACACTACAGTCACTCACAGAGAAGGTGCAGCGAGGTAAATCTAGCCATGTATCAATCAGAGGCCAGGCTAACCTTCTTGTTCCAATAAGAATGATAACTTAGGTGCACGATTTCTTATTGGAACCCTCCGTGAAGTCCTGCCTGAAATACTCCTTGATGTAAAGACACCCCCTTTGTTGATATTAGCTCCCTGAAGCCAACCCTGTAAGCCGTGTCGTCAGTCGCCCCTCCCTCCGTCAGAGCAACGGCAGACAATCGTTCCGCGCCTTTTTTCTGTGCGGACGCCATACCAAGGCAAGCATGGAGGCCGCTCAGCTCACTTTGGCAATTAGGAGCACATTAAACACCACACGCATTATCCAGCAGTATATGCAGCACCGGAACCTGGCAAAGCGATACCGGGCGAGGAGGCGACGTCAGCGCGGTCATGTGAGTGATCAGGACATGGACACAGATTTCTCTGAAAGCATGGGCCCTGCCAATGCATCCATCATGGTGCTAATGGGGCAGGTTCATGCTGTGGAACGCCGATTCTGGGCTCGGGAAACAAGCACAGACTGGTGGGACCGCATAGTGTTGCAGGTCTGGGACGATTCCCAGTGGCTGCGAAACTTTCGCATGCGTAAAGGCACTGGAACTTTGTGACTTGCTTTCCCCTGCCCTGAGGCGCATGAATACCAAGATGAGAGCAGCCCTCACAGTTGAGAAGTGAGTGGCAATAGCCCTGTGGAAGCTTGCAACGCCAGACAGCTACCGGTCAGTTGGGAATCAATTTGGAGTGGGCAAATCTACTGTGGGGGCTGCTGTGATGCAAGTAGCCCACGCAATCAAAGATCTGCTGATATCAAGGGTAGTGACCCTGGGAAATGTGCAGGTCATAGTGGATGGCTTTGCTGCAATGGGATTCCCTAACTGTGGTGGGGCCATAGACGGAACCCCTATCTCTATCTTGGCACCGGAGCACCAAGCCGGCGAGTACATAAACCGCAAGGGGTACTTTTCGATAGTGCTGCAAGCTCTGGTGGATCACAAGGGACATTTCACCAACATCAACGTGGGATGGCCGGGAAAGGTGCATGACGCTCGCATCTTCAGGACCTCTGGTCTGTTTCAAAAGCTGCAGGAAGGGACTTTCTTCCCAGACCAGAAAATAACTGTTGGGGATGTTGAAATGCCTATATGTATCCTTGGGGACCCAGCCTACCCCTTAATGCCATGGCTTATGAAGCCGTACACAGGCAGCCTGAACAGTAGTCAGGAGCTGTTCAACTACAGGCTGAGCAAGTGCAGAATGGTGGTAGAATGTGCATTTGGACGTTTAAAGGTGCGCTGGCGCAGTTTACTGACTCGCTTAGACCTCAGCGAAACCAATATTCCCACTGTTATTACTGCTTGCTGTGTGCTCCACAATATCTGTGAGAGTAAGGGGGAGACGTTTATGGCGGGGTGGGAGGTTGAGGCAAATCGCCTAGCTGCTGGTTACGTGCAGCCAGACACCAGGGCGGTTAGAAGAGCACAGGAGGGCGCGGTACGCATCAGAGAAGCTTTGAAAACCAGTTTCATGACTGGCCAGGCTACAGTGTGAAAGTTCTGTTTGTTTCTCCTTGATGAAACCCCCTGCCCCTTGGTTCACTCTACTTCCCTGTAAGCTAACCACCCTCCTCTCCTCCCTTCAATCACCGCTTGCAGAGGCAATAAAGTCATTGTTGCTTCACATTCATGCATTCTTTATTAATTCATCACACAAATAGGGGGATCACTACCAAGGTAGCCCAGGAGGGGTGGTGGAGGAGGGAAGGAAAATGCCACACAGCACTTTAAAAGTTTACAACTTTAAAATTTATTGAATGACAGCCTTCTTTTTGGGGGGCAATCCTCTGTGGTGGAGTGGCTGGTTGGCCGGAGGCCCCCCCACCGCGTTCTTGGGCATCTGGGTGTGGAGGCTATGGAACTTGGGGAGGAGGGCGGTTGGTTACAGAGGGGCTGCAGTGGCAGTCTGTGCTCCAGCTGCCTTTGCTGCAGCTAAACCATACACTGGAGCATACTGGTTTGGTCCTCCAGCAGCCTCAGCATTGAATCCTGCCTTCTCTCATCACGATCCCACCACATTTGAGCTTCAGCCCTCTCTTCAGCCCGCCACTTACTCTCTTCAGCCCGCCACCTCTCCTCCCGGTCATTTTGTGCTTTCCTGCACTCTGACATTATTTGCCTCCACGCATTCGTCTGTGCTCTGTCAGTGTGGGAGGACAGCATGAGCTCGGAGAACATTTCATCGCGAGTGCATTTTTTTTTCTTTCTAAGCTTCACTAGCCTCTGGGAAGGAGAAGATCCTGTGATCATTGAAACACATGCAGCTGGTGGAGAAAAAAAAAGGGACAGCGGTATTTAAAAAGACACATTTTATAAAACAGTGGCTACACTCTTTCAGGGTAATCCTTGCTGTTAACATTACATACATAGCACATGTGCTTTCGTTACAAGGTCGCATTTTGCCTCCCCCCACCGCGTGGCTACCCCCTCAACCTTCCCCCCTCCCTGTGGCTAACAGCAGGGAACATTTCTGTTTAGCCACAGGCAAACAGCCCAGCAGGAATGGGCTCCTCTGAGTGTCCTCTGAAGAAAAGCACTCTATTTCAACCAGGTGACCATGAATTATATCTCACTCTTCTGAGGATAACACAGAGAGATAAAGAACGGATGTTGTTTGAATGCCAGCAAACATACACTGCAATGCTTTGTTCTACAATGATTCCCGAGTACGTGTTACTGGCCTGGAGTGGTAAAGTGTCCTACCATGAAGGACACAATAAGGCTGCCCTCCCCAGAAACCTTTTGCAAAGGCTTTAGGAGTACATCTAGGAGAACCGCGAATGCCAGGGCAAAGTAATCCTTTCACATGCTTGCTTTTAAACCATGTATAGTATTTTAAAAGGTACACTCACCAGAGGTCCCTTCTCCGCCTGCTGGGTCCAGGAGGCAGCCTTGGGTGGGTTCGGGGGGTACTGGCTCCAGGTCCAGGGTGAGAAACAGTTCCTGGCTGTCGGGAAAACCGGTTTCTCCGCTTGCTTGCTGTGAGCTATCTTCTTCGTCCCCAAAACCTGCTTCCGTATTGCCTCCATCTCCATTGAAGGAGTCAAACAACATGGCTGGGGTAGTGGTGGCTGAACCCCCTAAAATGGCATGCAGCTCATCATAGAAGCGGCATGTTTGGGGCTCTGACCCGGAGCGGCTGTTTGCCTCTCTGGTTTTCTGGTAGGCTTGCCTCAGCTCCTTCAGTTTCACGTGGCATTGCTTCGGATCCCTGTTATGGCCTCTGTCCTTCATGCCCTGGGAGATTTTGACAAAGGTTTTGGCATTTCGAAAACTGGAACGGAGTTCTGATAGCACGGATTCCTCTCCCCAAACAGCGATCAGATCCCGTACCTCCCGTTCGGTCCATGCTGGAGCTCTTTTGCGATTCTGGGACTCCATCATGGTCACCTGTGCTGATGAGCTCTGCATGGTCACCTGCAGCTTGCCACGCTGGTCAAACAGGAAATGAGGTTCAAAAGTTCGCAGTTCTTTTCCTGTCTACCTGGCCAGTGCATCTGAGTTGAGAGTGCTGTCCAGAGCGGTCACAATGGAGCACTCTGGGATAGCTCCCGGGAGGCCAATACCATCGAATTGTGTCCACAGTACCCCAAATTCGAGCCGGCAAGGTCGATTTAAGCGCTAATCGACTTGTCAGGGGTGGAGTAAGGAAATCGATTTTAAGAGCCCTTTAAGTCGAAATAAAGGGCTTCATTGTGTGGACGGGTGCAGGTTTACATCGATTTAACACTGCTAAATTCGACCTAAAGTCCTAGTGTAGACCAGGGCTTAGGGTATGTCTACACTACGGAATAAGGTCGAATTTATAGAAGTCGGTTTTTTAGAAATCGGTTTTATAAATTCGAGTGTGTGTGTCCCCACAGTAAATGCTCTAAGTGCATTAAGTGCATTAACTCGGCGGAGCGCTTCCACAGTACCGAGGCAAGCGTCGACTTCCGGAGCGTTGCACTGTGGGTAGCTATCCCACAGTTCCCGCAGTCTCCGCTGCCCATTGGAATTCTGGGTTGAGATCCCAATGCCTCATGGGGCTAAAACATTGTCGCGGGTGGTTCTGGGTACATATCGTCAGCCTCCCGTTCCCTCCCTCCCCCCGTGAAAGCAAGGGCAGACAATCATTTCGCGCCTTTTTTCCTGAGTTACCTGTGCAGACGCCATACCATGGCAAGCATGGAGCCCGCTCAGGTAACCGTCACCCTATGTCTCCTGGGTGCTGGCAGACGCGGTACGGCATTGCTACACAGTAGCAGCAACCCCTTGCCTTGTGGCAGCAGACGGTACAGTACGACTGGTAGCCGTCATCGTCATGTCTGAGGTGCTCCTGGTCGCCTCTGTGAGGTCGATCAGGAGCGCCTGGGCAGACATGGGCACAGGGACTAAATTTGGAGTGACTTGACCAGGTCATTCTCTTTAGTCCTGCAGTCAGTCCTATTGAACCGTCTTATGGTGAGCGGGCAGGCGATACGGACTGCTAGCAGTCGTGCTGTACCATCTTCTGCCGAGCAGTCATGAGATGTGGATGGCATGCAGTCCGTCTGCTGCCAGCCAAAGATGTAAAAGATAGATGGAGTGGGTCAAAACAAGAAATAGACCAGATTTGTTTTGTACTCATTTGCTTCCCCCCCCTCCCCTGTCTAGGGGACTCATTCTTCTAGATCACACTGCAGTCAAGGTGCAGCGAGGTAAATCTAGCCATGTATCAATCAGAGGCCAGGCTAACCTTCTTGCTCCAATAAGGACAATAACTTAGGTGCACCATTTCTTATTGGAACCCTCTGTGAAGTCCTGCCTGAAATACTCCTTGATGTAAAGCCACCCCCTTTGTTGATTTTAGCTCCCTGAAGCCAACCCTGTAAGCGCCCCTCCCAGCGTCAGAGCAATGGCAAACAATCGGGCATCTGAGAGTGCTGTCCAGAGCAGTCACAATGGAGCGCTCTGATGGGGCTAAAACATTGTCGCGGGTGGTTCTGGGTACGTGTCGTCAGGCCCCCGTTCCCTCCCTCCCTCCGTGAAAGCAAGGGCAGACAATCATTTCGCGCCTTTTTTCCTGAGTTACCTGTGCAGACGCCATACCACAGTAAGCATGGAGCCCGCTCAGGTAACCGTCACCCTATGTCTCCTGGGTGCTGGCAGACGCGGT
This sequence comes from Caretta caretta, assembly GCF_965140235.1. Taxonomy (NCBI): domain Eukaryota; kingdom Metazoa; phylum Chordata; order Testudines; family Cheloniidae; genus Caretta; species Caretta caretta. The sequence continues at coordinate 25,362,880 of NC_134216.1, forward strand.
ACGGCTTTGCTGCACAGTAGCAGCAACCCCTTGCCTTCTGGCAGCAGACGGTGCAATACGATTGGTAGTCGTCCTCATCGTGTCCGAGGTGCTCCTGGCCGCGTCGGCTGGGAGCGCCTGGGCAGACATGGGCGCAGGGACTAAATTTGGAGTGACTTGACCAGGTCATTCTCTTTAGTCCTGCAGTCAGTCCTATTGAACCGTCTTATGGTGAGCAGGCAGGCGATACGGACTGCTAGCAGTCGTACTGTACCATCTTCTGCCAGGCAGGCAAGAGATGAGGATTGCTAGCAGTTGTATTGCACCATCTTCTGCCAGGCAGGCAAGAGATGGGGATGGCTAGCAGGCGTACTGTACCATCTTCTGCCAAGCAGCCATGAGATGTGGATGGCATGCAGTCCTTCTGCACCGTCTGCTGCCAGCCAAAGATGTAAAAGATAGATGGAGTGGGTCAAAACAAGAAATAGACCAGATTTGTTTTGTACTCATTTGCCTCCTCCCCTGTCTAGGGGACTCATTCCTCTAGGTCACACTGCAGTCACTCACAGAGAAGGTGCAGCGAGGTAAATCTAGCCATGTATCAATCAGAGGCCAGGCTAACCTCCTTGTTCCAATAACAACGATAACTTAGGTGCACCATTTCTTATTGGAACCCTCCGTGCAGTCCTGCCTGAAATACTCCTTGATGTACAGGCACCCCCTTTGTTGATTTTAGCTCCCTGAAGCCAACCCTGTAAGCCGTGTCGTCAGTCGCCCCTCCCTCCGTCAGAGCAACGGCAGACAATCGTTCCGCGCCTTTTTTCTGTGCGGACGCCATACCACGGCAAGCATGGAGCCCGCTCAGCTCACTTTGGCAATTAGGAGCACATTAACCACCACACGCATTATTCAGCAGTATATGCAGCACCAGAACATGGCAACGCGATACCGGGCGAGGAGGCGACGTCAGCGCGGTCCCGTGAGTGATCAGGACATGGACACAGATTTCTCTGAAAGCATGGGCCCTGACAATGCATGCATCATGGTGCTAATGGGGCAGGTTCATGCTGTGGAACGCCGATTCTGGGCTCGGGAAACAAGCACAGACTGGTGGGACCGCATAGTGTTGCAGGTCTGGGACGATTCCCAGTGGCTACGAAACTTTCGCATGCGTAAGGGCACTTTCATGGAACTTTGTGACTTGCTTTCCCCTGTCCTGAAGCGCATGAATACCAAGATGAGAGCAGCCCTCACAGTTGAGAAGCGAGTGGCGATAGCCCTGTGGAAGCTTGCAACGCCAGACAGCTACCGGTCAGTTGGGAATCAATTTGGAGTGGGCAAATCTACTGTGGGGGCTGCTGTGATGCAAGTAGCCCACGCAATCAAAGATCTGCTGATATCAAGGGTAGTGACCCTGGGAAATGTGCAGGTCATAGTGGATGGCTTTGCTGCAATGGGATTCCCTAACTGTGGTGGGGCTATAGATGGAACCCATATCCCTATCTTGGCACCGGAGCACCAAGCCGCCGAGTACATAAACCGCAAGGGGTACTTTTCAATAGTGCTGCAAGCTCTGGTGGATCACAAGGGACGTTTCACCAACATCAACGTGGGATGGCCGGGAAAGGTGCATGATGCTCGCATCTTCAGGAACTCTGGTCTGTTTCAAAAGCTGCAGGAAGGGACTTTATTCCCAGACCAGAAAATAACTGTTGGGGATGTTGAAATGCCTATATGTATCCTTGGGGACCCAGCCTACCCCTTAATGCCATGGCTCATGAAGCCGTACACAGGCAGCCTGGACAGTGGTCAGGAGCTGTTCAACTACAGGCTGAGCAAGTGCAGAATGGTGGTAGAATGTGCATTTGGACGTTTAAAGGCGCGCTGGCGCAGTTTATTGACTCGCTTAGACCTCAGCGAAACCAATATTCCCACTGTTATTACTGCTTGCTGTGTGCTCCACAATATCTGTGAGAGTAAGGGGGAGACGTTTATGGCGGGGTGGGAGGTTGAGGCAAATCGCCTGGCTGCTGGTTACGCGCAGCCAGACACCAGGGCGGTTAGAAGAGCACAGGAGGGCGCGGTACGCATCAGAGAAGCTTTGAAAAACAGTTTCATGACTGGCCAGGCTACGGTGTAAAAGTTCTGTTTGTTTCTCCTTGATGAACCCCCCCGCCCCTTGGTTCACTCTACTTCCCTGTAAGCTAACCACCCTCCCCTCCTCCCTTTAATCATTGCTTGCAGAGCCAATAAAGTCATTGCTGCTTCACAGTCATGCATTCGTTATTCATTCATCACACAAATAGGGGGATGACTACCAAGGTATCCCAGGAGGGGTGGTGGAGGAGGGAAGGAAAATGCCACACAGCACTTTAAGCACAGCACTTTAAAAGTTTACAACTTTAAAATTTATTGAATGACAGCCTTCTTTTTTTTGGGCAATCCTCTGTGGGGGAGTGGCTGGTTGGCCGGAGGCCTCCCCACCGTGTTCTTGGGCGTCTGGGTGTGGAGGCTATGGAACTTGGGGAGGAGGGCGGTTGGTTACAGAGGGGCTGCAGTGGCAGTCTGTGCTCCAGCTGCCTTTGCTGCAGCTCAACCATACACTGGAGCATACTGGTTTGGTCCTGCAGCAGCCTCAGCATTGAATCCTGCCTCCTCTCATCACGCTGCCGCCACCTTTGAGCTTCAGCCCTGTCTTCAGCCCGCCACTTACTCTCTTCAGCCCTCCACCTCTCCTCCCGGTCATTTTGTGCTTTCCTGCACTCTGACATTATTTGCCTCCACGCATTCGTCTGTGCTCTGTCAGTGTGGGAGGACAGCATGAGCTCGGAGAACATTTCATCGCGAGTGCGTTTTTTTTTCTTTCTAAGCTTCACTAGCCTCTGGGAAGGAGAAGATCCTGTGATCATTGAAACACATGCAGCTGGTGGAGAAAAAAAAAGGGACAGCGGTATTTAAAAAGACACATTTTATAAAACAGTGGCTACACTCTTTCAGGGTAAACCTTGAAAGTTAACATTACATACATAGCACATGTGCTTTCGTTACAAGGTCGCATTTTGCCTCCTCCCACCGCGTGAACGGATTTTGGTTGAATGCCAGCAAACATACACTGCAATGCTTTGTTCTACAGTGATTCCCCAGTACGTGTTGCTGGCCTGGAGTGGTAAAGTGTCCTACCATGAAGGACGAAATAAGGCTGCCCTCCCCAGAAACCTTTTGCAAAGGCAGAACCGCAAATGCCAGGGCAAAGTAATCCTTTCACATGCTTGCTTTTAAACCATGTATAGCATTTTAAAAGGTACACTCACCAGAGGTCCCTTCTCCGCCTGCTGAGTCCAGGAGGCAGCCTTGGGTGGGTTCGGGGGGTACTGGCTCCAGGTCTAGGGTGAGAAACAGTTCCTGGCTGTCGGGAAAACCGGTTTCTCCGCTTGCTTGCTGTGAGCTATCTACAACCTCCTCCTCATCATCTTCTTCGTCCCCAAAACCTACTTCTGTATTGCCTCCATCTCCATTGAAGGAGTCAAACAACACGGCTGGGGTAGTGGTGGCTGAACCCCCTAAAATGGCATGCAGCTCATCATAGAAGCGGCATGTTTGGGGCTCTGACCCAGAGCGGCCGTTCGCCTCTCTGGTTTTCTGGTAGGCTTGCCTCAGCTCCTTCAGTTTCACGCGGCACTGCTTCGGGTCCCTGTTATGGCCTCTGTCCTTCATGCCCTGGGAGATTTTCAGAAAGGTTTTGGCATTTCGAAAACTGGAACGGAGTTCTGATAGCACGGATTCCTCTCCCCAAACAGCGATCAGATCCCGTACCTCCCGTTCAGTCCATGCTGGAGCTCTTTTGCGATTCTGGGACTCCATCATGGTCACCTCTGCTGATGAGCTCTGCATGGTCACCTGCAGCTTGCCACGCTGGCCAAACAGGAAATGAGATTCAAAAGTTCGCGGTTCTTTTCCTGTCTACCTGGCCAGTGCATCTGAGTTGAGAGTGCTGTCCAGAGCGGTCAGAATGGAGCACTCTGGGATAGCTCCCGGAGGCCAATACCATCGAATTGTGTCCACAGTACCCCAAATTCGAGCCGGCAACGTCGATTTAAGCGCTAATCCACTTGTCAGGGGTGGAGTAAGGAAATCGATTTTAAGAGCCCTTTAAGTCGAAATAAAGGGCTTCATTGTGTGGACGGGTGCAGGTTTAAATCGATTTAACGCTGCTAAATTCGATCTAAAGTCCTAGTGTAGACCAGGGCTTAGTCTATCAGGTGCCACAGGACTCTTTGCTGCTTACACTAGGTCACAGTTCCTGAAATTCTGCAACACCTCAGCTATTGCACAATGGTTCACTGGTAAGAATTCCCCCTTAATATAGTCATGTGCCATTTAGAGATACAATATGCAGTCTGCTCGAAGTCCCTTTTATATTCTCATTTCATGGAATATTCATAAAAAATAAAATTATCACCCCAGGGTCTAGAGAGAACAACAGCTTACGTTCCTTAAAAGGCCGTTTGTTTTGCACTTTTCTCTTGTCCTTCACCTGTTACAAATGCTGGTAGCATGTTACAATTGCATCAGATGCACTGGACATAGCTTATCTGTTATTTATCAAAGCACATCATCAAGGAATTGAATGAAAAATTCATTAACTCATTACCAAGGGGAACAGCTGACTCTGAAAATTAAAAATATCAAATAGACCTTTATCAGGAGTACACACAGAATCTACAGAGGAAATCTGCCTTTTGTTATCAAGGTACTGGGTAGCTTTAACTGTGGTTTTTCCATGGGGAAAGGATGACAAATTATTAACATACACTGAAAAATAATAATAAGGCAGCACCTCAAAATAAAGGACTGAACATATTCACCAAACATACACTGAGCCCTATTTACTTTGCTGCATTATTTGTTTGCGGAACTATGCACGTTGCTACAAATTTGCCTAATGCTCCCAGCTACAGCTATCATTATCAGTTATCTATAAGGGTAATCATTTTTCTTAAAATCATGACCCATTTGATATCTTAAAAACAGCAACATTAATTTTAATTTGTCACATTGTAGGGTATAAATTGACTAAATGTTAATAGCATTCTTCTTGAGTAATCAGTTCTACATGATTAACCTAAAAATTGCCAAAATGTTGTTTACTGTTCATTTGTATCTGAAGAAAAAGAGACATGATGAGTCAGAGAGAGCTGGATTAATTTACTTTCTGATCTGTATTAAAACTTGCCACAATGATTCATAATCATTTTACTTAATATTTATCCTGACAAAACAACTTAATTTTGAGAGCTGCTCAGAGTAAAATAATGCTGCGCTAAAGGCATCTTTGGTCTTTTTTGTTCTTATGATTTCTTTTAATGTAAACATACCTAGTTTTCTGTCTTATATTAATCTAGGCTAAAAATAAAGGTTACTTTTTTGTAGTGTTAACTTTCGCTGTGGGGGGTGTGTAATATAAAAAAGTGTAGGTTATGGTCTTTACTACCATCTAGTGGACTTAAGTAGTAACAGCAAGATGAAATTATATTGAAGAATAGAAACAAAGAATGGGGAAATACCTTCTTACTTCACAGGGATGCTGTGAGGCTTGATTCATTAATGACTCGGGTGTTCATACTATAGCACTGAAGGGGGCATGTAAGTATCTATCATAGGGATAAAGCAAGTGCAGACCTTCCTGTCGTAGAGCAAGCTAGATTAACCTAGTCAGATTAATAAAAAAAAAATAAAAACAGTGATTTGCAAGTACAGCAGGCCATATTTTTTCTTTTCTGAACCTGGCAGAGATAGGAATAAATTAATATGAAGTCTTCTTCCATGACACTTCAGTGTTCTCTGTCGGCTCTATGTATTCTTCCAATTGTTAGCACAGAGGGAGCAAATAAGTAGGGAATTTAGTGAGAAGTGTCCTATATCATAAACAGAAGAACCAACACGGCGCATTCCTCTTTTCCCCCAAAACACTCCACCTACTTCTCACCTACTCTATGCCACTGTATCTGCAGAGTCATGTGAAGGGAAAGGGACCCAACCAAAGGCCAACCTCACTATTTGGAGTTCCTTTCTCCATAGATTTCTGATCGGAAATACATGTTAAAAGCAGCAGTAATTTCTGCAAACCCCTGTCTACCACTTGGACCATGCAGCAGGAGTAAATAAGTGATATTGGATAGGAACCATGTTCCCAGCACAGTCAGGAAAGCAGGCCTTCTGTGTGAATGTCATTCAGAATTTCAGTTGTATTCCCAGGCTTTGCAACTGTAGAGACCAAGCCACTTTCCCACACATTCAGAGATCAGGAATCTTTGCTTCTCTTATGCTGGATTTTGCTATAGAAGCACACTCTATGGCCCACCAGAAAGTCCTGGTTTCATTTTTTCTACAATTGTTTCTTGCACCCAACCAAATTTTCTTTGGAACAATCTGTCTTTGTTGTGGAAGATACATCTGTCTATATCTTTTACTACTATAAAATGGGAAATTACTGCCTAGGAAGGAGTACTATGGAAAGGAATCTGGGGATCATAGCAGACCACAAACTAAATATGAGTCAACAGTGTAACGCTGTTGTAAAAAAAAAAAAAAAAAAAAACCCACCATCATTCTGCGATGTATTAGCAGGAGTGTTATAAGCAAGACATGAGAAGTAATTCCTCTGCTCTACTCCACGCTGATTAGGCCTCAACTGGAGTATTGTGTCCAGTTCTGGGCACCACATTTCAGGAAGGATGTGGACAAATTGGAGAGAGTCCAGAGAAGAGCAACAAAAATGATTTGTCTAGAAAACATGATCTATAAGGGAAGATTGAAAAAAATGGTTTGTTTAGTCTGCAAAAGAGAAGACTGAGAGGGGACATAATAACAGTTTCCAAGTATGTTAAAGGTTGTTACAAGGAAGAGGGAGAAAAATTGTTCTTAACCTCTGAGGATAGGACAAGAAGCAATGGGCTGAAATAGCAGTAAGGGAGATTAAGATTGCACATTAGGAAAAGCTTCCTAACTCTCGGGGTGGTTAAGCACTGGAATAAATTGCCTAGGGAGGTTGTGGAGTCTCCATCATTGGAGATTTTTAAGAGCAGGTTAGACAAACACCTGTCAGGAATGGTCTACATAACACTTAGTCCTCCCACGAGTCCCAGGGGACTGGCCTAGATGACCTCTCAGAATCACAGAACTGGAAGGGACCTTATGATTCTACTGTGCATCATGGTCAGCTCTCAGCCATTTCTGCTGAGTGGACTCCTAAGGGATTGTGTGTGTTCATTTACTTTCCTTCTGAATAATTCTAGTGGCTTTAAATTGTGTTTTACAATTTGGAGATGGTTTAAGGATGTTCCTAAATAACAATCTGATGGAACTTAAATTCATTTTCATAATTATGCCAGACAAAGTTGCATCCACAATATTTTAGTCCTCATTTTGTATTCCTCTCTCTCCCAAACAGACAAATACAGAGTGTGGCATAGTACTGGGACTCAGCTCCTGGGTTGTAATACTCACTCGATCACTAACTCACTCTGTAACCTTTGACAAGTCATAAATTCTCTGTGCTTCTGTTTGCCCATCCATGAAACAGATATAGTATTTACCCACAATGCATGAAGTGTATGATCAATGTGCCAGATCCTTTGCTGGTATAAATTGGTATAGCTACACTGATTACAATATATCCCAATTTACACCAACTAATGACTTAGACAAATGTTTGCAAAGCACTCAGATCCTCAAATGAGAGGATTTGTTTGTGCGCCAAGATGGTTGTGATTTCTTTTTAGCTATACGAGCTATATCTTTGTCAATCTCTCAGAACATTTACAATAATTAACAAAACGTCACAAATACCATATATATACCTCCCTTTCTTTAAGACGTAAATCTTATCCCACTAGTGACTACAAAGGAGTACTGAGATATACCAATGTTCTCCCTACTCTCATCCACCTCATCACTTGCTTGGGGGAGAAAATATCTACATCTTTGCAACCCCACACTCTCAAATCCAGAACCTTTCCTAATGCAGGTTTCTAAGTTACTAACAAAGTGTCTTTTGTGAATGTTCATGGTTTTATTTTAAACTCTGGCCTTTTTTTAGGGGGCAAAAAAAGGCAGAGAGAGAGAGAGCCCCAAGCAGGTTCTCTCATTGATACCCAGTAGTAAGTACGGTGTCCTTCCCGGAGGGACCTTTGATTTTGCACCTGATTAAATAGTAACCAAGGGTTAGAGCCATGCTCTTGGGATTCACTGATTTGGTTGACTGACTGAAAATTTCCACAGGGTGGAGCGCAATTTACTTGTGTGCCCCAATTAGCACTGCTAATTGGGGCACAAAATCGGTGTAAAATTGGGCCCTATTTTTTTTAATTCAGCCACAATTCAGGGCATGGCAAGCAGCCAATGAAACAGAGGAGGGTTTTTATTTATTTATTTATTAGTATGTGTGCAAGTCCTTTTCTTCCACTACTTAAAAGCACACAGAAGTGGTCTTTAAACGGTATAAAACATTTAAATGGTAAATGGTATTTAAGGTAGTATTGTTTTTTTAAACTCTTCAGCATTAAAAACAGTGTGATTAAAACTAGAATTGTTAGCTAATACATGAATTGCATCACATATTTGGGTATGAGATTCTATACTTCATTCCTTAAACTGTGTCAGAGCCATCAGAGTTACTAACAGCTGTGCTAGTTAGAGGTAGAAAAATATTTCATTGTTCTGAGTGATATGACACCTATCAGGGTATACTCTAGGCAAATCTTTAGATTACATGATAGTTTATTCCAGTATATCTTGTCATGTAATTGAGTTGGAATTAGATGCTCTTTAGGAGCCTGTGGACTGCCATTTTAGCTGCATTTTTGTTAAGTATTCAAAAGGGCTAAATTACAAGGGGGAAAAACCCTGCAACACAGCATTTCATCAATACTAAATCTGAAATATTTTTACTAACATTAGGGTTTTATGCATTTTTAAACAATACAGTATGTTCAACTAGGAGATCATTTTTATCATAACATGCATTCAGTTACTTGCACTCACATGTAGTTACTTCAGTTGCACACCAGATATCACAGGTAGTAAATAAATGATAGTAAATAAGTATTTTCTGTAGCATTATTTGGGCATCTGCATGCACAAATGGCCATGCAGATGCTTGACTGCTATTAGTATGCACTAATATTTGTTTTGGATCCACAATTGTGGTTAACAGTTTGGGTAAATGCAGGCATGAAATTACATGTGTATTTTTGCACACACAAATGAGGTCTCCTTTTTAGTTGACTAGATAACCAGTAGGTCTTTTCCACTAATTTTACTGATATTACAAACAACATTCTATATTGGAATGCAGATGTATATTTATTCAAAAAGGACATGAACAGTAAACAGCCTATAGAATGAGATGTTTTGTGCTTTTTATTATGCCATTTGGCAGTGTTGCAAAAGAGTTATTACATACCTCATGATTAAAAAAAACAACTCAGTTACAGAAGCTGAAGTTAATTTTATGATGAAATTATTATTACCATAAAAGAACAATTATATCATTCCTATTAGCTTCTAGCCTAAGTCACCTTACATATTTAATTCAAGCTACTGAAAATGCAGCTTTAACACAGGGCCATATCATGCTGTTCCACATAAATAAGCTCTGAAGAATCTTAGAACTATAAAAACTTATGTCTGAAACCAGGACCCACAAATTGCACTCTATCATTCTATTCTGTTCTATTTGTATTCTTATTCCGTGACCATCACTGTGGCATCGGAAAACCTGTGACAACAGCACATCACAAGCTGCAGGACAGAAAGCACTTTAGCCTGTTGGCAACCCATATAATGAGATTGTCATACCAGCAGATCACTCGAATAGAAGAATGGAGTGGCAGTCGGTGCACCTGCTAATATTGCTTGCCTTTTCACGGTCCTTGCTGTCTCAACACCTCCGGAGGAGCAGTTCCCCCTACCATGCTGATACTGACTCAGAAGGATAAATGCCTGTTTGCTTGCCACCAAAGGAAATTATACATGTTATACAGAAGGAAAGAAGGCATGCAACTTACTGACCAGCAATGCAAATCTGACAACTCAATCAGCTGCCCATTCAACCTCATCATGCATGATGTGAAGCAGAAGGACAGATGTACATTTGGGAAGTTTACCCAGGCTTCACTCTTTCCCCATTCTCTACCTGGACATTCTTTGCCAGGTCCTTTCAAAATTCTTTAAAGAAACCAAACCAAAACCCTTGATCTAAGCACCCTCAACTTTGAGAATGTTTACATCTAGATCCAAATTTGGCAGTTTGATATGGACTGGTATTTTCAAAAGGCCTAAAGGATCTTAGCAGCCAACTCCTATTGACTTACAATAGGGCTTGGGTTCCTGACTCTCATTTAGACTCCTTTTTTAAAGCCCAGCTCTCTTTTTTGGGTATCTTAACATTTCCTCATTGTGTTTCTCCCCATTCTCTTCAGTGGTAGCTGTTTAGCAAAGACATACCAGCCCCAAATTTCCAAAAGATTGCACCTCCTCTCCCCATATTACCTCTTTTCTTGTTTTCTTTTACTGTTTACCTTTCCATAACTAATCATCACTCTCCATTCCCTCACTAATTTACATTGTCTCTCACAGCCGTTATACACACTAACTGGCAAGTCAGCTGACATGAATGCTGCAGCCAATTCATTCTTCTTCTCCTTAACAGAGATTGTGAGTTAGCTGCAAAGCCACACTTGCATGAACTTCAATGGGACTACATACGTGCTTCAATTTAAGCTCATGCTTTGCTATATTGGGGCCTACAGTATTATTGTTCTATAAAATTCAAGAGTTTGGACGTATTGAATTAACAGTATGGATTTTTAATGAAATTCTGTCCTTAAGTGACCAAGGGAATATATCCGGCTATTTTAAATAATAAAGTGAGTAAAGGTAGTAAAATGAAGTCCAAACTATTTTATTTTATTCTATGTTTGCCATTGAGACAGATAATCTCAAAGGGGGGGAAATTTATCTAAAAAGGGAGACAATGGAGACGGGAACAAAATATATTTACGAATTTTGGCTACTCTTGGGCGGCAAATAATGTTGAACAGGAAGAACTTTGTAAAAGTAATTCATGTGAGGAAGAAGGTTCATCTTAACGATGTTTAACATGAGAAAACAGTTATATGTTGTGTATGTCATTCCAGTTGTGTATGTTTTTTCTAAACCGAGTGGCTAAAGAGCGAAAACGTAAATTAAAAGGTGCAAAGAATGTTTAGCTACATAGTCTCCACAGTATTGAAAATTCAAGTGAAAGAACAGGAAGAAGGGCAACTGGATGGAATTTTCCAAAGCACCTTAGTGATTTAGGAGCATAAGCACTATGTGGGGAGGGCGAGAAATCAATTAAACTTGTGCTCCCAAGTCACTTAAGATTTTTTGAAAAATCCCACCCACTGTCAGTAAGGGGCTAAGACAGAGTATTTTTTAATCAATTGGGAAATCAGCAAATTCTCCAAAATTATTACTCTGTTTCAACATATTGGGCAGGAACACAATGGGGCTAATTATAGAAGGAAAGATGTCATCATAAAATGCAATATCCCTAACTTCAGACTGGTAATACAGTTTCTGAGACAAATTCTCAGAGCAAGAGGTTCCAGTCAACATCATTTTGAGGACTCAACCTATTTCAATTTTATAACTACCTTTGTCCCCTGGATGCTCCAAATAAACTATGTTGTCCTTCACAGCAATGAAAGGCTCCACGTAGGAGTGAAAACAGAATTTCTTATGCCAGTCACACTCCCCAAAAGTGTAATCAACATGACAGAGCTAATCAATGACAATACTGTTGAGATTGTTGAACAGGCACTTCCACAGAGATCATTCCAGGTTTATAAAGAATTCTGGGTTGCAAATAATTCATTACCCCCTTTATTAACTAATTAGATATTAACAGAGAACTGCTGATTAGAATGTACTAACATCATATCATATCATATATTTTCTCTCTTGACTTTGTCACTGAGGTCACCATGCAACCCCAAACAGAAAAAGGATAGAGGGGAGACAGTGTATGGGTACGGCTATATAAAGAACCCTTTCATTAACCTTGCTGACCCATCATAATTTCAAATGTCAGAAGCTAATCAAGGACTCACTGACATCATCGATGGATGGGGAGAAGAGATCTCCTGTGGGACTAATCTTTGCTTACAGGATGAAATATATATTTATACCACCAGGAGATTACTTCTATTCTGCAAAAAAGTAACAGGTTGTTGCCTTTTCGAAAAAATACTGCTGAAATAAATTATTTATTTTACCAATAAATATGTTTGTTTACATGGCAGATATATGACTTTATTATTAGTCAAAAGGACAGCCAGTTCTTAGTAGTCCCCTCATGTAGAATTTTCAGAACTTGCCCAGCTGTGATGTTTGATCACTAACTCAGAAAAACAAAATGTAAGTTACAATCTTATTCCTGCTCATTTTAATTACAAGCTTATTTCTAACTCTCACTGATTTCAATCACAAGAGAAAATGGGCATTTAAATGTTGATGTTACAGCTCGTTTGTGGTGGAAGCTTACATTTCCTTTAGCACCTTTATCCCGAAAGAATCAGTTTCTTTAGCCAGAAATGACATATAACCAGCTCCTGGGAGGAATATCGCAACTGCTTTAACAGTGCAGTTATGCCATATAGTTTAGGAGAGGATGAAGAATACCCTACCCAAGTACAACTGCACATAGGCAGAGTATAATCATAAGGGCTAGAATTTGGCCAGGATAGTCAGGTAAATATACCTCATCTTAAAAAAGGTGTTATGGGCTTTTTAGTGAAAGTAAGTGTTAAGATGTAAGGTTTATGATTCATGAAAGAGATGACACTTCCAACAGCATTGTGCTCTTGTCATAAATATAAAGGGAAGGGTAAACACCTTTAAATCCCTCCTGGCCAGAGGAAAAACCCTTTCACCTGTAAAGGGTTAAGAAGCTAGGATAACCTCGCTGGCACCTGACCAAAATGACCAATGAGGAGACAAGATACTTTCAAAGCTGGAGAGCAGGGGGGCAAAGAGTCCTCTCTGACTGTGTGATGCTTTTGCCGGGACCAGAGCAGGAATGCAGGTCAGAATTCCTGAAAAGAGTTAGTAAGCAATCTAGTTAGATATGTGTTAGATTCTGTTTTGTTTAAATGGCTGATAAAATAAGTTGTGCTGAATGGAATGTATATTCCTGGTTTTGTGTCTTTTTGTAACTTAAGGTTTTGCCTAGGGGGATTCTCTATGTTTTGAATCTAACTACTCGGTAAGGTATTTACCATCCTGATTTTACAGAGGTGATTCTTTTACTTTTTCTTTAATTAAAATTCTTCTTTTAAGAACCTGATTGCTTTTTCCTTGTTTTTAAGATCCAAGGGTTTGGGACTGTGTTCACCTATGCAAATTGGTGAGGATTTTTATCAAGCCTTCCCCAGGAAAGGGGGTGTAGTGCTTGGGGGGATATTTTGGGGGAGGAGACGTTTCCAAGTGGGCACTTCCCCTGTTATTTTTGTTAGACACTTTGGTGGTGGCAGCATAAAGGTTCAAGGACAAAAGGTAAAAGTTTGTACTTTGGGGAAGTTTTAACCTAAGCTGGTAAGAATAAGCTTCGGTGGTCTTTCATGCAGGTCCCCACATCTGTACCCTAGAGTTCAGAGTGGGGAAGGAACCTTGACAGCTCTCAACACCTTGTTGGCATTTCCGTTTGGAAGGAAGAGTGCCATCTGCTGAATCAATATCACTGATCCCTGTAGTACCCGGAACCCTGTTTGACATATGATGTAATGGGATCACAGCCCAGAGTGTTATAGCTGCGTGTTTGTTTCCAGCATATGGTGTGCAGGGAGTTAGCAAAAGAACTCATCAATATTGAGAGAAGGCACATGGAAATATCACCATGTATCAGGATTACTATACCCATCTACAGCTTACAATGGAAAGTAAAGGGAGATGTTTTGTATAAACTTCTCATGGAAATATATGTTATTAATGCAAGTAGTCAATTTATTTTTGCAGCTTTTCTGAAGTATACTGTAACTGTATTTATTTAACAAGAACTCTAGTTATTTGGAAAGACAAAATGAAATACCCCCTCCAACTGTGCTAATAATATATATCACCTCTTTGTGAGAATATAAACATTTTGTTTTCACTCATCATGGTATCGTCAAGACTAATTCGGGACTCTTTTACTCAGACTTGAAGCAATCACACTAACAAACTAAAATAAAACAAGTACTGCATGTCATCATTATCCTAAGAGCTGATGTATTTTCTATGTATGGACCTGATTTTGCATAAAGCTGAACACCCTGCCACTCCTAGAGAGAAATGATGTAAAACACCTTTACCAAACAAGCATGATCATAAATGAAACATAAAACATGTCAAAAGCATTAAAAAGAACTGGACATCACAATGTTGCACATAAAGAGATAAATAAGTAAAATCTAATATGGATCACTAATGTATCACCATCAGCAATTTCAAAAAAGACATTTTTAATATTCCTGATTAACTGAAATGTATCTAAATTGTCAATCAATTTATACAAGATACAATCAATATGCAGCCTGGCCATGATCAAAATGTGGAAAACCTGGAGTACATTGTACCCCTTCAAACTAGGGCAGGGTAGCTATAGTGAAATGATTTTTCAGTTCTGTGGTTGAAACCAAAAAAATAAATTCAGCTTTGGTCGACCTCAAAACAACCATTTTTGTTTTGTTTTTTCCTGAAGCGAGGAACAAAAAAAGTTTGTTTGGGTCAAAGTATTTTGGTTTGGGTTGGGTTTTTAAACTTACTTTTAGTTACATCTTGCTAAATTTTAAAACAAAACATTTTGAAACAAAAAGACAAAACTTGTAGTTTAGAAAAATGTCAAAAGGAAACTTTTCAACTTTTTTGGATTTTTTTTTCCTCATTCAGATTTGGCCAGAACATTCAGCAAATCATGAACAGTTTCAGTCAGCATTTTTGTGTGAATGAACTATTCACCAAAAAAATTCACTGAGCTCTACGTCAAAACATACTTTTTTTTTCCTCCTTATGGAATTTGAAAATAGCCAATTTTGCCTGTTAAAATAGAGACTATTATCCCACCGTGTGAAGGAGAACTTTGAGGAAAGTCATCCCCAGATGTCTCTTTCCTGGGTAATAGGCTAGTTTCAGATGCACAGTTTTAATAAAAAGGAAATGTCAAAATTCCATTTTGGTGGTTATTTGAGAACTAAATAAGTTTGTCTACTGCATTGGGAACTAGGCCTTGTAATGAGCAGATGTATCTAGTTACTTTGAAAAAGAAGGTGAGCGTCCACTCAAAGAATTTGTACAAGGATGTTTGCAAGGAAGGATATGGAATGGCCTAGTAAGCTTCAGGAAAGGAGGCTACAATCTTTAATTTTTACAACTCCTGCCTCATGGTGGTTGACATAAGCAAGGATAATCACTCAGGATGCCCCAAGTTATTGAACTAAACAAGAGGAGGAAATCCTTAGGGTGACAGGGAAAACACTGATAAAATGCTAACGCCCATAATTCTTCTAACTGTAGGAGTTTAGTTAGGGACCACTAAACATTAATGTATAGTAAGACACATTTGAATTTGTTTTGCCTTCATATGAACATTTTTCTTTTTTTTCCCCTGACGTAATTAGGTATATTTTGTAGTTCCTATTTTCATTTAGAATAGTTATAACTGTTAATAATTCTATTCCTTTATACTCCAGGCTTCTGTACTTTCCAGGGGGGAGAGAATTGAGCAACTTGACTGACCCAGAAATAGCATGCTATTGTTGCATCTTAAATGGAGAGGTGAGCGAGGCATTCTTTAGCCCACAGTATTTTCTTTGGAAAAAATAGGGTCTTGGATGAGTTTAAAGAAATCCAATTTACCACCTAGAGCAGCGCTTATTATGGTTGGGTTTGGGATTAGAAGGAGCTGGCTATAAAATAATCAAACATCCTCTTGAATTTCTATGAATTACAACAGATTAGGAAAATGGCAGAACAACAGTGTTAAGTTTAGAAAAACCATTGCCCGCCATTTACCATCATAGATAACACATTCATTTAACATGGTAGTCAAACTCAAGAGCTAAAAATATTTATTAGCAGAATATCACCGTCAAAGGTACTCCAATGAGATCAGATTTTCAAAAACACCTAAATGATTTAAGAGCCTACATCCCATTTTCAAAAGAGACTTTGGCACTTAGGAACCTAAGTCCCATTGACTTTCAATGAAACCACGGCTCCTAAGAGCCAGACTCTTTTGAAAATGGAACTCAGGCTCTTCTGAAAATTTTACCCACAATCTATAAACAGATTCAAAATATAATAAAATTATTATGAAATTGGATGCTGATATTTCTTTGCAGAGTCCTAGTAGTTATTTACTATTATAGTAAAATCTGACTCAAAAGCCCTTGCTGTTTAAGAACATCTAGAAATGCCCAAGTCATCAACATGCAGTTAAATTTCATTGATTTAATCTTTCCTTTAATTGAATTGGTTTATAATTATTCTAGGGCAAATCTCATCCTTTTCTCCTCAGCCGCAGAGTGACCTGTAACCAGGAAAACTGACATCATTCTGCCATGCAGAAGATGGAGCCAGGATTTCTGGAGCCTAAGCAGGGTGCATCCAAGCTCTGCTGAATGCCATGGAGCCCATATTTAGGGAAGCTTTCTGCATGTCACTCCTCAGAAGGGATATGCTTCTATATGGTCAAGTCCAACGGCCTTGTACCACACTCATATGGAGAAGGTATACAGGCAGCACAGAGAGTTCCTTCAGTCCTGAGGTGGAGCCTGCTGAGTGGTGTTATGTCATCCATTTAAAGTATTCAAGAGATTTACAATACAATTTTATATGACTTCTAAACAATTTGCTGGTTTTGGGGTGACCAGTTAAGGGAGGAATAAAATTTGCTCACACGTGTACAGAGTCTCCCATTAGTCCATTGCATTATTCCTAAGATTGTGTGTTCTTTTCCACATAGAAAGGATGAACCTCAGAGAGCTTAGAAACGATTCTCTTCTCATCTATTGCTAGTTCCCCTGAAGTTTATCTCCAAGAATTGCTGCTTCAAGCTCAAATTGTAGAAGATCCTGGTCCCAGTTTTGTGGGATTTTTCATGTTGTGAATGGGATTTGGTCTACCCTCTAATTTTTATTTTCTTGGTATTACATTCAAACAAATTAAACTGTTTCTGACAGAAAACGGTGCTCTGAGTCTTGTGCTAAAAAAAATCATCACCAGAAGCAAAGTCTAAGCTTCAAACACTTCTGGGTGTCAGTGGATCTCCAATTTCACAATGAACTGAAGATCTGAGAGTCTAAAATGTGAGTGTTAGTCAGTCATACTGTGAGCCAGTAGTTGCTCCAAGTCTATGGTAATGCTGGTATTGATTTTCACTTATAATTGTTTCCTGCTTAAACAGCCCCATGGAGAGAGACTCTCACATCCCTTCATTACGCACAACTTATCATGGCATTAAATTTGCTTAAATTGTCCTCTAGTGCTGCCATACTGCTGACCCGCAAGTCTGTAAACAAATACATTTCTTCTCTATATATTTATAGTTTGTCTTCTAAACTGTGAGAAAATGAGCCTAGAATCTTTGTATTTTAATTGTATCACCAAAGCCTGTTGAGAATACGATAAAGTAACCAGAAGTTAAATTATCAATAAGAGTCATTTATTTTGCATTTTTATTTTAAAGAATACTTATGAGAATTGTGATAAATTAGCAATGACAAACTACTTCTTACAGGCTGATTTTGTGTGGAGAGTTTAATTAAACACTGCAGCTGTTTATCTCTATGGTGATTAAATTTTCATATGTAAATTACATGTATTAAGATCAAGATACTTATGTAAATGTCACTTGCCTTAATGTTTTGTGTTACTGTTATTAACATCTAACCATCAGCTTGTAATCTTCTTGTATTGCATTCTATTGGCATGCACTACATGACTAAAGTAAGTAGATTTAGATCTTAATAACAAACAATTTTTTTAAAAAAAACTACAGCACAGTGTGTAATTGAGATGCAAATAGATAAAAGCTGAAAATAAACTGCCAAATAGGAGCTGTTGTATATTTCAGAATCTCATTGGTTAAAGCTCCATCTATGACACACCACCCTCCTGCCTGCAAACAAATATTTCAATAGAACATACACAAGTTCCTGAATTTTCAGATTCAGAGGGTCAAGTGGGATATTAGACGCATGTGTGATACTGCCATAGAAATCAATGTAAGTACAAGCTATATATTCTGGGATTAACAATTCTCTCGTATCAGGGATCAAATACTTCACTTAGATTATTCATTTACCTTGCATCAATTCAGGATATAGTTTTGACAGAAGTCTACAGAAACTCTATTAGCTCCTGGTCTAATCTTGCCTTGACTACTTTGCGTGATGATGATTACAGTCAATTCCTGTAATCCCTAAACCCTCCTATAGACCAAAATATGCCATCATATTATTATATAGAATGTATTTTCTGTAACCTACTGTGATCTATCTATCTATGCTAATCAGAAAATGTCTTCTTAAAATTAGAATGTTCTCCTTACACACATCCTTAAGATTAAAAATCTGGTTGAGCAATTAAAAGAATAAGAACAATGATTTTACCTTTTGCAATTTTATCTAAATCTTCCAATGTTTGGTCTTTTTCTTAAAGCCCTAACTCCTGGAGTTGTGAGAATCTGTTTTCATTTTGAAAAAAGCAAATTTCTAACACCGTGGTGTCAGAGAAAAGCTAGAAAATGTGACTCAAGTAAAACTTAAATGCTCAGAAAGCAAATAAAAGAATCCCCAAATTAAGATTTTTTTTTAAAAAAATCACGTTAGATTTTTAAAACCATCTCATGATTCCTGAAAGCTTGATTCATGATTTTGGTCACTTGGGGGTGGCAATACTGTCACAGTTAATTACTTTTCCTGGTATGTTCAGAGGTAAGTCCTGGAATATAGTTATATTTCTGATATAAGAACTCTCTAGACAAAGGAAAATAATAAATGTATATTTCAACCAAAGCATTCCTAGATAGAGAAAAACAAAACACAAGCTCCATTCTTATCTATCCCCAACAGTGAGCAAATAAATCAAAAAAGTGTTCCTTTAGAAACACCAATTACCCTGAAACTCTGGATTTTACAACTGGACAGACAATGGAAAAAATAATAAAATTTGTCAAACTTTCTTGATAAGCCTACTGGGTTTCCACATCTGTCTTCCACTTTCTCCCACCACCACTATTCCTTTTATAAGAGGATGAGGCTGCTTTGACAATCAAGGCAAGCAGTCATCTGAAGAGTAGAGGGATACCTCTTTGGAAGATCTGCCATCAGTGGAGAGGGGGCAATAGAGAGGGCAAGATTCTACTATGAAAATATAAATCTACTATGGGAGACACTTTTTATTAAGTCACTTGTTTTTGGAGTCTACTTTGATATGCTCAGATGGTAGTGCAGCAAAATTAGAATTTTGTGAAATGAGATTAAGAAATCAAATTAAAGAAGTAAATCATTGATGCACAGAGAATGAGATTAAAACCTTGTAAAATTAAATGAATTTTGAAATGTATGAGCTCAGAAACCAGTTTGGTTTTTAATCAAAGAAAGAAGCCTTTTTTATACTTCTATATAATCATGAGGGAAGTCCATGGTTCTCAAAAGATCCAGCATCATTTCAGAAATCAGCTCCAAGGGCAGAAGAAATCCTTTAAAGATACCCAAAAAAACTTTATGAATCCTCTGGTAGGGATATTTAAGTCAATAAACATTGTCAAGGGGTTCAGATTAGTTCAGTAACTCTCTTCACTGAAGATGGACAGCTGAGCTTTGAAGAATCACAGAATATCAGGGTTGGAAGGGTCCTCAGAAGGTCATCTAGTCCAACCCCCTGCTCAAAGCAGGGCCAATCCCCAACTAAATCATCCCAGCCAGGGCTTTGTCAAGCCTGACCTTAAAAACCTCTAAGGAAGAAGGAGATTCCATCACCTCCCTAGGTAACCCATTCCAGTGCTTCACCACCCTTCTAGTGAAAAAGTTCTTTCTAATATCCAACCTTGTTCTGTCATCTGGTACCACTGAGAACAGTCTAGATCCATCCTCTTTGGAACCCCCTTTCAGGTAGTTGAAAGCAGCTATCAAATATCCCCTCATTCTTCTCTTCTGCAGACTAATAATCCCAGTTCCCTCAGCCTCTCCTCATAAATCATGTGCTCCAGCCCCCTAATAATTTTTGTTGCCCTCCACTGGACTCTTTCCGATTTTTCCCACATCCTTCCTGTCGTGTGGGGCCCAAAACTGGACACAGTACTCCAGATGAAGCCTCACCAATGCCAAATAGAGGGGAATAATCACATTCCTCGATCTGCTGGCAATGCTCCTACTTATACAGCCCTGCCTTACTTTACAGAGTAAGAAAAAATACTAGTACTAATCTGTAATTTTTAACTATTCCTCAATATCTATAACTCTGTCCAGTAATGGTTTTACTTAGTAGGTGTTACCCACCCTTTTAAGAGATACAAAACTGGGCTTTTCTCAGCCACTCTGACATGTAAATTCACTTTTACCTCCCTTTTACCTTAGGATCTTGAACTATGCCCACCATAGTGGGATTAATCCAGCTGAGTCTTTCAAACCTTCTTATCCAAAAGTAAAAACATAAAATGTGGCTCCCTCCAACCCAGTCTGTTACCATAGCATCTGGAGGGGCTTCACTGAGAATGATTATTTAGGGCAAACTGCAAGGAATAGGGCAGACGAACCTCAAAACTGATGGTTTACTCTATAATCAGATTTCACCAAGCCAGTAACCAAACAGCTTCCGTAATACCTTACTGGTTACCAAGAAAACAAAATGCAGTCCCCATTAAGCAATCCAGACTTTGGCTCCCACCCAGACAACCAAGTCTAATATAGTGAGGGTTACTACAAACCTTATTTACCATATATAAAGTTCTTCCAATCCCTAGAGATCAGACACATTACCCACCAGGACAATGAATATTTCAAATCTTACCCAAATACAGGCTTACAGCCAATCCTTAACAACTAAATCTCTAAGATTGATTAATAAAAAAGAAAAAGAAAGAGTTGCTATGGTTAAAATATCAATCTACATACAGATATGAATAAAGTTCTTTGGTCATTTTCATAGCAAAGATGGCAACACTGCTGATTTGTAAAAATCCTTCTAGAATCAGTTTAAAAGGTTATAGTCTAATAGGCATGTGCAGAGTCTGTTCAAATTCTTCCATGAGAATTGCAGGGTTAATCCAGAGTAGACCTCAACCTTGTGGCCTTAGACTTTCCCTGTAAAAGTTTAAGCAGACCTGAGATAGCAAGGATCAGGCCCAAAACTTTCTTTATAGCTTGAAGACAGTTGTGGTCACAGCAGGCCTTCTTTGGCTGAGAAATAGGTAATGCATACTGTTGCTTTGAAGCTGATCTCAGTTTCCTAGGCATATACAGGTAGCTAGTTGCATTCATTAGCATGAGGCAATTAACCATTCAAACAGATTGCTGTAGTTTTACTGTGTGGGGTTAGAAATTTCAAAGAGAAATTAAGCCAATTATATTATTATTCCAAAAGTCCCATCTAAATGAAAATATCCCCTTTTGCTCTCTGAATCAATCAAATACAGTAATGAAACATTATAGATAGGAGCAGAAGTTTAGTATCTACAAGTTAATTAGAACACATTGTTAAACTTCTAACAAGATATAGGTAATGTGACAGACCCATACCAGTGGGGTACAGGAGTCTGGTAGAAGGCAAATAACTGTTTATCCAGTGGCCAGTATTTCTGTTCCCTGAGTGACCAGAGCAGGGGCTGCCCTAGAGCAATCAGGAACCTGCTAGAACCAATTAAGACAGGCAAGCTAATCAAGACACATGGAGACAATTAAGAACTTTCTAGAATCAATTAGGACAGGCTGGCTAATCAGAGCACCTGGTTTAAAAAGGACCTCCCATCAGTTAGTAGGGGAGTGTGCAAGGAGTGAGAAGGTGTGCTGCTGGAGGACTGAAGAGTTCAAGTGTGATTAGGCTTCAGGAGGAAGATCCTGAAGTGAGGATAAAGAAGGTGCTGGGGGAAGGCCATGGGGAAGTAGACCAGGGAGTTGTAGCTGTCATGCAGCTGATACAGGGAACATTGTAGACAGCTGCTATCCACAGGGCCCTGGGCTGGAACCCGGTGTAGAGAATGTGCCCAGGTTCCCCCCAATCCCCCCCAACTCCTGACTGGACACAGGAGAAGTTGACCTGGTCTGTGAGAAACACCAGAAGGGAAGGACTAAATTGGAAAGGGATCTGGCCTGTCCCTGACCCACTAGGTGGGACACAGAGACTGCGGGGACTGTTCTCTGCTTCCCCAATGCTAGTCAGCATTGAGGTTAGGTGAGTGGACAGCAGGTTTGAGCCACTTGCAAAAGTGGCCAAACTGAGGGCTGCCATGAATCTCTGAGGCAAGCAAATCTGCCAATAAGCGCAGGACCCACCAAGGCAGAGGAGGAACTTTGTCACAGTAAACACAGACAAATACAGTCAGTATATATTCTTGATTCTCTAACAATACAAGCCTACATATCCAGGATTCTAGTCCTTAACATGGCTTTGATAACCGACAAGGAATAGCCATGTTTCCATTTCAATACTCTTCTAATATGTCCTAAAGGATTGCCTTCAGGTCACCTAGCCTGCTGGTTGCTTAAAAATCTCTGGCTCAGCATCACATAGTCTCACATTAAATGTCAGAAAATGGTTTATTCCAGCCACTCCTACTACCTCTGCTTGATTGTTACCAGAAGCCCCTTGCATTCTGCTATATCTAGAAGCCCCTTCTAATCCTCCGTAGGTTTTGCTAGACTAAATACAGCTGCTTAGGCTCTTAGTGAAAGCCTAGCTAGGGGAAGGACAGCACCTGTTTCCATCCAGGCCTCCTGAATCATAGAATATCAGGATTGGAAGAGACCTCAGGAGGTCATCCAGTCCAACCCCCTGCTCAAAGCAGGACCAATCCCCAACTAAATCATCCCAGCCAGGGCTTTGTCAAGCCTGACCTTAAAAATATCTAAGGAAGGAGATTCTACCGCCTCCCTAAGGTAACGCATCCCAGTGTTTCACCACCCTCCTAGTGAAAATTTTTTTCCCCCAATATCCAACCTAAACCTCCCCCACTGCAACTTGAGACCATTACTCCTTGTTCTGTCATCAGCTACCACTGAGAACAGTCTAGATCCATCCTCTTTAGAACCCCCTTTCAGGTAGTTGAAAGCAGCTATCAAATCACCCCTCATTCTTCTCTTCCGCAGACTAAACAATCCCAGTTCGCTCAGCCTCTCCTCATAAGTCATGTGTTCCAGTCCCCTAATCATTTTTGTTGCCCTCCGCTGGACTCTTTCCAATTTTCCACATCCCTCTTATAGTGTGGGGCCCAAAACTGGACACAGTACTCCAGATGAGGCCTCACCAATGTCAAATAGAGGGGAACGATGACGTCCCTCGATCTGCTGGCAATGCCCCTACATATACATCCCAAAATGCCATTGGCCTTCTTGGCAACAAGGGCACACTATTGACTCATATCCAGCTTCTCATCCACTGTAACCCCTACGTCCTTTTCTGCAGAACTGCTGCCGAGCCATTTGGTCCCTAATCTGTCAGGCTGCATGAAAGGACACATATATTTGTGTAACAGCCAAACTCCTGGCTGTATATATTTGGGTAACTTCTGCAAGAAATTTGGTAGACTAAAAAAGTGTCAGTATTAGGAACTCAAATATATTCCACAAGATAATTCACAAATCTTTACTACTTTACATCATTCCAGAAAGGCAGGATACAAGCAGCAAGCCAGCTTCAGTTGCATTACCTGTCAAGATCTGACAATGTTTTTTACTGCCATCACAAACCTTTTTGTTTGGATTACCTCAAAGGAGAGTTATGCAAAGAACAAAGGCAATCTCACTTTTGAAAGGAGGTGTATACAGCCAATATAAATGTTTCCACTATCATTCTTTCCTACAGAAAAGTCACTACCGCAGAAAAAGAAGGCTTTCGACTTCTATAGATAACCACATCTCTCGTCAGTCCAACAATGGACTAATCTGCTGTCAGTTTTTATAAAGTTCTGTATCCTGTAATAGTTATTCTAAAATCTTTGGCATACTGGTTCTGTAGGTACTCTTCTCAACAACACTTGATGTCATTTCATAGCAGTTTTGCTGTCATTTATTTAAAACAACTTTGGGTAATTAAGTCCAATATGCAACATGACACCATTAGTGAAAACTAATTGTGATAGTGGTTTTGCAGTATGGAAAGCAAGGCCAGATCCTGAGCAACCTCCATGTGGACTTTCATGGAAGTACAGACCATTCCGGCACCTCACAGGGAAATGTTGAGATCACAAGCTCATTTCACGTAGCCACCTACACAGACATCTGATTCACTTCAATGGGACTCTTTGGGGAGTGAGCTCAGTATAAGTAAGGATGGCAGAGTCTGGTCCTCTCTGGATAAATTGATGCATCCTATGAGGCCTCTCTTAAGTGTTTGCATAATCTCAATGTATTGCTATAACCAATCACCATACCATATAGACTATGGTATCATAAAATGACAGAAACAAGAGGAACAGGCTAAATGTAAGGGGAAAAGCTTGTACTTCCAGACACAAATTGCAGTAATAATCAATAATCAGAAAAAGTAAGAATTACTGAATGTTTTATGGGGATTTTGTAAGTTACTGCATTACCCTAAAGATTTCATGAAAGTCTCGTTAACACATAGATAATGAGGAAGTTCACCAACAGACATTTTTCTTCAGAAAGAAAGCCTTGTTGCTCTGTGTTTAAGTTTAGTTTACCATAAAACTCCTTTTATTCATCACCTTGCTGTCTACTGAAAATATAACCCTAAGTAATATCCATAGCTAGTTTACTGAGCAGTAGATCCACTACAATTACAAGAGTCAATTAGAATTATTAAAGTAACAAAACAACACAATTTATATTATATACCTACATTTAATAGCAGAACCCAACAGTGCATCTGATTCATGAATTACGCTGTATTATTTTAATGCCTTTTCTGGCTTACCAAATTAAATACTGATGGATTGTCCTCTCAGGATCGGTTGGTGGATTGCATTATATTTATATGGATCCTAAAAATGAAACTACAGTGCAGAACTATAAACAACTTCTTGTCACAGTTGAACAGTAAAATAACTTGCAGTTCATTCTACCTGCTGGTTTGATACTCACTGTATGAAATCTTAAAAGTGCAGTTCCACTGCAAAAAGCAACTAAGCAGGCACAGTTCCACCTCTCAAAGATTTTAGGTCAGATCCACTTATGGCCCTGGTCCTGTAAGCTGATCCATGTGAGTAAACCCCTGCACCCATGTGGAACCACAGTGGGTTTCTATATAGGCATAGAAGACCAGTCCACATGGAGTTCTCATTGCAAAATCAGAGACATAGTTTACAAGCACCAAGAAGTTTCTCCTCTGCCTCTAGGAGTGAGTGCATAAACCCCCCGAATACTCTTTTGATTGTAATGTGTATCTGAGGCATACATTGATCTTTAATATCTTTGTCACTGCTGATCATTTATGAGAATGTAAGGTCCTAGGTTTACTTTTGATACCAGATTCAGTTCTGCAGGACTTGGAATTAGAAGAAATATTTTTAAGCTTGTAAATTGAGTAGATCTGATGTGGAGTCAATTAAAGAAATATGGAAATCGACAAAGGCATTTTTGCAGTTACTTTTAGAAACAGAATGGCACTTTAAGGGCAAAATGTTTGATTATATTTTCCTATTTTCAATCAATTTAATCACCATAAGACTTTCAAAATCAGCTCTCCTACTCTATCACTGACAATATGAGCATACCAAGTTTACTGGTATAACTAAAACAAGCAGAGTGATATGCAGACTTTTGAACAAGTGACATAGACTGTATAAGCAAAAAGACATACCCCTTTAAAGATCGCCAAACCACCCCTTTCAGATGACAGCTTTCAGAACCATATAACCATCCCAATACTTCTCTCTCCATGTTCAGATCTCTCAGACATCAACATTTATATGTACAAGGAGATAATATCAGAATAGGTAATCCACCTTGCAGATCTGAAAATATAACAGGCCCCTTAAAATTTGAAACAAAAAAAATTAAACAAAAACTTCAGCATCCAAAGTCAGTTATCTATCAGAAAAAAAAAAGTGACCTATGCTAGCCAAAAATTAGATTTCAGTTCACTTTTCCGTTTATTACGTTATGGTTAGATCTAGACCAATTGTTTTCAGATGAATAGTCTCTTCACTGAAAAAATGAAGTCCCAGGTCAACCAAAACTTCTCAAATTCACCAATTAATTTTGGCCAAAAATAAACTATATATATATCAGGCTAGATTCACAAGGGGACTCAAATAAAACTACTGGAGGAGGAAGTGGTGGTTCCCCCTAATACCTTATAACCTTGTGATTAGAGAATTCTCCTGGAATATTTGCAAAAAGAAAGGGAGTACTTGTGGCACCTTAGAGACTAACAAATTTATTTGAGCATAAGCTTTTGTGAGCTACAGCTCACTTCATCGGATGCATTCAGTGATATTTGAAACCCAGGTAGAAATCCTCACTCTTCCAGATTCAGAGCAGGGTCTTCCACATTGCAGAAGAATGCCCTAACCACTAGAGTACAGGGTCTTCTGGTGTAGATCTCTCCAGTTGAAGCTGTCACGCTTTGTATAAATAATTAAATATTCATCACAGCAGGGATTGGAACCCAAGCATTCCCGCTCCCAGGTGAGTGCCCTAACCGCCAGGCTTTAGAGTCGTTCTCTCTCTCTGGCCCAGTGGTATATTTGTGTTCACACTAGGGACTTTACCAGTATATGTATTTTTTTAAAAACCAACACACATCCCTAATCAAAATAGCTATACCAGTACAAAACTAGTGTGCAGTGTAAGCCTTACACCTTAGTCCTCTCTGCGCAGACAGTTATTTCACCCTCTTATATCCTGGTTGCAGCTGACAAGATTCACCCACGAGAATGACTCATCAGTAATTACTCAATAAATTTGTGCATGATACAGGCACAAGCAGCTGACATCAGAATGAGTCAATAGAAATTTCATCCCTATGCTGGGTCCTAAAGTCTGATATCCTGTGACAAGGACAGAGCTGATGAGCTTTAATATCATTTTATTCAAGAATATAATATAGATTTTTAAATCTTCTTTCCACTCCTCCACAAGCAACTTATAAACTTATTTTACATATGAAAATGCTAAGTCTGCAAATGTTAGGATCTGACATATAACTAAACTATATCTTAAGACTTATTCTGTTGTCACCTTGAGTCAATTTCTTGGCCACATTGCATGGATCTCACTTCTCCTGCAACAAGTACAAAATCAGAGAGACTAGACTTTTCTAGACCCTTCTCTTGTAAAAGTTGCCTTTTCCCCCCAATATTTTTCTTTTGTGTCCTCTTATTATCTAGGGATTTTTACTAGTTAAATAATTTCACACTTTACTAATTTAGTCTCCATATGTCTAGTACCATTCTTTCTTGCTCTATTACCCATCTACAAAATGCATATAGTATGTGACCTCTTCTTCTCTCTTCTAAAGCTCATGGTAGTCTCCAAGGCTATCACAAGCCAAAGGAGCCAAGTTCAGATCATTAGCTAACCACTTGGCTAACTTTTAAGTTGATTTCATTATGCACTTTTGAAAAAAACTTAATTTGCCATTACTTTGTAAATATGGGGAAAGAATAATAATGCTTTCATTTAATATGTGACAAATTTAAACAAGGTGTGAATTAGTATTTTTTTGTAATACCATGATTGTTAACACTGGTACAAATGTCAAGCATTGTTTCCTTTGTTGTTCCAAGCTCTTAAAACATTCCAGTAAAAAACAATCAGCCCTGATCCAACTTCCATTGAAGGAGCAGGATTGGGTCCTGTTATCTACAAATCTGTGGTAAAAGTGACAGTTGTGCCTTGATCTTGAAGCCCTTTCTCCCCATTTAAAATTTCTAAATATATTTTCTAGGATGGAGTGACCTATTTTGAGGGATTGCATTTGCTTGTTCATAGTTGCCACTTTATCTGTATCTTTTCGATCCCCTCTTTAATCTTAATCACTGTTCCAAACCTGTATATATGCTCTGTGGCTTTGTCTTTACTACGGATGTTTGTCATGTTAGAATGACTGTGAGGAGTGGAGCGGAGTTACTAACACAATGCGGACTATGACTTTGCACTCAGTATAGACAAGGACAAGTCATGTTTCAGCATTGTGTCTGCTAGTCATATTAAGGCCAGCATACATACATACATACATACATACATATATTATAGGCAACACATGTAATGACACCTGTAGTTAAGGTTGCCCAACACTTTCCATTGCAAGACCCTGCTTTCAATTGTGTATAACTTTGGCTGATGTTTTCTATACTGGGTGTCTGTCTTAGGCTGAATGTATTTCATTTAATTTATTTTAGTGAAATTTAAGCAGTTTAGCTGCTTCTAAGACAAGATTAGAGGAAATAGTTGCTTTGCTTGTGTCAGAAATTTGACAACAATAAAATGTTCAATTCTCTGGCCACAGAGATGTGCCTTTTTCTGGTCCTTGGAAAATTTAAGCAAAGCTCATTAAGTTATATGACTGAAAAACTGCAGTTTGCACATGCTAAGAAGAGATTTGTCAGAGTTCGGCAAATAAATTCTCCAAAGATACTATTTGCACTGAACATGCTCCAACCAGCAAGGCAGGGACCGAGCAGAGCTTTCCCAGCAATTGTTCTTCCCAGTAGACAGAGGACACTGCGGCAACAGGCACAGAGACTGAGAGCAAGGAGCCTGTCTCTGCTATGCTCTCAGTGCCCCCCTCCCCATCTCATCAGCACACAGGTAAGTATGGAGGAGAAGGAGTTTGAATAATGTGGAGAGATGAAGAGAAAGGAGCACGTAGGGTGAGCCAAGGACATTAGCTGAAGTGTGTGGAAGAAGCCAGCGTGAAGAGAAGCAGAGGGGAAGTGAGAAGGAGCCAGGGTGGATGGATGAGAGCAGAGGAGGCCAGAGACAGGACAGGGCACAGAGGTAGAATGGCCTCAAACCACTAGAGGTCATTCCCTGCAGAACATGGTATTGAACCCAGAAATCATGAGTCTCTGCATTCTGTGCTGAGAGCAAAGAGCTGTGAATTACAAATTGTCTTATCCCCCTCTAGTAGCTAGCCCACATAGAGGATAACAGTCTACTACTGCTACCAGTAATGCTGATAGCTCAAGTGGTAGCAGTGTGTGCTGTGGCTCTAAAGACCTGAACCCTGCTGATGACCCAAATTTTGGATCAATCTGCTTTTACATGATGTAATTTCTTTAAGTGAAAACTCAGAATTTCTCTTATGGAAAAATGAGTGTGCAATCATATAATTAAGAACTATATCATAATGCACATGCCCACTACATTTCCAAACTTCTGAGTGCTTGACTTTGTAACCTTAATGTTCTTTTAATGTAGGATTTGTATGTGTATAGATGCAATATATAAATAGATCAAGAGGTATAGTTATATCTACAGTATTGTAAAATAATTTCGAGCATCACTGCACGATGAGCAGAGATTTTTGTTGGGATGACCACAATGATGTCTGAGTGTTTAAAACCTATCAATATGTAAAGGTGGTTTAATTGATTCTTTTCAATATTCTTTACACCTTGCTGTTACATTGCCAATGCAGCTAGCTTTATCAGGTCTCCCTCCAAAATTCTTTTCTAGTCTGTCTTGACCAGTGTTCCCCCTGGGTATCCAAACTGTAGTCTCCTACCCCAGCGTCCAGACACACTCACAGCAGGCAGCAGCCCTGGACTAGTAGCCAGAGCAGAGCTGACCATGTGGTGATTGGTCTCACTAGGGAGCTGGAGGGCTAACTCAGCCTGGCTGGGGAAGTTCCCCAGCAAAACTCTACAAACTGGGAGTCATCAGTGGAGAGGGAAAGGCCCAGCAGAGGGATCTTGCTTTCAGGTCCCTAGAGGCCAGTTCTCAGAGGGAACCCTGCATACAGGCCTGGGACTCACAAGCTCCCCACACAACCAGTCCTGCCCTTGCCCTGCCTGGCTCCAGACTGACTCAAAAATGGTTTCTCCCCTTTCCTGAGTTCCCTGGGAAGGGCATTTCACTCCCTATTTGTTTCCGGGCAGACTCTAGTTTGCCTTGGCTCCCCCTCCCTACCAGGGACAGTGTGCCTCTCCCTGAGCTACCAGCAGACAGAGCCCCAGGAATCTAGGTAATCTCCTTGTAATCACAGATATGACAACAGACATTTTGACCCACAGTTACCGATCAGGAGGTGAATAATGTACTTTAAAAGACTGATCATTCAGGTTTCACAGCTGATGATTGATTCATCTCCAAGGAGCACAGGGTCTCCTCAATCCCATCGCATAGTAGATCCAATGGCCAAGAAAAATGCAACTTCCAAATAGGAGGATTATCCACCAACAACTGGGAATTAAGGTGTGGAAAGAATTCATGCCAAAACTCTTTTAGCTAGCAGGACCCTGAGACAAATCAGTTATACTAGTGGGGTGTTGAGAAAAATCATGTAAATACTAGTAGCTCGAAGCAAAATTCTGTTTCTCTTGCTCTTCCTCTTCCTACGCCACACAATTATTAATGATAATTTATCAGATGATATTTATTGACCATCAGAATTGTCAGAGCTACTTTTACATTAGATTACTAAAGTAGTAATATTTATATAGTGGAATAGGGAATTTGAGAAAGCAAGACCTGTCCACACTACTGCAATGCTTAGTATCTTGGAACAATAACTATTAGTTGATATTACTTGTACAATAGTGTACTTTGAGCTTGAATGTGTACTACAAGAATACATTGACATACTATTGTTATATTGCAAGGATGTTACAACATGCAAGTTGGGAAAGAAAGAGATAAAGTGGGACATTTGATCTGCATATGCATGTCAATACCAAGAATGCTCTTCCAAGTTTACTGTTATTTCATGGAAGTGAAATGTTCTCAACTTTTGAGGAGTGTGGGGAGGAAAAGATTTTGGAAACTGAATTTCTTTCTTAGCACTTTGCACACAAAATAGAAAAAGGAGCATGAAGAAATCCTTGGTATTAGCAATAAGATAATACTTTTATAGTACTAATAAAAGGATCTCTACTTATAGCTCTCAGTGTGTGGAAAGTTTTGTCATGCAGTGTCATGTTGCTGAAGAGTATGTTTGGAATCATCTAGTAAATACAGCGGATATTGAGAACAATTGTTCACCGTCCTATTTATGACAGCCTGTTACATATTTGAAGACTCTTATCAGGTTTCTTGCTAAGTTTTCTTTTCTCAGTAATAAACATGCCCAGGTGTTTTTTTGTTTGTTTTTAGCTTTGTCTCATTGGTCAGGTTTTCTAAACCTTTCATCATTTTTGTCGCTCTACTCTAGACTCTCTCCAATTTTTTCAAGTCTTTCCTGCAGTGCGGCACCGAGCATTGGCCACAGTCCTGCAGCTGAGGCCACACCAGTAGCAAACAGAGTCAGGCAATTACCTCCTGTGTCTTACATATGACACTTCTGTTACTACAGAACAGAATTATATTAGAATATATTATATTATATATTCCCCCCCCCACCACAATTGCATCACCGTGTGCTAGTTGAAAACACGACAAAGAGGAAAAGGTGGAATGTTGACAAACGTTGCTCTGCATAACTATAGTAGATCAGAATTTGCTACGTTGAGTATTTATAGTGGTATATTTAATACGTATTCACAATCACACATGCAGTCAGATTAATGATGCAAGGAAATATGTTTTGAGTTTAAAAGTAAAATAATTCAAATATCTTATAGAATAAATATTGGTGGTATATTATTAGCTAAGCATTCACAGTCCAATAATATTTCAAGGCAAATTTAATTTTAAACACTATGTAACTTCTGATCAGTGTACATAAGCACATATTTTTAATGAGGTTTATGCCACACTTTGTTTATTCTAGAGTGCCTTCATTGGCTTCTGGTAATTCATTCCAGAAAGCAAACAGTGTCCATGATGAAAAGGGATGAAATAAAGCTTTAGCTATGATTAACAAGGCTATAGAGCTGTGTTTGTTATGGAACTGCTCTGCCAATTTTTTTACCTACATATTCTAGAAGCACAGTATGTATTAGGATATGGGGAATTTGTGGGTTGTGCATAGTAATAGTCTCTTAAATAGAAAAAACACAGATTATGACCGTGAAATATGAGCGGACATAATTTATTTCCCTTGCTGTGTTACATCATTGTCCTCAACCTCAAGCAGCAAAACTCTTAAAGACAGGTAAAATGCCCACTGAAATCAATGGAGAAGGCCGTATCTTTAGCTGAGATTATAAAGAAAAAATTAAATATTTCTGAGTCCAAAAATTGTAAATCTCATTGGCAGACTTCAAGAGTGTCATTGAATGGTAAAAGACTAAAATTGTCATAGCAAAGGTGCAATATGCATCCCCAAAGGCAGTGTTTATATTTTAAACATTTAAATGTAATCACAGCCCAAAAATGTACAGCCATTTATTTTAGTTCATTTTCATCATGATACTGTAGTTGACTAATATTCTGTGTTGAAGTTACTGCTTTTCATTAGGACCACAGATATTCCTGAAGCACTGTATTAGTAATGTGCTATTTTCTACCGAAAATTATTTAAGGTCCAGCAGACATATATGAAACCTCAGGAGTAATTTACATTAGACTAAAAAGCTTTTGTTGAAATACTTAGCACTGTTTACCCTTGATATACCCTAGACCTTTGTATAATACTTTCAATATTTTATTTGTTTGTGTTGCCTGGCTAAATTACTCCCATGTCCCTTGAAAACCACTAAACCAATAACGATTCTGAACATTCAGTCTCCTACTAGTGAAGCCTCCCAGCAGCTTAATTTAGTGAAGTCATGCGCTGTGTTTTAATGGAAACTTTATGGACAGGTTTTCCTCTGCCTGTCAGGAATGAATGGTAGGTGGCATGGTCTGAATCTGCAAACACTCTTATCAACAGCAGAAATAAAAAAGCACAATGTTTCATATGCAGCAATGTGTCTCCCTTTCCCTCTCCCATCCTTCCAAACAGCAGAAGGAATAGTCCCTCTCAAACTTCTTGTTTGAACAAAATTAATTGCTATTATGATGGTGCAGTAACAAAAATAATTACTTTCCCTCTATGTTTGTATTTGATGGAAACCAAGAGATAAGTCTTATGTATTGTTACCACATGAGGGTGCTATCTCCTTAAAAATCCACATGCTTAGAAAATGACAAAATCAAATCTTGGTTAACCAGCAACTTCTGATCCAGCATCGTACACACACCGCAAAGCACACTTGGATAGTCAGATAAGATGCATAGACACATAGGTAGGAACTGCAAGGGTGGCTTTGGAGGACTGAAATCCACATCATGGTAAAAAGGCAATTTGCTGTGTTATTCCTAGTTAGGCTTAGTGAACTCAGAGAAAGCTGGTAGCAGATAATCACAGCTGTTAGGCACTGGAGCAGTATGATGATGCACTGCCAAACAGTGAGTATGAGACAAAGTTAATAGCAACAGTGATAACACACACAGTTTAAAAAAAAGGAAGGAGATATAGGACAGAATAATTCATAAATTCACGAATCAGGACAGATGAAATATTTTTTTAAATCTAGATGTGGGAGAGATGTACAAGAACTACTGATGGATGCTTGGCCAGAATCCAAGTCAAAGGCCAACTAACACCCATTTTGCAGAAATCCCATTGTCTTTGAGAAGAGATTCTCACATTCTCAATTCTCAAACAGTGGTGCTCTACAGTCCAAAATCTTCTCCCAAGCATG
The DNA here is from genome assembly GCF_965140235.1 of Caretta caretta. NCBI lineage: Eukaryota > Metazoa > Chordata > Testudines > Cheloniidae > Caretta > Caretta caretta. Next base: position 25,396,853 of record NC_134216.1, read on the forward strand.
AATTGAACCCGCTGTTCAGCCTCTCTGTGGTTAATTCACAGAAAATAGTTGCCTGCTACCACTGTTATGTAATAGCTTTAGTCCTTAAGTTCTTGTGGTAGAGGTCTGTGCTGCTGAAGGTCCTGTGTTTAAACCTTGCTGGTGGCCCAAAATGGGGGTCACTCCATGAAAGTCTTAAAAAACGAAAAAGAAAATTTGGTAAACTCTTTTTTTTTTAAGAGGGGGTGGTGCGGGGCACAGAGTCACAGCTCTTTAAGGGCTGACATGTCTGGGGACATCCCCGCCCAATTCCTACCCACAACCTCCCCCACATATTCCTTCCAAGGTTTATTGCTAATCCCAGTAGCTATTGGGACAGGATTTTGGAAGCTGTGTGGATACTGATACAGTCCAACCATGATTAATAAACCTCAATATATAGTCTTAGCACCTTGTTTCAGAGATCTCCTGGCTGCTAGGGACAGGACACCTGGAAGAAGAGTGGCTCCCTCCAAAAAAGAGCACAAAATTCAGCTCCAGTCATTCATATCAGGTTTCAGTTCATTCTTACTTGAGTATGGAAACCCAAGATGAGGGAATGTAATTTTTATGTTTTGTCATAAACTGTATCTCAATAAACGTGGGTCAGCCTCAAGTCAGCCAGCTGGTAGACAGCTTGCAGTATCCCTAGACCTGCCGTTGGCTCCCTCTTTAGAAATGCTTCTTACAACTGAGAAATGACCTGCCATCTTCCAAAACAATCAAAGACCTATAGTTTCCCCCAGATCACAAAGGCCAGTGATATATTTAGATTTTCAGATTTATCTTTGCAAGTAGAGGGGCTAAAAACATGCTTTAAAAAAAGAAAAATTAAAAAGAAAGAATGTTAATTATCTCCTATAGAGATCCCCAGAATGAAGGGAAGCCCATCAGCTTTGTCATACCCCAAAGACCTGCTTTACCTTTAGAAGGATGTGGGTAGCAACCATGTAATACCCTATACACCAGTAAACAAAAATCTAATTTCATTTGAATGATAGCACTGAATTATTTAATGCTTTTAACAAAATTGTTGCTTTTAAGCTTTAGTTGTATTTAAGCAGAAATTCCCTAATTGCCGTAGTACTTCCCTAACCTCAGCATACTTCCCCTCACACCAAAATGAAGATGTCACTCTTCCATATTTTATTATTAAATAGTAAAATGACTAGTTATTTTTGTGTTTAATCTACAGTTTCACAGCATAAAGTATGTATATGTACAAAAAATTACATTAAAAGGTTGCAAAGTCAAGCACTGAAAAGTTTCAAAATGCCAGAATCCAAGTTGCCAGTGAAACCTTAATTCTGCCTCGTTCATCTAGTTTGTGTGCTGAATGAGGCAAGAGCCTATAGAAAAAGTAGTATGTGATTATGTAATTAAAGACTATCATAGTATGTACTCATAAGTGGGACAAATTAAGGTTGCATGGACAACCTTAATTTTGGTATTTCTTGATTTTCTAGTGCTTCACTTTGCTATCTAAAACACATACATAAAAATAGTATTATTTAACAAAATTGACTATTTTGTAAAAGAAAATTATATCATGAACAACTATAACGACCCCAGTCACATATTATCAGCAGGATTTAAACTTACCTTCAGAACCACAGCCTGAATTCCAACCACTTGAGCTGCATTACATTACAGAGTCATAGTATTGAAGGCCGGAAAGGACCACCAATCACCTCGTCTGACCTCCTATATATCACAGGCCACCACCAACACCCAGCACCCCAACAGTAAAGCCATCAACTGACATTAGACCAAAGTATTACAGCCCTCCAAAGACTAAATTATTGCCTACCACAGGCAGGATAGGAGGGACGAAAGTGCACCAGTGCCTGAGGCTCCTGATATGGTAGGAAATTGATTAAGTGAGATATACCCATATGAACCTGGCAAGCAACTCAGACATCACGGGTCAGAAAAAAAAGCCCATGGCCATTGCAGTTTGACCTGGGGGAAAATTCCTTCCCAAACACACCCCGCCCCACACACACACACACACACCCCGCGATCATTTAGACCGGGGTCAGCAACCTTTCACAAGTGGTGTGCTGAGTCTTCATTTATTCACTCTAATTTAAGGTTTCGTGTGTCAGTAGTACATTTTACTGTTTTAGAAGGTCTCTCTCTCTAAGTCTATAGTATGTAACTAAACTATTGTATGTAAAGTAAAAAAGGTTTTTAAAATGTTTAAGAAAGAAACTTCATTTAAAATTAAATTAAAATGAAGATCTTATCAGTTTAGTGCAGTGGTTCTTAACCTGGGGTGCATGCACCCCCTGGGGGTGCAAGATGCCCTTTCTGGGGGTGCGAGACATGGAAGATTTTTTTAGAAGGTAAATCATCAAAAACACAAATTAAGCACAGGCACGTAAGTACAACTACTTTGTTTCATCAAACCTATGTATTTATTATTATACTTTTTTTACCGATTACTGTAACATACAAAATTTTATAAGTTTTCAAGTTTTTAAGCTAATCGTAGTGTAATTTTTTATAAGGGGTGAGAGAACATATTTTTAGAACTCCAGACCAACAGCGGGCTGAGCAGGGTCAGGTGTAGTGTATTAAATTGCTCCCCATAGGAATGTGCTACTTACGGCTGCCAGTCCTGGTGCTCCGCAAGTACCACATTCCTACGGGGAGAAATTTAATCCACTACACTAGTGGACAGAACCCCCAGACTGGCGGCAGGCTGAGCGGCTCAGCCCGCTGCCGATCTGGGGTTCCATCCGCCAGCTCCTGGCCGCCGGCTCCGCTCAGCCCCCTGCCGGCCTGGGGTTCCGTTCACCCAGGCCGGCAGCAGGCTGAGCGGGGGGCAGCGGCCAGGATCCAGGCTAGCAGCAGCATGCCAGTAAAAATCGGCTCGTGTGCTGCAGGTTGCCTACCCCTGATTTAGACCCTAAGTATATGAGCAAGTACCAGCCAACCAAGCACCTGAGAGACTGGTCTGTACCATCTCAAAGCACTGGCTCTCACCATCCAGTGTCTCATCTCCAGCGACTCAGAGGAAGGAGACAAAAAGAAACCTAGAATACACTGGAGTGGGGGGAATCCCCTGCAGGTGACTGGCTGAAGCCATGAAGCATGTGGATTTTAGGAACATCTGACAAGAACCAGAAGGGAGACTCAGGGCTGCCAAGCTCTGCCCTCCACTTTCACAAGCAATCCCATCTGCAATCCCACTCACACATTTGTCCAGCTTTCTCTTAAAACTAATTATGTGGTTTCTTTTCCCTCAAAATCTCTTTAATTAAAAAAAAATCAATTACAGTTTTTCTACCGTCAATTGATTGTGGAATTAAAAATCTTGAAAAAATTGCTTTTTCATTGGAAAAAAAATACAATTTTTAGCCAAAAATCTATGTTTGATCAAACATATCAAAAGTATTTTGGCAAAAAAAAAATCAATATGATGAAATCTTGCCATTGCCTCATAAAATGGCATTAATATGTCTCTCGCTACTGGAAATGCCTTGCCTGATACATCCTAGGATTGCATTTGCCTTATTGGAGGTACATCACATCGGTGGCTCATAGTCATCCTGTGATTGACCAGCACACCCTCTCCTCTCCAGTCGCTTGCATGCTTCCAACTGATTAGCCCCCCAGTTTATTGCCACACTCCTCCTTTTTGTGCCAAGGTCATTAATAAAAATATTGAGTAAGATTGGTCCCAAGACTTATCTTTGAGAAAATCCACTAGTAGCTTCTCTCCAATCCTATAGTTCACCTTTCAGCACAAGCTGTTACCTTCACCCTTTTAACCAGTTCCTTACCCACTTTATGATTCTTGTACTAATCCCCTCGCTCTTCCCTAATTTAACTAACAATTTTGAACCTGGTAGTGTGTCAAAAGCTTTACTGAAGTCCATGTATATTAGATCAACAGCATTTCCCTTATCTGAAAATCAGGTTAGTCTGGCATGATCTTTGGAAACCCATTCTGCATTACATCCCCTTTTCCATCTACCTCCATGAATTTAATTATTTTTTCCTTCACGATTTGTTGTAAAGCCTTGCATATTACTAGGATCAGACTAACAGGTCCAATTCCCTGGATCACTCCCCCCCTTTCTTAAACACAGTTACGACATTGGCTATTCTCCCGCCATATTGTGCAACCCCTGAATAGAGAGATGTATTAAAAATCCTTGCTACCAGAGTAGCTATCTTGTGCCAGTTCTTTCAGTATTCTTGGATAGAAACCATCCAGGTCCCCACCACCACCCAATTTAAGCACATTAAGCTCTACATTTTTCTTCCACTTCAGATGTGATCCTTTCCACTCCTATATACTCATTTCCATCAGCCATCCTGCCTTCATGACCATGCCCTATATTTTCATCCCTATTGGAAACTGAAGCGAAGTATTCATTTGGTTTTTGGGCCGTAACTAGATTGTCTTTTATCACCTCCCCATGCACAGTGGCCCAATATCATCCATATTTATTCTCTTTTTAGTTATATAATTTTAAAAAATTATTTTAATTTCCTTGGCAAGATCTAATTGAACTGGACTTTTAGCAGTCTTTCACAGTCAGAGACACAGGACTTCTTCCTGGGGGGCTGGCTTGTAGTAAACCTCCTCTTATGCACAGAAGCATAGCTGCATCCTGCTTCTTTGCCAGTCAGGCCTGAGCTGAGCCAGGTAGTCTCCTTTTCTTCCCCCACCAGGCCTGGCTAGGACTGCAGGTACAGCAGGGCAGGGCTGACTGGGCCCATAGGCTCACTTTAACCCCGTCTTTCCTGGCTTAAGGTTTCTTTGCTTCATCACAGTTGGTTATAAAGAAAAGATACTTTGGAAAAACACATGTAAATTAAATATGTATTTTGCCCAGATTATTCTGGAAACATTAAAGGAGGAAGATGTTCCTTCTAATTTAAGAGCTAATCTGCAAACATTACTTGCTATCAACTACATGTACCTTCATGTGACCTGCAAACACTAAGATAGAATGAGAAGGTACAACATTCTCGACCTAAAGTTAAGCCATTGGCCTTTTTCGGTTTACCTAAAAATCAATCCTCAGCATAAATATATCACACTAACAAAACAGATCTTATTTGTGCCTTCCTACTTGCTAATACAGCTTTAATAAATTCCATTGTTATTTCTATACACATGCTTAACAAATAGACTATATTTTAACAAAAAACATACACCCTCCAAGATGAGGTCAGGGGGTCAATGGTCAACTAATGGAAATGATTAAAGGAAAACTTTCACTAAAATGGGTGAAGTAGTACTGGGATTCAGGAAGAAAGATCACAAAAATGTTTATCTGGGGATACATATCAGAAAATAGAAGAAAGATGCAAAATTAAATTGAAACTAGATCAAGCAAGAACACGAACATAGACAATAGCAACTCCAGAAGGAATATATTGTGAAGAACAAAGAAGCCAAAAGAAAAAAAAAAAAGAGTGCAAGGAAACACTTTTGAGACTAAATGTTGACAGATGGACAGACCATTGTAGCACAAAGTGACATGAAGACACCATACTACATCATTAGACATTTGTCAAAAAGAAAAACAAATACCAAGTAATTCAAGACAACAAAAGCAACTTAACAACAAAGACATCAGAACAATTAAATATATGGAGGCAGTACTTCATCAGCTACTGAATGGTGAGCTAGTGGCCAGTCCACCCAAAACAGAGAAAGGAGAAGATCTGGATGTCAAACTAGAACTTATTACCAAAATAGAAGTAGAGCGAGGTCAATCAGTTAAAAAATGGAAGGCCACTGGGTCTGGATAACATTCCAACACAGGTTTCTGAGGCCAACTTGAAGAACACAATAGACATTTTGACAGATCTGTTACAAATGATATGGGAAGAATTAAAAATACCAAACAAGTGGAAAAGGAATCATACAGCAATTCTGCCAAAGGCCTTAGTCACTGTCAAAACTGAAAGGAATTCAACTACTGTCTACCCCCAAGTAAAGTATTAACTTGTGTTACTCCCCTTTGCATCTGTCCACTGGCTCCCCATCTGCTAGTGCATCGAATTTACACTACTTGTTGCTGTCTTTCAAAGCTCTACCTAACTCCGCCTACCTCCTTGTCAAGCTTTACATCACCCCTACCCCATTCTCGCTGATCTACCAATTTCCCCAGCCTTGCCTGCCTGTTTTTCATCCAATCACTAGACATGGTACAAGCTCCCTTAACTCATCTGCAAGTCCCCTGCTGTGTCCATGTCCAAGTCACTCTCAACTGTTATTCAACTGTTCACAATCAAGTTGAGATACATATATTATATATCTAAATTGCATATATATTTTATATAGTTCATCTTCCCTAACCTCTAGATCTCTGTTCTTATAGTGAGAGCTCCTCGGACAGCAGGAACATCTTCAGTGGTTGAAACGTACATAACACACAGCGAACATCAAGAATAATACTGCAGACGACAATAGGCACTCTCTACGCGTTCCTTTATTAGAGAAAGATGTGGTATGGAATTAATTTACTTGTATTTTACATGCTGTACACCAGCGCTTAACCCTTTGAAAACTCGTTAACTCATTACCTAACATGAAGATACAACTGCCATCACTATCACATGCCGCTTTCATTTCTTTTGCCCTTGTAGAGCATAGAAGTTAATCCTTGAACAAAGTATGAGTGAAAAACCCTACTCTATTTCATACACTTATGTAATATCAAAAATTTCTTAGTGGATGCTTCCATTCATCTACATTTGCCTGGCAATAAATCAAGCTGCCCACACAATTTTCTATTAACAATTACACGTGCATGATTGCAATTATGGCTTCACCCACACACTCTGCATTCAGTGTTGCATAGTGCCAAATTAGTCACATATATATGCATGTGTTTTAAAACATATGATAGAATGCTTTCACTGTATGATTCAAATGAACGATTAAAAAGAAACCTATTAGGATCATCTAATCCATGCTCCTGCCAGAGCAGGACTGTACTCTAAAGTTTTTTTTTTTTGTACTTTGTCCTGTCTTGTTTAAACTGTCTTAGTCTAACTATTCTCACTGTCAGAAATATTTTCCTAATTTCATCTTGTTACTGGAGTTGTACCTTCCCCATCCCTCCAGCCCACCAAGCCTTAGATATTTAGGCCCTAATTTTCAGAAACATGCCCCTAACATTAGGGTCCTAGACCCATAACTGGGTGCCTATTTTCAAACTTCTGAGTACTCAGTAGCTCCCACTGAAATCCAAGTTCAGCACATTTGATGTTCAGGCCAGTAGTCTGGGAGCCTAAATATAGATTTAGGAGCCAGACTTTAGGCACACATTTTTGAATACCCTGACCTAACATAAGACCTTTATATAATTAAAAGCATTCATAGTTATGAGAGATCAGGAGAAAAATAGGAATATACAAAAAGCCCTCATGCACTATTGCCATTCCAAGCTTTAAAACAAACCAACAAACAAAAACATGAGTCAGCACATGGCTCAAAAATTATGAAGCTGTAAAAAAATAATATGTGTGAGGTTCTTTTTATTTCCCTTTCAGTTTTTGAACCATTAGGGTACACTAAAAAGATGTTTTTAACCTTCAGTGTGAGGACTAGATTTTTTTTCTAAATTAAAATGATTAAATTCTCACAAAATAATATAAATCCAGAAACAAGGGATTATTCAAAACACACACACACTTGGCAGTGCTACTCATGTTTCAGGGCTTAACCCAACTATTAACTCAGAAGGTCATAAGAGACTTCTCCTATGATCAGGCTATTCAATAACTGTCAACTAAAAAGTTTCTTGAACCATCCGGTAGTGGCTTCTCTGAGAAGGTCTGATCATGACTGAAGTCAATGGGAGTCTTGTTATGCATTTCATTGGGCACAGGACAAGAGCCAGAATCAGGATTCTTTACTAGATAGACTCCTGGTTTGATCCACTACTGTTCATAATTTCAAATCATTTTCTATTGAAGCATATTGTTCAGTTACCTAGTCCACTGTAGGAATAGATTCTATAGTTTATCATTTTAAATATAACGTATGAATGTATGTATGTTATTTCATCTATTAAAATTGAGAGGAGGCAAGAACATCAAGGAAAATAACATTTCAAATACAGAACATTATTTTGATCTGATTTTAAGTAGGGAAAATTACAAATTTGTGGTATCCTTTTTTAGCAGTTGTGCCAAATTTTACACTGACACCTATGAGTAAATGAGACACCACAGTGTTGTTGTAACAAGAGTATGAGCACTTACATGCCAACAGCAGAAGGATTTGTTGACATTCCCTGACAGTTACTGCAGGGATAAATCAAAATGGAGTGCTTCCATAATAATAATAAAAATTAAAAACAAACTCCTCAGATTGTACTGAAGACAGAAATAATTCTGCTTGCTTTATTGTTTCCATGGGCTAGCAGAATTTACACAGATTTAACATCAATCCACCAGAAACCAAAATACTACTTAGGGAAATAAATAGTAACAAAATATGAAAGATATGAAGTATTGCAGTCCAAAAGGAAATGTAATTACAGCCAGTGATTTCATATCCAATTCTTAATAAAAAGTTATATCTTGGGATTTCTGCGTATTTTATATAGAAAATATTTCAGCCTGCATTCTGAGAAGCTGCATTTCCATGTAAATAACCTTTTTTTTTTAGTTCTACTCAGACACGACACAAGAAAGAAAGAAAAAAGGCGTGGGGCCAAATTATCTGCTCTTGTAAACTGGCACATTTCCATTGCTTTTAATGAAGCCCTGCCAGTGTATACCGGCAAAAAATTTGGCTCATAGATCTTAATCCACAATATAAACAAGTCAGCTGACAGCAATGCTAAAACTTCTAAGGCATTTTTTTGCAAGATATGTAAGGAAATTGGATATTAGCTTGTTTCGCATGATACTAGGAGTGGGGAAGAGAGAATCTGAAGATTCAATAATATGCATAATAAGGGAACTATTTAAAATGGAAATATTAATATGCATGATAAAATGGCTCAACAAGTCCTAAAACATGAAAGCAAATCATTAATTTGTCCTGCAATCACATAGTACAGTGAAATTTGAAGAACATCTCTCTATAGAGTCAGTGTGGTCCAGGGAATAGGGCGAAAGAGTCAGAAAACCTGAGTTCTATTCTTAATTATGCTTTCATCCTGCTGTGTGACCTTGGCCAAGTCACTTCATAGTTCTCTCTCTCTCTCTCTCTCTCTGTCTTCTCTACTTAGATGGTGAGACCGTTGTTTTTGAACAGTGCTCTGCACAATAGGCACTACTGTAACATAAGTAAATAATAAGCCCTTATCTTAAGCATCTCTTAAAGCATCCCCAAGGTTTTCAGTATATTATTGCTTGACCTTCAGTTAAAAGTTACTTCTATTACAGAACCAATTTCTGCTGGTCCTGTAGGCGATCACTTAAGACATTTAGGTTTATTTTATGGCTTCAATTAATTTCCCTCAGAATATATTGGTTAAAACATAAAAAAAACAAAACCCCAAAACACAGATGCCATGAATCACACATTTCTAATTCAATTCATTTAGTATGTCAAAAACCAATCTTTTCCCGGTAATTTCAATATATCAAATGTCACAGAAAGGCCGAGTGACAGATTGCTGGGTTTCATTCAGAACAGTCAGCCTACTAAAATGTGTTCACTGTTAGGATTTCGTTCTACAATGTACTCTAAAATATTTAGTTGTGTAGGCATCCTCTGCATTCACATTTTTTTTCTTTTACGTTCCAAAGAAAAAGGCTGAAGTAACAAATTGGGCTCCAGCATATGCCATGGGTGGGTTACACATGTGCTATGACACATGGATTTTGGACTCCGGTCCAGATTTCACACCCTCGACGCAAAGTTTATGGGTATTGAGATTCTGATTTCGAGTTCAGATTCCTCTCTAGATTCAAAATACCTGAAACAATTAGACTACTGGTGCACTGAGAATGCTCCCTATCATGCTGACCAATATTTTCTCATTGTACTCCTCCATCTGTCTGTATCCATCTGTTGTCTTTTGTCATGGACTATAAGCTCTTTGGGGGTAGGAACCATCATTTTGTTCTGTCTGTGCAGCATATAGCACTATGGAGTCCTGGGTCCATGACCAGGGCTGCTAGGTGCTAGGATAGTACTGATAATAAATAATAAGCAGCTGTATTGGCAACAAGTTACCAGCCTCGAGAATGGTGCCAGTATTATATTATATAATTTTTATGCTCTTTAAACTAACCTATTAAGTACCTAATTGATATGATTCTTTATCATTGTGTTATTTGGTGTTATGGTTAACTCAGGTGCTATGTCATATATAATCAATGTATGCGAAATAGATTTAAGTTGTAGGCTTATAGAAGTATAAGATTGCCAAGTACTTAGGAGTGATGAATGTGTATTTGGTATCTAAGTAAAGCATGGCTGGAATGCAAGGCCTATGAGCTAAACCTGTAAGATCTTAGTTAAGCCATACTAGGCTGTACACCGGGGTGGGCAAACTGTAGACCGCGGGTCACATCCAGCCCGCCAGCCAGCCATTTTAATCCAACCCTTGAGCTCCTGCTGAGGAGCAGGGCCTGGGGCTTGCCCCACTCTGGCATTCCGGCTGGGGAGCAGGGTTGGGGGCTGCTCCGCATGGCTCCCAGAAGCAGCAGCATTTTCCCCTCTCTGGCTCCTTTGCAAGGGGCAGCCAGGGTGCTCTGCTCCACATGATGCCCCGCCCCAAGCGCCAACGAGCAGCTCTCATTAGCTGGCTAATGGGAGCTGCAGGAGCGGCGCCTGTGGACAGAGCAGCACACAGCAGAGCCACCTGGCTGTGCCTCTACATAAGAGCCAGAATGAATCATGCTGTTGCTTGCGGGAGCCACTTGAGGTAAGCGCCACCCAGAGCCTGTACCCCAAGCCACCCCCCAAACCCCCACCCCCTACCCCAGCCCTGATACCCCTCCCACCCTCCGAACCCCTCGGTTCCTCCCAGCCCAAAGCACCCTCCTGCATTCCAAACCCCTCATCTCCAGCTCCACCCCCACCCCAGAGCCTGCACTCCCAGCCAGAGCCCTCACCCACCCCCCATGCCCCAACTCCCTGCCCCAGCCCTAATCCCTCTCCCACCCACTGAACCCCTCACTCCCAGCCTGGAGCACCCTCCTCCACCCCAAACCCTTCATCCCCAGATGCACTCTGGTTGGGGGTGCAAGATCTGTAGCGTTCACCCTCCCCCACACCTAATCCCTGACATCCCAGCCTGGATCCCCCTCCTGCACCCTTAACTCCTCATTTCTCCCCCCCCCCAGCCAGAGCCCTCACCCATCCTCCCATGTCCCAACCCCCTGCCCCAACCCTGATCCCTCTCCCACCCTCTGAACCCCTCGGTCACAGTCTGGAGCACCCTCCTACACCCCAAACTCCTCATCCCCAGTCCCACCCCAGAGCCTGCACCCCCAACCAGAACCCTCACCCCTTGCTGCACCCCAACCCCAACTTTGTGAGCATTCATGGCCTGCCATACAATTTCCATACCCAGATGTGGTCCTTGGGCCAAAATGTTTGCTTGCCCTACTGTAGACTTAAGAATGCTTGACATGAGTGGGTGACCTAGGAATAACCCAATGTCAGTAAGGTTACAAGATAATTATAAAAGATGTGCCCACAGGTGATGTTATGTAAAGACTGTAGTCTATTGCAGCCTATGTACTGTCCAAAACCACAAGACATCTGATTGTAATATCATGGAATGTCCTGCTTTGACTGCAGTTACCATGGACACATGTTGTGTGAAGATATTAATGAGAATAAGGGAAACTAAGAAACAACCTATGAAAAACAGAGCACCCCAGTATTTACAGACAAGGAAAAGAGGGTTGAAACCCTCATGCATATTTATAAGGTGTTAGGCCTGGTCAGAACAATATAAAACAGGTACCCAGGTTGAGTAGAAGTGGAAAGACCCCAAGGGAAGACCCACCAGAAACCCCAGCAGGAACCATCTCTCTATCAATTATAGTCTGTTGACAGATCCATCAGAGCTTAGTGTATCTTTGAGGATGTGAGTATGACTACAGACTTAGTCATTGAATTGTAGGATTTATATATGCATGGGTAATTGTAATTTTACTTATTGCTTTAATAAAACTAGTAATACAGATAAGACTTTGTACTTGTGAATGTGTCTGTGGTCACTATCCTTGGTCTTCATGAGTTCCTGGAGTCTCCAAATTTGAGAAAAACACCAGAGCTGATTTTCACTCGATTAAGCTTGAAACTGTAGCAATAGGAGCTGAACTCTGATTAATACAAAAATAACTAAATTCAATTTAAATAAAAAAGGCTGCATCTGAAAATGATTTCATGATCTTGCAGTGTTCCATAATTAAATGATACTGTGCCACATACTGCACAGTCCATGATTTTACTACCTCCATTAGGTGTTTCATGAGTATTTACTTTTCCTACTCCCAAGCATATAGATTCAGCATTGTTATAGTTGCTGAATTCCAGGCATAAGAGTATGTGAGCTATCTGAATAGATAAGCTTTTCAATTGTCAGAAAGCAATTGACTGAAATTGGGGGAACGTTATTATGCTGTCAAGTCTTTGATATGTCATTGGTTGAGAAAAACTGTTTCTATTCGTCGTCTCCCATGCCTACCAGATATTCACTGAAGGCAGCTCCTTACCAGAATGACATTTGATGCCCATTATTGATGTAAATGGCAACCTTTATATTCCTGAACAATACAGTAACAAGTCTTACTGTAAAAGTTATGCATGTAGCGCACCTGCTGTGCTGAACAGTTTATTCCCATAGAGACAACACACACTCAGAGATGCCCAGGGGGTCATACATATTCAGCTATACACACACACACTAATATTTTTTATATTTATAAAGCACCTGCACGGAATTTAACAAATAAAATTGACCTCTCCCTTTATCAAAGGCACACCAATCTAATGTAAACATAACAGTGAAGGGGATAACAAGCAAAAATGAGGAAGTGATAGCAAAGGCCAATCATAAGATCTGGTGTTTTTTAAAGACACAAGTTACGTTGGTATTAAAACCTTTTAAAAAATAAATATTAAAATATGGGAGAATGTGAAAGACAAGGTGCATGCCAATCACTTGTCTCAACACTAACCATATGCCAAAATTTATGAAGACCAGTGGGTGCCAAATTATGTCCCTTAAAACTCTACTTGCCATGTGTCTACGTTTTAGACTTTACTGGCAGCAGCACTACAACGTCATTTCTATCACAGTTTGTCAGCATGGCCTGGTGAGACAATGGGACGTAAATTACTTAAGCATCAAGTAATTGCTCCAGCCCCAGGAGCAGCCCATGCAGGGGAAGAGGAGATCCAGTTGCTCCCCAGCCTGGCCAGGACTAGCAGCTGGAGCCTGGTGCATGGTAGGAGCCCCCGACCAGGGCATGCGGCTTCTGGCCCAGTGCTTTGGAGTTAAATGGGTCTTGGGCTGGTTGTGTGTGTGTGCGGGGGGCCACCACGGCCCTGATTTTCCCTCTCCCTCCCCCCCAAAGTGATGACTCTCCCCCATAGCATACCACCCTCACTTCTGCGCTGCTGCCTTCACAGCTAGGTGCCTGGTCAGCAGCCACCATTTTCCATCTGCCCAGCTCTGAAAACAGTAAGGGTTTATAATACTGTCACCCCCCTACAATAGCCAGATTTGACTGGGAGATGAGATTTCACTGTCCGTGACATGTTTTTCATGGCCGTTAATTTGATAGGGCCCCTACTTATATAATAAAAACTCAGATACATTTTGGACATCAGTTGCTTACTATTGAATGTTTACCACGTAAGCATGTCAACATCACCATGGGAGGATTGTTAATTCCCCATGAAGCAGTAAGAGCCGATTACATTTTAAGTAATGAACAGTCTGATTTTATTCACATGTATGTCCTTTGGGAAATGGAACCAGGGGATGGAGGGAAATAGAAAAAAAAATATTAAATGGGGGGGTAACATTTTTACAGCACCTAAGCCCCTTAGGAGCTTATTTCCCTTAAGATGCAGGAAGAATTGTTTCTAAATAGAATATTTTCCAAGAGATGCAGCAGCGTTAAGTCCATATTAAATATTTTGCAGCTCTTTTTTGTGGGTACAAAGAACTGAAGTTCTAAGTTTATGAAAACCTTTTGTTCATTAAACAAACCTTAAGGGGGAAGTATAAATTAAAAGTGTTATAAATTCAGTGTCATCAAATCAGCTAAAAACACGTTTTGTACCACTCCATGAAATAAATTCTTTTTATAGTACCTTTTCTGTAAACATTGCCTCGTGTACATAATAAAATTAATCACACAAGTAACACCAGCTCTGGAGCCAATAGCTAACAAAAAGTTCCATAGAAACAGTAAGATAAAATTCCAAAACAGTAAGATACCCATCTTTCCATTTATGAGAAATAGGTACACTTTCAGCCTATAGAGCAGAAAAAGTGTTGTATGTAATCACTCAATGTGGGGTAGGGGAGTGGAGGAGGGACAATGTTTTGCAAAACTCGGACAGAAATTGGAAACCGTTTCTCTCAGTCTTCCTGCCCTCGTAGGGCAATCTTTCAGTGAGCATTATAGGCCTCTCCTCCTTGCAGCATTGGCAGCTGCACTGCAGAGCAGACAGGATGCTAACGTTCAGCTGTATCAGGAAGTGGTTTACTCATACAAGTTGGTAAACATGGAAGCAGATTGAAACTGGAGCCCATGTTGCTGCACTGGGAAAACATAAATAGGTAGTCAGCCTCCATCCAAGTTGACTCCTGGGCAATAGAAGCTAGACTAAGAGCATCTTTAAGCTAGTGGGGATCTGTGGGACAGCTTGTGGAGAACGGAGGTGATTTGTGCACTATAACAACACTGACCTCCATCCGCATGGGCAGTGACATGTCTGAGTCAACAATTCGGCCCCATGCTGTTAACTCTAAGAGGACCCCTAGGATACTTGACAAGCTACAGCACAACTAACATGAATGAGGAACTTCTGTGTTTGGACACAGAGCATGTTAAAGTCACGAGATAGGGAACACACAATATTAAACACAACCAAAACTTTTAATATGAATAAGGCTTTTGTGTTTCAGTTCACTTCCTAAATGCTATAAGGTGAGCAACTGCGTTCTCTTCCATGTAGGCTTCATATTTGTTCTTTTCCTTAGTCTGGAACAGAGGTAATCTAAACTGAAAATAATTTTTGCTCTCTATATCTCGGGAAAGCCTAACATCTCCTACTTTCCAGATCACCATACTCCATCCAGGGAGAGAACATAGTCCTCACTGGGGCAGCAAAATTTAGGTGGAACCCCACCTATCAACCCTGGAGTTTTACATCAGCTGATCTCAGACAGCTGGTAGCAGAACATAAAAAGCAGCACAACTTACTCGTTATACACCAGGGACTTTTAACATCGGAGGAACATTTTTGAACAACCGCACTTTCTGAGTAGGGGCAAAGCAAACCTTTCCAATCAGGGAAACGGTTCTTTTTTATTGTAAGGAAACTGGGACCCCCCCCAACTGAAGTTTATGTAAAAGTGTATCAGGCAGATTAGGATACAAAGAAATGTAAAACAATCCACTTTCTGCCTGTTGCAGCAGGAACTTATTGACTTTCATCAAAAGAAACAGATAGCAATAGGGAGCCAAACAAACAAACAATCTTAGGACCAAGGATACATGTTTCCATGTTACCAAGATTAAGTTTAAGGAAACTCCTGGGCATGCTCTAATCGGTATCCAATGGGCACAGAGCCTATGGCACTTGTCTCAGTAGGAATATACGTATGAATTTAGGAACTGTCATCCCAACAACAATAATCTAGTTTATTATAACACTGAAGAATTTTTTTGCCCAAAATAATGTGTATAGACTAAGAAGCATGGGCTCAAGATCAAACCACAGCATCACCATATTAAACGGCAATAAAGATCAAAAGTAAAGTGACTGATAGACACAAAATGAGACATACTGAAAAAATAAATTTAATGCAAAACCAAAAAGTCCCACAGGGCACTCAGAGAGGTCAAACAATATTTTATAATTACTTCACACAAATATCTACCCTGGGAAATTAAAGTAAGCAAGCTCAGGACTATTCAAGTCAGTCTGTAACTTTCATAAGAAAGATTTTGGAAGCCCTTCGGATGGGGGGGTCTTAAATAAGACCGAGAAATGATACAGCAATGGTTCAGCAACAAACTTCCCTGATTTTTTTTCCTTCACTAAAAATAACCCATCAAAAAAGACAATGAGATATTACATATCTGCTTTTTTGTCCTATTAGGTCCTGATCTTTGAAACCTGTGCCCAAAAGGAACTTTGTACACTTGAATAGCATCATTGACTTCAACAGGATTGCTAATGTGCATAAGGTTATATACATGTTTGCTAGATCAGGACAAGGGATGTGTCTTATTCTGTGTCTGTGAAACGCCTAGCCCATTTTGAACCCTACAAGTGGAAAAACGTAATTTTAGATTCACAGAACTATTTAAGCTTCATGACAGTATTTAGAAAAATTTTATCAACACCAAAATAGTCTTGATATCTGACACTAAGCAAGGCTACACATATCACTGGTCTATTTGAGTAAAATAAGGAGCAAGTGGGGCCCTCACCCAATACCGGATTTTTTTAAAAAAACATTTGATTGCTAATGTGGCTAATTTTCTAAAAGTGGATAAGCTGAGTATTGCTATTCTTTTAACATTCACAGCAACTAGCTGATAGGCAAGGCTTGCATATATAATATTGCATATACTACGGTGCCAGACAGCTCAATTCTATACTGGTATCAACAAATAGATAATAGAGAAAAGGAACAAAGATCATAAAGCATCTGGAGGGATGGATATAAGAGAACTATAAACCTATAGCTTGAATAAGTGACTGACGAGAGAGAGGGTGTTTTCAGTACTGTATGTATATTACCTCACATGCCTTGCCTCTCAAAAGAGATATGGTGGTTATTCATGCATTATCTAACAAGACTAAACACCAAGGAGAGGGCGGTCAAGGGTAGACCTTTCTCTGTCAGACAGATAAAAGTAACACATTTTTGATGCAAACAAACAAAACCTTTTGAATTTTATCATCACTGCATAGGAATTTTAGCATTGCTCTATCACATGACTGATTTATAAATCCCAACATTTAAATATCACCTAAATAATTCAGTGTATAATTCTTACATGTACATTTTAATTTTAACTTCTAATTTATGAAAATATGTATAGGTTTCTATATCTTTCCTGCCCACAGTTCTATACTATGGTGTTATCTAAATAATAAATTAGACTCCGATTGTACTCTCCAGAACAATACATGGAGAAGTCTCTCCACATTTGTCTCTGGCCCAGTGTGCCCCTAACCCTGCCATCCCAGGACTTACAGAGGATACCCTGCAGGTCAGGGAACATGCACATGGGAAAGAGGTCCTAGGGACACACACACAGTCTGTCTTCAAACCCTGCAGAGAACCTGCAGGAAAGTTATTACGGATTCATGGATGTGCTGACTTTCCTGCAAGCACTTCCATGCTAGGGGACCCATTAAAAGGAGAGCCATTTGCCAGGGAGGACGGAGCCTTTGTACCATTTGCCTTATCCCCTACACAGCTCAATGAATGTGGGTTCTGGGTGTTGAGCTCCCTACCTGAAACAACTTCAGAAATCTCTTCAAGGGGAATCCTGCAGTTCTCCCTCCCTCCAGGTTGCCTTCACTGTGTTTTTTCTGAAGGATAGGGCATGTTGGGCCTCCATAGTTAACTTTAAACAATTATTTATTCAATTCAAATTCTATAACAGTATCTTGTGGCATTCCATGCATGATCCTGCTGAGAGGAATTCTAGGTTTGAAAATTAACTCTTTGCAGCAGGGGAACCTATTAATGTAACCACTTAATTCCAGAAGGCAGATCTGCAGAGAAAACACTCAAAATAAAGATCTTAAAATCACCTTGTAGTGGTTAAAATTTACTGTCTGGTTTTCAGCGGAGAAAAAAATTGTAATTATTTTGAAGCATGTACATTTATAAATAATCAGAAAAGCAAGTTTTTCAGCAAGGAATTCTGTCATATGTTGCATTAAATGTATTCACAGTCAGTTCTCTCAGCATCCTTTATTCACTGAGTTATGAAATAAGAACTCTTCGGACAATAAAACAAAATTCCCCTTTTGGTAATACTTCATGAGTATTTCTTGTACACACAATAGGGGAAAGACAAAATCAAGGACAGGAGAAGGGTTGACCAGATTTCCAACATGAAAAACTAGAACAATCACCACAAAGGATAGAGGAAGGGCCTGGAGGTGGTGAGTTTAATGGGGGTACATGGAATGGTGAAGGAGGAAAGAGTGCCCTGTCCTCCCTCTTCACCTGCTTACTTAGAACTGCTAGTCCTCTTTCATCATCATCCTATGAACTTGACTTTGCATATGGGAAAAGGCTTGTTTGAAAACTCAGGGGTCAGGACCCTCAGATGTTGTGTGGGGGAAGGGCCTGGGTAGGATGGCAACACGTAACACACACTTGGAGGAACATGTTTAGGGCCCTACCAAATTCACAGCCATGAAAAACATGTCACAGACTGTGAAATCTGGTCTTTTGTGTGCTTTTATTCTACACTATACTGATTTCATGGGGGGACCAGAGTTTCTGAAACTGGGGGTCCTGACCCAAAAAGGAGTGGCGGGGGTCCCAAGATTATCTTGGGGGGGGGTCGCAATATTGCCACCCTTCTGCTCTGCCTTCAGAGCTGGGCAACCAGCCAACACCCGCTGCTCTATGGCCACTCAGCTCTGAAGACAGCACCCCATCAACAGCAGCACAGAAGCAAGGGTGGCAATACCATACCGTGCACCTTTACTTCTGCACTGCTGCCTTCTGAGTTGGGCAGCTGGAGAGTGGCGGCTGCTGACCAAGGGACCAGTTCTGAAGGCAGCAGCGCAGAAGTAAGGTTGGCAATACCATCCCAGGCCATCCTTACTTCCGCGCTGCTGCTGGCAGCAGTTCTGCCTTCAGAGCTGGGCTCTCAGCCAGAAGCCACCGCTCTCCAGCTGCCCAGCTCTGAAGGCAGCACCGTCGCCTGCAGCAGCGCAGAAGTAAGAGTAGGAGTACCATGACCCCCCTTACAATAACCTTGTGACACACCCCTACCCCGGCCCCCAGCTCCTTTTTGAGTCAAGGCTGATACAATTACAACACTGTGAAATTTCAGATTTAAATAGCTGAAATCATTAAATTTACTATTTTTAAAATCCTATGACCAAGAAATTGACCGTGAATTTGCTAGGGCCTCAAACACGTGGTTCTTGAAGTAAACATGCCGAGGCCATCAACAGCCCGCAGTCAGATGGCCAGCATTTCCTTCCAGTAGCCAGCTTACAGGGGGTTACAAAACATCAGCTTTTGTAAAACCCACAGGGACAGGTCCTAAACAGAACACATTCCCTCTGGGCCATATGGTCGATGAGATACAATTGCCTGTATTTTCTGTTCACTGTAGCTGACACTTATCCTTTTTCTGACTTTATTTTCCATAACAATCCAGAGTGACTTGCCCAAACATTGATGAAAGAATGGTAAAAATATTAAGGGGGAGGGGAAACCATAACAATCTATGCATAAACTGCCACCCATAAACCCATAGCTTTAGATAATATTAGGCCATGTCTACACTAGCACTTATGTCGGCAAAATTTTTATTGCTCGTAGTTGTGAAAACACCCCCTCCTCCCAAGCAACATAAATTTTGCCAGCATAAACGCTCGTGCGCACAGCTCTGTGTCGGCGGGAGACACTCTTCCACCGACAGCTCCTGCTGCTCGGTGAGCTGGTTTTACTATGTCAACGGGAGAGCTTTCTCCCGTCTGCATAACATGGCTATACGAGCGCTCTGACAGCACCACAGCTGCGTCGGTACAGCTGTGCCACTGTAATCTTGTAAGCAAAGACATTGCCTTGGAGATGGTGCACCTCTCCATGATCTGACATCACATCTAGTCTGAGAAGAGAAGAAGTTAAGAGACAAGACCATGTTCAATATCAGACCTGGATTATAATTTCCCAGAAGCGGGACAGCCCCATAAAAATATACCATCATGCATCCTCTTATGACCACCTATCTTTCAACATGGATCGAATACTATACAGCGACTGTTCAGCTAACTTGCTCCTCTATATTACAGCTCCAGTACCAGTGTTCTATCGAAGGAGTCTGTGGTCCCTCAGGCATCTCTCTTATATCCAGTACTACTCGATCTCGTCATTAACAAGTTGAAGAGGAGAACAGAGACTTTGATAATAAAATGTCTAGAGAAAATAAAGATGCAAGGGATTGTCAAAACCTCATAGGACAGGATTAAACTACAGCAAAATCTTGAGAAAATGGAAAAATGGACTGAAATCAATGAAATTAGAAAAAATAAAGACAAATGAAAAGTGGATCATATAGGAAGGATTAATCAAATTCACAAATACAGAATCAGGGAATATGGCTAGCAAGCAGTACAGCAGAGACGGATCTGGGTCATAGGGGGTGACAGTTTGAAGAGTCTATTATTTGCATTACTGTAGCACATAGGAGCCTTAGATATGCACCAGGACCACATTGTGCTAGGTGCTGTACAAGCACAGGGCAAAAAACAAAGTACGTATGTATATAGGCTCTCAACTCTATAGTCTCTGAGTGCCTCACTGTAAGGACCCATGGGTTCCTAGACAGCCCCCTCACCCTGGCTGCCACTGGGGAGCTCACTCAGAATTACTCAAAATGAGGGATTAGCAGAACTCTGACCCCTCCCAGAAGTAATCCCCATGAAAATCCTGACTGCAGGACTTGGACTCTGGCTCTAACCACCTCACTCCAACCATTAGGTCAGACCATCCATGTCCTGATCCTAACAGCTTGCTCAGACCCACTAACCCATTGGAGGGAAAGGTCTCTCTGGCATGGATCCAGCAGCGCTCCTCTTGCCTTTTGGGTGCTGGCATCATAGCACCCCAACCTTCTAGCAGACAACCAAGTGATGCAGGTACATGCTACACAGTTTGTCGCTGAAAACCAGACATTGCAGGAGCAAGTGCTCCAACTTTGCACTGAGAATGCTGTGCTTCGGACCCAACCAGCTCCCGTCATCCCCCGCCAAAGCACTTTAACAGGAATCAAACGTTTTGAGGTTTCATGAATCAAAGCTATCTCCAGTTTTTGTGTTGCCCACAGACATACTCCTCCTGTGCAGCCAGGGTAAGCCTATAGTCAGCCTCCTGACTGGGGAATTATAGAATTGAAGGACTGGAAGGGATCTTGAGAGGTCATCTAGTTCAGTCCCCTGCACTCAAGGCAGGTCTAAGTATTATCTAGACCATTCCTGACAGGTGTTTGTCTAACCTGCTGTTAAAAATCTCCAATGACGGAGATTCCAAAACCTCCCTAGGCAATTTATTCCATCATGCATAACCACCCTGACAGGAAGCTTTTCCTAATGTCCAGCCTAAACCTCCCTTGCTGCAATTTAAGCCCATTGCTTCTTGTCCTATCCTCAGAGATTGGAGAGAATGATTTTTCTGCCTCCCCCTTGTAACAATCTGTTAAGCACTTGAAAACTGTTATGTCCCCTCTCAGTTTTCTCTTCTCCAGACTAAACAAACCCATTTTTTTCCAATCTTCCTCATAGGTCACATTTTCTAGACCTATTTTTGTTGCGTTTCTCTGGATTCTCTCCAATCTGTTCACATCTTTCCCGAAAAGCACTGAACAGGGCCTGCTTTTTTGCTTGAGACTCACAGTTCAGTGTTATCTAACTGGGGCACCTCCCCGCAAGCAGTATCAACCATCTTTGATTGTCCTAATGGTGCCCACAGAACAAAAGCTGCCCTGTGTAAGCTTCAGCAAGGTCAAGGTACAATACCTCTTATGCAGCACATTTTGGCCTGGAATGGGGTGGAACAACTATACCAGTTCTGGTGGGGTCTACAAGAAGAAATAAATAAAGGATGAGCTAGCCCACATCAAGACCCCAGCAGACCTGGATGGTTTTTTTGATTTCACCATCCAGATCGACAATCGACTGGGGAATAGCAAGAGGAGAAAAGTGGAATGATACAGCCATGTCCCCCATTATTGAACCCAGCCCCGCAAGGGGAGCTGACACAGGTAGACATGGTCTGCCAGCAACTCACACCTGAGGAAGAGGAGCAACATTAACATTTCAACCTGTATTTTTACTGTTGGGAGCTGCCACCTCTGGCTGCCCCACACAAAGCCCAGCCTGAAGGGGGCTGGGAAATGAGCCAGCCCACTCCCAGTAAAAGGGACCAGCCTTGGTGCCCTGTCAAAGTGTACGCGCAAGTCCCAAACACAGTCCAGACTGAATGTATGCCAATTCCTGTCACACAACACCACACCCACAAGTTCTAGACAAGTTACACATACCTGGGCATCCCCAAATAATTCTCTCACATTGGGTATTCATCACCTCAGGTGCTGCAGTTAACTTCATCGTTGTGGATGTAGACCAAATCCTGCCGATTCCCCTACAGCCAAAATCCACCACAGAAACCATTCCCTGGGAGGCCACAAAATTCAATGTCACCCAGAATCAAAGGAAAAAGTGTGGGGAGCAGATATCTTCTGACTGGACTCCCATAACCCACAGATCCAGTGGCAGGAACTGAAGGTTGGCTTCCCCTATGAGTTCTTCCAGCAGTACTGCTAGACCCCAGGAGGTGGGAAGCAACTTACATAAAACTGACCATTCCCTGTTGCAAACTTATCCACAAACTTTTTTTCATCCGGCCTCAAAAGTGGCTATTTGTATATGATACAGCTTTTCCAGTTCCTTAAAAAAAGGTGAATTAACACAAGACAATTTGGAATTAGTTTCTGCTGTGCTTGTGACCTGCAACACAGAGCTTTGAAATCACCAGGGGACTGTAACCACTCAGGAAGCAGACTGGTCATGGGAGACCAAGCCAAGCTCTGACCAAGTCTTCTCTGTCTTCTGGACACATTTAATTTACTCACAAGGAGCATGTTCAAGGGCTTAACAGATATTACGATAGTTACCCCACATTAATATTACATCCCCTCATGAGCATAAGTATTCCCATACTAGTCAAATGATACCCCTCCTTGCATGCTCCACACAATAGATGAACATTTAGACCAGGACTAGGAGAAGAGTAACAGATGTCCAAGAAGCAGACACAGAATTTTCATAAACGAGTCTTTACTCTATATAGAAACCTGTGGTAGATAGATATTGTCATGACAACTCAAATTGTCTTGAAGTGTCAGTTTTGTTGTCTTTTCTTTATTAATTTTAAAAAGTGATATTTACATTCTTTCATTCCTATATCAATCTTCTAGACAGTAATAGCTTGTCATAGAGGTGGACTATATTACTATATAAAGCCAGGTCCAGATGACCTTTGCTCAGTAATTTTGTATGGCTTAGTATGTCATGTCAGTCATGTATTTAGTACATAATTTATTCCAAGTCTTTCTAATTGTAACTTCCCCACCCATTTCTGCCTCACTCACCCATCAGACCAGTTTCCACACATCCAAAAGTCTTTGAACTCCTTTTCAAGTAGCTTGAGAAATCACAATGTCAGTCCATGAAATAGTGCATGAATAAGTCATTTCCTGCTTCCGATACACCTCTGAGTACATGATCCAAGAGACTTTCAAGAACTATTTGAGAAGTGCTCACTGATAGTCTGAGTTTTCACATCAATCCTGAAATGGCATTTTAAATCACTGTTTTCATAAATGCTCCTAGAAAATTTTAAAAGGAGATTTGTCAGTTTCAAGAGCTTTCCTTTTAATAAAAAGTCTTTAAAATTTGTTTTTCACTTTTCGGCATCCGCTAGGAACAGTATAAAAATCCCACACACACTCTTGCATGTCTGTTATACATTCAATAGGCCATACCAGTGATACTTCAAATAAGATATTTGTCCACTCATGTCCACACACATTGGAGTGGTGAATTTTGTGTACATTTCAATTAATTGTCAAACTCCCTAGGTATTCTGCAGCTTTGAAATTATGACCAGTGAGATTCTGCTAGATGTTAACTATCTCCTGCAGTGCAAATAAACAGCAACATAGAAGTTACTAGCTAATCAATCAAAGAAGTTTAACTAGTATCCAGCAGTTACTCCCTGATAAGTGAAGAGTGGTAGCATTCTCCAATGGTTAGAGCAGGGATCATGACTCAGAATTTCTGGGTTCTATTCCTGCCTCCCCCACTGACTCACTGTGTGACCTTTGGAAGGGAAAATATAGCAGGATCTAGCAAAAAGAAGGGAGAGTGTAATCAAAGATGACACCAAGGCTGCAAGCCTGATGAATTTGGAAAACAGTGCAACTGAGGAAGGTTCTGGGAGGAATGATAAACTCATATTTTGCCACATTAATTTTAAGTTGGCAGTAGGATATCCAGAATGAGCCATCAGAGAGATGACCTAAGATGAAAATTAGATGAAAAGGCACAAGGTCCAACAATAAGAACGACACCAGCTCTGTTATTCATGTTATTCCAAGAAGTACACTGTGAGGAAAGGGAACTAATTTTGGGAACTCAAAGGTCTTTAGGGACCGAATGGCTCGGCAGCAGTTCTGCAGAAAAGGACGTAGGGGTTACAGTGGACGAAAAGCTGGATATGAGTCAACAGTGTGCCCTTGTTGACAAGAAGGCCAATGGCATTTTGGGATGTATATGTAGGGGCATTGCCAGCAGATCAAGAGACGTGATCGTTCCCCTCTATTCGACATTGGTGAGGCCTCATCTGGAGTACTGCGTCCAGTTTTGGGCCCCACACTATAAGAAGGATGTGGAAAAATTGGAAAGAGTCCAGGGGAGGGCAACAAAAATGATTAGGGGACTGGAACACATGACTTATGAGAAGAAGCTGAGGGAACTGAGATTGTTTAGTCTGCGGAAGAGAAGAATGAGGAGGGATTTGATAGCTGCTTTCAACTACCTGAAAGGGGGTTCTAAAGAGGATGGATCTAGACTGTTCTCAGTGGTAGCTGATGACAGAACAAGGAGTAATGGTCTCAAGTTGCAGTGGGGGAGGTTTAGGTTGGATATTAGGAAAAACTTTTTCACTAGGAGGGTGGTGAAACACTGGAATGCGTTACCTAAGGAGGTGGTGGAATCTCCTTCCTTAGATATTTTTAAGGTCAGGCTTGACAAAGCCCTGGCTGGGATGATTTAGTTGGGGATTGGTCCTGCTTTGAGCAGGGGGTTGGACTAGATGACCTCCTGAGGTCCCTCCCAACCCTGATATTCTATGATTCTAACTCCAACTTCATGGATAGGCAGGCATGGTGCTACCCAGGTTCCCCCTTACTTCTGGCAGCATGGATCCCTGAGGTACTATCATGCCATGGGCCACCTCCACATGAACTTGTGCCACATTCCACCAAAGACAGCATTTTGCTAGAATTATACAAATCAAATTCAGAAGAAAAATTGTTCATCTGGCTCTGTCACAGTAATCTCAGAAGTGTCTCTTTGGGCGTATGCAGTGATGTGCACAGATTTCAACAGAGCGAATGACATCAGCTCTGTTGCAAGATATACACTGGAGAAAAGCGTCTTGGAGCATGTCTGAACAGAGTTACACAATACGTTGTGGATGCATGCTCCTTAGCATGGCAACAAACGAAACATTCTAATTTAATTAAGTCCAAAAGCCTGAAAGCTGAAAAAAGAGAAAAAAAGCCTCTCTCCCCTGAAAATGAGAGACTTTAAAAAACAAAGCGTTCATGACCATTTCACATTCTGTCTGTGCCTCCTATTGGCAAGAGCAACAACTAAAGAGATAGTACGGAAGTCTTTCTATAACAAATTAGATATTCATTTCCAACCGGTTTAAATATTGATCTGACAGCCAGAAGGAAATCTTCAATGACAGTTAAGGCAACAAACATCCTTCTATCCTCACTTGTACTAGAATAGTTTATTATTAATACTTGTAATTATATTTCCCCTAGATTTTCCCCATTAACAAGTGGATACATAATAGAATGAGTAAAGAAAAGCCCCCAAAGGAAAGCAGAACAAAGACATTATACCCCCTAAATGGGTAGAAGCCCTTCACTCTTGCCAGTGATTTGATTTAATTGGGGATTTGTCCTGCTTTGAGCAGGGGGTTGGACTAGATGACCTCTTGAGGTCCCTTCCAACCCTGATATTCTATGATTCTATGATTCAGTGCCAACTCTGAATAACTGAAGATCTGAGATTCTGGAGGTGTGAGGAGAGGACAGACTATTGAGGTGGGTAGGGAGCAGGTGCTCTGTGCAGCATGCTTCCCTCTGAAAGTCACAGAAATATCACAAAAAAGGAATGGAAAATAATTCAACTAGAAGCAGCATAAAATTACACTCACCTTTTTTACCCAACGGTGCGGTGGGATTGGAACTTCCTTTCCCCGAGGAACCCCAGGGATAGTGGAGTCTACAAGTAGTAACTTTGCCTGTTTGATGGTAACCCTAACCTCTTCCGCAAGGGAAGAGTTCATTAGAAACATTACAAAAAGAGAAATGCACTTAATGTCCTGTCCTTACTGTCGTTGGGGGAAAGGGTGGGGAAGAGGGAGATGGGTGGGAGGAGCCCCTACCTCACCAGAGTACAATATAACTATGTGACTCAAGGCTCCTAACTTAAGATCTGATCTTGAAGAAAAGAAAAAAACCCAATAATCAAGTTTACAGCACAGACTGCTACATCTCCACAGAGGCCCTTTGACTTCAATGGTGCATCCAGATGGAATCAATTGCAGGACCAGAGCCTTATCCAGTACAGATTAGCCTTTATTACCAATTCATGCAGAGGTATATGGAAAGAAAAGGCCCTTTTATAAAGGAGAATATTAAAATGAAGAAAATGTTTACCACAGATATTTCAATTATATTATAGTTCTTGATCAGAATGGCAAGCTCTTTGAAACTCTTTCAATTAAACCTGGCAAACTCTTCGAAAACCTTCAGATCCCTTGTTTCAGGTTTCATCTGACTGAATCTGTAAGTTATACATTTTCATGTAAGAAAAGTTTTTTACTTTGAAAATCTACATAATTAAAAACTGTACCGTCTTCTGATTGATAAAGTTTTAAGTGACAGCTTTGCAGAAAACTGCCTCCCACACAGAAGCAATTTGTAAAAGCCTTTCAGAGTTTCGCATAAGTGAAGAATTTTAGTTGCTTTCTATTGGGTCTTAAGTTCCTGTTAAAAACTCCCATGCCAGATTGGATATGGTTGGTGGGGACTGCAACAATTAGTACACTTAAATTCATTTAAATACCAATAAATGGCTATTCACAAAGCATATGGTGTTCCAAGAAGGAGTAGTGTTAGGCAGAGACGGGCTCCACCTAACGAAGAGAGGGAAGAGCATCTTCGCAAGCAGGCTGGCTAACCTAGTGAGGAGGGCTTTAAACTAGGTTCACCGGGGGAAGGAGACCAAAGCCCTGAGGTAAGTGGGGAAGTGGAATACCAGGAGGAAGCAAGAACAGGAGCGCTCCCTGCCTCATACTGAGAAAGAGGGACGATCAGCGAGTTATCTCAAGTGCCAATACACAAATGCAAGAAGCCTGGGAAACAAGCAGGGAGAACTGGAAGTCCTGGCACAGTCAAGGAATTATGATGTGATTGGAATAACAGAGACTTGGTGGGATAACTCACATGACTGGAGTACTGTCATGGATTGATATAAACTGTTCAGGAAGGACAGGCAGGGCAGAAAAGGTGGGGGAGTTGCACTGTGTGTAAGGGAGCAGTATGAATGCTCAGAGCTCAAGTATGAAACTGCAGAAAAACCTGAGAGTCTCTGGATTAAGTTTAGAAGCGTGAGCAACAAGAATGATGTCGTGGTGGGAGTCTGCTATAGACCACCAGACCAGGGGAATGAGATGGACGAGGCTTTCTTCCGGCAACTCACGGAAGTTACTAGATCGCAAGCCATGGTTCTCATGGGAGACTTCAATTAACCTGATATCTGCTGGGAGAGCAATACAGCGGTGCACAGACAATCCAGGAAGTTTTTGGAAAGGGTAGGGGACAATTTCCTGGTGCAAGTGCTGGAGGAACCAACTAGGGGCAGACCTCTTCTTGACCTCCTGCTCACAAACCAGGAAGAATTAGTAGGGGAAGTAAAAGTGGATGGGAACCTGGGAGGCAGTGACCAGGAGATGGTCGAGTTCAGGATCCTGACACACGGAAGAAAGGAGAGCAGCAGAATACGGACCCTAGACTTCAGAAAAGCAGACTTTGACTCCCTCAGGGAACTGATGGGCAGGATCCCCTGGGAGAATAACATGAGGGGGAAAGGAGTCCAGGAGAGTTGGCTATATCTTAAAGAATCCTTATTGAGGTTACAGGGACAAACCATCCCAATGTGTAGAAAGAACAATAAATATGGCAGGCGACTAGCTTGGCTTAACAGTGAAATCCTTGCTGATCTTAAACACAAAAAAGAAGCTTACAAGAAGTGGAACATTGGACAAATGACCAGGGAAGAGTATAAAAATATTGCTCGGACATGCAGGAGTGAAATCAGGAAGGCCAAATCACACCTGGAGTTGCAGCTAGCAAGAGATGTTAAGAGTAACAAGAAGGGTTTCTTCAGGTATGTTAGCAACAAGAAGAAAGTCAAAGAAAGTGTGGGCCCCTTACTGAATGAGGGAGGCAACCTAGTGACAGAGGATGTGGAAAAAGCTAATGTACTCAATGCTTTTTTTGCCTCTGTCTTCACAAACAAGGTCAGCTCCCAGACTACTGCACTGGGCAGCACAGCATGGAGAGGAATCAATTCTGAAGCACTTGCCTGCAAGTTAAAGAAGTATGGGCTGGATGAATGGACTATAAGGTGGATAGAAAGTTGGCTAGATTGTCGGGCTCAACGGGTAGTGATCAATGGCTCCATGTCTAGTAGGCAGCCGGTATCAAGTGGAGTGCCCCAAGGGTCGGTCCTTCGGTCAGTTTTGTTCAATATCTTCATAAATGATCTGGAGGATGGTGTGGATTGCACCCTCAGCAAGTTTACAGATGCCACTAAACTGGGAGGAGAGGTAGATACGCTGGAGGGTAGGGATAGGATACAGAGGGACCTAGACAAATTGGAGGATTGGGCCAAAAGAAATCTGATGAGGTTCAACAAAGACAAGTGCAGAGTCCTGCACTTAGGACGGAAGAATCCTATGCACCGCTACAGACCAGGGACCGAATGGCTCGGCAGCAGTTCTGCAGAAAAGGACGTAGGGGTTACAGTGGACGAAAAGCTGGATATGAGTCAACAGTGTGCCCTTGTTGACAAGAAGGCCAATGGCATTTTGGGATGTATATGTAGGGGCATTGCCAGCAGATCAAGAGACGTGATCGTTCCCCTCTATTCGACATTGGTGAGGCCTCATCTGGAGTACTGCGTCCAGTTTTGGGCCCCACACTACAAGAAGGATGTGGAAAAATTGGAAAGAGTCCAGCGGAGGGCAACAAAAATGATTAGGGGACTGGAACACATGACTTATGAGGAGAGGCTGAGGGAACTGGGGATGTTTAGTCTGCGGAAGAGAAGAATGAGGGGGGATTTGATAGCTGCTTTCAACTACCTGAAAGGGGATTCTAAAGAGGATGGATCTAGACTGTTCTCAGTGGTAGCAGATGACAGAACAAGGAGTAAGGGTCTCAAGTTGCAGTGGGGGAGGATTAGGTTGGATATTAGGAAAAACTTTTTCACTAGGAGGGTGGTAAAACACTGGAATGCGTTACCTAGGGAGGTGGTGGAATCTCCTTCCTTAGATATTTTTAAGGTCAGGCTTGACAAAGCCCTGGCTGGGATGATTTAGTTGGGGATTGGTCCTGCTTTGAGCAGGGGGTTGGACTAGATGACCTCCTGAGGTCCCTTCCAACCCTGATATTCTATGATTCTATAATATAAATATATAAATTTAAATTGTTATGACTTCTGTATTTAGCAAAGCTTTAGAATAAATTATATACTCAAAGCCTAACTCAGTCCCAGTTCTCCCACCTTATACAAATATTTGCCATCACCTTCAATGGGATTTACTTTTTCCATTAAAGTACAGCCCATGTGTATGTAATCCTATCAGAAATGAAACAGGAAGCAAAAGCTCATGCCAACAACAGTCAAATTCTTCTTTTGGATAAAAATGGACTCAAATTAGAACCTCATATCTAAACCCCTTCAAGTTACAAGTGTTTAATCTGAATCCCTGGATCTAAACAAGCCCCAGGATTTCTGGATATAAGTAGCAAGAGACCTAATTTTCCAGAGCCAGTTTGAATGCAGCCTGTTTCCTGTGAGAATCCTAGCTCCGAATGGACAAGAACTTGAAACCCTGACCACTAACCTAATCAGAATAAAGATATCAAAGTTACATTTAAAAGTGTAAGATGGACTGCAGAGGGTAAGGTGAACTACACATGTACATGCAATTGACTCACAATGGAAAAAAACCTAAAGCAACATTGGTCACATTTTGCCCATAATTCAGGTTTTGTAAAACAATACAATTACATTTAATTTTTTTCAATTCTAATTGAACTAGTTGTTGTTTTAACCAAATGACCATTCTCCTGTGGTATCTGCCATCCAAACACTGCAGCACTGCTCAAGGACAAGAGAAGCCAAAAGTGATATTGATTAGAAAGAAAAAATAAAGCTCACTAATTTATTGTCAATCCCTATGGCAAAAAAAGCCAAACAACAAGTAACCAAATATTATAAAGAGTGAAAACCTAATACTTTAAAAAAAATTCTTTCAATTTTAACAGAAGAAGGTGTTATTAGTAAACTAGTTAAGGGAAACTTTTGTTTTAAAATATTATACTTAACTATTTTAAGTTCAGACAAAGTGTATTCTGAGGCTCCTATCAAATTTCAAATGCATGCAAATCATCTTGAAAGTCACATTTAATTTACTATGTGTTTTCCTTATTCAACAAGGACAAGCTAAAATAACTGGAGAAAAAGAAAGATTTTCACACTTTTAATTAGGTGAGAGTCACTATTATGACTAAAAACCAAGTCAGAAACAGAGCTCCGTCATTATTGTCTATACTCACTATATTCTGCTTCACACTTTTTTTGATGAAGAAGCAAAACATAGTAAATTAAGTCTGAATTCCATGGAGGTGACAGTCATGATAATGACACAAAGACATGTTAGAAAAAAGAACACTGCAATCATTTTATATCGAACTGAGGCTATGGGGCATCTTGGGTTATTTTTCTGACCTCAAGAATTGAAGTCATTTTGCATTTTTGTATGGAACAAGCATTTCCAAAACCATTTTAATACGTGCCTTATTAATACAGAAATGCATAACAAAAATATATAGCAGAATTGTTGTTCATTTTGTGTGGGGGTGAAAGTTTTTTCTGTTTGTTTGGGGGGTTTTGTTTGTTTTTTATAATTCCCTTCTGAAGCAGGGAATGGCTAGCACACTATGGTAGCAGTCTGAATGTTTGCATTTAGTATCTAGTAGCAGCCTGAATAATGGGGTAGAAATGTTCAGAATAGCAACCACAGGGCACTGATAGCAGGTATATGGAATGGCTTGCTTTTTACACACAGACTTTTTTCTTTTGCCATTGATGTGTTATAGAATTAATCTTAAAACATGCAAGTTTTAATTTAAAATCAGGAGTATATCGGATAAAAGAGATTTTTTAAAAGGAACTTCTGAGTTTAGGAGTACTTTGTTCTTCCTAGGGAAAGGTAATTCATATGAAGTGGATGTTTGAAACTGTTATGTCATACACCACCTCTGGGTTACATAATATAACATACTTTGCATGGTTGTTTGTGGAGTGGCTGTTTAACAACATGGCCAGAGAGACAGGAAGCCACTACTTACCTTCAGTCTCATCCTGACAGTCTAGAGCTTTCTGTAATACAAAGGAAAGAATAGAGCTGAAGGCCTCTTATACCAGGAATGAAAGCAGTAGGAAAAGGTGGGGTAATAACTGGGTGGCTAATTTCCTTCAGATGTTGCTTGTGATTGGTTCAAACAGTGAATGTGGTTTTACTAAAGAAATACTGTATCAAAGGTGTGGATCTGCTCTTTTTACAGCCTTTGAAACCATAGCTACTAGTGGAAGGATAAATACCAAGTTGCAGCTATGTGGTTGTGCTGCAAATGAAAGAATGGAATGTTAGTGTAGGCTTGATCATGCTAATACCTATTAAGTCATTCAGCACACCCACTGTCAACTAGATGTTTGGAGAAGTCAGAACAGATTCACTCTGAACTGAGGTCTAGATTCATAAAGGTACTTAGGTGTTGTGATGCTCAGCATCACAACACTAACTTTGTGGCAAAAATCATAGGAGCAACATTGCAATTCACAAAGCCCAATTTAAGCACCTGGGCTCCCTATACAATGCATGGGAAAGAGAGGTACCTCAGAATGCCATCCACAGAAGCAGCATGCAAGGCAGGGAGCTGCCAAAGCTAGCCAATGGAAGATACAGATGAGAAGAGTGTGTGCTAAGCCCCACCCAACTCTCAGAAATAGGCACCTAAGTCTAGGCTGCATGGAGCTGCCTTTCTCTGCCAGCAATTCTCAGCTATGAACACTTTCTTGGAGTTAGATACCTAAGATTTTTTGTTAGTAAGAACACAGAATGAGAGGGACGACCTCCCTCATAACTTCTAGCCCAGGGGGGCTGGGTACTCATCTGGGATGTGAGTGACCTCCTTTCAACTCCCTCCCCACCTGATGAGAAGGGATTTGAAGAGGGTTCTGCCACCTTTCTGGTGAGTGCCTTATTTACTGGGCTATGGGATATTCTGATGTGGGTCACGCTCAGTGTCTCCTTTTGAAGCTGTTCCACTATAGATTAAAAAAAGAGCAATTGGGCCCTAAAGAGAGCACACCAAGCATGAGAATTACTTTATAGCCTGGCAATTAGAGCATTCACCCAGGATGTGAGACTCAGGGTCCAGTCCCCCTGCCCTAATGACTCTTTAATTATGCTGTAGTTCAAAGAGGAATTCAGAGAAGTTCTATGGCCTTTGTTATGGGAAAGTTCAGACTAGATGATCACAATCGTCTTTTTGGACCTCGGAATCTGTGTGTCCCTTAAGTCCCCCACTGTGTGTGCCCCTTGTCTCCTAGCAACTCCCCTGTGCAACTCTTTTGTCCACAGCCTTAGCATCCTCCAGGTGCCCCCGACCCATCACTTAATGTGTCCCCCTATGTGAGCTCTATCTCCCTCTGTACTCACTACCATGTCTGAGATGAGGCTCTGGAGTGGGTGAGAGAATTGAGTCAACTTTTTCCATCAGCACACACTATAGGAGCAAGCAGGCTGGATAAGCAGCTTTGCCACTTCCTCTGCTGCCTCTGTGTTCCCAACACTTGGCTCTTAGGGGGTCCATAGCAGATAAGATAAACCAAAGAGGGGGAAGCATAGACAGTCTTGGGCCTCCAACCTGCTTCCCACAGCACAAGACCCTAGTGAGGGGAAGCTATTTTTTTTAAACTGCTTTGCCAGCTGCCTAGGTCTTTGGCTGAGACTGCACATTCCCACAGCATTCAAACAGGCTGGCAAAGTGAGGAAATAAATGCTATTCTCTTCTTATGCTGCATCCGGCACATTATCAGTAGTAAATTAATAATAATAATAGCAATAATAAAGTCAGCTGTCCAGTCCATCCAGGACAGATATTAGGCACTGCTAGAGGTCAGATAGGAGCAAGCAGAAGTCTGGGTCTAGCAGTGAGATCTAGGCTAGCCATTTTACTGCCCACATGGTGATTCACAGCAAAAATAATGCCTTAATCCTTTATTTTTCTATTTTGAGACATTTTTCTCTTTATAATTTAAATATTTTTATAATCCTTCCTTGACTGTTCAATGAGCACCCCAACCACTATAATCACACTGCTGAGGGGAGATCACTTCATTCTTACCACTTTTCTAAAGGCAAAAAGAAGAAGGGGGAAACTATATTTGACCAAATTTTCAAAAGTAATACATGAAACAAGATGTCAACAGCCAGATCACCCCTTCCTATGGAAAACCCAAGACGACAGAAAACTGGGTGAGTTTCCCTTGATTGAGTTTCCTCTGAGTTCTGGTGGTGGCGAGATGCAACCCTTACCAAGTCATTACCCCAGGGATCCTGACGGGTTTCCTGCTTAGGAAGTGGGGTTCAGAGCAGTGCGGTATTACTCTGGTGTTTAGCAACAGGGGGGCACAACAGTCACTTGGTCCCACTATCTACAACCAAGTGCCTTTTGCAACTCCCAATGGCTTAACACTCAATTGGAGTTGCAGCACCTGGGTATTTTGGGAGTCCAAAGTAGGGGCAACATTTTCAGAATTCCTACACCACCAACTCAGCTTTGAATATTCCACATCCAAAACTGAGCACTCTTATTCCAAGTGTGCATCCAAATCACTGCCTTTGACAATTCTCCTGATAGCCTGGCAGCATCTTCAAGGAGTGATATTATCTGTGTCATCCTATACCCAGGGACAGTGGTGCGGTAGGTAGCCACCCATGAATTCTGTACCCAATCAGTCCTGTACTAATGATAGTTTTCTAAGTTGTCTTCTCTATGTTTCATTGAGCATGATGAACGCAATGGGTTCATATTACAAGATATTGTTTTGTTAAAATTTTTGCCTAGTAGCCATCTTTCAAACTTTTCAGTAAAGCCACCCATGTTATTCTCAGCATCGGTAAAAATTGGAATCTTGTATCTTTTCATCAAAGAGGCACATCAAAATCTAAATGTATTAGTTTATGTTCCTTTTCTTAGGCAAAATTCCTACCTTTCAAATTTTACCAACACAGTTTTGTTTTAAAAGGTCATTGTGAAGTCATTGTTATTCTTCACACAGTAGTACTGTTAGAAGTTTGAAATTATTTTCCTCCTACAGACTTCCCCCCCCCCCTTTCCATTCATCAAACATTTCTATTTCAGTATTTCAAATAAAGATAACATGGCTCTAAAGGACTGAAGCCTAGAACCACTGCAAGTACAGAGGTAAGGCTTTTCAGGTGCACTTTCATTTTAATACACTCAAATGGGGGTGAATTTCTTTTAAATTTAA
This sequence comes from Caretta caretta, assembly GCF_965140235.1. Lineage (NCBI taxonomy): Eukaryota > Metazoa > Chordata > Testudines > Cheloniidae > Caretta > Caretta caretta. The sequence continues at coordinate 25,431,996 of NC_134216.1, forward strand.
TCTTAACTCTGAATTTCCTTGGTTTTTGGGCCTAGATTTTCAGAAGTGACTAGTCATTTGAGGTGCCTCAATTTTTTGGTGTCCCCACTGAGACACTTAAGGGGCCTGATTTTCAGAGAGAAAGAACTCAGCTCTTTCTGAAAATCAGGCTCTACAAGGTATTTCAAAGTAGAGGCACTCAAAACCTCTTATTACTTTTGAAATTCTAGGCCCTAGTGCTTAGGGTTGTGGTTGATTTGATAACTACAACATTCTTGGATTTTCTACTCTTAAATTACTAATATAGACCCTGTCCCTAGAAACACTTACACACACATTTAAATGTATTTCCCCGAGTAGTCTCTATTCATGGTATGAAGTCCTATAAAGCCTTACATTTCCTCTGATCTTAATGGAAGCTGGATCGATTCTTTAACTCTGAATAACAGGAAGTACAGGTGATTACTCAATCACAATTCACTCCTAGCATGGTTACGAGGGGAGCTGTTCTTTAAATTCCTTGTAGTCCCTCTTGAATGTACCTCTTAGGTGACAGCACTGACTCCTTGATTCTCATAATGGGAGGTTGCAGCCCAGAGATCTTAGACTGGATCTCTGGGCTGTAGTTCCCGTGGTTTCCAACCAAGTTAACATGACAGGCCCAACTGTGTTTGGCACCTGTAAACCCTTTCACTCCATGGATCTGTGACCAGTGAGGTGGTTAAAGCAACTCAGGCAGACTCTTAAAAACAAAGCATTATTTATTCATTCACCCACCCAAAGGTGCAGAGAAAAGGGTTAATACAACAAAGAGTCCTATATGCATATTCCCCTTACCTATACCCTAATCTTTCTTTGCTAGCATTTGTAAGCTCCCCTGAGCCCAGCTAACCCTTGTCAATACTACCCCTAACTTCCTTGTTGCCCACACTCCCATAGTCCCATCTTGAGCCTTGCCCTGGAAAGCGTTTACCTCCCCTGGAACATCCAGCCAGCTCTGCTGCCCAGAACATAGTTCCTTTCCACCCACTTACTCCCTTAGTAAGACAGCATGTTTCAGAAGTTAGGTGCACTGGACTGAGAGTAAGGAGACCTGACTTCTGTTCCTGGTTCTGCCACTGACCTGCTGTGTGACCCTGAGCAAGTCACTTCACCTCTGTTTCCCTTCCCAAATTTGTCTTTGTGGGATTTTCAAAAACACTTATGTGGCTTCAGATTACAAATCTCCCTCACTTTCCATTGGACATGTGCTCCTAAATGCTTTTGAAAAAAATCCCACCCCTTGTTTACTTAGTCTGTACGCTCCTGTTGTAATATAAATAATTAGACGGAAAAACAAGAACAGTATAAGAAATAGCTGTGACATGGGCAACAGCATTCACAAAATATGCAGATATAAGCTTGTCCCTCTTTTTATTTCTGTTGCTACACAACTTTAAAAAAAACTTTATTAAATCAGGTGTGTAAAAAGATATATTTTTCAGCATCATAAACACTATCTATCCTAGTTGTCAGTCAACTGTTAGATAACTTCAAGTAAAAATTGTTGATTATTTAACATCTCAGCACATTTTCTCCTTCATAGTAATTTTCCATCCTATTAGTTTTTATTTCACAAGTCATATAGAACTATCTGCAGACACTATTTATCTTTTCCACACAGGTATAGTTTAGAGTTTATACAAGTGCAAAGTGATATAAATTCTTAATACCTCTATTAATTTGACACTTGTCAGAAAACTGCATGTGAGGTGGGCTGGCAGAGTCTGTTCCACCTAGGTCTTTTGTTTTAATTGAACTACTTTTTCCCTAGGAAAGCTAGTTTATGTTAACTTTCCAGTAGTAAAATTACATTTCTTAGGTCAATTAATTTTTTTGCCTGAGACTGAATATACTTTGGGGGAAATATTCAGAAGTTAGCACTCTTTCTCAAGAAAAATAAAGCCCTTGGTGCATGAAACCAAAGATAAGCCTTTAGCAAAGATTTGGGGTACTATATGGCTTGGCGGGGGGGGGGGGCGATTATTAACAGGGATATTGAGCTTTTCATCTCTACACAGCCAGCTTCAAGGGACTTGTAAAATCAACAGCCACTGTGAAGCTCCCATCCACAACAGTTATAGGGCAGGCCATAAACATAGATAGCTGGATTCTGATCTCTCGCCAGTATGAATCAGGAGGAACTCCACTGCTATAAACTAATCTGAGATCAGAATCAGGCCTACCTGGTATGTGAATAGAAAAGTCCATAAGTGATACAAGTGAAAACACCTGACTAGAGCTAGAATTCAGCCCTGTAGTAAGCAGATGTAAACTCCCATTTAATTCAGTGGAAGTTGTACTCACTCCAGAACTGTGTTTCACTCCTGGGAGTATTGTTGGGAATGACTATAAATTACAGCATTGGGGACTGTTGTTTTATCTTAAATATTCCTGCTAAGAAAGTTGCCTGCTTGTGTCACCATTAGTTAGGCTTAGAGGAACTTGACCCCTTATATGTCCTTTTCCGCCTGCCAAGCATGTTCCCTGTTTTGTAACCTCGCTGCCTCCATCCAACATCCTAACAAAAACAAAAACCAAATCACACTATTTTGGACACCCACAGAAACCAAATTAGGTTTATGCTGCTTACACCATTTGCTAATCATTTTACAGCTAATTTACACCACCTCCGAATTTTGCCCAGTGAATACATCATCATCATACAGGGCTAGATTTGCTGATAGCACAAGTGAGCACAACTCCCAGTGATATTGATGGAGATGCATCTGCCTAGGCTAGTGGTGAATTAATCCTAATGGGTTTATATTTATGAATAAAAATGTTTATGTGCAATGTCCACTGCATTTAAGGGGCCACATTCTGACCCCAGCTCCAGCTGATGTGTTACTAAGGCAGTGCCAAAGCTCCCCAAAAGCATGTAAAAAGCTGTCCTATGGAGATATTGGCAGATTCTCTATGACAGAGAGGAATTTTTGGGTGGTGCAGAGCTGGCTCTATGCCAGCCATTCTGCTCTCCCCTCAGCTCATAAGTGGCACACTAGAGGTAGTATAGGAAAGAGCATACTAGAGGTGAGGCTAGCCGCATACACAGCACTCCACCTGATCCTTGGTCAGTGCTGTTGCCCCAAGATGATTACTGCACACAACATAATTTAGAGCAGTCATTTTGGCCACCAGCAAAAAATCAGGGAAGCAGAAGAACCACCTTTCCTCTCCTCTCTCACAGCTGAAGCTCTTGCCCAAAGTTTTCTATGAATGAATTCAAAACTGTTAAAGAAAAACACAGACCGTTTGTGGCACCTTTGCCATTTATGCTGTTCTGTACATTGGCTAAGTTTCACACTTTCTGATTTTTCACAGCATTTCACTAGTCCCACTCATACTGTAGCCTTGAAAAGAATTGTTTTGGAAATTGTTACTTCAGGAGATGTAGCCATTTACTCTTAGAACACTGTTGAGTTCGGTTAAAGACCCAAGTTGTGTGTGCAAATTATCACTTGAGATTTAGAAGGAGAAAAGCTTCAAAGTAGTTGCATTTACAAACTTTAAAAACCATTGATATGCAGTAGCACCTTTGTAAATCTTCACTAACGATGGGGAGACCCAGATTAGAAAAATTTAGCAGTTTAGGGAATATACATCCACAGGCACTGCTGACATCCAGTTAGACCAATTCAATTTTACAGGATGACTCTCAGAAGCCTCTCTTACAGGTATTTTGGAGCAGTCTCTCCATCCTGTCTGTATCATCAGAGCAGCTTCTCAAATCTAAATGCAACAACATGGCAAGTGATGCATAAAATAAATGACAGCAAGGCTGTTCAAAGGCTTAGTCAGTTTGAAATAATAATAAAGTAAAGAAGGAGGAGGTGCCTGTTATGTCTGGGCTTGCAGTTATTTAAGATATTTAGCTAAGTGTCCATGTTACACTCTTATACTGACAAGAGCTTTGACTAGCAGAACAAACCCTTAAGGGCTCCAGAAATGAAAGAATGGACTGTAATTGAAATTCACCCCTTAAGTCATCCAAATAGGGTTTAAGTGATTCACAGGTTTTTGCTGGCCTTCTTCTCTGAGAGTGAAGTTCAGCCACATGCAGTGTTTGTTAGTTAGTCTCTACTCCCTTTGGTGATTGGCTGGTTTGTTCTGCCACAGAGCAAGAATGCCTGTTGGCACTTTTTTTTAAAAGAAAACATTTTCAAATCCCCAGCAATCCAAAATAACCTACTGAGTCCAGTTTAGAAACCTGGCATCACAGATAGGGGGCCTCCAATCTGGATTTGAGTGCTGTATTTAGCAAACAGATACCAAAAATGGATATTTGAGCACCTCAGGATGATTTGAGCTGCCACAGACAGAAATGGCCACTCGAACTTTGGTCATCAAGATTGCAAAGTGATCTTGTTTATTATACATATTATATATATACACACACACACACATACATACACACACACACACAAAACCAATAAAGGTACTTCAGATATAGTTTTTCCTGGATCAGGACTCCAGGATCAGGCCCATATAGGATGCTCCCATAAATTATGGTGGTCCCAGAGCATTAACTTCTAATAGGAAAAAATCTTCCTGAGTTTTAGGGCACCACATAGAGAACAATCTGTTTGAAATCATTAAATTCACATTCATTGTATTAGTCAGCATTCATAAAATGCCAACATACTGGCCAAAGGGCATTTTTCAAAACGTGTTTCAGAAATAACAAGCAGAGTTGTTTAATAAATATGTGAAAGAAAGTTTGGGGTCATTTGTTTAAGGGCTATTCCAATTAAGTCCCAAAGAGAGACCAGAAAATGACTTGGATATAATTGTGAATTGTATCAAGGACTCACTCTGATGCAGAAACACCAGGACAACTGTGGTTTTACTTCCGGGCTATGCTTTGAAAAGGCCTCTTGGACAAAATGTTGACATTTTGTGAATGCTGCCTAATTGAATGTTTTATCTCACAAACTGTAGGCTGGCTTACATTTTAGAGTTCAACAAAAACTGGGTCTTTTTTCTATTTATTTTGTAAGCGAATTTAATGCTTAAGGAAAGGTACCAGATTGAAAGCCCTCAAAAAATAATTGGTTTACCCACAGAATAGATCAAGGATGTGAATCCCAGTTCTGCAGCCTCCAAAGTGCATGTGTGGGCCTACCACTGGAAGGAGGTCCACCCAAAACAGTGAGATCTCAGCTCCAAATCCTTGTTGTTGCTTCGATCCTGGCTGCTATTAAAGATGGCATCTATCATAAATATAAAGGGAAGGGTAAACACCTTTAAATCCCTCCTGGCCAGAGGAAAAACCCTTTCACCAGTAAAGGGTTAAGAAGCTAAGATAACCTCGCTGGCACTTGACCAAAATGACCAATGAGGAGACAAGATGCTTTCAAAGCTGGGGGGAGAGGGGAAACAAAGGGTCCTCTCTGTCTGTGTGATGCTTTTGCCGGGACCAGAGCAGGAATGCAGGTCAGAACTCCTGTAAAGAGTTAGTAAGCCATCTAGTTAGATATGCGTTAGATTCTGTTTTGTTTAAATGGCTGATAAAATAAGTTGTGCTGAATGGGATGTATATTCCTGGTTTTGTGTCTTTTTGTAACTTAAGGTTTTGCCTAGAGGGATTCTCTATGTTTTGAATCTGATTACCCTGTAAGGTATTTACCATCCTGATTTTACAGAGGTGATTCTTTTACTTTTTCTTTAATTAAAATTCTCTTTTAAGAACCTGATTGCTTTTTCCTTGTTCTTAAGATTCAAGGGTTTGGGTCTGTGTTCACCTATGCAAATTGGTGAGGATTTTTATCAAGCCTTCCACAGGAAAGGGAGTGTAGTGCGTGGGGGGATATTTTGAGGGGAGACGTTTCCAAGGGGATGCTTCCCCTATTCTTTGTGTAACACTTTGGTGGTGGCAACTTTTAACCTAAGCTGGTAGGAATAAGCTTAGGGGGTCTTTCATGCAGGTCCCCACATCTGTACCCTAGAGTTCAAAGTGGGGATGGAACCTTGACAGCATCATTGGAGTGGCCCCCTTCACCTGGCTTAACACAGGGAATGAAGATGACACAGGCTCATGCAATAGGCAGGATAACAGTGGGCATGGGAGGGAAAGAGTTAAAAGAGGAGAAAGGGAGAAACAAAGACAAACAAAGAAAAGAAACAGAGAGAGAGAGGCATAAATGGAAAGGGGTAGAGGCGGAAGAGAGACCAGCGCAAATGGGGGATGACATGAGAGACAAATAGACACACATACTGTCAAGGTTCCTTCCCCACTCTGAACTCTAGAGTACAAATGTGGGGACCTGCATGAAAACCTCCTAAGCTTACTTTTACCAGCTTAGGTTAAAACTTCCCCAAGGTACAAACTATTTTACCCTTGGACTTCCACTGCCACCACCAAACGTTTATCTGGGTTTATTTTAGTAGGAAAGCATTTGGAAACATCTTTCCCCCCCAAATCCTCCCAACCCTTGCACCCCACTTCCTGGGGAAGGTTTGGTAAAAATCCTCACCAATTTGCATAGGGACCACAGACCCAAACCCTTTGATCTTAGAACAATGAGAAAAGCATTCAGTTCTTGAAAAAGAAACATTTTAGTAGAAGAAACAGTAAAAAGAATCACCTTTGTAAAATCAGGATGGTAAATACCTTACAGGGTAATCAGATTCAAAACATAGAGAATCCCTCTAGGCAAAACCTTAAGTTACAAAAAAGACACACAGACAGGAATATTCATTCTATTCAGCACAGCTATTTTCTCAGCCATTTAAAGAAATCATAATCGAACATATACCTAGCTAGATTACTTATGTAAGCAGTGTCAGGATGAGCTCCACCCTGACATCTGGTGGTGAGGTGTGGCAAGTTGTGGAAAAGAACTTCAGGGGCCGATCTCATTTGCATAGGCACACCCACCCCACCTAGAATGAGACCATAGCTGCCCAAATGGTCACTTTGGCTGCTGTGGGGTCCCCAGTGTCTCTGTTATTGGGGCAGGAAGAATAAATTGTTATTACCCTGATTATGGGAACTGTGCTTGGAACTGTACGTGGCCTTTTGTTATGATGGAGGGATTCACCATCTACTAAGTAGCACTCGCTAGGCAAGGGTCATGGGTTCCAAAACTGTGTGAATGGAGAGAGGCTGGGGACAAGTATTAATACTTAGTGGCATGGGCCCCTTGGTGAGGGCCTTACATGCTAATTGCACTTCCTCCTCTCTCCACTGTGGAATATCAGAGCTAATTTTGATTTCATTAGAAGTCTAGTTATAGGCTGCTGAGCTCACTTTGGGCTGACAGTGCACCAGCACTGGGGCTTCCCTACTACAAGCTGAATTCACCTAAGAGCTGAAATCACTGAGTGTTGTGTTAAGTAGTGGGGGAGCCTGAAGATATATTGTGGAGCGGCTGGCGGAGCAGAGCGCAGCTGAGTGAAGGAGTTCGTGGGGCGGCTGGCAGAGTGGAGCGGAGCGAAGGAGTTCGTGGGGCGGCTGGCGGAGCGGAGTGCAGCTGAGCGAAGGAGTTTGTGGGGCGGCTGGCGGAGCGGAGTGCCGCTATGGGGCAGTCAGCTTCAGATCACGTAAGGTGCCTCTTACCCCCGTCCCATTTCCACCCAGGTTGGGAGGTAAAGCTCCGCAGATAAACTTTCGAACTCTGGGGCTGCCCTGACCAGGGACAGAGACTTTTGGGGCATTGGACTTTTGGGACTTTGGGTGATTTGGGGTTGTTGGACTCAAGAACCAAAGGGAAAAGGGCATGCCCCAATTTGCCTGGGGTGGGTTCTTTTTTTTTTGCTCATGGGTTGTGTTATGAATCCTGTTGGTGGTGTTTCCCCAACATAATGCCACATTGTTTCTCTCTGTTATTAAAAGGCTTTTGCTACACTCAGACTATGTGCTTGCGAGAGGGGAAGTATTGCCTCTTGGAGGCGCCCAGCAGGGGTGGTATATATTTGTCCCAGGTCACTGGGTGGGGGCTCGAGCCGGTTTGCATTGTGTTATTGGAATGGAACCCCTAGATATTGAACCAGGCCCTTGTTGCTGCCAACTCTGACGGGCAGAAGGGTTACACTTACTAAGTTCTAAGACTCCATTCCTGTTCTGTCCCCGGCAAAAGCATCACACAGACAGACACAGACCCTTTGTTTTTCCTCACTCCTCCTAGCTTTTGAAAGTATCTTGTCTCCTCATTGGTCATTTTGGTCAGGTGCCAGCGAGGTTACCTTTAGCTTCTTAACCCTTTACAGGTGAAAGGATTTTTCCTCTGGCCAGGAGGGATTTTAAAGGTGATTACCCTTCCCTTTATGACATATACATTGGGTGGCAGTTTTGGGGAGAAAAACATGAGGGTGGAAGGGGATGATAGGAGTCAAGTTTCTAATGATTGAAGGAGAGGAAAAAGGAAAAAAAGGGAACAGGAAGAAAGACATCATTACAAAATTGGGGGGGGGGGGGCACCAGGCAGCAGAAAACTGACAGGAGAGGAGGGAGATATAGGTGCTGTGGGACTCAGAGCCACGACTGGTAAAAAAAAATTCCATAAATGGGTTTGCACTGGGAGTGAGCAGGAAAAGGGCAGTAAGGCAAACACAGTTTTCCCCCTCCAAGAACCTTACAGCACGATACCCTCTTTCCCCTCCATTAATTCCCAATACCTGATCTCTGCTTCTCCCTGGTGCTAGGGTACTGCTTCCTGTAGTTGAGGTTTGCAGTGACCTCCTGAGTGGTCTGCTGTGAGCTGGTAGGAGCTACCAACAGAGGGAAAAGCTGCCTCCTCCTTCACCACTTCCCCCAAGAACAGCCACTCCTAGGACCTGAGCCAGGAGCCACCAGGCCCTCTAAAATACCACCAACCCCCAATGTTCAAAAATTGTAAGACCCACCTCCCCCCAGTCATGAGATTGGCTTGAAACATCATGATTTTTTCAAGCTAAACAACTTTGAATTGGCCTTCTAGTTTTTGAGCTGTTAGGTATTCATATTTTCAAGCTTTTTCCTACCACATGAGGGCTGGAGACTTCCTTTGCTTTAAAATGAAGGTTTTGATTCTCAATAATATGGTTCCAAGGACTGAAGCTTTAAGCAAAACATTAAATACTGTGAGCCTCCTGAAAAAAGTCACACGAGTTGGAAACACTGGAGCCACATGCCAGAGGAAAAGGAACTGAAATTCAGCCTTGTCCCAGGTCCAGGGAAGTACTTTGGAGACTGGGCTGAGAACTGAGGAACCACAAAGTGAGGGAGGACATGCAGCATGGTTGAGAGATAAAGTTATTGAGCCCTGCTGTGAGTAGAAAGACAATGGGGACCAGGATACGAAAATCATGTTCAGTGTCTGAACAGGCTTCAGTCAGGTGTTCAGCTGTATGAACATTTTTGTATATGTAATTACTGGCTTGAAAAATCAGGCCTTTTTTTCTTTTAAAGAGCTTCACAAACAAAGATGGCTTTCTTGTAGTTTAAAGATATTTAGATTCCAGAAGACATTTATCAAACAATCACTATAATTTAAAAGTAGGTCAAATGTGGGGCATAAATCTACTGATTATCCCTTCCAGCCTCTCTGACTTTTTTTTCCTAGTATTTAAAAAGGAAAACACATAGAAGCTTATTTGTGACTATTTCTGTTTTAATAAGATACTATTTGATCTTTATTATATATGTCTTCATCTTTGGCAGAAGCCCAGTGCTTTCCACTTGTGTATTTAGCACATTATTAATAATCCGTAATAAGTAGTTATCGGATTATAACTCAAGGATAGTATTGAACCCTGTCAATGTTATACCTGTACCATATCATGAAAGAGAAGTACTTACCCTAGTTATTTTTCTACCTGCTTTGGGAAGAAGTGGCACCTAAGGCTATGTCTGCATTATTTATACCACTTTGATAGATTAAATCTTAACCACAACGATGAGCTTTTAAAGACAAGCCTGTAAATGTTTGAGGATTCCACAGGTGCTCTTCCGCGTGCAAACAAAGCCTTCTTTTTGTAGTTTGAAAACAAAATTAAAATGTAACAGAGTACTGCAAGCTATAGTTTCTGCTTAAAACAAATCCTTGACTGGACATGTTGGGTGTACTTGTTTTTTACTGACATATTTCTGGAGCTCAGCAGAATAAAATGCATAGATGGAAAGGTTTCTGTGATCTAGCTATACTTAAACTAATTTCTCTGATGTCCTGGTTTTCCTCCAGTGAGACAATATCCGTGAGGACATTGGTCCTGATGCTGCAAAAATGTACATAGGCTTAAAGGCAACAAGATTACTCATATGCTTGAAGTTAAGCACATGCCTAAACGTTTGTAGGACTGGGACTTTAATCTGTAAAATTCCTGTTAATAGAAAATATTTTTAAAAAATGTGTTTCATTCTGGCCTGCATGTTTAAAAATTCTCCTTGTCTCTATTAATTCCAGAGGAGTTGACACCCACTTACCCCTGCTCAGCATTTGTCCCATTACATTTTGTACAGCAGAGAATATTCCTAATTTAAAATTTATCAGATGTGGAAAAGGGAAGGGAAATCATTCAAATTTCCCTTTCACCTAAATAAAAAAACTGATAGTGAAAACCTTTAAAAGTACTGCTAATTCATTCTACAGTATTATATTCACAAACAAAAATATTAGTTTAACATAAGTTATGGTTGCTCTCATGAATAAACTAAACCATAAAAAATTAGGAAATACAAATTTAAGGATTATGCAGAGTCAAGCATGCTCAAATTTGGAAAGGCCAGAATGAATGTTGCTCCTGCAATCTTAATTCGGCCCCCTTGTGTGTATGCATTATGACACACAGTCTTTAATACTTCAATTCCATTTTTTAAAAAAATTTCATGTACGCACAGGACCTCTGGTTCAATCAGATGAATTCTGGGAATGAATCAGGGATGTGTATTAAATGTCTGTTGTAGTCCTGCCTCATTTTTTGCACGAGTTGGATGATTTGTACTGAATGAGCCAGGGGACTTTCAAGAAGATAAAGAATGGTCTTGTGGCTATGGCTAAGACCAGGAGATTTGGATTCTATCGCTGCCTCTGCCACTGAGTTCTTATGTGATGCTGGGCATTCACTTACACTTGCACCAAATTTTTACACTTCTGCGTGTAATTAAAGGCTGTATCATAATGGATACATACAAGGCATCTGAATTAAGGATGCATGGACAATGTTCATTCTGACATTTCTAACTTGAGAGTACTTGACTTTACAACCTTTTAGTTCTTAACTTTCTATTTCCCCTTTTTAAATATTTTAGGGGGGGGGTTCCCAAAATATTTAAATGGTTTAGTTTATTCATGTCAGCCATGTTCATCTAATACTAGATGAAGTTTTTTGTTTATGAATTTCCTTAGGTGTTTAGTAGAAATAAAATCTTTCCTGTGTGTTATTAAATGATTAAGCACTTACACTTTTATTGTCTTCAATGTGCCTTTTATTGCCATTGTTATCTTTGTGACAGCTCCATATTTCACAATTCATTGACATGTTGACCAATATATTTGAAGTAATTAAATTAAATTGTATTTAATCAAAACATTTTTATTGCCACCTCAATTTTATTACAACTTCTAAGTGACATTTTTATTTAATTGTTTAACAGAAAACTGATTAGAGGATTACCCACTCTTCTTAAAGATAAATATTCAGAAAGATATAGCCCCAGTCTGTAAGAAGCAGATGAACTATATACATTAAAGTGAGCTGGAATTGTGTGTCATATTTTCATGTAACCCTGTTTGAAGAAGACAGCAGTCTGAAAAGAAACAGTGTAACTTACGCCAGGACAAATCCAAAGGAGCACAGCCAGAGCTGATCCAAACCCAGTCTGATTTCACTGCAGCTCTTCCTGGGACCCTTATTTGTAATAAGGTCCTAGTCATCTGAGGTAAATTAGTTATCAGGCAGCTGTTGCCATGACAACTAGGGCAATAGTGGCTCTCCCCAAGAATGCAAATAAATAGGAGGGAGGGAGTGCTGAGTGGCTGATTATCTCTGATGTCACAACGTTGCTGCTCAGGCAGCAGTGGGGAGCAGCAAAATGTGCATGGGGGGGAGGAGGGAAATCAGGCTTTTCCAGTTTTCCCAAATTTTGTTGAAAAAAATCACAAAATACATATTGGAGATCATTCCACACACATATTAGCAGCTGAAATTTGGTTCAAATTCCCCAGGGCTTGTTTACAAAAACAAAAACAGGCTCTGGGAGAAAATGGTGAGACACTGAGGTACAGATCCTATAAAACAGAAAATTCTGATGCAGCCTTAACCATGGCCTCACTATTGTCAGACCATGGTAATATGTACCTACCATTCCAAATCACTTTCAGATGTAACAAAAAATGTCATGATTATTATTAACATAACATACCACATAGTTCTACTAGCAACATGACATCAGCCAATGTTCTTTACAATGAATAGCAGGAAATGCATATTGTCTTTATCATATACTGCTGAAAGACTGAATGTGAAAGATCATCATCAGTAATAAAAGAACCCCAAGAGGTTTGGAGATTTAGTCATTATCCATATAAAAGTTAGGGTACTGATAAGGCATTGATCTGTGTTTAGCTGACCTCTTTGTCTAGCAACATCACAGGATCATCACTTCATGTGAGATCTCATGTTTCCTGCTTCTGATAATTCTATTTCCAGACCAAAGCTGAACCAGGATATGGAGCTGTCACAGTTCAGGGCAACCACACCTGTGTTCCCCCTCTATGGTCCATCAAGGAAATCAACTTAGGCTTTCGGCTCCACAGACATCGCTTCTCTGGGGTGGAGACTCATGACCCTCCCTCTCCTGACCGGGGTATTTCAAATACTGCATAGTCCCCTGTATATGCTGTGAATTCCCCAGCAAGTCAAAGTGCCGCAGTAGGTCTGCTTTGCCTTCCTTCCCCAGAAGTTATAAACAGCATAGTTGCCCACAGTTAACTTACCACAGAGCTTTTCCTAAGCAAGCACATGTATTCTGAAGGTAAAGGCATTGCAAAGAAAACATATTACAACAATAAAAGAACATACATGTGTGTTAATAAGCTTACCAGAGATCACCTCCCCCAACCTGCACTAGAGCTCTGGTCAACATCAGTCCTTCCAACTCTTCCCTAAGGATTGGGGCCCTCCCTTTGGACAGAAGAGCCTGTCTATTTGCCTGATTGGAAAGAAGACCCTGAGACAGTTTAAACACAGGCTATTTGTCCAAAAGTCCTTTCTTTTTGTGTTAGCCACTGGAGAATCCAGTTTCAACTAATATAGGCAAGCCTTTCCAGGAAGTGGTCAGTCTTTGGAGGTATTACAACCTGAGTTAATTTGCCTAATCATCCCTCACTGGTCTGAGTTCCTGAAGGGCTGGGGTCACCCTCTCCCATTTAATTACATATAGTCCTTTGCCCACAATGATGCATACACTTAATGCTGTAAGACCTCCTAAAGATATTGGAGGAAACTGCCATATCTGTCACAGAAAACACATGAGTATAGATTAAGAAAACCCACTAAAAGCATGTTGGACTGATTTTTTTGTGTTAGCTCATTTGCCCAACCTATTACCATCTCATAAACTGCAGAATTCAGTGATTTTCAGATAATCTGATCACCCACAGCTTCACTGACTTAACTGCCCTCTTAAAATAAAGCCAATAACCTGATAACTCTTTTTAACTAGAAATACAATCTGACTGTCACTCTGTCATGGATATGTGTATGGGTCTACCATGGACAAGGTAGAATCCGCTGGAGATAAGTACATTTTAAGACAGATGGCAATGTGAAGATGTCATGCTTAGAAAACAGTTATGGTAGATTCCAAATGCTATGTATTCATTGGTCACAGCACTCACCAAATAGTACCAACAAGAATAACTGAGCAATACCCCATGCATAGTCAGGTATAATGTTTGCATATTCACAGAAGTTGTCATTTCCTCAAGAAGAAATTGTCCAAGGAAAAACAAAAGAAATTATCAGTCATAATGTCTATCTTTCTTCCATAAAATACCATTCGAAAATATTTTCTAGTACTCTGAGTTCTTATATAGGCCTCATCACACTAGTATTCAACATTCAAATACATATTACAAAGTTGAGTGACACGCAAAAGAGAATTCTCTTTCTACCTCCTCTTATCAAATTTTCCAAGAGTATTTTAACCTTCTATACTATATTACTCTGAATACTAACAACATACTTTGCTGCATACTTTGATTTAAGAAATCACAAGTAGAGCTGGTCAAATTATTTTTTTCTCAGTTAATTTTAACATTCTTTTCAAATAAATCACTCAGTGAATGCATTATTTTCATTAGTCACCCATTTTATAGAGGTGGATGAATATATTCACTGAATAATTTGTTCAATGAATTTCCTTATATTTTTCAAATCAAATATTCCACAGATAACATTTTAATCACTCATCCTGCTTCGAACATGAAATGTTACAAAAAATAAAGGTTTTATTTAGTTGTTTTTGAACCTGTTGCTGAAGACTGGCATCAAAGCTAAGAAATGCCATTATTTGGGATACCAGCAATAGGAAGTGAAGGTCCCAGTCCGGCAACTGATTCTGCCTGGACAGACTCCTGTACACCTGAGGAATACATTCTGTGAATGCCAGAATGCCGCCTCAATGAGTTTCAGATATTGTAACCCAGTTTAAATCTTACTCTGATCATGGTATAACAACCAAAACAAAGAGACAGTGTATACCGTGTAAAGTAACAAAGGTTGTTGAAATAATATTCATTTTCTGATTGATAGATTATTAGTACAATGAGTGGAAAATAGTTTAAAATTTCCAACCCTGGTCGCCTATGCTGCTGGGACTAAAGTACTGAGCCCAGTTCTGATTCCGATGAAGTCAATGGGATTTTTGTCGCTTTAATTTCAGTTGAAGAAGAATCAGGCCTGAACTCTCATTTCACCAATACATCCAGCAATGCTTATTTTAATTGCGAACATCCCTTTTCTAGACAATGGGACAAGAAGTGCTTTCCCCAAGTATTCTTTCAATTCACTGTATCTGAGCTACACAGGTGCAGCTTTCTTTTAAACTATCTATACAAATATGAATTCAAAATATTATTTTATGTTGCATACAAATCAGTAGTAAATAATAAGTAGCAGGCAGTCTATGCTTATATTTAAAATATCAAGCATTTTTATGGGCATGGCTAAATGTTTTCAGATGATCAATTCTCTGCCATGTTTTAGAGGACATATGTTGATTTCCTGAGGAAAGTCTCTGTTACAGAGTTTTCAATCATAAATTTGCCCATTTAATATTGTGATTAAAACTTCTGAAGATTCCCCTAATTGCCGGAGATCACCATCACACCAAATACTGTCTGTCATATTTTAATGATATACATCCCTGTGACAGCATTAGTCACTGGTGAAGAATCACCTGCAGATGCCAAGGCTCTTGCACTGTATCTATGAACCAAATTAATTCAGTTAATAAGAAATCCCAGGACAGTTCATAGGTGGCAAAAAAATATATCAAATTATAAATGAAGTGCTGACAAAGAATTATTTTACAAAAGGTCCTGATCTAGGATTGTGAAGTTAATAGAAAAATAAAAATGAATCACCCTGAATACTGATTTATTAAGTTCTATTTGTTAAATTGGAATTCTGTGCTGACGCTATTTGTATGTATCAGAGGTGTCAGTCAGTGTGGTGTAAAATGGTTATTATATATAATTATTCAGTGTTATTAGTAAGAATGCAATTCCTTGCAATTTCTTACTCTTTACTATAATTTTCAACAAAATAGAATAGTTTAACCCAATGAACAGAGTTTTCTTAGAGTGAACTTTTTTCTCAAAGTTATGAAAACTTTTTCAGAGGAGCTCCAACAATATGCTAACCGTTCAGGGGAAAATCTCTTCCAATAACAAAAATACTAAGCACTTAAACAATAGATCTCACAACACCATATAAAAACAGGCAAGCATCATTATCCCTATTTTACAGAGAGGGAAAATGAAGTTGAGAGAGATAAGTGACTTCCCCGAGATCACACAAGTCAGTGGCAGAGTAGGGGAATAGAATTTAGGTTTCCTGACTTCTAATTCAGTGTCCTATGTACTGGATAGTATTGCCTCCCCGAAAATATTCCGTTCTCAAAAAGCATAATCCATAAGGCCCTATTTCATTCATGATATTGTGGAAATTCCAGACGCCACAATATTAGACTTCCACAGCAATTTTTATTTTAATTAGCTTGCTTTGCACACTTCACAATTTTGCATACATTTTGAGGTTTGCAACAAACACTCCCCCCCCCCCATTAGTACTTCCCTGCTTAACTACGGTAGCTTTGGCAATATTTCTTCAATTTGTCATGTGCATTCAAACTTGAATGAATTCATCCAATCTCACTATACTTATATGTTGTGTGACAAAGTTCCTACTCTACCTTAGTGGGTCTTGCGCTTATTGGTGGATTTGCTCGCCTTGGAGCTTCACGGCAGCCCTCAGCTTGGCCGTTTTTCTGAACCCACAGTCCAGGTCAACTCCTCCTGTGTCTAACCAGGAGTTGGGAGGACTTGGGGGAAACCCGGGCCCATCCTCTACTCCAGGTTCCAGCCCAGGGCCCTGTGGAACGCAGCTGTCTAGAGCGCTTCCTGGAACAGCTATACGACAGCTACAACTCTCTGGGCTACTTCCCCATGGCCTCCTCCCTACACCTTCTTTATCCTCACCACAGGACCTTCCTCCTGGTGTCTGATAATGCTTGTACACCTCAGTCCTCCAACAGTCCGCGTTCTCACTCTCAGCTCCTAGCGCCTCTTGCTCCCAGCTCCTCACACGCACCCCAAACTGAAATGAGCTCCTTTTTAAACCCAGGTGCCCTGATTAGCCTGCCTGTCTTAATTGTCTCCAGAAGGTTCCTGATTGTTCTCGAACCTTCCCTGTTACCTTACCCAGGGAAAAGGGATCTACTTAGCCTGGGGCTAATATATCTGCCTTCTATTACTCTCCTATAGCCATCTGGCCTGACCCTGTCACAGTTGCTAGCAGCCAAACGGTTGTTTACATACAGTACAATACTTCCATGAGTTTAAGCAAATAGGGAACCCTGCTAAAGACTCAAAAACTGCAGAAAATATCAGTGCTTTAGATCATGTAAAACAGTATCCCAAGCAACTGCATGCTGACAGTGGAAAGTAGTTTTGTACAACCTGCAATGTCAAGTTAGACCACACACATAAGTTGAGTATTAATGTTCATTTAAATTTGGATAGGCATTGTCATGCCAAATGCAAAACAGAGACAGATCTGACATCAAAAGCAAAATGTTACACAATGTCATATCTATGTTTAATTGCAGTGCCAAGAGTTGTGACACTCAAAATGTGGCATATTTTGAAGTTGGTGAGGCATTCTCAAGTGCAAATATACCAATGGAGAAACCGGATAACCCAGTGTTAAGGGTGTAGACAAATTCCAGACAAAGGTGCTCTTTCTTCTGCTAACAAGCTTCACCAAGATTACTTACTCAAAGTGTTTGAAGTACACAGAAAGGAACTGAAAGAGTGTATGAAGGTAGCTGATTCTGTATGCATTGTGTTTGATGAATCAATAGATGATAATGATAATTATGTACTGCATATCATTGCTGTACCCCAAATAAGTGGCTCAGAAAAGCTACAATCATTTCTTTTGGACAGTCCTGATCTTAATCTGGTAAATTATTCAACTATGTTACAAGCAGTCATGAAGTACCTGATCAATTTTGAGATAGACCTTCATAAGCTACCCAGGACAGTGACAGACAATGCAATATACTATAGTTGAGCATATGATCAGGTTCTACAGGGGTTAGTTCCTAATTTGGTGCATGTAACTTGCAATGTGCATATTGTGAGAAGTGTCAGGTTCATTTTTCCAAAGTCAATAAATTCACTGCTGCAATGAAGAAAATGTTTAAACACTGACCAGTTCGCAAACTGTGTTTCAAGGCTTTCTTTGCAGAAAAAAACAGCAGCTCAATCCTGACCAAGTGCCTCTGTGTCCAGAACCAATAATGACAAGATGGAATTCATGATTTGAAGTAGTTTTTTACCAGGCTGAGCATGTAAGTGACTAATGTGAGTTCATTGAAAGTGAAATGGAGATTTCACCTGATACTCAATAATGGATAGACTGATCTTGCTTTTAAATTACATGAACTTGCCACTTGACAGAGGAGTTCATTGCTTGGAATGCCAAACCATTGATGAAAACCATTAAATCTTTTAAGATGTGTTCTGTTTCAATCCATCAATCGTACAACACTGTAATGGATTTGACACACTGGGCAGAGAAAAGCACAAAGAAAAGCACAGCGAGGATGCAGAGCAAAATATGTTTTTACAAGGACTGTTCAAGAAAACAGCAGACAAACTGAAGGAATTCTACTGCAAGACTGAGGAGTGTGTTGCTAGACCAGCTTGACGAGGACCAAGGTTCACACAGCCCAGACTATTATTTATGAAAGCAGTTTGGGTATTTGATGTGAAACAAGTGAATACGTTATCGGAATAGGTGCTCCCTCTGGAGGCAATTCCTATGTTTGACCATGAAGCTAAAGCACAGCTTGCCCCCAACACATTTTTTGCAAGTAAATATGAATTAAATGATCTTGGAGAGTTTTGGAATTCACCTGCAGTTCTGAAGGGTTTTCCAGAGGTAGAGACAGCAAAGCAATCACTATCAATCTTGCCTAACTCTGTGGATGCCAAGTGTGCAATGTCTCACACGGACAAGTCTTCACAAAGCAAAGACAGCCGATGAAGGAGATCACTGTAGTGCGGTGTATTACACTAACATTCACTGTTTGTAAAATGTGAAAGGCTAAAGTGACTGGACTCAATTTCTACAATGGTGTAGAAAGAATTTTCTTTCTTTCTTCTGAATTTTATGTTGTACTGGTAACTCATTTTTTTTTAATGAATGTAATATAGTTGCAGCAAAACATCTGGTTATCAAAACAATTAGCAGGTGTAAAATAATACTTGAGTTTTTATATTGTTCCAGAGAATTTTTCTTTAAACAAATAGGTCAACTCTGGCTTTTCCAAATTACCACTATTAATAAAGGTCCATAACTCTTCCTTGATTTTCCACATCTTGTCCTCAGCTCAGCCACAATTATTTGAAGATCATACCATGATTCAAGTAGCCTTCATAATCCACCATTATTTTGGAAATTTTGAAAATATATAAATTATTATATCTACCCAACTCTTTTGTTATGTACAAGAAGGGAGTGATGGGTGCTACCAAATAAGTCTTTGATCCAAAGACCATCACAGACCTTGTTAAAGTCAACGATTGTGCTAAGCAATTAAAGAAGTAAATTGGCCCTTGTGTGTTGTGAGATGGCTGGAAAAAATGGAAGCTACCACCTAAGGCAATAAACCCCCATAGTGAGGCCTGAATAGAACTAACCAAGGCATATGAACAGGAATTTCATTGGCTGCAAACAGAGGTACTAGGCATTTGGATTTGCAGACTGTGGGTCATAGAGGCAGAAATCTACTTAATAGAAATAAATGTGCAAGATCCTGAATATTGGCTAACCACTCAGGCCAAACAAGGCAACACCTGATAGGAATGAGTACTATCAGAAAACATGATAAGGAGCAAGAACTCTCTGAAGAGAATGCCTCTGAGTCACGACATTTCTGAAAGTAAAAATTGGCAGAACTTTCTCTAGATGTCAAGTTTCCCCAACAGAAATGAATCTGTGAATATTCTCTTTCCAAAAAGGAAGTCTTCAGAAAGTGAATAGCAAGAAGCACTGAAAGAGCACAGGAAATATTCTTGGATTTAGTGACACAAGCCAGAAGTCTCTCTTATGACATTTTTCTTGTTTCTGAAAATGAAGATTTTTTTTTTTTTTAAACACAGTCATGATCTATGGGAACACTCCACAGAGTATTCTTTAAATCAGTTTTTCCCTAGTGGTCTCATTGAAACAAGGTGACCACAAAAATCATTCACAATGTACAGTGTGAAATATTTAAGATACAGTGAATGGGTTTAAAGGGTATTACGTTTAACTCAGCTAACAGTTGCTTGAGGCCTTGTAAACATTGAGAAACTTTTAAACCAACTCTTGAACAGTCTGAAGATGAAACACTCACCTTAGAACCTACAGCATTGAAAAATGGTTCTGGATTTCTCTTGTCAAAGCTCAAGTAGTTCTTTAATGCAGTTTTTAACAGGAAAATATCCTTTACTATATTAGGTTTCTTATTAAGGGTAGTTATTGTCCCTCTCAACTCATTTTGTTTCTTATTCTTAGACTCTTTCATCCCTCCCAAATTTAGAAGCAAACAAGAATTAGAAGATTAAGAAGTATCATCAGATGTCACCTTTAAAGTTGCTATAGGGTTTAAAATATTCTGGCACAAATTCTCTGCTGGCATAACTATTTTTGTATTTGTTATTTAATAAATCTTTTAGTTATTATTTAATTTTTTAAAGGAAAAAGGTTTTAGTTACATTGAAACCAGTGGGTGTTTAACAGAGTAAAAAAAATCAGAAAGGGCTTTGTATTCTAATCACTCTAGCCTGAGGATGATCAGGGAAGTCTCTTCCTTAACTGTAACAAGGAGCAAAAGGCCCATATTCACTCTAGAAAAAAAAACTTTTAGAGCTCTATTCAGGGAAATGGTATTTAAAAAGTGTGCTTTCTGAAAGAGTCTTGTTCTTTTCAAACTCCCCAGGGAATTCATATAAGTATTTTTACAAAGGTAAACTGGAATTTAATGAATTTTTTAAAAAGTCTGTTTTCTTACTTTCATATGGCAGGAAAAAAGGGAAATATGCCATTAATTGCAGATGTTTCTAATTTTGAGGTATCCAAAAATGAGGCCCCCAAAATTATTCAGTCTATGAATATTTGGACCAACAAGTACTGAGGATTCTCCTGTAGATAGCTGAAGAAGTTATCCCTGTCCAGGAAAAAGGAGAGAAATTAATGTTATCTGTGTCAAATTTGTTATTAAGATCTGTTAACCCAGTTTAGTAACAGCAGATATTCATTATTATGCTTTTATAATGCATTACAACACTGATCTGAATTAGGAGTAGGCCCTCGGAATTGAGGAATCCATGCATACTGCAATTTTGAGGAGTGTAAGGACTCCAAACTAAATCTAGGGAAATGTATGTCCACAGACAGAATCCTCATCACAGGATCTCAAAGTGCTATATGAACATTATAGTGAATTTGCAGTGAAACATCCCTTAAATGTCCCCATTGGACAGATGGCTAAACTCTATAAAGAGGTTGTGATATGTCTAATGATACACTGAGCCAGTGGCAGCCCTAATATGTCAAGTTCATACAGACAGTTTTTTTAAAAGCTATTGCTATCCTAAGTGTCTTCTCATCTTTTTCTTATTTTCAGGCCTCCCTCATCTGCCCTACAGTTTGATATTTGTAGTTTTGTTATAGATGTGTTTGTCCCAGGATATCAGAAAGCCAAGATTGTTAAGGTAATATCTTTCATTGGATCAACTTCCGTTGGTGAAAGAGACAAGCTTTCAAGATTACACAGAGCTCCTCTTCAGGTCTGGGAAAGGTGCTCAGAGTATCACAGCTAAATACAAGGTGGTACAGATTATTCAGCATAAGGAGTTAACACATTTGGTGAGAGACCATTCAAGGTGAAGTGGGAAATTATCACCTCTGCAGGAGGACAAAGGAGGGTTTGTGGGTTATAGATTGCTGTAATGAGCCATAAATCCACTGTTTTTATTAAGTTCATGATTATAGTGTCTAGCAAAGTTATGAATTTAAACTCCCAGGTTCATCTTTTAAAGGTGTTGTGTAGGTTTCCTTTGAGGATGTGGACTGAGAGGTCATATAGGGAGTGATCATTTCATGAAAAGTGTTCTTTCACAGGTGATGGTGTTTTTGTTTATCGTTTGTGTGTGTGAATTCATTCAAGAGCATAGTGATTGGTTTCACTGACATAGTTGTCATTGGGGCATTTAATGCACAGGATGAGGTATACCACATGTTGTAATATGCAGGTGTAGGACCCACAGATCTTAAAAGATGTGTTGTGGGGGGTACTGATAAGTGTAACCGGGAGATCTGTCTTTAGGTTTTGCATCTGTTGTTATGGTAGCATCTGGTGCCACTTTAAGTTAATGGGTCCTGGTGTGTGGAGACCTTGTTTCTGATGAAGAACATGGCGAAGCTGGGAAGTTGTTTGAAGGCCAGAAAAGAAGGGCCAGGAAAGATTTATTTTAGGATGTGGTCTCTATTGAGTATGGGTTGTAATTGTTTCATGATACCCCATATGGGTTCCAGTGTGGGGTGGTAGAGGACATCTAAGGGTATGCAGTCCCACACATGCCTATCACACTACATGGTGTACCTCAACTGCCCCCAACAACACCTATGTTGGGAAAATGAGACAATCACTACAACCAAAAGAAAAAATGCCTATCACCTGTGGGTGAACACATTTGACAAAATGATCACTCCATATCGGATATCTCAGACCTTGTCCCTAAAGGAAACCTGTACAACACCTTCAAAAGATAATCCTAGGAGTTTGTATTTATAACTTTTCTAGACACTAAAAATCCTGGACTCAAAGATGGTGTGGATTGCACTCTCAGCAAATTTGCGGATGATACTAAACTGGGAGGAGTGGTAGATACGCTGGAGGGGAGGGATAGGATACAGAAAGACCTAGACAAATTGGAGGATTGGGCCAAAAGAAATCTGATGAGGTTCAATAAGGATAAGTGCAGGGTCCTGCACTTAGGACGGAAGAACCCAATGCACAGCTACAGACTAGGGACCGAATGGCTAGGCAGCAGTTCTGCGGAAAAGGACCTAGGGGTGACAGTGGACGAGAAGCTGGATATGAGTCAGCAGTGTGCCCTTGTTGCCAAGAAGGCCAATGGCATTTTGGGATGTATAAGTAGGGGCATAGCGAGCAGATCGAGGGACGTGATCGTTCCCCTCTATTCGACATTGGTGAGGCCTCATCTGGAGTACTGTGTCCAGTTTTGGGCCCCACACTTCAAGAAGGATGTGGATAAATTGGAGAGAGTCCAGCGAAGGGCAACAAAAATGATTAGGGGTCTGGAACACATGAGTTATGAGGAGAGGCTGAGGGAGCTGGGATTGTTTAGCCTGCAGAAGAGAAGAATGAGGGGGGATTTGATAGCTGCTTTCAACTACCTGAAAGGGGGTTCCAAAGAGGATGGCTCTAGACTGTTCTCAATGGTAGCAGATGACAGAACGAGGAGTAATGGTCTCAAGTTGCAGTGGGGGAGGTTTAGATTGGATATTAGGAAAAACTTTTTCACTAAGAGGGTGGTGAAACACTGGAATGCGTTACCTAGGGAGGTGGTAGAATCTCCTTCCTTAGAGGTTTTTAAGGTCAGGCTTGACAAAGCCCTGGCTGGGATGATTTAACTGGGAATTGGTCCTGCTTTGAGCAGGGGGTTGGACTAGATGACCTTCTGGGGTCCCTTCCAACCCTGATATTCTATGATTCTATGATTCTATGACACTGGATATATGGCAAATTAGAACAATCTGTAATCCCACTAAACTGCCTTTGTCTGGTGACTGCAGAAGTGTTAACTGCCCCCTTCACCTAGAATGGTCTCTTGAAACATGTGTTAAATCCCTGTGCTAAACAAACTGTTCCACTTTGTATTTAGCTGTATGACGCACTGAGAGCAAGTCTACACTACAAAATTAGGTCAATTGAAATTTTGTCACCATACCGCCACCACAGTAATTAAATCGGTATTGCATATCCACACTAGCTCCTTCTGTCAGCACTACACGTCCTCAAGGAACACTTGCACTGATTTAACTATCAGCCAGCCCCGGGGCTGACAGTCGGAACAATCTCACGTAAGCAATGGAGTGTCTACACAGACGTTGTGTCGACCTAACTACATCGAACTAAGCACCACACCTCTGGCGGAAGTGGAGTTATTAA
The DNA here is from genome assembly GCF_965140235.1 of Caretta caretta. Lineage (NCBI taxonomy): Eukaryota > Metazoa > Chordata > Testudines > Cheloniidae > Caretta > Caretta caretta. The sequence goes on from NC_134216.1 coordinate 25,455,970, forward strand.
GTTAGTGACTTACATCAGTTGGAGCAACATTCTAATGTAGATGCTTACAGAGTTAGATAGGTGTAAGCTGCCTTACATTGACCTAACTCTAATATAGATCAGGCCCGAGTATTTTTCCCATACTTGAAGAAAAGCTGTTTGTAGTCTTGAAAGCTTGTCTTTTTCACAAACAGAAGTTGGTCCAGTGAAAAACATTACCTCACCCATCTTGTCTGTGGTTTGATGGCAAATTAGTTTTGTTATCTTCCTGTATTACATACAAGGTCCTCAGGGAAGGGCCCATGTCTTCTATTATTTTTGTACGAGACGTTTTGCAGTGTTGACTCTGTAAATAAAGTAGAGTAAGGACTTCAGGACTAGGTCTCTGCTGTTTAGGAGACTGCCTTGGGCATATTGAGTAACATGAAACAATGTGACGGCAGAGATTGCATTATGGAGGCCTTTGCTGGAAAAGGAGAAGCATGAATTATATAGAGTATAAAGTAGAAGCTATTGAGGCATGTAAAAAGAGGTGAACCAGAGTCATGCAGAGGGGAAGATAGATAAGTTGGGCACTTACACTTTGAATTAACTGGAGGGGAGAAAGACAGAGTGGTAGAGGAGTAGGTACAATAATAGAGGTGGAAGCTATCCAAAACATGTGCTAGAGTTTCAGCAGAGGAGAAGATGGGACTTACTTTGGAGATGAGCTAGAGAAAAACATCTCAGGATTAGAGGATGCCTGGCTTTGAAGAGAGAAGGGCAGAGAGGAATCAGCAGCACATCACCATTAGAGTATCAGAATTGGTTAGGTACTTAGGTCTCAGTGTAAGCTAAGATACATTTTATTTTCTTCTTTATTTTTAATGGGCTAATTCCCAAGTCTTAACCTGGGCCTTCAAAGATCAGGATGATGAATTCATTTAGAAACGAGGATCTTTTTAGAGAAAGATTCCAGAATGTGCTCAGATGCAGGAAACTGGTTTAGAAAATCTGATCTGGTTTCCTTTGTCCAGGTCCCTCCTTTAATTTAAGTCAACTTTCTAGATATTTCAAAGGATTTTTTTTCTGTTGGAGGATTCTCAAGACTTCAGTGTTTGCCACTGAGAAAGAACTAGATGATGAAGGATTCAGGCAAGTGAGATGACAGGGAAATTCATTTTGACAGGTTGATGACATGGTTTTAAATATTTAGAGCACTGAGAATTTGTGAAAAGAAAAACAATGTGGAACTGGCTTTTGCATGATAATACAACACTGCTTCTCTTTATGTTTCTAAGCTGCATCCAAATTACACAGGACTGTTAAAAATACTACATTTCAGGTTATTCATCATGTCAGCTTTGAAAAATGCATCCTTTTTCTATTTTGTTTTTCCTCTTTCACTAGTGTAATCAATACAAAAGTCATGGCTATCAATCTCCAAACTATGTAGCAATATTTTATTTTGCTGAAAGACTCACAAGATGAATTATAATCATTACACTGCATGATAGTGTTACTGTAAAGTCAGACCACTCATAAGCTGCTGACAGGGTAAAGCAGGAGTGTTTGATTCTTATTAAGAAAAGGAGTACTTGTGACACCTTAGAGATCAACAAATTTATTTGAGCATAAGCTTTCATGAGCTACAATGCATCCGATGAAGTGAGCTGTAGCTCACAAAAGCTTATGCTCAAATAAATTTGTTAGTCTCTAAGGTGCCACAAGTACTCCTTTTCTTTTTGCGAATACAGACTAACCTGGCTGCTACTCTGATTCTTATTAATTTCTGCATCTGAAATGTAAATATTATCAAAGATATCCACCAGTCCTTGACATCCCACCAGTATAAAATTTAAAACTTTCCCAAACATCTGAAATTGTATTTCACTATTAAATGTTATTGAACTTGTAAGCATTTTTAAAATTGCAGTTTAATGTTGAAATGTTTGGAGATTTAGTTATTAGTAATGTTAGCTGAATGTTAAAAATCTGCAGTATTTGTCTGATGTCCAAGTACATCAGTAGGTACCACAAAGCCAAGTTCCTCACTGTCATATGAGTGCTTAGTCACCTTATGCTTAGAAGCTAGCTGAAGAATATTATTGGTATACAGTTATGAATATAATGCAAAAAAAAGTCAACTCAATGACATCAAATTGTGATGCAGGATATGCAGGTTAGCAAGCTATCAAGGGATCAGCTTGAATGAGTATGGATGCAGTATCTGCAAGCAGAGCAGAGCAGCTTTGTTATTTCTGATGGCTTCTCTCTCAGGTCCAGACCTTCAAAGGTATTTAGGCACCTAACTCCTATTGATTTCAATTAGAGGTAGGTGTCTAAATACCTTTGAGAATCTGGGCCTAAATCCCATCTATCTAGGTTTAAAAGTACCCAGCTCTTGCACTGTGTAGCAGCCAGCATGAAATTAGACATGCACACATGGATTTAGGGAGGGGCCATTAGAGAAGATCAAAAACATCAAAACACTATGTCAAGGAACATAGTTGAAGCATTGATATTTGGAGATGGGAACTAGAACTGATGGCTGAAGAATTCTTGGTTAGGATGTAGAGAGGAAATGACCCAACCACTCCCAGTCTTTATTCAGGCCTAATCTGATGGTGTCCAGTTTGCAAATTAATTCCAGTTCTGCAGTTTCACATTGGAGTCTGTTTTTGAAGTTTTTTTTTTGTTGAAGAATTGCCACTTTTAGGTCTGTTATTGAATGACCAGGGAGATTGAAGTGTTCTCCTACTGGTTTTTGAATGTTTTGATTCCTGATGTCAGATTTGAGTGCACTTATTCTTTTGCGTAGACACTGTCCGGTTTGGCCAATGTACATGGCAGAGGGGCATTGCTGGCACATGATGGCATATATCACATTGGTAGATGTGCAGTTGAACAAGCCCCTGATGGTGTGGCTGATGTGGTTAGGTCCTGTGATGGTGTTCCTTGAATAGATATGTGGATAGAGTTGGCACTGGGGTTTGTTGCAGGGTTTGGTTCTTGGGTTGGTGTTTTTGTTGTGTGGTGTGTAGTTGCTGGTGAATATTTGCTTCAGGTTGGGGGACTGTCTGTAAGCGAGGACTGGCCTGTCAGCTGGGAGTGGTTGGGTCATTACAAAACCTAAACATAATTTCCCCAATACTAATTTCCCCTTACTGTTACTCACACCTTCTTGTCAACTGTCTGAAATGGACCACTCTCATTACCACTTCCAAAGTTATTTTCCCTTCCTTGGTATCCTGCTGTCAACTGAATTGTCTCGTTAGACTGACCTCACACTTGGTAAGGCAATTCACATCTTTTCACGTATTTATACCTGCTCCTATATTTTCCACTCCATGCATCTGATGAAGTGGGTTCTAGCCCATGAAAGCTTATGCCCAAATAAATGTGTTAGTCTCTAAGATGCCACAAGGACTCCTCGTTGATTTGTGAACATTTTTCACGCTTCACCATCATTGAGGCAACTACTACATCTTTGTAAAACTTTGGTGGATCTTGAAAGTTTAATTAATTTCAAACACAAAAGTCTGTTCATGTAAAAGTTTATCCTTCTTTATCGTTGCTCTGAAATTTTAAAAGATTTAGTTAATTCAATCAGAAAGTGGAAACATTTGCTGACTTTTCATAATACACATGACAAATAATCAAGGCAAATAGTTGGCAATCAACTCAAACTGAAAGTTACTAATGCCAGTTATTTCATGATAACTTAAATACATGAGCAGAAAATATACTGGTTTTTGAATGATTCACAAAGGAAAAAGGGGCTAAAAATTCATAAGAAATATTCGCTCAAACCAAACAGTTTGAGCAACTTTGTGTAAACAAATATACAATTAAACATGAATGATCCCATTATAACGTAAAAGCGTAAGGGAGCAGAAACAAAGCTGCTGTAGGTGCTGGGATAACATCTTGGCCCCATCAAAGTCAATGAAGCTTTGTCATTCAATTCAAATGAAACCAGGATTTCATCCCTTAACTTTACATTTCTTAAATTTAAAAGGTTAAATATCAAGTCTCCCTTTAAAACAACTGATTTAATGCACTGAATGGTTGTTTTTGTTTGTAATATATATCATGTTGAGGATGTCTTCAGTTACTTTTACTCTGAGGATCTTCAAATGTCTACGTAACACCTCCTAGTCAAAAGAATAATAACATAGGCTAAGAACTAAATGTTCTTCAAATTTAAGTGTCCTGGAGTGAAAATTAAACTACTGACATTTTAAAATCCTAGTAGGGTAGATTCTACACAAAAGCACTAAGGCAATGACATCCAGTTAAGCATTCAGGCTGTTAGTCTTCTTTATTATAACCTGCTACAGTTAGACAGTCAAAAATGTCAAATTTTGCAGTACAATCAACAGAATTTTAAGAATTGGAATAGCATACTTTTATACAAGAGAAATGCTCTCTGAACATGTACGTTCAAAATACACGAAAGGTATGACTTTGCCTCAGCAGTTTAAAACAAACTTTCCCCCATGACTAAAGAAGTTTTCTTCTCAACACGTATTTGTATCCCACCCACACCAGTAGCAATCCATTTAGAAAAGTCTGTTCATTCAAAAGTTTATCCTTCTTTATCATTGCTCTAAAGTTTTAAAAGATTTAGTTAATTCAATCAGAGAGCGGAAACATTTGCTGACTGCTCATAATACACATGATGAATAATCAAGGCAAATAGTTGGCAATCAATTCAAACTGAAAGTTACTAATACCAGTTATTTCATAATAACTTAAATACATGAGCAGAAAATATACTGGTTTTTGAATGATTCACAAAGGAAAAAGGGGCTAAAACTTCATAAGAAATATTCGCTCAAACTAAATAGTATAAATCTAAGTACACCTCCTATCCAGTTCTACTTGCAACTCAAGGAACAGTGATTATTTAGAAAGATATAAATGCCTTTTGCCCTATCTCTGGGACTGCTCCACCTGCTGTATTTTTTGCATATTTTCCAGTCAGCTGCAATGATCTTGCTGTCTATCCCTAGGGTAGGTTAAGGGTGGGCAGCAGAGCATTCTTTGTAGAAGCTCTTCAGGACTGGAATTCACTCACTCTTCAAAGGCTGGAGACAAGCTTTGGTCTTTGTTTAAAATAAAAATAATTTTGGACAGACATTTGTCAATGCTGACATTTTCTTAAAATTGGCAAGTAGCCACACCACGACTGACTTCAATGGAAATCAGGAGTCTCGCTACCTTTGAAGATCTGGGCCAAAGCTCAGTAATAAATGTTGGAGGGGTTGGGTGCTAAAACAACCTGATATGATTATGAGAGGCAAGGGTCTTACAATTTGTTGTAGCAAGTATTCAACTATTTGTTCAAAGTGAGTGGGGGAAAAGATCATTTGGTTTAAATGTATAGGGAGAAAGCTCTTAGTATGAACAGCTGTCCACTAGTTATGCTCTTTGAGCAGGTACATCTGCTTAGAAAGATTTCTGATGGATCCATTTTATAAGTGACAAGTAAATAAGTTAACTAAGCCTAATATGCAGACATCATCTGTAGGAATGTCTCCCCCAACCCAGGAAGGACTAACTCCACACTAAACAAGTCCTTTCTTCAGGGCTCAGTTTATTCTTTAAACACAATAAAACAATTCAAATGAGTTTCACATATAAACCTGTTCATTTCAGCTGACCCAGAGACCTTCTCCAAACCCTTAATCAGTCTCAGCTGGTAGGTGCCTGATCAGTCACAGATAAGTCTGATCTAACTCCCTTTAAAAGGGGCTGACCAACCTTAGGTATTTGTTAAGGCAGTAGTGATAAAGAGTTTGAATATTAAACTAAGAATGGACAAAATTTTGGTTCCAGTTATTCTAGCAGAAGGATACTGAAGAAGAGCACAGGAGATACTAGGCCACTGTGTTCTCCCATATAATTAATAGGCAAATTATCCATCGCTGATAACCCCTAACACTCTGAAATGTTCCTGGCTAGCCCTTTTAGGGAAAGAATCTTAATATGCTGAGTAGCAGCCAACCCTTCCACACTCTCCCTGTGGTGGTCAAAATACAGTTATATGAAAAATGAGCATGTCAGAGGATAATTAACCTCTTGATTTTTATGCAGTCTGACAAACCTTGCAAGGAAGTCCTGAAGTGTGGAATCTGGTCTGGATAAAACTGTATGTGCATTGACAAAAAGATGGGTATGAGGTCTCAAAAGGACATATTTGTTTGGCAAACTTCAGATGTACTTGCAGCCTTTTGTAGTTCAATTTGTTACATTCTCTTCCACGTTATTTTTATTTTGTTTATCATGGTTTGAATTGCTTCTAGGTGTGGGAGACAAAAGAAAACGCTGTAGAAGAAAAACGATTCCCGCACTAATAGGTTTAATACTATTTGATTATCTCTATGATATATAGAGAGACATTTTGTGTCTTTGTACCTCGTATAGAAGATGTCATTGTGGGAGGCAGAGAGGTCAGGAGGAACAACTCGGGGGCTGGGAACCAGGATGTAATGAGTTCTACTCATAGTTCTTCCACTGACTCAGTGTGTGGCCTTGAGCAACCCACTGCACCTACCTGCCTCACTATCTGAAACCTAGGGATAATATTTACTAACATTTACTAACATAGGCCCATGTGATGTAAGTACTTCATTTTTGTACACTTTTTTTTGCATTTTTCACACTGTTTTACTGCGTTTTTGTACACTGTACAGTGCCATTATTAATAAGGTGCTCAGATATTATGGTAATGAATGCTATAGAAACATTTAAATAAATGCCTTCGTATCTGAGGTATTTACTGCAGTCAAATGTTGAAAATGACATTGTGATTTTCTGATTTAGTGTCTACAGTTCAACTGATCAAAGAGCTAGGTTAAAAACTTCAGTGTTCAGGGTGAATGCTCAGGTCTCATGTTCCAGGTCAGACCCATCTCTAGATCCCAGCCTACCTGGACTCCTTTCAGGAGAATAAAGGAAGATATTCCCATTCAAAGTTAATCAGAAAATAGCTGCTAATATATTACCTTAATCAGTTTTGCTTTTGTGTTTAGATGTCTGCCCTCTATTTGCAAGGATTTAGCAGCAAATAAACTACCAGAGTTGCATGGAAAACATATTTTGATCTGTAAATGCCATCCTTTTAAAAATTAAAAAAAAAATAAAAAAACCCTCTTTTTATGGGCTTATTTTCATGGTGACAGTTTCATTGCATTTCTTGTGTTGTAAACCATGTAAAGCTCAGCAATAAAATGTCTTCAATCTGTAGAAGTAATAGCAGACATGTCTCATAAACAAGATAAGTTGTTTCTTGCCAATATTGCTACACTTCATAAATAGAAAACTCAAGTCTGTCTTGTGTTTTCTAGATCAGTAGCAGAGTTTATTTTAATTAAACACAACATATAAAATATTAATTTACGAAGCAAACATCATAGTTTTAAAAAACATTAAATTAAATTATAGTGCCTTTGCCATAAACCTCTTGCACAAAAGAACCATTCTGAATTTTAAGTGGATTGATACACTTCAACTGCCCATCAATAAAAACTGTATTAGGAACATTGCAACAGTTGTACGAATAAATGAACTATTTGTATTTCCTGATAATGTAAGTGCTTCTGTGAACTCATTCCAATTTCCAAATACTAAACATTTCAGCCATGGCTGTAATTAAGAAACGATGACATCCAGAGTAAAAAGGGGGATGCTGCCAGTGCCATTTTATACAACGAAGCTTCTAAGTATTTCACTCCATAAATGACATAATTTATTGTCTTACTATATTAATTTTGTATTGGATAGAGCCAAGTAATGGCGGTTCTCTCCTAAAATAGTTTAGCTCTTGAAATCCACACATCTGAGTTTAGTTTCCACAGGCCTCCAGAATATGACTACGATATCATCATTATGACCCAGTTCAATAAAACTATGACTACTGTTTATGGCTTCAGTCCAGCATAAACTCAGAGAAATTATCTTCCAGAGTTTAGCATGGAATATGAACACATGTATTGATACATGGACTCTCAGCCTGCTACACAGGTTCTTGATCACTACAAAGACAAAAATGCAGATTTATGATTGTCATTAAACAGGGAGATGGGAAAACATTCACAGACAATATAGTTTTGTGGATTAAGCCTAGAATTAGCCTCCAGAAACTCATGATGTCTAATTTCTGTTGTGCCTACTGATTTCTTGTATGGTCATAGGCTAGACGGTTAACCCTACTGTGTCTCAGTTTCCTCATTTGTAAAATGAGGATAATCTTGGCTTACTCATGGTGAGGCTTAACATTTGTACAGCACGCCAATGACGTAAATCACTATTTAAGTGCTATGTGTTATATTAACTTGTTTAGCAATACATATGTCTAAATAAAGTTCACTGCAATTGCCTGGGCTATTGGGAGCTATATTTGAAATCTTATTCTGGCAAATCACCCACTGAAAAGATGCTACCGACCGCTCTGTTAGCTAGAGCTGGTTAAAAATGTCTGGATCTTTTTTTTCCCCCAATGGAAAATAGAGGGGAAATAGCCCAAAAATGTCCCTATATTTTACCTGTCTCTACTATTACAACATCAGGGACTGAGAGGACTCCAGGAGGCCAAGGTTGGACATGAAAAATAGCCTGAAGCACGGATATCCTGAGATCTGCATGGATCTTGGGTGGTCATTAAAAGGCACTAGACCGGTGCTGGATTCCTAGTGTCTACATTGCTCAAATGGCTGGCCCTAGGATCCTTCTAAAACATAGATCTCCAGCATGGTGAAAAAGCCATGTTAAAAATAATGCCACCTCTAATTGCACAGCTCTGACTGTGCAAAACAAATGGACAGCCAGATCTGAAGCTGCCCTTAATTGCACTGAGAGCCAGATGGGACCTGGCCAACCCCTGGTTCAAGGAGTATGTGTAAAGATGGTATAAAGCCACCTTTGCCCCCTTTCTCCAGTCTTACAACAATTGCTTCTCAGCTGGGCTGGAGGGTGCAGGCTTCTGTCTGAATTATTAACCCTTTGAAGTCCGGAGGTGTTCGGTGGGAGGGACAATGCATGCCCCATACTTTGCCCTCCCCCATTCAAAGGGCAGTAGAACTCTAAGCTTCCCCATCCCTAATTTTGTATTATTTTAGGGGTTTCTTCTGTTTCTTCTTGTTATTTTTGCAAACAACTTCTCACTGGTTAGAACATTAATCAGGCCCCACACTAAACAACCAAATATAAAACTGTTTGCTATATAATCAGAAGTTTTCATTACTATATCATACCCTTTTTAAATCAGAAGCATTAATACCTATGATAAATGTCATGCTTCTACAAGTTTTCTTCACACCTAGCCAACGTGAAAAGCATCCTAGAAATCTTCCCATGCTCTATTTTGTTCCATTTTACCCTTTTCAAGACATTTTCACTCTCAGATTTGAAGTGGGAGAGACAAATAGATGTATACCACATGAGTGAATAAACCAAGCAATACATCTAGGGCAAGCATATTAAAATTTGAGGAATCAGATAGGTGGCTTGTTTGAATTGCTTTGGAAACCTTGCAGAATGAGGTCCCAGGGAAAGTCAGACCCAAAGGGTATCCTCATTATTACAGCTCCAGGGGGGAAAGGATGGGGGACACGCAGGCAGCCAGAGCCACAGGGGATACAGAGAGTCTCAGAGTAGATAGCCCTGGTATCTCATAAAGCTCTGGGCTCCTGAAGGCTTGGGGTGGGGCTCATGAACTATTCTGCTGGTGGTGAATCAAATTTGGCTACCAGTGGAATGAATAGGGAGGAACTCCCCAAAAGGGAACTTCAGTGAAGTTTTCTTCCCCAGAGCCCTCTTCTGCAGGCTTCTTCATGGAAAAGGATGATCTAGGCCTGTGACTTTTAGCCTTCTGGTGCCAGGTGAGTCTCATGCTTAGGTTAAAATCACCAAATCAAGATCAACAATGAAGGCAGAAAGGTCATTTTCAGATTCTATGACCTGAGGGCAGGTAGCCCAGCTATTCAAGGTACTTATTTAGTTCAAGAAAGTGGTTGTACCACAGGAAAGTTCAGACCATGCGCCTTCCAAAGGCTTATCTGATATTCAACTATTATATAACCACAAAATAAGAGGACCACAAAGAGAGACTTCAGGGCTATAAAGAGGATGAAAGATCTCCCCGAATAGCTAATGCTGAATCTATTTGGGGAGATCTTTCATTCTCTTGATAGCTTTAAATCTTAATATTTCCAGATTCCCTTTACAAGAGAAATGATCTCAGCACAATTTATCCTCACAACTGCTATTTTCCTCCAATTAGTACTCTCAAAATCTCTTAAATGCTTCCAGTAAGCAGATGCAAATGCTGCTTTGGCATCCAGTTGTCATGTAGGTGTCTGTCTCCATTGTTCTATCAAATCCAAATTAATTCAAATTAGGCTAATAAACAAAACTTGCGCACAAACTCTGGTTCTGTACTACATTCCTCTTCTTGCTCACTTGTTTATGGTCACATCTGTTCCCCAGATTTCCTGCTTGTCTAATCTCCTTCACCTGCACAGATCACTAGACTATACCCAAAGTTTCAAAGAGGAAAATTTCCTGAGATATGGTTTCTGCAGATTGGTTTTGCTTCCTTGCAAGTAGGGTATTTTTTTTTTTATTTTTTTTTTAATAAATAAATAAGGCAATAGCAACAGGGCAGCTGTGTTAAAGGGGGGAACTAAACATGAGTTCTCATGAATTGAAAAAATTAAAAACCTTTCCATCTCAGCTCCTTCTTCTACTCCATATTGATTAATTTCTCTCTCTCTCTCTCTCTCTTCACAACAGAAATCATAGCCATTTTAGTAGGTTTCAGAGATTTATAAAGAAGTACATCAGGAGTATCTCACTTGAAGACAATGAAGTTACACTGGTACATAGCTAATTCAAACAAGACCAGAATAAGAACCATTGTAGGACAGTGTTTTTAAAGCTTCCAGGCTAAGAGAGGATTTGTGAAGCATAAATCCTGCTCTAGGCTACTGCTTGTTCATCTAGGGGCAGATTCAGCCTTGGCATGAATGGTTGTAACTCAACTAACTTCACTAGAGTTGTAGCCCTTTACTCCAGAGCTGAATAAAGAAATCAGTAAAAAAATTCCAATTCTATACATTATTCACAGCTATTAATTTAATAGAACGGCTCTTCGAGGTGGAGCATCTATGATGGACAGCTACTTCAGTGCCCAGACCATACAGTGGTCTGAATTGTGAATTGTGTTCCAAATCACCTGCTTACAGCCAGGTAGCCACAGAAGTGACTAAATAAAATGTCCTAATTAATGAGCACGTGTAGCATTTAAGCAAGTACCCCACCTAAAATGCTGACGTACAGCTTCCATTGTCATAGTCTCTATGTTCCCTTCCATTTATTTTCAGAATGTATCTTTCTCTCCAAATCTTTTAGAAAAGGCCAGGTTCTCACAATCAAGCTCTGGGAGGCTCAAGTTTCTTCATGCAGATTTTAGTACCCAGCCAACAAAGAATTCAGTACACTCCAGAACTCTATCATTGTTTCCTTTGAACCTGAGTTATCAGAAGCCTGCATCCGATTAAGTGAGTTGTAGCTCACAAAAGCGTATGCTCAAATAAATTTGTTAGTCTCTAAGGTGCCACAAGTACTCCTTTTCTTTTTGCGGAGACAGACTAACACGACTGCTACTCTGAAACCGGTCAAAAACAGATTCTTTAAAGTTTAAGTTTCTTTAATTCTATCACACAACTATTTCCCAGAAAAGTACATTGCAAAGTTAAGACAGTACCCCAGGAATTAGAGAAATATTTATTTTATTATGCTTCAGATAAATTCTGATACTAAGCTAGGTTTCCTTTCCAGTATTTACCTGCCACAGAAAACTATTGATGGTCTGAGATTGCGATATAACAGAGTTGTAAAATCTGCCACCTCAATCTCTTATGTAGTACAGAAGCAGTAAAACCACCAGATGGATTTCTATTTGGTATGCTTAAAACTTGAACAAGATTTCTTAAAAATAAAGTATAAGCCATGCAGGCACCGAAAGAACTCTCCCTTCCTTTTGCACTTCACTGCTCTATAATTGGATCCTGTTTTTTCTCTCTCTCTCTTTTCTTTTAATTTAATCTGAAAACTTGGTGCTCATACAGATAAGAGACGAACAGTTTGGCTAACCCAGGCATAGTATTAGCACATAGTGTGCTTCACCAATGTGCCTCAGTTGTAACACAGAATTCTTGCTGGTATGTAGGCCTCTCAAGCAGAGAATGCTCAGGCTATCAGATTCCATTTTGTGATGTGAGTCAATGTCTATAAGGAAGTGTTCATTAAATTCATTTTCAGTTGAGAAGCAAGATAGAATTTTAACCCAACTGGCTCCAGGAGAAAAGCTAATGAGTTACAATGTAAAGCTATGGAACCTAGATTTCTGACACCTTTCAACTCTGTTTTCATACCACACCACTTTTTATTGGGAACCAACACTGTTTCCCCAAAAGTTTGGGATTTTAAATCAAGGGTTTTGACTTATTTGGTTTGAAAGGAAAGCCCATGACACAACATGCACTGTTTAGTATGGTCTTGTTCTGCAGAACAATTACCTGCTGCTGAGTTTTTCTACATACCAATAAATTTTCATTCTCAGACTTCCTGCACATCTACCAATGTGATATATGCCATCATGTGCCAGCAATGCCCCTCTGCCATGTACATTGGGCAAACTGGACAGTCTCTACATAAAAGAATAAATGGACACAAATCAGATGTCAAGAATTATAACATTCATAAACCAGTCGCAGAACACTTCAATCTCTCTGGTCACTTGATTTCTGATCTCAAAGTGACTATCCTTCAACAAAAACACTTCAAAAACAGACTCCAGCGAGAGACTGCTGAATTGGAATTAATTTGCAAATTGGATAGAATTAACTTACACTTGAATAGAGACTGGGAATGGTTGATTCATTCTAAAAAGTATCCTATTTCCCCTTGTTTATTCCTTCCCCCCCACACACACACACTGTTCCTCAGACGTTCTGGTTAAACCCTGGATTTGTGCTGGAAATGGCCCACCTTGATTATCATACACATTGTAAGGAGAGTGATCACTTTAGATAAGCTATTACCAACAGGAGAGTGGGGTTGCAGGGCAGGGGTGGGGAGAAAACCTGGATTTGTGCTGGAAATGGCCCACCTTGATTATCATACACATTGTAAGGAGAGTGATCACTTTAGATAAGCTATTACCAACAGGAGAGTGGGTTTTTGGTTGGGTTTTTTTTTTGGGGGGGGGGGGGGGGGAGGGGGAAGAAAACCTGGATTTGTGCTGGAAATGGCCCACCTTGATTATCATACACATTGTAAGGAGAGTGATCACTTTAGATAAGCTATTACCAGCAGGAGAGTGGGGTGGGGGGAGAGAAAACCTTTTGTAGTAGTAAACACCCATTTTTTCATGTGTGTATAAAAACATCTTCTGTATTTTCCACAGTATGCATCCGATGAAGTGAGCTGTAGCTCACGAAAGCTTATGCTCAAATAAATTGGTTCGTCTCTAAGGTGCCACAAGTACTCCTTTTCTTTTTGTGAATACAGACTAACACGGCTGTTACTCTGAAACTCTTTTCAGTGCAATTCCTTTTAACCAGAAAGGCCTGCCTCTGGATTGGCCAGCGTTTTTTTTACAGGTAGTGTTACATGCAGTAAATGTTGGGCAAATATAAAAGAAATTACGCACAAAGGAGTAGAACAGAATAACCTAGTGCTAGATTCACAAAGGTACTTAAGCATTGCAGCGCTCAGCATTACAATGCCCAACTCCTAGGTACCCTGCACCCTAGCTGAATTCTCAGCCCCAAGCTAGCAGGGCTGGCCTTATCATGAGGTGAACTGAGGCGGCTGCCTGAGGTGCCAGTCTGTGGGGGGGGGCACTAGGATCCAGAGTGTAGAAAATTGTGTCTGCTGCTGGTGCATATGTATTCTCTCTGCTCTAGATGCACAGAGATGGTGGAGTGCTGTGCTGGAGGAAGGAGGGCACAAGAGACATAACAGGGAGGTAGGAGAAAAGATGAGAGGGAATAAAAGAAAGCAGCAGGAGCTGCAGGGACAGAGAGGAGGAGGAGCCTCTTATGTACCTCTCTAGCACCCCCAGGAGCCTGGACTGATTAACACCAGCTTCTCAGGGAGCTTCCTGTTTCCTGCTGCTTCCCTGAACCCACTTGAGGAGAACAGGCAGTTAACTGAAGTAGTAGGAGCCAGTTAGTCCCTTAAGATGCTGATATCTTCCCTCATTCAGGCCCTGCTACCAGCCTGCTTATTTGTCCCCTTCAACTGAGTGTTGAGAGCCACTATAGCTGGCACAGAACAGGAGTCATGAGTGAAAGAAGAAAATGCCCTGCTGGGGCAGCATTCAGAAAAAGAAAGAAAGCAAAGGAAGCTTTTCTATCTAAGCAGGAAGGAGCTCTCCTGAGATACATAGACACAAATGTTCACGGTGAGCCTTCCGGCCCCAGTGAGGATGTGAGTGGTGAGGAGATGCCTGATCTTCCAGTTAGTCAGAGTGCAAGTGACCTGGCACCTACTGCAGCATCCATATCTCCATCTCAAATGGATGTAACCAGGCACATTCCTGAAGAAAAGTGTAGATCAGAGAAGAGTTTGGTGGAGGTGCAAGAAACAGCTGCTGCTGAGTTTAGTTCCTTAAGTCTAGATGATCCAAGACTGAGCAGTAGCCTGAGGGACTTGTACTGCATGGGCCACAGCAAGTGAAAAACTTCATGTTCCCCAAAGACAGTGAAAATAGAAGTTTCCATCCAACACATTACTGGCATGAAATCCCTAATGGTGACAAAGTGGAGAGACCATGGCTTATGTACTCAAAAACCCAGAATGCTGCATACTTTTTTTGTTGCAAACTTTTCCAGTCTAATGTTCCAGCCACATTGGGTTCTACAGGAACAAAGGGCTGGAAAAATCTGGCTAGAAATCTGGTATGCCATGTGAAGGCAGCAAATCACCAGAGAGCATTCCATAGGTGGAAAGAGCTTGAGATGAGATTAAGGTTAAAGGTCACCATAGATGATCAGCATCAGGAGAAGATTGCATCAGAGTCTCTTTCCTGGCAAAATGTTCTGAAAAGGCTCATTGCCATTGTGAGAATGCTTGCTACCCAAAACCTTAGCCCTGTGTGGCACTTCAGATCAGCTGTATATGCCAAACAATGGAAAATTCCTTAAAATTGTGGAGCTGATGGCTGAGTTTGATGCTGTACTCTAGGAGCATCTAAGAAGAGTCACCACCCAAGAAATGTACACACACCACTACCTTGGAAAAACCATTCAAAATGAGATCATACAGTTACTGGCAACAAAAGTCAAACAGAAGATTGTGGCAGATCTGAAGTCAGCAAGATATTACTCTGTTATTCTAGACTGCACACCTGCCATCAGCCATACGGAACAAATGACTTTAATGGTGCATTTTCTAACAACAGAACCTAGTAAAAATGTCCCTGCAATGGTGACTGTCGGAGAGCATTTTCTAGAATGTATTGACACTGATGATACTACAGGAGCTGGTATGACAAATGTGCTTCTTAAAAAGCTGGAAGACACGGGAATTGCGATAGCTGACATGAGAGGTCAGGGCTACGATAATGGTGCCAACATGAGAGGAAAGAACAAAGGAGCGCAGACACGGATCCGAGAGTTAAACCCTCAAGCTTTTTTTGTCCCATGAAGTTCTCATTCATTGAACTTGGTGGTCAGTGATGCAGCATCAGCTTCTAGTGAGGCTGCTGAATTTTTTAATGTAATTCAAAGCATCTATGTATTTTTCTCTTCATCAATGGCAAATTTTGAAGCAACATCTGGGAACATCCTCTCTGACAGTGAAACCACTGAGTGCCACACGATGGGAAAGTCAAGTGGAGGTAATAAAGCCTATCAAACACCAAATTGGGAAGATAGATGATGCCATAGTTGCCATTATGGAGGATAATGCTATGATAGGAACTGTTCATGGGAGAACAGTGGCAGAGGGAAATGGAATCACCAGAAACATACATAACTTCAAATTTCTGTGTGGCTTTGTGTTGTGGCATGACATACTGTTTGAAATAAATGTTGTAAGCAAGAGACTCCAAGGTGTTGACCTTGATACATCTGGAGCAATGGAACAACTGGACAAAGCAAAGTCATACCTACAGTCTTACCAGTCAGATGAGGGATTTCAAAACCTTCTGAAGAGTGCACAGAAGTTGGCAGAGGATCTTCACACTGAAGCTATTTTCCCACCCATTCAAGAATACAAGAGTCACCAAAGAAGATGACATTTTGATTATGAGGCACGGGATAATCCCATAAGAGACACCAAAGTTGAATTCTTTAACCAGGTGCTAGATTGTTGCAATACAGTCAGTTGAAGAAAGTTTCATGCAGCTCAAGGAACACGGCAGTATATTTGGGATGTTGTATGATATTCCAAAACTCCTCACTATACCTGAAGAAGACCTCCACCAGCAGTGCAAGGCACTAGAGACAGTGTTGACACATGATGACATGTGCGATATTGATGCAAGTGATTTAGGTGATGAACTGAAAGCCCTTTCAAGATATATTTCAGCAGGATCAGCTCCAAAGGCTGTTCTGGAATATATGTGCACAAATAAGATGACCACCCTCTTTCCAAATGCTTTTGTTGCTCTGCACATACTTCTAACACTTCCTGTAACAGTTGCCAGTGGAGAATGCAGCTTCTCCAAGCTGAAGTTAATAAAAAACACATCTACACTCCACAATGACACAGGAGAGGCTGGTCGGCCTTGCAACCATCTCAATAGAGCATGAGATGGCCCAGACTGTGGACCTTCAGCGGGAAGCAGTTCAAATCTTTGCAACCAAGAAGGCATGGAAAGCACCCACTTTGATTATTCAAACAGATAAAAATGCCAGTGTTTACTATGCAGATAAGAAGAGTTAACTTTCAAACGCCTGAACAGCAAATGTAAGTGTTACTTAAAATTTTTTGAACAAGGCATTTTAAGTTGTTAGTTCTCCTTTATTGGGGTAGGTAGCAGAGCAGTACCATGAGAGGAGTAGAACAGGAAGAAGGCAGAATTGAGACCTGTCAAAGGTTTGGCCCAAGCGAGGGGGCATAGGGGCGTCATTTGAGCTCCCCGCCTCAGGTGCCAAAATGTTGTGGGTTGGCCCTGCAAGCTAGGTGCCCAGGCTCCCCATGTATTAATCAGGGAGAGATAGGCACCTAAGAAAGGGATTCACAGAAGCCAACATGCTGAGCAGGGAACCACCTAAACTAGTCGGAGTGAAATGCAAAAGAAAGGAGCAGGGGTTAGGCCCCATCCCATAAAGGTATGCAGCCAGTTAACTCACATTAATCTAGGCCTGTAGGCACCTGACTGACAGGCTGGAGGAAGGCCCTATCTCTGCTCGGGGTACTCAGCTGTGAATACTTTCCTAATCCAGGTCATCCCTTCCTCTCTCTGGTTTTCTGTAAGAGAAATCACACCCTACTATAGCCAGTAAATCAAGACAATCACATAGTAGGTGGGAGATGCAGATTAAAACCCCTGCTCCAATAAATATTTAATTTTTTATGCAAAGTGGAAAAGCTCCAACAGAAGATACAGAGACACCCCACAGAATACTCAGGATTTGAATTGGGGTCTTCCACATCCCCGTGAGTGCCCTAATCACTGGACTGTTTGGTGTCCTGAAGGGGCTCTCACACACAAGTTCCCCAAAATTTCCAATCTGCTTGCCCCGGCTGTCTTTTGTCCAGGACCCAATCCAGTAGGCATGTTCTGAGAACACCTCCAGGATCAAGCCCCTCCGAGGAGATAGGTAAATGAATGCCTACTGTGAGCATCCCAGTGAGGCTTTTGCTTTAACAAGGGTTCTGGGCAGCTCACTAGCTGTTGTGTAGCTTCAAGACAAAGTCAGCTTTGCACATGCCCACCAGCAGAAACTTGGACACTAGAGGATTAGGCAGCAGCCAAGTGGTGCTGTTGAAAATGTCAGTGGCACCTAAATGTTGGATTTAGGCACCTTTGAGAATCTATCCTCTAGTAAGAAATATCACTTGAATGATCTAATAATGGTCCAGGTGCGATGTTTTCCTGATTGGTATATACTCTTCTTCCTGCAGCAAAATTCCAATAGACGTCCATAGGGCCAGGATTTCACCCATGGTCTTTAAAACAATCTAAATAATTTATTGCCCTCACTGTAGATCTTGAAGTTTTCTTTTTTGGCCTGTTCAAGTCTATTGAATAAAAATATGTTTAGGATATTTCTAACTATGTGAATTTATATATGCCGTGTGATATATATTTCAAGGCATAACGGAAGTCCTGTTGAAAAGTAGCAGTGCATCCACAGTAGCCACTGCTCAGAGTTCCACATTATTTTCACACAATACTAAGTGCACGACAGTATAGATGCGACACATGATCCCAATTGTAATTTTAAAAACTGGCGTTATGTTTCCACTACAACTGCTATAAGATATAAATCTAAGGTGCTAGATATAAATATAAGATGCTACGGTATAGCTCCTATAAACAATATTACAGCCCTAAGCAATTTTAACACCTTAGTTATAGGAGTTTGAAATAGATGGTTACAGTGGAAGTGCTTCACTGTCTTAAGTCTTGTATTCAACCCTCGTGCTATTGTGCTTATGCTGACATAATCAAACTGGAACAAGTTACCCTGTTTTAGTGATGATTATTTATTTTGAATGGCTGTGAGCTATATTTATGCCAAAGTGAAAGAACTGCTGTTCTAAATAACAACAATTAAATTAACTTGGGTATTTTGATTAGCATGGTGACAACACTGAGCTGTTTATTTTACAATCATTCAAACAATATTTTTACTCAATATCTTTATAATAATGATTTCACTAAGTCAGCACTTACGTAGCTAGTCATAAATATAAAGGGAAGGGTAACCACCTTTCTGTTTCCAGAACTATAAAATCCCTCCTGGCCAGAGGCAAACCCCTTTCATCTGTAAAGGGTTAAGAAGCTAGGATAACCTCGCTGGCACCTGACCAAAATGACCAATGAGGAGGCAAGTTACTTTCAAATCTGGAGTGGGGGTGGGGGGGAACAAAGGGTTCTGTGTGGCTGTGTGATGCTTTTGCCGGGACCAGAGCAGGAATGCAGGTCAGAACTCCTGTAAAGAGTAACAGGTTTCAGAGTAGCAGCCATGTTAGTCTGTATTCACAAAAAGAAACGGAGTTCTTGTGGCACCTTAGAGACTAACAAATTTATTTGAGCAAAAGTTCTCATGAGCTACAGCTCACTTCATCGGATGCATTCAGTGGAAAATACAGTGGGGAGATTTATATACATAGAGAACATGAAACAATGGGTGTTACCATACACACTTATGAAAGTGATCACTTAAGGTGAGCTATTACTAGCAGGAGAGCGGGGGTTGGGGGAAACCTTTTGTAGCAATAATCAAGGTGGGCCATTTCCAGCAGTTGACAAGAACGTCTGAGGAACAGTGGGGAGTGGGGTGGGGGGAATAAACATGGGGAAATATTTTTACTTTGTGTAATGACCCATCCACTCCCAGTCTCTAGTCAAGCCTAAGTTAATTGTATCCAGTTTGCAAATTAATTCCAATTCAGCAGTCTCTCATTGGAGTCTGTTTTTGAAGTGTTTCTGTTGAAGAATTGCAACTTTTAGGTCTGTAATCAAGTAACCAAAGAGATTGAAGTGTTCTCCAACTGGTTTTTGAATGTTATAATTCTTGACATCCGATTTGTGTCCATTTATTCTTTTATGTAAAGACTGTCCAGTTTGATCAATGTACATGGCAGAGGGGCATTGCTGGCACATGATGGCATATATCGCATTGGTAGATGTGCAGGTGAACGAGCCTCTGATAGTGTGGCTGATGTGATTAGGCCCTATGATGGCGTCCCCTGAATAGATATGTGGACACAGTTGGCAACGGGCTTTTTTGCAAGGATAGGTTCCTGGGTTAGTGGTTCTGGTGTGTGGTGTGTGGTTGCTGGTGAGTATTTGCTTCAGGTTGGGGGGCTGTCTGTAAGCAAGGACTGGCCTGTCTCCAAAGATCTGCGAGAGTGATGGGTCATCCTTCAGAATAGGTTGTAGATCCTTGATGATGCATTGGAGAGGTTTTAGTTGGGGGCTGAAGGTGATGGCTAGCGGTGTTCTGTTATTTTCTTTGTTGGGCCTGTCTTGTAGTAGGTGACTTCTGGGTACTCTTCTGGTTCTGTCAATCTGTTTCTTCACTTCAGCAGGTGGGTATTGTAGTTGTAAGAATGCTTGATAGAGATCTTGTAGGTGTTTGTGTCTGTTTGAGGAGTCGGAGAAAATGCAGTTGTATTGTAGAGCTTGGCTGTAGACAATGGGTTGTGGGGTGTGGTCTGGATGAAAGCTGGAGGCATGTAGGTAGGAACAGTGGTCAGTAGGTTTCCGGTATAGAGTGGTGTTTATGTGACCATCGCTTATTAGCACCGTAGTGTCCAGGAAGTGGATCTCTTGTGTGGACTGGTCCAGGCTGAGGTTGATGGTGGGATGGAAATTGTTGAAAACATGGTGGAATTCCTCAAGGGCTTCTTTTCCATGGGTCCAGATGATGAAGATGTCATCAATGTAGCGCAAGTAGAGTAGGGGCATTAGGGGACGAGAGCTGAGGAAGCGTTGTTCTAAGTCAGCCATAAAAATGTTGGCATACTGTGGGGCCATGCGGCTACCCATAGCAGTGCCGCTGATTTGAAGGTATACATTGTATACATTGTCCCCAGATGTGAAATAGTTATGGGTGAGGACAAAGTCACAAAGTCACAAAGTTCACCCCCCGCTCTCCTGCTGGTAATAGCTCACCTTAAGTGATCACTCTCATTACATGTATGGTAACACCCATTGTTTCATGTTCTCCATGTATATAAATCTCCCCACTGTATTTTCCACTGAATACATCTGATGAAGTGAGCTGTAGCTCACAAAAGCTTATGCTCAAATAAATTTGTTAGTCGCTAAGGTGCCACAAGTACTCCTTTTCTTTTTGTAAAGAGTTAGGAAGCAATCTAGTTAGATATGCGTTAGATTCTGTTTTGTTTAAATGGCTGATAAAATAAGTTGTGCTAAATGGGATGTATATTCCTGTTTTTATGTCTTTTTGTAACTTAAGGTTTTGCCTTGAGGGATTCTCTATGTTCTTTAATTAAAATTCTCTTTTAAGAACCTGATTGCTTTTTCATTGTTCTTAAGATCCAAGGGTTTGGGTCTGTGTTCGCCTATGCAAATTGGTGAGGATTTCTATCAATCCTTCCGCAGGAAAGGGGGTGTAGTGCTTGGGGGGATATTTTGGGGGAGAGACATTTCCAAGTGAGCACTTCCCCTGTTCTTTGTATAACACTTTGGTGGTGGCAGCGTTCAACCTAAGCTGGTAAGAATAAGCTTTGGGGGTCTTTCATGCAGGTCCCCACATCTGTACCCCAGAGTTCAGAGTGGGGAAGGAACCTTGACATGGTGGCAGAGCGGTGGGATTAATTTGAAATCATTTTAAGATGTTTTTTGAACCAGAAGCACAGAAGGATTTTAAAAGGTATTAAAGGGTTTTGTAAAAGGGGACAAAGCAACAAGCATAACAAAAGGGAGCTTGCTTTTGTGAGCTGGAGTTTTCTCTACCTAAAGGCAGGGTAGTTAACCTCCTGCAGGGAAATTCACAAGTTTTTCACAGACCTGATTAGGTTTTTTTGTTTGTTTGTTTGTTTGTTTGTTTGTTTTAGCTAAGAGCAACTAGAGGGTTTTTCTGTCTATTTGCCTGGAGACAAAGGTATTGGTGTTTTTTTAAAGGATTTTTCTGTAGGCTAACAATCACTATCAGAGAACATAGGTATCAGGTTAAAGCACAACCTATTTTTTTGACAAGCCAAGTTTTTTGTTTGTTTGTTTTATTTTTAACTCTTGGGTGTAAAGTTAGTTAAAAACAAAGAGGCAAACATGACAAAACCCAAGGCAGAAAAAGCCAAAGGGGCTGCCCACAGAAGAGAAATGGAGGCAAAGGAAAATGACATGGAGGCTGCCCACAGGAGAGCTATGGAGGTAAAGGAAAAAGAATGGAAGCATGAACTGGAGTTGGAGAAGGTAAGGGCTGAGTGGAATCTACTGGATAACCCTAACAATCCTTCCCCAACAATCCACAAATGGGAGCAACTATGTCCACAGTATGACAAATCCAGTGATATTGCTGAATATTTTCTCACCTTTGAGAGACTGTGCACTCTCCATAAAATTCCTGAAGCTCACAAGATGACCACATTGGTCACAAAATTGACTGGAAGAGCTCTGGACATATTCAATAAGAGGCCTATTGATGAGGCTTCTAACTATAATAAGTTCAAGCATTTTGTTTTAAAGCAATTTCAAATTACACCTGAAACTTAGAGTAAAATTTCAAACCCTTAAGAGAGGGCCTGGACTAAGTAATGTGACTTATCTAAACCAGATGAAGGATCTGTTAGATAAATGGGTCCAAGGAAGGGGTGTCACTAGCTTTGACAGAATGTGTGATTTGATAGCTCAGGAGCAATTCCTGAATATGTCCAAGGAGGAAATAAAACAGTGTTTATGGGATAATGAAATGGACTCAGCAGAAAGTCTTGCTTCTTATGCTGATCAATACGAGCAGCCCCAGACCGCCAGAGAGGCGGGGCAAGCCAGAACAAACTGGGTGGAGGGAGGATAGAGGAACAACCCTGGTCACAGTTGGAGCGGATACCAGAAGTGACACCCTCAGACCACACCCTACTACCAAGGGCAGCCCAAGGCCCCAACTACCCCGCAAGGAACCCTCCAGACACCTTATTGTCCCGCCACACCGTTCTCCAGCAACCCACCTTGCCCCAGTGACCTGTCATCTGGACAATGTTTTAAATGTAATGAGTCACGGCATGTAAAAGCCAACTGCCCCAACAACCCCAACAGATTACAGTTCATTGTACCAGAATCACACCAGAGGTCCTCAGGCCCAGATACCTCCCAGATACCCTCAGAGCAGAGGGAAACTGTGAGTGTGGGCGGGAAGAAGGTCGCCGCGTGGAGGGACACCATAGCACAAGTGTCAGCTAACCATGCTTCCTTAGTGGACCCCAATTTAATTGACCCAGAGATCCAAGTGACAATTCAACCCTTCAAGTCCAACTCTTTCAATTTGCCTACAGCCAAGTTGCCTGTCCAGTACAAGGGCTGGTCAGGAACATGGACTTTTTCAGTCTATGATGATTATCCCGTCCCCATGCTGCTGGGGGAAGACTTGGCCAATCATGTGAAGCTAGCCAAGAGGGTGGGAATGGTCACCTGCAGCCAGGCTAAGCAAGCCGTCATGCCTAGCTCTGTTCTGGAAACTTCTACCAGGACCCAGTCAGAGGGGATGGAACCGGACCCCATGCCAACGTCAGCGACAGCATTAGTGAATCCAGTCCCAGAGACCCAGACAGAGCCAGCCCCAGAACCGGAACCGATGGAACAACCAGCACCTGAACCATTGCCAGCACTGAATCCAGTACTTGCAACCCCAACACCAGAACCTGAAGCCCCACCAAACCTGAACTGGCAGCAACCAATAACCCTACACAAGAGGCTCAGCCGGAACCTGAACCCCAACGTAGTGCACCAGCAGAAAGTGGTTCACAGTCAACAGAAATAGCCCCATCCCTACATTGCTTCCAGAGGGACCAAGGCTAGGTCCACAATCCCATGAGGAACTGATGTCTCCAGCATCAAGGGAACAGTTCCAGACTGAACAGGAAGCAGATGAAAGCCTCCAGAGAGCTTGGACGGCGGCACAGAGCAACTCACCACCTCTCAGCTCTTCTAATCAATCCAGGTTTGTTGTAGATAGAGGACTTTTATACAAGAAAACTCTTTCTGGTGGACACCAGGAAGACTGGCATCCTCAGAGACAGTTTGTAGTTCCAACTAAATACCGGGTAAAGCTCTTGAGCTTAGCCCACGATCATCCTAGTGGCTATGCTGGGGTGAACAGGACCAAAGACCGTTTGGGGAGGTCATTCCACTGGGAGGGAATGGGAAAGGATGTTTCTACCTATGTCTGGTCTTGTGAGGTGTGCCAAAGAGTGGGAAAACCCCAAGACCAGGTCAAAGCCCCTTTCCAGCCACTCCCCATCATTGAAGTTCCATATCGGCGAGTAGCTGTGGATATTCTGGGTCCTTTTCCAAAAAAGACACCCAGAGGAAAGCAGTACAAACTGACTTTCATGGATTTGGCCACTCGATGGCCAGAAGCAGTAGCTCTAAGCAACACCAGGGCTAAAAGTGTGTGCCAGGCACTAGCAGACATTTTTGCCAGGGTAGGTTAGCCCTCCGACATCCTCACAGATGAAGGAACTAATTTCCTGGCAGGAACTATGGAAAGCCTTTGGGAAGCTCATGGGGTAAATCACTTGGTTGCCACCCTTTACCATCATCAAACAAATGTCCTGGTGGAGAAATTTAATGTAACTTTAGGGGCCATGATACGTAAATTCATAAATGAGCACTCCAATGATTGGAACCTAGTGTTGCAGCAGTTGCTTTTTGCCTACAGTGCTGTACCACATCCCAGTTTAGGATTTTCACCATTTGAACTTGTATGTGGCCGCGAGGTTAAGGGGCCATTACAATTGGTGAAGCAGCAATGGGAGGGGTATACACCTTCTCCAGGAACTAACATTCTGGACTTTGTAACCAACCTACAAAACACTCTCCAAACCTCTTTAGCCCTTGCTAAAGAAAACCTACAGGATGCTCAAAAAGAGCAAAAAGCCTGATATGATAAACATGCCATAGAGTGTTCCTTCAAAGTAGGGGACCAGGTCATGGTCTTAAAGGCACTCCAGGCCCATAAAATGGAAGCATCATGGGAAGGGCCATTCACAGTCCAGGAGTGCCTGGGAGCTGTTAATTATCTCATAGATTCCCCACCTCCAACCAAAAGCCTAAGGTGTACCATATTCATTCTCTAAAGCCCTTTTATTCCAGATGATTAAAGGTTTATCAGTTTACAGCCCAGGGAGGAGACGACGCTGAGTGGCCTGAAGGTGTCTACTACGAAGGGAAAAACGCTGGTGGCGTGGAAGAGGTGAACCTCTCCCTGACCCTTGGGCATATGCAGCGACAGCAGATCAAGGAGCTGTGCACTAGCTACGTGCCAATGTTCTCAGCCACCCCAGGACTGACTGAACAGGCATACCACTCCATTGACACAGGTAATGCTCACCCAATTAAAGCCCAACCTTACTGGGTGTCTCCTCAAGCTGAAACTGCTATAGAACGGGAGATCCAGGATATGCTACAGATGGGGGTAATCTGCCCCTCTGGCAGTGCATGGGCATCTCTAGTGGTTCTAGTTCCCAAACCAGATGGGGAGATATGTTTTTGCATGAACTACCATAAATTAAATGCTGTAACTCGCCCAGACAACTATCCAATGCCATGCACAGATGATCTATTAGAGAAACTGGGAGAGACCCAGTTCATCTCTACCTTGGACTTAACCAAGGAGTACTGGCAGGTACCGCTAGATGAATCTGCCAAGGAAAGGTCAGCCTTCACCACACATGTCAGGCTGTATGAATTTAATATGCTCCCTTTCGGGCTGCGAAATACACCCGCCACCTTCCAAAGACTTGTAGATGGTCTCCTAGCGGGATTAGGAGAATATGCAGTTGCCTACCTTGACGATGTGGCCATATTTTCGGATTCCTGAGCATAACACCTGGAACATCTACAAAAAGTCTTCAAACGCATAAGGGAGGCAGGACTAACTGTTAAGGCTAGGAAGTGTCAAACAGGCCTAAACAGAGTGACTTACCTTGGACACCAGGTGGGTCAAGGAACTATCAACGCCCTACAGACCAAAGTGGATTCTATCCAAAAGTGGCCTGTCCCAAAGTCAAAGAAACAGGTCTAATCCTTCTTAGTCTTGGCCGGATATTACAGGCGATTTGTACTGCAATACAGCCAAATCGCCGCCCCACTGACAGACCTAACCAAAAACGAAACAGCCAAATGCCATTCAGTGGACCAAAGAATGTCAGAAGGCCTTTAACCAGCTTAAAGTGACACTCATGTCTGACCCTGTGCTAAGGGCCCCAGACTTTGACAAACCATTCCTAGTAACCACAGGTGCATCTGAGTGTGGTGTGGGAGCAGTTTTAATGCAGGAAGGACCGGATAAAGAATTCCATCCTGTAGTGTTTCTTATCAAGAAGCTGTCTGTAAGGAAAAGCAACTGGTCAGTCAGTGAAAAAGAATGTTACACCATTGTCTACGCTCTGGAAAAGCCACGTCCATACTTTGGGGATGGTGTTTCCACCTGCAAACCGACCATGCTGCACTACGGTGGCTTCATACCACCGCGGGATATAACAAAAAACTTATTTGGTGGAGTTTAGCTCTCCAAGATTTTTATTTCGACATACAACACATCTCAGGAGCTTCTAACAAAGTGGCTGATGCACTCTCCTGTGAAAGTTTCCCAGAATCAGCTGGTTGAAATCGTCCTTGAGATGTGAAAAATATTGACAGGTTTCAGAGTAACAGCCGTGTTAGTCTGTATTCGCAAAAAGAAAAGGAGTACTTGTGGCACCTTTCACTTCGAAAGCTCATGCTCAAATAAATTGGTTAGTCTCTAAGGTGCCACAAGTACTCCTTTTCTTTTTGTGAAAAATATTGTTAGTCTTTATATACTTGGTAGTATATTTAGAGGTGCATGTGTCTCATTAACTCAGTTTTCTCCTAGAGCTCCAGGAAGAAATCACAGCCCGTGTTTCACCCTATCTGTGATTTGGGGGGGCGTGTCATAAATATAAAGGGAAGGGTAAACACCTTTAAAATCCCTCCTGGCCAGAGGAAAAACCCTTTCACCTGTAAAGGGTTAAGAAACTAGGATAACCTCGCTGGCACCTGACCAAAATGACCAATGAGGAGACAAGTTACTTTCAAATCTGGAGGGGGTGGAAACAAAGGGTTCTGTCTGTCTGTGTGACGCTTTTGCCGGGACCAGAGCAGGAATGCAGGTCAGAACTCCTGTAAAGGTTAATAAGCAATCTAGTTAGATATACATTAAATTCTGTTCTGTTTAAATGGCTGATAAAATAAGATGTGCTGAATGGGAATTATATTCCTGGTTTTGTGTCATTTTGTAACTTGGGGTTTTGCCTCGAGGGATTCTCTATGTTTTGAATCTGATTACCCTGTAAGGTATTTGCCATCCTGATTTTACAGAGGTTTTTCTTTTACTCTTTCTTTATTAAAATTCTCTTTTAAGAACCTGATTGCTTTTTCCTTGTTCTTAAGATCCAAGGGTTTGGGTCTGTGTTCACCTATGCAAATTGGTGAGGATTTTTATCAAGCCTTCCCCAGGAAAGGGGGTGTAGTGCTTGGGGGGATATTTTCAGGGGGAGACGTTTCCAAGTGGGCACTTCCCCTGATCTTTGTGTAACACTTTGGTGGTGGCAGCGTTTAACCTAAACTGGTAAGAATAAGCTTTGTGGGTCTTTCATGCTGGTCCTCACATCTGTACCCTAGAGTTCAGAGTGGGGAAGGAACCTTGATGTAGCTCTTTACAGCTTCACAGGACTGTACAAACATTAATTAATTAATTAATGTTCATAACATAACCAGAAAGTCAAGAAGTAAGTGTTATTATCCCATTTTTTAGGGAGAAACACAGACAGTGAGCCAAAGCCCTAGCTCTGAGCCAAACTGGGTATTTCTTCACTGCAAAAATAAAATAAATAAATAAATTAAATAAAAAATAAAAAAGATAGTGTATTCTCAGCTGAGGTTAGCTAACCTGTGTGTACTAACTTGGATTAAAATAGTGAAGACACCGCAGCTTGGTTTTTAATTTGGCTTTTAATTTGCATTAACCAGTTTGAGTGACTAGTCTATAGGGAATCCCGGTGTTGAACTAGACCTGAGATCAAAGCTGAGTTGCTGTGTTTTCACTGCTATTTTAATCCAGTGGGTTAGATAACCTGAATTAAACCACATCTTTTGGCAGTATAGACACACCCACATCAGTCAGTAGCAGAATTCAGATCAGAAATGACTTCAATGGGACTTGAACATATGCTGAAACGAGGTCAGTATCAACAGTGGTGAAAGCAGAATCGGGCCTATTGATATCACTGGGAATATTTGCTTCAGCAAGGTGAACAGAATTTGGTTTTTTTACTCTAGCAAACCATAAAAAACATTTTTTCAGTATATATTAGAAGTTTTTGCCAAGATAAATGCTTTTCAAATATGATAAACATTATTGAACTGTCTAGGTAAATTACCAAATAACTTTATTGCCCCCTCCCCCCAATGTTTGTTAGGTCTCAAATAGAGGGATCAGAACTAACTCTATAGTTTTATAAAATGGTTTCATTCTTTCTCTCACATATATATATATATGCGCGCCTATGCAGAGGCTAACTGAATCCAGTCATGCTCACATCACTTTCCATCACTTAATAGGTACTCAACAGAAGAGATGAAAACCATTTTACAGAGCTTGCTACTAGAAGCAGTTCTTCTCCCATATATGTAACATCACAGGCTCAGGGTCTAATAAAGGTATTTTTCTGGTGGACTGAAGTCTTCATTAAGCAGCCTTTTCACTCATTTTCCAAAGATAAAATATTTACTTCCAGCAATTCTAAAAAGCCAGAGGTCTAAATATAGCAAATCTCAACTTGAAAAAAAAATCACAGCTAAAGCTAACATATACTCTGCATCAGTCTGTGCAACAGCTGTGGATTCAAATGTGCTGAAAAGTAGAACATTTTGTCTCTTTTCATTTATCAGACATTCAATTACAAATACATAGTCGTCTGTTTAGGAAGAGCTGAAAATCTGTTAAAATTATTTAATAATTCTGCTAATTGAAAATCACAATTCTCCATGCTTTTAAATCCCAACGTGAAAAATTATATTCCCAAATTCTTAGGCATCTTCAGTTTTAAGGCACATTTTTTTCCAGGGCAAGTGACTCCACTGATTTGCCTGCTTAGGTATTTTTTAAAAAGAACAGAGCAGCAAGGTAGGGATATGTGGAATTCAAAGAAGAGTGACAGTTTTGATAGAAAGAAAAGGAGTACTTGTGGCACCTTAGAGACTAACCAATTTATTTGAGCATAAGCTTTCGTGAGTTACAGCTGACTTCATCGGATGCATTCAGAATGTATCCGATGAAGTGAGCTGTAGCTCACGAAAGCTTATGCTCAAATAAATTGGTTAGTCTCTAAGGTGCCACAAGTACTCCTTTTCTTTTTGCAAATAAGGACTAACACGGCTGCTACTCTGAAACCAGTTCTGACAGAGTTAAAGTGTCCAATCCAGCTAACTGATAAGTCTTTCAATTCATTAAGCTCACAGGAGATTTGGGAGAGAAATTGAATATAATTGGCTCCATACAACAACTGCAATGGATTGGGGTGACAAGAGGTTGAGGCATTTGTATCTCTCTAGAGTCAGTGGAGAGGGGGTTGTTTTAGTGGCTCGCTGCCTAAACTCATTGTCAGTTTAGAGAATCATAAAGATAATATAGCCAATATTTCAGTTAAGTCCAAACAATGTGCCATAATTATCAGTTAGTGCCAAATGTTTCAGAAAGAAAAAAAACACCTCATTTTCTGAATAAACTGAATCTTATAATAAGTTTTGTCTCTATACCAGTCAAAGTGCAATGGTCAGTACTGGCAGAATCAAGAGGCATTTTACTGCCCAAGCAGTCATCAGCTTAAATGATTAGATCTGTACCAATCATATGTTATAATAGGAAATGAAAGTCATTGTGATACAACATTATCACAAAATCACTGTCCTCTGCTTTGAAAATAAATCTTGACATTTATTTTCTTTAAATGCCTCAGATATAACCTGAGCAGCCATGCAGTATCAAGAGAGAATTATTCTGGCATTGCATTCTCGTCCATCAGTATCTGTTAAATGAATTTCAGATTTGTGACTCCTACAGTTTAATTTCACATGGTCACATGATTTTGGGGCTCTTCCCAAATATAAAGGTAAAATCAGATCCCTTTAATCTAAAATGTAGCTGACTACAATAATCAAAGATATGAGCACAGAAGAATTCAAGGAAATACAGGTGACCAGAGTTGTACTCCAAGCATAAATGTAGTGGGGGGGCATGAGTCTTCATCCTAATTGTAAAATATCTTGCCCATTTGCTAATGAACCTAACCTGTTTGGGATGTTGCCTCGTATTTAAAGAATATATGTACTAGCGTAGGCTTCCAACAAATATGACTGCAGATTTTCATATGACAGAAGATATTTTTTCCTGTGTGCAACGAGAGAAAAAGACACACATGTACATGAATAAGGTGGTTTGAAACAGTTCCCCCAAAGGTAAATATGCACCCATGCCACAAAGTTCAGCTCTAGCTGTTTACTGAAGTTCAGAGATGGCTAAGCTGGGGGGGTTGGTTTAGGCCTACTTCTGCCACGCTTATGCCTCTGGTTTTTGTCAATCACCAAGACAATGGGAGCTGTGGGTGTTCAGGCCCAAATCCTCAGAGCATGCCAACCACCTGTTATCTGCCAGCCTTTGCATCAGGTGAGCTGAAAGCAGGCCACTGATAAGAGCTGAGAGGCCCCCCACTTCCCCAAAAAAGATACATAGCGCACAGTAGGGTGAGAGTGAAAGAGATATTGAGCATCAGAAAGAAAGTGATGGTTTCAGCTGCTAGGGAAGGAGCTACCTAGGAACCTAAGCAAAGTCAGCTGCTTGACTCCGGGAAGGTGTTCATGGTTGAGAATCCTGAGCAGCCATGTGCACCACCAACTAGGGGCACCAGGTCAACCTCATAGGTGCCTAAGACCTTCTCTCCTCCCCGCACAATTCTCTGCCCCTTTCCTCAGCCTTTCACTCCTTGCTACTCAGCAGCCAGCTTCTGCAAATTGCTTCTTTAGGCACCTAAATATACTTATGCATTATATGGGTAGCCTGGGTACCTGCCATGGAGCTGAAAATTCCACTGGGCGGCAGGCTGCCTACGGGTTAGGTGCTGCAAAAGTGAACAGAACAATGCATAAGTACTTTTAGTGATCTGGGCCTCACTTCTAAAAAAGCAGGCCACATCTGTACAAAAGAAACATATCATTTTGGGTAAATATAAACTACTGTCAGTCTGATGAGATGCATTTTTTTTCTGTAGCAAAAGCTGTGCTGCTTTTATTTTTTTCCCAGGGTACTGTCTGAAACATTTGTAAAATCTTTTATTTTTCTTTCTTCCCAAGCAGACCCTCCAGACATCTGGAAGTGTTTAAAGGAAAAGCAACAGTAACATGCTTTTGTTTTTCACATTGCATAGAATTCATATTCTCATATTAGTGTATAGTCTTACTTAGCAGCTACAGCTGAAATTTGAGTTCACTGCAATGCCCATACTAATTGCCTTGAATAATTCAAATTTTACCACTCTCAAGGGCACAACTGGAGCCAGACTGTTCTAAGCCATATTTGTTACTCTGGAGCCAACCCAATAAGTACACTTCATGCGGTAGAGCCTGCTGAGCTCAAGTTACACAATTTTGTTAGTTTTAAATTCAGACAAGTGAAGAAATCAGAGTAGATTGGCTTGTCAGGGAATCCTACCAAAAACACACAACAAGGCAAATGTTACTTTCAAAGCAGCAGCAATTCTTCAAAATTAGTGTGTAACATAGAAGACTGTGTTTTGCTAAACAAAATTAGATATGTCTTAGCTGTCTGCTCTCTCTATTTTTGGCTCAAGAGAGAAATTCTGAAGCTCCTGATTATTTGTAATAGGTGCTGAAGAGAAGGATAGAAGGAAATTAGATTTTTTTTAACTTACAAAAGTGTCTTGCCTGTGTAATAACATTGAGCCTGGCTGTCACTCTGAAGACATATTAGCTCATTTAGGTAATTAGTGTAAGCAGCATGTTTCCCCACTTATTCCATTCAATTATAGGGTGCTCACTTTGTCATTACTGGAGTATCTTAATGTGACTTGTAATTAGTGTAATTACAATCCAATGTTAATTATATGTGCCACTTAGACATAATTTTATGTAGTAATGGTCTCTATTCTCAATAACCTTATTATGTTGTTTATTCAACAGGAATATAGTCTTCTTTCATGCATCAAATATGGAGATTACAGAAAGTACTGATTGTCATTTTTGTAGTTATGACTGGGAAATCTTTGCAGAAGCAAAATCACATTTGGAACAATCAATGAATGTGAAAACTGAATTACAACAGACACTGAGTTTTAGTAGAGAAAAGCTGAATTAACAAAAATAATTTGCACGATAGATTAAGATAATTAGATGGTTAGTGAATTCTGTGTAGAGGTTAATGTCCATTAAGTTAACAAGAGAATGGAGCAGGAGACTCCAACCAAAGGTATACAAAGTACTTTCTGTTTTATCCCTCTATATCTTTCTCATTATTGTTTCTTTTACTCCCCATGCAGAAAAGTTCAGATTGGACTTTCCAAAATAATATGCAGTGAGTAAAACCTTGTCAGTGGAGAGGACACCTTTAACCACAGCGCTCATCCTACTGGTAGGTTCTTTAGGCTTTTTTCTGTGCTTCAATACTATCATAGCCAGCACTCTATAAGACAGGAAATCCTGGTCCATGTTTTCTGCTGAGAACCTGAGCGGTGCTTCAACTCAGATCCCTCCTCTCAGAGGCTAAAGGATCATTTTCATCGGCTCATGGGGACTCAGAGCAATAACCCCAAAACAGTCAGCAACTCTGATTTTACTTAAATTAATCAAAGTTTAGATAGCATGAAAATAGAGAATCGGTGAAAATAAACAAATTAAAAAATCTTCATATTGGAGTATGACGTTATAAGCAACCTAACTGGATAAGCGGAAGCACTCTTTAGTGTTACCAGTTAGTTTTAAGAAGCACAATCTTACATCCCAGGTGAAGCCATGTTCTTTTGTCTGGCCCTCTGTTGCTGAAACGCTTTCCTCTCAGACTCCCTCTGTCTGCACCACCCTTCCCAAATTAGCTCTCCTCTTTGTCAGTGAGCACTCTCTCTTAGGCTACTTGGATGCTGAGATGTGAACCTTCCTTTATCAGTCTAACCATCAAGCCGTCTTTTGCATCAGCATAAGAGCAATAGTTTTTGTTTCACTTCAGTACCTTGAAATAAGTTTATCACTTTCTACGCTCTAGCAGAAAAATTATTGTATCCCATACTAAAGGAACATGAACACTTCTAGACAGGTCTTTTTTATTTTCTCATAAGTACTTCACAGGACCTTTTTTGGTATGTGAGTTCAGCTATTACCTATTAGCTCTCTGTCCACATGCACATGCACTCACACACACAGGGGGCTGTAAGCAAAGACTCCTTCTTCCTTAGATCATGTTCAAAATGAGGCTTTTTCCACTATCCTCCTCAGCATCATTAATTTCTTCCAGACTATTCGTCTCTGAAATGTCTTTATATTTATTGTTATGAAATATGATTTATTTTTCATAACTACTCTGTCATAGTAAATAGTCAGTGAATCTCATAATAGCTACTTTTAAAACAGCTTAATTTCTCTTTTTTTCTCTCACAGATTCAATGATAATTACATTGTGATCCAAAAGGGAACACGAGCAGCCAATGTTTCTTCTTTCTATAGTTCCCTGTGATGGTTTATGAATTCAGAATTTGATAGTTTCAAAGTTTAAAGACATCCTGGTTTAGTTTTAACAAAATTGCTCCTATGCCTGTGAAGGGAAAAGCTATGACTGTATTTGAAGGTATCTCAAATATTAGCAATTCTCTAATATAAAACATTTCTTTTAGAATTCATCTGGTGTAGTCCGAATGTTCCTTGTTTTGCTTGTACTTTAGTGCTAAGTCATAAATATTCTAAATATACCATATAGTTATGAAATGGCTTTATTGTCCTCTTACTACCCTATAAATTATAATAGAATTCTTGCCTAAACAGTGATTTCTTACTGGCTGGCTGTTCAGTCATGCTCATATCAACAACGCGAAGTAAATGGACAGGCCTGCCTATTTTTCTTATTTTATTTGTAAGTTCCATTTCCAAATAGGAGGCAGAGCATTGCTAGGGGATTATTGCAATTCTCAGATGGTAAGAGTTACACAGCTGTCAGCCCTGTGCCTCATAATACCACTTGAGGTGTGCTGTAATCACCTAGAAATGCTCTGCCTGTTGTGTTTTATTGCTTAATAAATACAACCAGTAGGGGCATCTTTGGAATGGGTACTCAAACCAGTCCTATTTATTAAATATTAACTAGCAGCTATTCTAACTCTTTTGCTTTATTTAGGATTATTCAATCTTTGTGTAAAAAGATAAAGCAAAAGAACAGCTTCACCATGTAAGAAACTGAGTTGCCTTGTACAGCTCTTCCAATTCTGTCCTGCCGTATTAAAACAGTGCAAAGCCCTGATTGATGATCTCAATTATTTCTCTACCTTTTGGTCCTTTTATAAAGCAGCACTGTCAGATGCTATACGTGGTACTGGACTCAGGGTGGAAGGGAAAAGAGGCGCTCTATGTCACTTTTCAACACACACAGAATCTTGGGGCTGATTGGGAGTCTGTTCAGGCCCCAGCATAATTAAGAGAAGTATTGAGCTACTCTAAGTCACACCAATAGTAACACCCCTTAGGGGCTATGCTACTCTCCAAGGCTCACTGAAGTACCATCACCTTCTGCTCCAACATGCCTCTTACAGTAGGGAGGGAGAAGTCAAGCGTGGACAGAAAAGAGCCAGCTATGTCAGATTACACTACCTACTTGAAAGGAATCCTCAACAGCCCCATTAGGGCAGATTTCCATCTGCTTTACCTTCTGAAGAACTAGCTGTGATTCTGTCCTTCCATCTAAACTGGAATACTGTAATTCAACTGTATTGAAGCTGAATGTAAAGATAACATGAAGGCTCCAGCGTGTGCAAACATGACTGCCATGCTTTCACCATTGCTCACGTCTCAGAACATTTCACCCCAACGCTCCGGTCCCTCTCCCAGTCTGCATCTGCAGCCAGCACCAAGCCTGGGCTCTGATCTTCAAAGTCATTGTTGGTTCAAGTCACAGCTACGTAAGAGACTGCTTCACTATGTACCGCCAAGCCTGTCGTATTCTTTGGGACAACGGAGACAGCAAAGCCCAGAATGAAGCATGTGATAGCCAGAGATCAAGTATTCTCAAATTGGGGATCCAACACCACAGGCACCCAGATATTAGAGTAATGGGCACCAGAAAGATCAAAGGGTGATCAGTAAAGCAGTATGCAGAAAATAAGAGAAGAAAGCTGTGTGTCATCATAAGCCGGTGTGACAAAGTTCCTCCTCAACCTTGGTGGGCCTTGCACTTATTGGCGGATTTGCTTGCCTCGGAGATTCATGACAGCCCTCAGTTTGGTTGTTTTCGTGAACCCACAGTCCAGGTCAATTCCTCCTGTGTCTGACCAGGAGTTGGGACGTTTGGGGCCCACCCTCTACTCCGGGTTCCTGCCCAGAGCCCTGTGGAATGAATGTCTAGAGTGCCTCCTGGAACAACTGTGTGACAACTACAACTCCCTGGGCTACTTCCCCATGGCCTCCTCCCAACACCTTCTTTATCCTCACCATAGGACCTTCCTCCTGGGTGGCCTCCTTTTCAGCTGCTCGGGTCTGCCTACCTACGAGAGCAACCCTCTGGCTTTGTGCCAGTATTTGAGTTCCCAAGGCCTTAGCTGCCCTCCTTTCCCTTTTCAACTTCTACCCTGTCTGGGAGTGGAGAACAAATCTGGGGATATTTCAGAGAAGACCGGGGGTTGAAAGTTTACTGTGGGTGCCTCACTAACTTCAGGGCTTCCCCCTTTCTCCAATTCCCCTACCGGCAGTAAGT
Organism: Caretta caretta; assembly: GCF_965140235.1. Lineage (NCBI taxonomy): Eukaryota > Metazoa > Chordata > Testudines > Cheloniidae > Caretta > Caretta caretta. The sequence goes on from NC_134216.1 coordinate 25,491,849, forward strand.
CTCCAAACCCTGGGAAGTCCCTCCCTATAAGCACCGGGTATGGGAGTTTAGGGACTACACCTGCTGCTACCTCAGTAGTGTTCCCCTGAATCTCGATTTTTACTGGGATGGTGGGGTAATAACCAACTGTCCCATGGATGCATGTTATCCCCGTACGCTTAGCCCACAGCAGCTGACTACGCTTCACAAGCTTCCCCAAGACAAGCGTGCTAGCACTCCCTGAATCAATCAGTGCTGTGGTCTCTACCCCATTTAGCTTCACTGGTCTGGTGTACATATGTGGGGTTAGTGAGACCCCTACAAGGTGGATTAGGGAGCATGGGTCTGCCCAGTTCCCCAGGTTACACTGCATAGGCTCCTTAGCATTGGGACACTGTGCAGCTATGTGTCCCCACTCCCCACAGGTGTAACATCTGTATGGAGCCCTAGGCATTCCCTGGTCACTCGGTTTGGGCAGGCTAACATCACAATCCTCTTCCCCCTCAGTGCTCTGACTCTTTGTGGCTTCTGGTGGGCCTTCAGCCCCTCTCTTTTTCCACCTGGGCTCTCCTGGTGGCCCAGTCACCGGAGCTCTAGGGCTTGGTGCTGCTAGTTTAACCCAGGGTGCTTCTTCCTTAACTGGTCGGGTCAGCTCCCTTGCCGTCCTTCGCCTTTCTACCAGTGCGACAACCTCGTCTTAGGTGGAGGGTTCGTTCTGGCTTACCCAGGCATGAAGGTCTGGCGGTAGTCCTCTCATGTACTGGTCAATGACCAGAGCCTCTAGTGTCTCCGCCGGACACTGGAACTCAGGAATGGCAGGGTTGTCCTCTCAAAGACCAGGAGGTATGCCTCTACATCATCCTCCCACGCCATTTTCTGCAGCCAATTGCTGGCCTGCATGATCTGCGTCCCATCATGGCTGCGGTTCAGCTCTGTAAGGGCCTTTACTTGGTTTACCAGTTCCCGCAACATAGCCCGGTCTTGAGCAGCCTGGTCCATCAGCAGGCGATTAGTCCCTTGCTGCAGCTGCACTGCCTCCTGTTGGGTGGCTGCCTGGATACAGGTAGCCTCCTGCTGGGCAGCTGTGACTTGTATCAGTGCCCGCACAACATCCTCCATTGTGGTGGGAAAAAAAAAACCTTGCCTTTTTTTTTTAAATAATAATTACACCTTCCTTCTTCTGCCACGCTGTGCACACTAGATCCCACTCCTAACACCAGTTGTGACAAAGTTCCTCCTCTACCTTGGTGGGTCTTGTGCTTATTCGCAGATTTGCTTGCCTCGGAGATTCACAGCAGCCCTCAGTTTGGCCGTTTTTCATGAATCCACAGTCCAGGTCAACTCCTCCTGTGTCTGACCAGGAGTTGGGAGGTTTGTGGGGAACCCGGGCCCGCCCTCTACTCCGGGTTCCAGCCCAGGGCCCTGTGGAACGCAGCTGTCTAGAGTGCTTCCTGGAACAGCTGTGTGACAGCGACAACTCCCTGGGCTACTTCCCCATGGCCTCCTCCCAACACCTTCTTTATCCTCACCATAGGACCTTCCTCCTGGTGTCTGATAATGCTTGTACTGCTCAGTCCTCCAACAGTCTGTGTTCTCACTCTCAGCTCCTAGTGCCTCTTGCTCCCAGCTCCTCATATGCACACCACAAACTGAAGTGAGCTCCTTTTTAAAACCAGGTGCCCTGATTAGCCTGCCTTAATTGATTCTAGCAGCTTCTTGATTGGCTGCAGGTGTTCTAATCAGCCTGTCTGTCTTAATTGTTTCCAGAAAGTTCCTTATTGTTCTGGAACCTTCCCTGTTACCTTACCCAAGGAAAAGGAACCTTCTTAACCTGGGGCTAATATATCTGCCTTCTGTCACTCTCCTGTAGCCATCTGGCCCAACCTGTCACATAGGTGAAGAGATGACCTGCCAAAGCATCTGCATTCTGAGTGCTGAATTCCTTTGCTTCTCCTGTGGCTTCATAACAACCATAATGTCAAGTGAGAACAAGTGATAAATTAGGTCAGTTACTGTATTGCAGACATGCAAATCACATTAATGCTGAGTAAATACAGTGCAATTTTAATTTTGATTATAGACTTCTTTCTCTGTCATTTAAACATTACACTATAGTTAATACTGTTATCTGGTTAAGTGCAATTTAATTTTCTTTCTGTAGAGAGTTGGATAGTATTCAAAATGTACAATATGTCTCTTTCATTAATATTTTCATGCTTTCTTTTTAACTCCATGCTTTACATGACCACAAATCTAGGACACCATTCTTCTTTTTACGTTAGACATAAGGTTTCTAGCAGCTAGAATGATCCCAGTAACACTTTTAAAGTTCAATAAAACTTTTATTTGTTATGAGTTCAAGAACATTTCCGAGTGGCTAAGAGTCTTAATGTGACCAATATAGCTTCCATAGCATCTTAAGCTGTGAAGAGCCGACATAAGAAAACCAAGAAATTAACCAGGATTTGTATGTGTGGCATTCTATTATCTGTATTGTTTGTGGTTGTTTGGGTCCAAGAAGCAAGTTTTCAGATTTGGATCCAGATTTTCCCAAAGTTGTCCACAGTACTATGGTTTTGGTTCAAGCCTGTTGCTAACTGTAGATCCTTTCTGAAATTAGTCTTGTTAATAGATCATTCAGAAAAATGGCTGAAGGAAAATTTCAATTAAGTTTTCTTTTTCTAAAAAAAAGAGGTAATTTTTTTTTGAAAATTGCAGGCATAAGAAAACAGGATTAAAATCAAAGCCCTGATGGAACCAGCACAACCACACATTGATATGCATGTGCATCTGGAATCTGAGCAACTTCTTTTGGCATCCTTTCTCTAATGCAGCTCACAGCAACATGTGGGGGAGATTTGTAAATATTTCTTCTATTGTTTAATGGTTATTATTAACTGAGTTGACACAGCACAGCAAGAATTTTTTTCCTTACTGGAAATTGTTACATTACAGTCTCAGCATGTATTTTTTTTTCCTAATCAGTTATCAAAAAATGATCAAGGATGGAAAAAGTTACAAGAAGAAAAAGTATTTCTGTGCACATTAAAGACTGAAACATTGCAGACTTTGGCACCAGCTACCATAAATCATACACAAACTAGGACATTATTTGGACTAAGGGTTCGATACTATGAGGTTGATTACAGTAGCATTATTAGAAAAATATATAATATATATATATATATATATATATATATATTTACAAGCAATGTCAGGAATATACATGTGAATAAGAAACAAAACCACTGAGAATGTCTCAATTTGTGCCATGTCTGCATTTGTGCTTTATGTACAGTGCACACTTCATTTCAAAACATTCTGTGCTTTGACTGGATCACCAGTGCTAGATATTTTCATTTTATAGGGTTCCAGTAATGGGGAATGATTGCAAAATCTTTTGAAAAAGAAGATCTGTTTTAATCTTAGTTATCAGTTCCAATACTTTAAGATTACACAGATCTATAGAACAGATTGGGCAATGGGTAAACATTAGTCATTCTCCTCTTGAACATATCACATCAACACAAATTTTCCTCTTTCAAACTGTTTTTGAGATGCCTTTTCTCTCCTTTGTTTATGCCATCAGTAGACCGTGCAGTAGTGCAAAAGTAGTATCTGCAAATATGCATTCAAAAGTGAGTGTCAACTGGTCCATGTTCACAAACATCCATATTTGCTTAGCTCAAACCCTTGAGTACTGAAGTTTTAGTAACACAAATATTCACCAAAAGGGATCTTTTTTAGTTTGAATGCTCAAATATTCTCACATGGTACACTCCCCAACCATGGGATTGAGTGAGGCGGTACTGAGGAATGCTGCTGTCCCCAAGCCTTCCTCCTTTCAGCCTGTGGAGCACACATTCTATCCTGCAGAGATGTTTTGGGGCAATCAAGCAAAGAAGGAAGAGTTGCTTTTGTGTATCCAAGCAGATGGCTGCAGGTCCTGGCTTGTCTGTACTCATTACTGGATGGGAGTGGACAGCACTGTATTTTCACTTACATGCATTTTGTTTTGATCTCCGGGGATTCGCAGCCTCTTGAGTTTTGCTCTGAATTTCAAATTTAAGCAAGCCCAAAACCTCAAGGCATTACTACTGAATTTCACCAAGTTTCACAGTAATACTATATGAAACCATGGCTTTCACTTAATTCAGTGTAAAAACATCAGTTAGACCTGCTTCACTTCAAAAGGTTTGCTAAGCAACAAACACTTTTCAGTGACCGTGGTCTAAGCTTGTAAGGAAACTCAAACCAGGCAAAGCTGGGGTTTTGCAGTAAAGGTTTTGCTCTGCTCTAGTAACAATGAGTTAGATCTTCAAAGACATAAGAGGCATTCAGGTGCCTAACTCCCGTTGATATTCAATAGCACAGAGGTATTTATGTCTTCGAAAATCTACCACAATGTCCAGACTTAGTTACATAAGTAGATGGGGAATTAACATGGTTACAAAAACTAAAGAGTCCCTGCCATGCATACTTAATAGTTAGTTTTCACACTGATATTTTGACTGTTTTAAGACATTCTTATGTTTCAGAATCCCATTGGGGTTCTTTATGAATGAACAGCATGGAAAAATTTGTATAATTTAATATAACTTTCAGCAATAAAGTGTCTGAGAGTGGGTCTCAGCAAAATTTATTCAGGCACCTTGTCCTTAACAAGAGTTTAATATTTTAAAACAATGAGGAGAGGTGGTATTGAATTTGGTTTTCCAATTTATATATAACAATTTAGCCCAAAGTAACATGAAGAGCCTGAGATACTAAGATTCGGGCATGTCTGTCCTTTAGGTTGGCTGCGCTTTTCGTAATTTGACAACCAACCGAACATTTTTTTTCGTTCACTGAGTATTACTTTCAGCAGCCCAAAACCCATTGTCTGAATCAATGTGATTAACACCTCCAGTGCCAAGAACTAGGGTGTTCACAAGGACTTGGCCATTTTCAAAGTGCCACTATTGACTATTTGGTGTTTCAATTTTTTTTCCCCCATCTAGAATTTTCCCCATGTCCCAAGATGAAACTCCAAGGACTTCCCCCCACCATTTTTGTCTGCTATAATCACCAAGTCTTTGGTAGCCATGATATGTCATCTCTTCTCAGAGCTGAAGAAGGGTGGGACACATTGAACCTTCATCAGCCAGAGGGCTTACAGTTATCCTACAGAAGACCCCACGTGCAGGCCCTATTCTTTTCTAGCAGAGCTTTCAGCCACTGTCTGCCTAAGAAGAAAGAGACTAAGAGTTGAAGACACTGCAAGAAAATTCATCACTGGCCGAAGTGGGTGCATTTCCATTGACTTGAATGGCATTGTAACTGTGAATTTTACACACTTGAATTTTGTGGAACATACAACACAAATGCATAGATACAGGCTTTTCCAGATACAGTACACTCACAGGACAATACATTTCTATAATGCAAGTAGTACAGCATATGTCCTACACTAACTTAAACCTAGAGTTTACCTTGACCAGACAATGTTAGAGCTACAACTTGCCTTGTTTACACTAGGATTTTAACATGTTAGTTAACTTGGGTTAGCTAATGCAGGTGAAAAAAAATGGAGTCAAACTTCTTTGTGTTAATAACAACCCACAGACTTAGGCTACAAACTAGCAATTCAGTCTTCCTGCTCTGTCAGCATAAAGGACTTTTCACACTCCAAACACTCTGCAATAATTGCTTGCAGATTGGATGCAGCTACCTAATATTCTCAGTATAATAACCATTACTTGATTTAATTATAATATAAATGTTAAGGTGTCGCTCATATAGATCCTGAACCCGCAACTACATCCACCAGATCTTGTGGCTACCAATGCAGTTACAGGTTCAAGGCCATAATGACTAACAAGAAGTTTGCATTTTCTAGTGGGCCTGCACAATTTTTATGCTTCTCACCATCCAGTTCCTGCTATGGTGCTCTGCATGGGCAGACTTCTGTACCTGGAGCAGGACAGGGACTTCAACTGATTTCTTTCTACCCAACTCAGCTACTTTCAGCCCTATTGATTGGTTTATATCAGTTTATGTTTGCAAGGCAATTTGCACAAGGGAAAAGGATAGAAACTTACTACGTCATTGAAAACTGAGATTCTCCTTTACATTTCTAGTCCCTCAAAATCAGGGAGCCCTCAGTAATGAAGTCTAATGGTGGCAGCTCTGGCTACAACATGGGGCTTGCGGATTATATCAACCTGCTGTGTGGCATTAGCACAGCTATTCATTTTAATCAGGGGTGGCCAACCTGTGGCTCCGGAGCCACATGTGGCTCTTCAGAAGTTAATATGCGGCTCCTTGTACAGGCACCGACTCCAGGGCTGAGCTACAGGTGCCAACTTTCCAATGTGGCGGGGGGTGCTCACTGCTCAACCCCTGACTCTGCCACAGGACTTTCCCCCACTCCACCCCTTCCTGCCCCCTCCCCTGAGCCTGCCATGCCCTCACTCCTCCCCATCCCCTCCCCCACAGAGCCTCCTGCATGCCACAAAACAGCTGATCGAGAGGTGCAAGGAGGAAGGGAGGGAGGGAATGGGAGGCGCTAATCGGCGGGACTGCCAGTGAGAGGGAGGCACTGGGAGCAGGGGGCGGGAGCTGATGCAGGACTGCTGACCTATTACTGTGGCTCTTTGGCAATATACATTGGCAAATTCTGGCTCCTTCTCAGACTTAGGTTGGCCACCCCTGATTTTGATCATTTTGCATAACACTTGCCTTGATATGCCAGCAAGCCTGACTCAATCCATCACTTAGCTGGCATTAAGACCTATTTATATGTGGCAGCTACAACTGGTACATGATATGCATACAAGAAATGTCATTTGTGGTGCTAATAAGTCCCTGGGTTACAATCTTTGGCACAAGTAAAGGAGGATGTAATGTTTGATGTAAGCTATCTAGTGTAGAACTATATAGCTCATTCTTTAGATAGCTGCTCAGTCAGATCGTGATCCAAAGATGTCAACTGCAGGTTCTAAACTCACATTTATTATTAATTATGATTGTTTATTAGGCCTGCTTCTTCTGTCACTTAAAATGTCTTGCACCAGAATAGCAGCATTGACTTTAACAGCTACCCCTCATTTGCACTAGTGTAAGTGATAGCAGAATCGGGACCATTGTTTCTGAAGTGTCTATGGATGGTCTATGGAACCACTGAAAGACAGACCTCTTTCCCAAAGAGTTGACAGTTTAGGCTCGAGACACAACCCAACTCATGAGGTTTATAATCCTAGGGTCTGATCCTGTCAGGTACTGAGTATCTGCAGCTCCAAATGACTTCAGGCTGAGGTAAGACAAGGGGTTCAATAAAACCTCAGAGATGGCTGACATCAGGCATGTGCACACCTTGATGGTTTTAGCTGTCATTATTCCTTAAAAACTTAAAATATACATTTCTCAAGATCAAGCCTTTTCAGTCTAAGTATACGTTTGGTCAACCATTTGGAATACTGAGGTATAATCAGGCCAAAATGACAAGTGCATCTGTTATCATCCTTCCTAATGCATATTATGTACCACATTCCTCAACTAACCCTTCAAAGGAAATCACATAATCCCTGCTCCATAAACACATCCTAGAAAAATCATTATTTTACCAAACTTGATCACTTACTAAAATAGAGGTCATTAAGCCAAAAATACAGTGAACGCCCAACGTTTGCAATGGTGAGAACACCACCACTTCGGCATGAGAACACTGTTGTTGATGTTGTTCTGTCATAGTTTAGTCTTATCAGATTTTACAAATGCAAGATTTTACTGCAATGTATTATCCCCCTATATTGAGGCTGGCTGCAGTGTAATGTTATCTTAAAGCTTCGTTGAGATTGCTGAGTGAAAGAACATGCTGTATAGTTCACTAACTCTGTTGTTTCGGCCATGTTTGTTTAATGCCAAAGAAAAGAAATTAAATATACAGAAATTGCTTTTGAAAACCCATTGAGCCTAAGGGCTATGATCTAAAGACAAACATTCCAAATCATGGTTTGAATGGCACAGAAAATGTGGCATGTATCTGTTGGAAACAGCAAAAATGTTAAATGTAGCACTTTCTTAACCCCTGTTAGCCTACTTTGGAGGTTTTAAAAAATGAAGAAAAAATATTTAAGATTATTGGGGGAGAAGGGTCTGGGGAGAAGACACTGAGATGAATCTTACTTGATGTTAAGGTCATTTTTTTCAGCCTGGCCCTTTATTTTCACACCCACAACTTTGAAGGACCAAACAAGTGAGTATGCACAATTGTACCTTTAATTATTCTCAGGCACAGCTATACTCACATTGGACAGGTAAGCTAATGATTTGCAAGTGGCAATCAGGTGCTTAACTGTCCAAGCGGTATTAGTTACTCCTGAAAATAAATGGCAACAGCTGTTTTGCAGACACAAATTACAGATGTAAAAGCAGAGGCCACCTTTTGAAAACTTGACCTTCTATTTTAAACAGTGACTTTCCTGCTCTCAGAATCTTGGGAAAGCAACTCCTTTGGCCAGTCTCCTCTACAGTACTACAGATGTATTTGAATAAGAGCTTACTTCTTCATCATCCTGCTTCTCTGTCTGCTTGATCCTGCAATGAAGTCAAAGTCTTGTTCATGTTACGGTACTCTCTTTTAAAGTGGGCTAAATAAAAAGCAAAGTTTGCTTGGATGGTACTCAAAAATCTTTTTATTCATTTTCTGCAAATATTTGTACAAAGTGTTCGTGGTACACCGAGATCTAATGAATGCTCATGCAAATATGTGTTTGCATTTAGGTTCACATGAGAAATGCAGTCATCTGGAGATCTTCCCTTCCTCCTGTTTATAAGTGTAATGTATTCAGTTAGAAAATAGAAACAATATTATGTAACTTAGATGACCAATCACACAATACAAATAATGAATAGTCAGGGACAACAGAAGAAAAGTTCCCACACACACACACTATAATCTGAATATTGAAACATGATTGAATAACCATTTGTCAAACCATTTTAACTAATTCCTATATTCATAACAATCAAAGTCTGTATTTCAAAAGAGCCTAAGATGGTTAAATACCTAACTCCTACTGGTGTCAATGGGAATTAGGTACCTAACCTACTTATATACTTTTGAAATTCCTGCTAGATGCATATCTGCATCATTAGGTGCCTAAATACCTTTGAAAATCTGGCCTGTGGGTGCCCTGTGGTTCTCACAGGTGCTGACTCTGTGGGTGCTCTGGGGCTGGAGCACGCACAGGGAAAAAGTGATGGGTACAGAGCACCCACCATCAGCCCCGCTATCAGCTCCCGCCTGTCTGTCATTTATTGTGTTTGTATAGTGCAGTGGTTCCCAAACTTGTTCCGCCGCTTGTGCGGGGAAAGCCCCTGGCGGACCAGCCGGTTCGTTTACCTGCCGGGTCCTCAGGTTTGGCCGATCGCGGCTCCAATGGTTCGCTGCTCCAGGCCAATGGGAGCTGCTGGAAGCGGCACGGGCCGAGGGACATACTGGCCACCACTTCCAGCAGCTGCCATTCGCCTGGAGCGGTGAACCGCGGCCAGCGGGAGCCGCGATCGGCCGAACCTGCGGAAGTGGCAGGTAAACAAACCGGCCCAGCCGACCAGGGGCTTTCCCTGCACAAGTGGCGGAACAAGTTTGGGAACTGCTGGTATAGTGCTTACTCCAGTGGTGCCCAACATGGTTAGGGTGTTACCTCATCATAAATGTTTAATAACAACAAAAGAAGATATATTTTCAAGTTTTCTCTGATGTAAAGGTCCCACTTTAAGCATCCAGCTCTTTTTAAAATTAAAACTTCCAGGGTACTGTGGCATCTGCTGAGGAGTTATTACATGTATTTCCCAGCGGCACTTGTTTGGAGTCAGCAAACATTCCAACATTCTTTGTCACCTGCATGACCTCATATTCAGCTATATATATAGTTCTGGTAGTCTTATGCCAGACTGTCTTGCTTACAGTATGGAATGAAGTCTTATGAGCAGGCTGTCAAGCAGCCTGTGTCAAAGAAAGTAAAATATTAAGCTCTGCACCACATCATGTCAAGATTATCCTTACCACAACCTACAGTATATTATTTGCCCTATGCATTCTGTGATTTTTCTCAAAGCAATGCAGAATTCAGACTTGAACTATGCAGGTATATATGGTATGACCATGTGCAGAAATTTTGTAATAATGCAACTTGATGAATGGAAAGTGTGGGTGAAAAATAACAATAATAAAACCTAGCTCTTATCATAGAATCATAGAATATCAGGGTTGGAAGGGACCTCAGGAGGTCATCTAGTCCAAACCCCTGCTCAAAGCAGGACCGATCCCCGACTAAATCCATTCTCCCCAGCAGCCAGGACCTTTTCATCACCCTGGAGCCAATACCCTCCGAAGGTGGGATCCCCAACCCTGAAGCTGGAGAAGGTACCTCTGGTGAGTGCACATTTGTAACTACAGTACAGGGTTTAAAAGCAATAGTGTTTAATGTTTGATTTGCCCTGAAGAATTGGGATGAATTCACGGCCAGTACAGCTACTGGAAAAGTCTGTTCACATGGAGCGGGAATCCTCCAGGGACATCTCCATGAAGCTCTCCTGGAGGTACTCTGAAAGTATTCTGGAATCATTGCAGCACAAAGCATGGCAGCGAATGGTCCTGGGTTTTGGTCGCATTCAAGCAACAGTCGGTCTATATCTTTCTGTGTTAGCCTCAGGAGAGTGATCTCATTCATGGTCACCTGGTTTAAATAGGGGAATTTTTATAAGGGAACAGTAAAATGACCCCGTTCATGCTGGGCTGTTTGCGCTTGGCTAAAAGGGATCATCCCGAAGAATAGCCATGCGGTGAGGTCGGTGAGGTAGGAGGAGGTGTGTGCTGCACATCCACCCGAAAACCACAGCCCCTCCTTTTAAATGTGAAACCCAACCCATTGCTTGCTATGGGAAAGGATGGCCCTGCAGTTTGAAACCATTCCCACATGTTATGCTTAAGAAGCCAATCCCGTGTACCCTTTGCCTTACCATGGCTGCATGGAAACCGAATTCTGTTGCCCAGCCATGTGTGATGTGTCACCATACCAGCAGGCGCTCAATGTAAAAGGCAAAATGCGACCTTGTACCTAAAACACATGTGCTGTCTGCTGTGAATTGCTTGATTCACTGTGAAAGAGTCTCCCTTTTGTTCTCAGAAATGTATCATCTTAAATTTTACTCTCCCTTTTTATCTCCCCCCGGGTGCCAATGTTTCTAGGCTCCCGCTATCATCTCCGTCCCTGAGGTTATGGCAGATTAGAAGGCGAAAAAAATGCACTCGTGATGACATGTTTTCCGAGCTCATGCAGTCCTCCCGCATTGATAGGGCACAGCTGAATGCATGGAAGGATTCAGTGTTAGAGGCTAGGAAAACATTAAGTGAGCACAAAAAGCAGAGGCAGGAGCACGAAAAGCGGAGGGAGGAGGTGATGCTAAGGCTAATGGGGGAGCAAACGGACATGATGAAGCGTCTGGTGCAGCTACAGGAAATCCAACAAGAGCACAGCCCCCCTGCTGCATCCATTGTACAACCACCTCACCTCCTCCCCAAGCTCCAAATCCTCCTCACCAGATGCCCAAGAACACGGAGGGGGGGGGGAGGCTCCGGGGACCCAGCCACTCCACTCCAGAGGATGGCCCAAGCAACAGAAGGCTGTCATTCAAACAGTTTGATTTGTAGTGTGGCTACAACAAGCAATGTGGCCTTGTCCTTCCCTCCTCCTGCACCCCACCCCACCCGGGCTACCTTGTCAGTTATCTCCCTTTTTTTTTAATTAATAAAGAAAGAATGAATGGTTTCAAAACAATGGTTACTTTGTTTCGAAGGGAGGAGGCTTGCAGGGAATTAAAATCAACAAAGTGGGCGGGTTTGCATCAAGAAGAAATACACACAACTGTCTCACCGAATCATGGCCAGTCTATGAAACTGGTTTTCAAAGCCTCTCTGATGTGCAGCGCACCTTACTGTGCTCTTCTAATTGCCCTGGTGTCTGGCTGCTCAAAATCAGACACTAGGTGATTTGCCTCAACCTCCCACCCCACCATAAATGTCTCCCCCGTCCTCTCACAGATATTATGGAGCACACAGCAAGCAGCAATAACAATGGGAATGTTGGTTGTGCTGAGGTCTGACCTAGTCAGCAAACAGCACCAGCAAGCTTTTAAATGTCCAAAGGCACATTCTACCACCATTCTGCACTTGCTCAGCCTATAGTTGAACTGCTTCTTACTACTGTCCAGGCTGCCTGTGTACGGCTTCATGAGCCATGGGAGCAAGGTATAGGCTGCGTCCCCAAGGATAACTATTGGCATTTCAACATCTCCAACGGTAATTTTCTGGTCTGGGAAGTAAGTCCCTTCTTGCAGCTGCTCGAACAGCCCAGAGTTCCTAAAGATGCGAGTATCATGCACCTTTCCTGGCCATCCCACGTTGATGTCAGTGAAACGTCCCTTGTGATTCACCAGTGCTTGCAGCACCATTGAGAAGTACCCCTTGCAGTTTACGTACTGGTTGGCAAGATGGTCTGGTGCCAAGATAGGGCCATGCGTTCTGTCTATCACTCCACCAGTTAGGGAAACCCATTGCAGCAAAGCCATCCACTATGACCTGAACATTTCCCAGAGTCACTACGCTTGATAACAGAATGTCAATGATTGCATTGGCTACTTGGATCACAGCAACCCCTACAGTAGATTTGCCCACTCCAAATTGATTTCTGACTGACGGGTAGCAGTCAGGCATAGAAAGCTTCCACAGGGCTATCGGCACTCGCTTCTCAACTGTCAGGGCATCTCTCATCTTGGTATTCCTGCGCTTCAGGGCTGGGGAAAGCAACTCACAGAGTTCCAGGAAAGTGGCCTTACGCATGCAAAAGTTTCGCAGCCACTGCGAATCATCCCATACCTGCAACACTATGCTGTCCCACCCGTCTGTGCTTGTTTGCTGGGCCCAGAATCGGCGTTCCACTGTATCAACCAGCCCTACTGCCACCATGATGTCCCAATTGCCACAGCCCGTACTTTCAGGAACGTCTGTATCCATGTCCTCCTCAAAATTGTCACACCCAATTTCTGGATGATTCTACCCTACACGGAAGAGTCACCCCATCTGTCTCCAGCAAGTCTGTAGGTACACAAAGTACTCAAAAGAAAAACAGGAGTTATGTATCCTCCCCACTGTTTCTCCCCTCATGTACACCACTACATGCTTCAATGCAAGCATCTGGGTAACGAAGAAAAAATATTTCTGTGGCAGATTGTTTTTTGTTTAATTGTAAGTTTTTGAAGCTGCTCAGCAGTTTGAATATTAGAATAAGGCTTAAGAGAAATGGATTAGTGGGCAGAGTATACAGAAATGGTCAAAGGTGTTCAATAAATCCATTTATCACATGGCTTTGCCAAGTGTCACATGAATACCTTCATAAATGGCAATGATATTTCTGCAATATTTATTTGTCACAAAATATTATATGATTCTACAATTTATTATGCACATCTGACTGACTCATTTGCCCTCTGCCAACTAATCTCTCTCTCTCTCTCTCTCTCTCTCTCTCTCTCTCTCTCTCTTTCCAAGATTATTTCTAGCATTTTCAAGCATCTGAGCAGCTTCAAGCAGCTGCTATATTTTTAAATCAATCTGTCACAGAAATGTTTCTTTACCCCAACATATATAATCTACCCCAAAACCGTGCATTTGTGCAAGACCCAGTACTGGAAATCTTTTGTCCAGGCTCAGTGGTGAACTTAGGTACAACATGTCCTGCACCTGCAAGGCCAGAAGTAGGAGTTTTATACCATTGAAAGAGAAGAGATTCCTGGGTTTCCAAAGAGTTGTACTGCAAAAGTTTTTAGCCTTGGAAACTCTCCAGATATCAGACCTTAATAGTCTGACTATTTATGTATAAGAAAAGTTATTTCGGTGGCTTTCGAGGATCGATGACATCATTAATATAGCTTTCTGTTTACAAATTAGTACATAAATCTGATTTTGCAAATTTTTCACATAGCAACAACCTATCATTATCCTCAACTTCCCTCCTCCATTCCCACTACTTGTTTGGTATAATCAGTTGATATATCTTGTTTTAATTTGAGCTTTCATGCTGCAAGCAGATCAAGTGCAGAACTGGGGCCTTAGATTGTAAACTCTTTGGGTCAGGGGCTGTTTTACTCTGTGCTTCAGTAGCACCTAGGACAAAAGGGCCCCAGTGTGTTCAGTGGCTCCTGGATGTTACTGCAGTATACAGTACACATAAAAGAATAATAATTTGCAGAAGTTTTTATGACTTCTTGTGAAGACTGTGCATTTGGACACATGATAAATAAGACACCTGGCTCTACAGGTGGAGAGAGACAAAAATTAGTACCAATGTGTTTTAAAAACCTCAATTTTTCTATAAGAATAATCTTATATCGCTTGTGGTATATATAGCCCACATAATGGTTTGATATGATATAAAGTTTTTCTTGGCACTTATTGGGATAAGATGAGCGAGAGCGAATGCCTGCTGGTATAGTACAAAACAGTTGTGAGAGAGGGATGCAGTATGGCATACTCCTGCAGTTAGATCAGAAGTGTCACAATACTAGGGGTGCAGGAGGAAGGGGTTAGTTTAAAGGGTTCCTATAAATTTTGGATTTTTGCCTTTGATATTGTGAAGGTTTGCCCTTAACCAAAATGGTGGAGTGCCTACACTGGGGGAATAATCCCAGAGCCAGCTCCAGGGATCTCCCAGCTCAGGGATGCAGGCAGTGAGAGGAATAAGGGCCATAGTAGTGTGGGAGGAGATTAATTCACACTGATAGCCAAATGGTAGCATTGCTTGTTCTAAGAGTTCGTATCCTCAGAAGGATTGTTCTTTAATTTGTAATAAACTTAATCAATTCCCATAATAAAATGCATACAGTAATAAGTGAAATCTTTGCTTGGGGAAGGGACTTTGCAGATTTTCTTAAGGCATCGTTGTGGGTGAGGGGAGGAATGAGTTTCCCCATGTTTGTGCTAGGTTACCATTTCAAACAGACAAGATATAAAGCATTCCAATAGGGAGCAGGATTAGGTAAGTTTCCCTGGATCTAGTACAGATGTTATTTAGATTCAGATTCATTATTGAAATATCTGTGATTACCTGTATTCAGGAAAAAATTATATTGGAAATAAAGGCATAACAGCTCCTGGACCCAACAGTTTACTAGCTAAGGCTTCAATTCCACAAGTTCGTTCACTAGTAGGATCAGAGCTCAAATTAAGACAAACTATGATGGGCTGGGCAATGGGGGAAGCCTCACAAGACAATAATGAAAGGAGGATCAAGATGATTTTATTTCATTATTAATTATTATTATTATTACTGGTGTTCAGTTAATGTTCTCCAAGGTAGCAGAGATGCAGGCAGCCCTGAGTAGGGAAGGTACACCATCAATAAACTGGTTCCAGCATGAAAAACTAGAAAAGAAAGCGAGTCACACAGGTCATGTGACAAATTCTAAATCCAGTCTCTTTCTGGTTGGAATCAGAGATGAGCCCAAGACACACAAGTCATACCTGGGTTCAGGTCTACATTCGGAACTACCTCCAGAGTTTAAGGGTGTTCAGATTCAAAGGCCCATTTCAAGACCCTGGGTACTTGGAATGCGTCCATAAGACTTAAAAATCTCCCTCTTACCCAAACCTTCATATTAGCACATGTACTCTCAAATAATTAGAAACAAGAAGTTTTCCTAATTACTATTTGGAAAAAATGATTTTTGCAATACCGCTAATGTTTGAGCTAACTTTGGGAAAGCACTGCACTAAGAGTCAGACTGCAGGAGACTTGGATTCTTATCTTGGCTCTGCCACAGACTCTCTGGGACACCTCAGGTGAATCACTTAATCGCTCTGAACCTCAGTTTCCCCAGCTGTAAAATAAAGTTAATATTGAATTTACCTAAGTCACAGAGATGCTGTCAGGAGTAATTCAATAATATTTTTATACCACTTGCTCTTTTCAGCTGCAAGATGCTATGCAAGTCTTAAACATTATAAAGACATCCAGATCACTGCCTGACACTCACCTGAAATATCTGACCTGTTTATAGGTATCTATGGTATTGGCAGGGCACAATACCTTCTATATGTACTCCCTAAACCAGATGGCACTTATGGAAATAATGTCTTTGGACACCCATAGAACTCTTTTTTGGGGGGAAGAGGGGAAGGGGACAGTACTTCTATGTAATGTGAATAAAAGATTGCAGATTGTCATAATAAAAGATCTTCCGTGAGCTTCTAAACACCTCTACAGTCAGATATCCCCTTACTGTATTAGTTGTATTTAACTAGTTTGTTACATTTATAAAATGCAGAGATTGTTTTGTTTTGTTTCTTATTGAATCTTGAATAGCTGCATGTCCTGTTTTCTAATCAAAGAAAATATTTTGTCTTATCTGAATCTGCTCCTGCAAAATGCATCTCGGGGTACAGAGACTTTTCATGAAAGCATTTCCTCTTAAGGTAGTATGCCAATTGCGCACTGCTCTGAATTAGAAACTTCATTCTCAAAGCAGACTATAAGGCTACCTTTAGAAATATTAAATACACTAAAGTAGATCTAAACTGATAGCTCTGCTCTTGATAAACAGAGCTATGGGCAGAAGAATAGTTTCTATTTCATTGCAGTAATAAATCACTTTTCCTGACCTGAGTTAGTAATGAGATTTTTAATCATGTGGGTTGAACATATCCTCCAGTTAATAATAAAAGTAAAACCTCCTTTCTGTCTTTAATAAAAGATTTGTACATTTCTCAAATGATTAGTATTACATTTTTAAAGAACCTGAGATTGATGCATTTCAATTCTCCTTCCCATTTTTCTATGCTTTTATAATTCAAAGGTAATATAGGCTATAGTTAATAATTCATAAGGTAATTTTAAGGCTTTTATTTAGAAACCTCTAGCCTATTGACTTTAGAATGTGCCATAAAAGTATTCAGATCTAAGCAATTTGCTGCTCTGTGCAGATCAGGATTTGTGCTATAGAATCAGAACACATCATTTCAACCTTTAAAAAATATAGAGGAGATAAATAACTTTAAAAAGACAATTTGAACTAACATGGTTTTCTCTCTCCTAACAATTGTAGATGCACTTTTTATTTTTCTTGTCCTCCTTGTTTTCGGGACTATATTTGGGATAAAGAGACATTCTTTTGCCTGTCTAGGAGACAAAAGGTTGCAAATCTTTGAAAAGTAAACTCCACTGAGCCAGCAATGCATTCTTAGAGTGTATGATGAGGTTCAGGCAAGGAATTAAGGTCTGCCAAAGACCTGGGTTTTGCTTTCCAAAATCAGATTTTCATACACCCTTCAAAATGGATTTGTCCAGGGTCAAAATGTCACCATTGTCTACCAGCTAACAGAAGAAAGGTGGATTTTACTTCATTCATTTATTAAAATGAGAGTGAATTGAATACTCTGTAGAAGTGCCAGACTCACAGCCTTTGGGACTGAGAAATTATATCCACAGTACAAATGTGGCATATGAAGCAGCAGTATATGCTTCCCCACAGTGCCCACTAATGTGCCTCAAACACTTAGGCAGGGAACAACTGCTTAGGCATGGAATTAATTGGTAGCAGAGCTGATTAAAGATTTTTCATCAAAACATTTTTTGACTGAAATTTCCAGGATTACAAAGAAAAATGGAAACCAAAAACTGCATTTTATTTTATTTTTTTGGTAAAAGATTTGGGTTTTAGTAAAATATTTGGTTTTGAAAGATCAAATCCCCTGGCCCAAACCCAACAATTTTCACTTAAAACAATTTTTGAAGACCAACATTTTTGGAGGTTTGGGTTTTTTTCATCAAAAAGTGACTCCAGAAATTTTGACTTTTTTTTTTAATTCCTAAGGAAAATCATTAGCATTTTTCAGTCAATTTTAAACCACAAAGTCACCAACCTCACTTACAAAAGAATAAAATGAGGATAATATTTAATGCTGAACAACATGGGTGTATAGAAAATAAAACTTGTCTGACCTGATATCTTTTTCTCATGAGATTACAGATTTGGTTTATAAAGGTAATAGTGATAAAGTAAAAAGAACAGGAGTACTTGTGGCACCTTAGAGACTAACAAATTTATTTGAGCATAAGCTTTCGTGAGCTACAGCTCACTTCATCGGATGCATGCAGTGGAAAATACAGTGGGGAGATTTATATACACAGAGAACAAAGTGACAATTCTTCAACAAAAAAAACTTCAAAAACAGACTCCAAGGAGAGACTGCTGAATTGGAATTAATTTGCAAACTGGATACAATTAACTTAGGCTTGAATAAAGACTGGGAGTGGATGTGTCATTACACAAAGTAAAACTATTTCCCCATGTTTATTTCCCCCTCCCCCACCCCCCTCACACTGTTCCTCACACGTTCTTGTCAACTAGTGGAAATGGCCCACCTTGATTATCACTGCAAAAGGTTCCCCCCCCCCCCCCCCCGCTGGTAATAGCTCACCTTACCTGATCACTCTTGTTACAATGTGTATGTTAACACCCATTGTTTCATGTTCTCTGTGTATATAAATCTCCCCACTGTATTTTCCACTGCATGGATCCGATGAAGTGATCTGTAGCTCACGAAAGCTTATGCTCAAATAAATTTGCTAGTCTCTAAGGTGTCACAAGTACTCCTTTTCTTTTTGTGGATACAGACTAACATGGCTGCTACTCTGAAACTAGTGATAAAGTAATATACTTAGATTTCTGTAAGGCATTTGACTTAGTATAACAGGATATTTTTATTAAAGAACTAGAACAATACAAAACTAATACTGCACACATTAAATGGATTAGAAACCGGCTAACTGAAGGGTCTCAATGGGCTAGTTCACCTTGAATAGTCCTTGAAATAAGTTAACTACTTATGCTAAACTATCTATTCTACCTTGTATTTAGCTGTGACATGCTGGGTATGCTTCCCAGACCAAAAGAAGAGTTCTGTGTAAGCTCAAAAGCTTGTCTCTCTCACCAAAAGAAGTTGGTACAATAAAAGATGTTACAATAAAAGTCTCAAAATGTAATTGTAAATAGGTAATCATCAAAGATAATACTTAGTCCTGCCTTGAGTGCAGGGGACTGGACTAGATGACCTCTCGAGCTCCCTTCCAATTCTATGATTCTATGATTGAGTGGGTGTGTTGCTAGTCAGGTCCCACAGGGATCGGTTCTTGCCCTATACTATTTAACATTTTTGTCAATGACCTAGAAGAAAGCAGAAAATCATCACGGATAAAGTTTGCAGATGACTCAAAAACTGGGGAAGTGATAAATAATGAAGAGGACAGGTCACTGATCTGGATTGCTTGGCAAGCAGAGCACAAGGAAACAATATGTGTTTTAATGTGGCCAAATGTAAATACAACTAGGAACAAAGAACACAGGTGTTGCTAACAGGATGAAAAAGTCACGGTGGGCATCATGGTGGATAATCAGTTGAACATAAGCTCTAAGGGCAACACTTGGGCCAAAGGGGCTAATTCAATCCTTGGATGTATAAACAAGGTAATCTTAGAGCAGGACTAGAGAGGCTGTATTATCTATGTGACTGGCACTGGTACAACCACTGCTGGAATGCTGTGATCAGTGCTGGTGACAACAATTCAAGAAGGCTGTTGATAAACTGTAGAGGGTTCAGAGAAGGGCCAGGAGAATGATTAAAGGGTCAGAAAACATGCTTTGATAAATTAAGTAGATTGAACTCTGAGTCTAACAAAGAGAAAGTTAACACAAGTGGACCACAGTCTATAAGTATCTACACCGGGAACAAAAAAATTGATAATGGCTCTTCAGTCTAGCAGACAAAGGTATAACATGATCCAATAGCTAGAAGTTGAAGCTTAACAAAGTCAGACTGGAAATAAGGTGCACATTTTTAACAGTGCAGGTAATTAACCACTGAAACAATGTACGAACGGCTGAGGTGGATCCTCCATCAATGGCAATTTTTAAATTAAGATTGAACAGGAATCCATTCAGGAAGTTCAATGGCCTGTGATATGCAGAAAGTCAGATTAGATTATCCCAGTGGCCCGTTATGCCTTTGTAATCTATGAACTAATAATGTCTAGGGTTGTGACATATTTGGCTATGGTGATCTTCATTTACTTAAGCATGAATAAAATATTTGTACATTATTTGGAACCCTCAAGTTTTGTACAACTTCAGCCGTGTAATAGCACGATTTTACAACTCCCTCCCCAGTCCCTTTATTGTTTATTGCTCACTGGTTGAGTGTCATGTGAAATTAGATTAGATTGGGAGTTCTTCAGACCAGAGTGCTTCACATCTTCCTATGTGTTTGTACAAAGCTTAGACACTGGAGCTGCAATCTTGAGTGGAGCTTTGGGTGCTCCGACAACATATATAAATGGTAGTAATTCATGCTAATTTAACAACTATTGTGAGAAAAGAAAAACTATTAGTAGTTAATTATTTTATAGCTAATTAAGTAATTTTAGCAGAGAATTATTAATAATCATCATTTGTCATTATAGGCAGGGCTGGTAGCCTGGCCTTCTATTAGGACTGCGCAACACTTCCCATTATAAGACCTTGTGCTTCAGTTGCTTATAACTTTGTCAAACTTGAACTGTTTAAACTGAAATTTTACATGTGGAATGACTGCCTCATGCTGAAGTTTCTGGAAAAATTCTCAGACAAAATCCTTTAGCCATTTCCAATAACAACTCAGGAGAAAAATACTTTGTTCATATTACAAAAAATTGTAGTGACTTTTTCTTTGAGAATCTCAAATGTCCCCAAACTTAGGAGCAGAGACTTGAAATTTAGCAGGCGGATGGAATTTGTGTCAGGGATGGGCCTTTATTTGTCCCTGTGAAAATTCACCCAAATTATGTGCCTTTGACAATTTTCAGTTTGCACATGCTTTGTAGAGACTTTCTAGAGCAGTGGTCTACAACCTTTTTAAGAACAAGATCATGTTGTGAATTGAAGTGCAACCCAGGATCTACCTCAAAGAAAATGTAGAAATTCAGGTAATCACACAAACCCAAACACCCTTGCCCTGCCCCCTTCCCCATCCCTGCCATGAGGCAACATCCCTGCCCCGCCCCTCCTCCAAGGCCCCACCCTGCTCACTCCATTACCCCTCCTTCCATTGCTTGCTCTCCCCCACCCTCACTCACTTTCACCAGGCTGGGACAGGGGGTTGGGGTGTGGGTGCGGGCTCTGGGCTGGGGCCAAGGGGTTCGAAGTGTGGGAGGGGCTCCAGAATGAGCCTGGGGCAGGGGTTTGGGGTGCAGGAAAGGGTTCAGAGTGTGGGCTCTGGGAGGGGGTTGGGTGCAGGAGGGAGTACAGGATGGGGCTCAGGGATGGGGCTGAGGGTGCAGGAGCGGGTACAGGGTGTGGGCTCTGGGAGGTGGTTGAGGTGCGGGAGGGAGTGCGGGATGGGGCTCAGGGCTTGGGCTGGGAGTTGGGGTGCAGAAGGGGGTGCAGGCTCTGGGAGGGAGTTTAGGCACAGGGGGCTCAGGGCCGGGGCAGGGGTGCAGGAGGGGGTTCAGAGCTGGGATGGGGGGTTGGGATGTGGGACGATCTTGGGGTGCGGGTTCCAGCCGGGCGCTGCTAACCTCAGGTGGCTCCCAGGCGGCGGTGCAAAGGCAGACTCCCTGCCTGCCCTGGTCCTGCGCTGCTCCTGGAAGCGGACGGCATGTCTGGCAGCAGCTCCAGGGGTAGGGAGGGGCAGATGGCTCTGCGCTGCCCCCATCTACAGGAACTCCCCCACAGCTCCAGGATTCCCCATTCCTGGCTAATGGGATCTGCGGGGGTGGTGCCTGCAGGCGAGAGCAGTGTGTGAAGACCCCCTGCCCTTCCAGGCAGCAGTGCAGAATCAGAGCAGACTGGGAGCCTGCTTTAGCCCCACTGCGCCGCTGGCCTGTTAGTGGCTGATCTCCCGGTTTGGCTGCAGGAGGGTTGGCAACCCTAGACTGAGACTGAGATTGACTATCGGAGGCTCCACAATCGACCAGTCGATCATAATCTACCGGTTGGTGACAACAGTTCTTCCCAGTTAAATTCCCCAAAGATTCCATCCACGCTGAGTAGGACTTTCCCTGCAATAGTAGTTCCTGGCTGCTCTGAGTTAGGCCAGGTCCACACACTGAAGATCAGAGCAGTGAGCCTCTCTCTCCTGTACTCATATTACCCCTCTTCTTGTTCCAAGCAGCACAGAGGATGAAGCCCTCAAATGAATGCAGAGGGGACAAGACCTGGACCTAGAAGGGAGTAGACTGTGGTAAGGACCTGGGACTGGAGGCTGGGTGGTCAAGAGAGAAATTGGACCTGAGACTTAGGGTTGAGAGAGACTGGAACCGGCTGGGCAAGGAGACTGAGACTGGGAACTAGAGGGAGGAAACTGGGAATTGGACTGTGAGTCAGGGAGAAAAACAGAGGGGGTGAGACTGCGTGGCAGAGGCGTAAAACTGAGATCAAATGAGGAGCTGTGAGGGGGAACTGAGGCTAGCTGAGCAGGGAGATGGAGACTGGTACTGCGAATCAATGGGGTGTTCTTTTAAAATTGTTTTTTTGGTGCATAATATATAGTATAGTAGGCTTGCAAAATAGGAAAGCCCTTAATGTATTATTATTAAAACATCTTTGTTGAGCATAGTAACTATAATTTTTTTTAAAGATTAACTTTAACTTTATTTTGTAGTAAGGTGACCAGATGTCCCGATTTTATAGGGACAGTCCCGATTTTTGGGTCTTTTTCTTATATAGGCTTCTATTACCCCCCACCCCCCTCCTGATTTTTCACACTTGCTGTCTGGTCACCCTATTCTGTACTCAGGGCCAGTTATTGACATGTACCAAATATATAACTGCCCAGGGCTCCATACAGCTGAGTGCCCTCCTCTGTTAGCACCCTTCTCAGAACAACCCTGAAAACTCCTGTTTGTGCTTGGATCACATGGGGGGGCCCAACATGCCTTTACAAATACTTACACCCCTTACAAGGCGTTCAACTTGATCGCACATAAATGAAGAGTTGATCAGAAAATAGATATATATTTTGGAAAATGTCAACAAAAAAATATTTTTTGTTTCCATCAACGTTTTCCATAGCAAATTTTAACTTTTAGGGCAAAATACCAAAAACAGAAATATTTCAGCTAAAAGCTGACATCTTTCCATTCAAAATGGCGCTACCGTCCCCCACAGGAGTTGTAGTTCATGTGCCGCAGGCTCCCATTCTTTTTTATTATTATTATTAGGGGTGGGATCACTGGCCAGATTACTTCTCCCTTGATATATCGCTTTCTCCCCTCCTGGTGGATGAGGGTGTGTCATGGGAGCCCCTGGCCACCATGTATCATGGCAGCTGTTGTCCGCAGAAGAAGACACTTTTCACAAACCATGTTTAATCGAAAACTCAATTGTCCATTGAAAAACCAGTTTCAGCTGAGAATTTCCAACCAGCCCTATATAAAATTGTAAATATGATAAATCTTTTAATGTAAATATAAGGGGATAAATCATGATCCCAAGATCCATGTGCACAGGAGACCCTGCATGTGCACCTCCTCCCCTTTCATGAAAGGGGTTTCTGCTACCCTAGAGGCAGCATCCCACCTTTCTTCAATAGGGCTTTCCATAAGATTACAATCTATATGGAGGAGAGGACAGGAATTGGGCAGGTTGTGGGTAGCCTTGAATGGGATGGAGGTTGCAGTTGAGCTGAGGTGGGTGGCATGCCATCCTTCCCTTTTCTTTGGTGGTGGTGAAGCATTTTTTTTTAATTAAAGAGAGAGATCTCTGAGGAAGCCACAGGCTGGGGGAGCTCCCGGTATTATAGTCCATTGGAGTTAAAGTACAAGGAACCATGGTGGGGTACGCATGTGAGGTGGGCACAGAACAGGGGCCTCTGTGCAGACAGCCCCTAAGTTAACACCCATCCCCACCCCTCTTATGGAATGATCGGGGAGGAACTCCACAAGGGCACCATCACTGAGAGTTCTCCTTCCTGGCCTCTTCCTGTGAATTATCCTGGCAGGAGAGCAATACAATTCAAAAGTATTATGCAAAACATAATAACTTAAACCTGACTACTCAAAGCAGAACACAGCCTGCTTAGTGAAGAGTGTGACTGTGTAGCAGTGACGGGCTTAATTAGATAATGTTTGATAACCTTTCAAAGGTGCAAAACTCTATATAAGTGCTAAATGTTATCTTCGTCATCCCAGTTAAATAAGTGAAGCCAAATCCCTGCACTGACTTGAAATGAAGTAATAACACTTTAAAATCAGCACTGTCTTGCACTGGCTGTCAGCAAACGGGAATTTTGGTGCTGGTGTGACATGTTCCGTTTTCTTAATTTGTATCAACAGTCAGGCAGCTGGGCTCTTTACCAGACTAAAGTTGAGCCAAAAATCTTGTCAGGCAGCCCAAAGAACTGAGCTTCAGAAGACAATCAATCAAAAGGCAACAGTATTAATCAAATGTTCTGAATACGCCTGTGTTGCTAATTCATTATCTTAGGAGCGCTGGGTAGAAGCCCAGAAGAAATGTTAAGAATATTGTTTTGTTTGTTTACATCGCTACTTAAGGAAAGGTCAGATGACATCCACACTTATCGCTTCTGATTTAATGGTACTTTTGTGGTCAGTAAGAAAATACAGTTGGTTTTGTTTCCCCTGAGAGCAGGGGTGGCCAACCTGTGGCTCTGGAGCCACATGCGGCTCTTCAGAAATTAATATTCGGCTCCTTGTATAGGCAACGACTCCGGGGCTGGAGCTAAAGGTGCCAAGTTTCCAATGTGCCAGGGGCTGCTCACTGCTCAGCCCCGGGCTCTGCCACAGACCCTGCCCCCACTCCACCCCTTCCTACCCCCAACCTGAGCCTGCTGTGGCCTTGTTCCTCCCTCCTGCCCCCCAGAGCCTCCTACACGCCATGAAACAGCTGATGGGGAGGGAAGGGGAGGTGGTGATTGGCGGGGCTGCTGGTGGGTGGGAGGAGCTGGGAGCAGGGTGGGAGCTGATGGGGGGCTGCTGACGTATTACTGTGGCACTTTGGCAATGTACATTGGTGAATTCTGGCTCCTTCTCAGGCTCAGGTTGGCCACCCTTGCTATAAAAAGTAGTTACCTGCCAAACATATGGTGTATTGCCAGACGCATATAACACTGCTGCTCTGGGATCTCCACTGGCTGAATCAACCAGAATTTCTCCTTAGGCATCCCAGTGCTATACAGCTCCTAGGTATCCCTACTAACTGCAGGACTGTGCCTTAAAAGGCACAATCTAGCCCCAATCATTTAGAGGTTTTATGAAAGAAAGATACTCCCACTCCCATTTCTGACACTGCACTTTCTTTGTATTTTTGAGCAAACCCCTTACATTTTCTGTTGTCAGTTTCTCCATCTTCAAAATGGGTGTAATGTTTGCTCACCTATGTGGGTCTTTGACTGTTAATATATTACGGCTTGTAACATGCTACTAAGTAGGCACTGTCTGCTTTACATGTCAAACATATCAGTATTACAACAAAACAGTAGGAAATTGTACAACAGGTAACCATAAAGTGTGTTGGGATTGTGTCCCTGTTTTTCTGCATATCTACTTCTAATTCTGGGACAAGGCCTGTGTCACTGCATGTGTTTGTAAGGCACCCAGTGCAATGGAACCTCTGAGATTGTGATCTCAGCACCCAGAATCAATGTAAATATTAAATAAGAAAATACGTTAGTATAGAGATCTTCTGTTCTAGTCCAATACAGATTCTCTGTTCAGCATTTTCAAATTGGACTGGGCACATCCAGGAAAAAGGCAACATATATTGCACAGCTCTCAACAACTATTAGCAAGATGGAAATGTCTAGTGACAAATTCACAAGCTGCAACTGTACAGTCATGAAATTCAATAGCCTCACAGCTGCACACTTGTAACTTGCGAATTCAGAAAAATGTATGAATTGGCACCAGGTTTCTGGCAGACTATCATTTTACAGATGACACTAACGTCTGCCAGCTTGGTGTCCAACTTTACCCTTGTTTTGTTCCCTATGCTAGAGATCACTAGCTCTGTTTCCAGTAGTTCTCACAGTGTCTGCTATTTGCTTGCCTGACTTTGTTTCATTGCATTGTGTTGTAATTTGCAATTGCTCTGTACTCTGTTTCATTGGGTCTGCTTGAGTTTAACTGAAGTTGGACTGTATTTGCTTTGGACAAGTGTTTGCCTCTCTCTCATCTGCTCAGTCTATTCAATGTACCTTTTGTTGGGACTATCCTAGTTTTCCTCTTTTATTTATAAGATGTATATCAAATTTACCATTACAGGTAAGTAGTTGGTGTACCAGAGTCTCTTGGTATGTAATCTACGTGTTTCCAGATTGTTTTGTAGAGGGGGAAGGAAGCATTCTTTAAAATGTAGTATCACTGTGTTATAACCAAAAATAACTTTACACAACTTGCAGTAATGTCATGCTAGAGTGAAGAATGCCAAAAATTGGCCAGGCTCCCTCAGTGTCCTAATGACATAGGACACCTGCCACAAACTTTATGTATTACTAACAGCAAGCAAATATAATTACACGCAAGAACTCACTTTAAAAGAACATTTGAGTTTCAAAGTCAATCATTCAAAACTTATGAAATTCCAGAATTAAGGTTAGCCAAGGAGTTAGTTTTAGGAATTCATCTTTTCCTCCCTTCTTTTCCCCTGTGGACAACTGGTCTATTATTAATCATTATTATTGAGGAGGGGGATAAGACTGACCTTACAAATAGGCATATTGTGAAAATTTTAAACACAGGGAATGCAATGAACATGCACTAAGGGACACATTGTAAATGGTCCCATAACCAAAAGAGCATGTAACAACTTGCCCCTCTTCGTAAAACCCTTCCTGTTGAGTGGTAGGCTGGAGCTTCACTATGCCTTAGAGGCAAAATGCCCTTTAAGGAAACTGTAAGCTGAGGGAAAGGTGAGAAGAATGTAAAGCAAGATCAGACACTCAGGTCAAAGAAAATAGAGCTGATGAAGGGAGTAGTGGCAGGGTACAGTATACAAGGGTCATATGTGTGTTGGTGATATGTATGTAACAAATGGCAGTCATTTATTTATCACATGGGTCCACAATTTATCATAAATTGATTTCCTCACCTGCCCTCTGCCTATTAGCCCTGGGGATACTTCCAACATTTAAAAAGTCTGAGCAGTTTTGAACTTTTTTTTTTTTTTTTAAGATATACCAGAGAATGGTCTCTTCCTTCCCCTGCAAATTTACACTGGCCTGAGGCCCAGGACAGATTACACTGAATCTTCTATTTGTGACAGGTGTAAAATCTAATATTCTCTGACCCTGCAAGTTAGAAAATGGGAGCTTTAAACACTCACCACTACTTGAATAAAAAAAGACTGAGAATCTCTGCTTTCCACTTTGTATTTAGCTGTGACACTCTGAGTATCTTTCCCAGACCTGAAGAAGAGCTCTGTGTAAGTTAGAAAGCTTGTCTCTCTCACCAACAGAAGTTGGTGCAGTTAAGAAAATCATAAACTTCTAGCCCTCATGATGGGAGAGAAAAGGTTGAAAATGTGAAGTGAGCAACCTAAAGGATCAGACTCCAGAATGCAATTAAACTAACACAAATTTTGTTTGTTTTTTTTTAAAGTCACGATCGCATGATTTTTGACTTATTGATGTTGTTAATACTGAATCTCTTCTCTTCCTCCATTCTACCTTGGGGAATGGATATCCACAGCTGTACTGTTTGCTTACTGCAGTCTCAGCTGTCTCACGCAGTAAAGGGAGAGACACTACATGTCTTGAACCACAACATGCATAGCAGCAGTCAATAGACTATTTTCTTATATAATATTTCCAAAACACATACCATATATCTGAATAAATAGGTGAAATTGCATTGGATTTAGTTTTAAAGTATCAGTCTCTGGTTGCAATGCTAAAAATAGCTGACTGTCTTTAAGAAAACTAGCATATCAGATCCCATTTCAGAGTGGAGAGGAAGGCCAAATAGCTAAGATACAGGAACCAAAAAGGAAAGGAAATAAATGTGGGGTAATCACTGAACAATGTAAGGGAAACATTTACTTCTTGTAGCTGCTGATGCTGTGCACAGCAGTATCTAAAATGGAACAATTTTCAAATTTCAGAAATAATCTCCTGTATTTCAGTTATTCAGTCCAGCATTCTCTGTATCTATATTTCTAGATGCTTGTTCAGATAAAGTCTGAACAGTAACAACTTGTTAGGTGAGCTGTGACAGCCTCTTTCTTCAGCCACTAGCTGATTCTAATCTCACTTATGTCAGTTTTACACTGATGCAACTCCACTGATTTCAGTGAAGTTGTTTTCACTTTATACCAGCTTAAGAGTTAGATCATGCAACTGCATTTGCCAGGGTACACCCATAAGCAAGATCAGAATCAGGCTATTACTCTTTAGTCAATAAACAGACATGGCTTACTACATTAAATCAATGTAGTAAGCCATGTAGACTACCACCCTTAAGAATTATTGTTAAAAAATCTCCTACCTATAGAGTACTTACACTTTAAGTATGCAGTTAGTATGCTGGAAAAAATATAATATTGTAAATTATTGAAATTTCAGAAAATGTTAAATATAATACTAAACTGCAGCTCTCTGTAGGGATTTTGAATTTGAAAAGAGCCCACAGATGTGAAGTCCTCTTTAAGCCCTGGACATTTCGGGGGCCGAATGTTCAAAAGTGCTCAGCACACAGTAGTTCCTGTCATTCCCACTTAATTTAGGCACCTAAAGGACAGCCGAGGTCTTTTAAAAATCTGACCACTTATTCAAATGCCTAAATAGGACCTGCTAGTTGCTTAGAAAATCTGCCCACATCCTTTTTAATAGACAAATGCTGGAATCATGCACAATGCCAATAGTACTCTTAATAGTTGTATTGAAATCACTGTTCCAGCCCCTTACCTCAGCTTTTGGGATGCTGTGTAATAGAATCAAAGCAAATACATATAACTTAACAAAAATGTGTCTTACCCTCTTCACATATAAACAGACACAAACAAATAAAATTAATCCAATTTTTAAAGAGAGAATGTGATCATTAAACAAGCTCCTTTTAGGGGGAAAAATACCTTTAGGGGGGTCTTAATTATTTGTTTGTTTTTTGCTGTGTTGGTGGTGGATTGCTTGTTTGTTTTGTGCTTATATGTTCTTGTTGTGTGGTGTTGTTGGCTGTTGTTTTGTTTCTTCCTGTTGTTTGTTAAGAAATGGGAACGGGATGAAAGAAGATGGATCTCCTGGACTCCCTAAATCACAATCTCCCTCCTGGTCTCCCTGTTTTTCCACAGTACACCAACATAAATACACCACCAGATACACTGGGGCTCTGAAGCCTTGACTTAGTAACTGCTCTCCTCTCATCTACAGGAGTTGAACGTGTAGCAGCTCTGCAGAGTCTGCCTCCTCCCACACACAAGCGGTGTGGTACAGAGCACAGACGGAAGGGACTGAGGGGGCACCTTACACCTCCGCTACTCCCTCGCACCAGTGCTCAGGACAGGTCATGATCTGGAGTGAAAATGTGTCAGAACAATAATTGTTAATTGAAACTATTTAGAATGTAACCATGTTATTTCTTTAAAGTTTCAGAGAACCCTAATGTACAGTAAAGCTCCTTATCTTCCTTCTGGTGCTTTCTGGTACTATAGAGATAATACAAATTCTTTAAGAAAAGTAACTATTCATGTGCAGAAAATGTAAAAAAAAGAAGTAGAACACTGGAGGCAAGTATGTATTATAAATATACAAAAATAAAACTAATGGCCAACTCACTAATAATATATAAGCCAGGTGTTTACTTTAAAAAGAGATTACATTTCCAAGCTGAGAACAGTTTATTCCTAACTTATTGCTTAAAAGAATATAAATGTAGAGACATCAGGTTTTTTATTTTTTAATTTTTTTTAAGAAACATTGCACAATCTACATAGTCAAACAGGACTGTCAGCAAAAGACGTATTCACTGGTTTATAATTACATGTTTATTGCTCTTGTTTTATTTATTCTAAAAGGTTAAACACCCATCTGCCCTTCAAACTTCACACACCACTCTTAGAAAACCATACACAGAGAAGTGTAATAAGAGTTTGTTTACCTATAACTTGGCAGAGCCGCAAGAAAGAACAGAATGTAAAGAATGACTTCTTTTGGCATAAAGAGACTTCTCTAGAAACACTTGCCGCAGCCTTTCTGAAACAATGGAGTTTTTTTCCAAACTGGATCTCATGCGTTTCTGAATTGCCCAACATTGTAATGACTTTTCATATAGCTAAGAACCATTTGAAATCAAATCCAAATACAGATTGGGGGTGGAGGTGGAGGGAAAGAGTTCTCTGGTGACTGATTTCTGTGAAAAAGGCATGTGATCAGAGCATGGCTTTTTCAACATTACTTGAAATCTGCACAAACAATAACTGCTTTTCATGTGACATGTAGAAACCTGTTGGATGTGTTCTGAATTCAACATCCCTCTAAGCAGTAAGCGATGGATGGATTCGTTTCAACCTGCCTTTATAGTTTGCTTTTTGAAAACATACTGAGGTGATGTCATATTTTAGTTTAAAACTAAGTTTTTCCAAATGAAACAATTCAGTTATGTTAAATACATCCTTTGGACTGAGGATATCTTCAAGAAAATAGTGCACTAATTTGCACTGTTTTGTGCTTCATATTTCTGCAACTCCTGATTTTTAATTGTTTTTACTGTAGTCCATGGTGTTGTACAGGCTATTGTCTTGAAAAATATGAAAACCTAAGAGTCACCATTTTGATTTTCTCTCCAGAAATCTATTCTCATGAAGGCCTTTCACAAACTGTAAATTAAAAAAATCAAAACTGTTCCAAGTTGTAATATATTCAGTATCCTATTTAATTTCTATCAAGTTATGATATTCTCGGATTAACCACAGAAGACCCATAGTCCCAAAAAATTATCTTAGAGATGCAATACAGAGTTTGCAGTCAAGGGACAGCAAAAGGGTAAGGTGACTTTAAGCCACTTTTGCGCCCTCCCAATTCTGGGCTGCTCCAGGGGCTGGAGAAGCCCCCAATAAGTTATGGAAAAGTGCTATAGCCCCATTCTCGACATGCCCCTTCTGCCCCCTAGTCCCGCTTCCTATGCCAGGGCTTCCAGAGAGGCCCTCGGAAGGCAGTCTGCAGCAATCGTCCTCAGTTACTGTGCTGGGAAGATTCTCCTCTGGCTGAAATCCAGGGCGTTTTGAGCATTTTACCATTCCAGCCCTTTTACCTGGCATAAAGGGGCTGGAGCAAAGGGTGGCAATCTCACCCCATTTGCTCCTGAAGTTGTCCTCCTTTCTCAGTAATTCAGCAGATATTTAGCAGGGCTATGGATACCTTTTGTAGTTACTGTTCCAATTGCACGTGTGCAGGCCATAGAAAGCTGAGTAGAAGTGAGGAAAAACTCATACCCTCAGGTCTCCTCCCGACCCTTTGAAACCCTGAGTCAGAAATGCCTAAATCTGTCCCCCCATAATCAAATAATGGAGTCACCTGAATCAGAAGATAAATGAATCGTCTTCTCCCTCTGTGGATGGACTGTCAACTTTATGTACTTAGTGGGGAAAATATGGCAAACTTCTGTCTTGCCCAACTAATTAAAAAAAGACATTAAGCCCAAAAGTGTAATAAATGAAAAAAATTACTATGTATATCTGATGCTGGCAATGTATTCGTTTGCTTCTCACCATTTAGTCCAAAAGTTCAACTTCTTCTGACTGCTTTGAAATTAGACATGGGTACCCACGTTCTTTAGAATGGGAAGTTATTTTCAACACACTGAAATTTATAAGTGCTAAAAGAAATATCTTTTTTTTGCAATAGTCCATGAGCTAGAAAGATGAATTATTAAACCTGAAGAGAGGACCGTGAAATGCAAAGGTTTTTAATTATTTATACAGTAATACCTTCTTTGGGTGTGTATCCATGATTAAACTGTGCTGCAGTGTTTGCCTTGGGTTGCCATTCTAGGCAAGATGTCACCCTTACCCTAGTAAATAAATTAAAATACTTTTAATTCAATAAAATAAACTAAGTTGGAACATTGTTAGCCAAATGGGAAAGGGCAAGATTAAAAAGTATGTTTTTCCCTATATTTTGAATGAAAATTAAATTGTTTTCAAAACCTATTTAACAATATTAGCTATTTTGAATCTGTAGGAAATACTCCACATTTAGGGTCAAATTTTCAGAAATCCCTATGTGATTTAGGGCTCACAATTTATTGACTTGCAATGAGACAGGATCCTACATACCTCAATCACCTTTTGAAAAGTGAAACTTGGCTCTTAAGTCACTTAGGAGTGGGGCGGGGGAATATTATTATTTAGATTTTAAAATGATAAAGAGAGATCTATCCAAGGCACTAGTCATCCTAGCACCTTCATTGATTTATACAATATAATAAAATCTCAGAAGCATGGAAGTAATTATTCCAATAGGAATGACAGTCAAACACCTACAGAAATGCCTTTCTACCCATTCATCACTATGGGAAGTATTTCCTCAGCTCTCTTCAAAAGCTCTCGAAAAACAATGGTCTTGCAGTCTATCTGTAATATCTCCAAATCTGGGCTATTTCAGGCTTAGAGGGGAGCAAGTTCTAAAGTCTCAGAGCCCTCACAGAGACCATCCCGCCAGCTGCCTTCTCTCTTATATAAGATGCCCTTGTCAATATGTGAGCTGCTGAGTTCCACACAAGTTTCAGTGTCAGAATGATTTTAAGGTGTAGCCCCACAGAGAGTGTATTGTACTCACTGAACACAACTAGGCCCTGATCCTGCAATTACATACATGTGGGCAAATTCCTGCTCCCACACAGACCTCCATTGATTTCAGCCGGCCTTTGCATGGGCACAGGGGTAAGCACAGATGAATTTCATGATCAGGGCATAAGTGTGTACAGATGTACATTGATTTCTATGAAGTGGATACCCATATCCATTGCCTGATAAGTACAGCACTAAGATATGTTCCGATTTTTCATAAGAAAATATTCCCAAATTGGATTTGTTAGTAATGCTTTAAATCCAACATTGGTAAAGTCTGACCAAGTGGAGCAAAAATTAGTTTTTGATTATAATCCTGAAATATATTCTTGCCATGCATTAAGTGAATAAAGATGGGTTTGGCTTTTTGTGACTGAAATCTAAATTAGTTTATGGATGATGTTCCTTAACAATGTGTTCAATCTTTTGTTCCATCTTATCTTAATGAATACTTAACCTCTTGCAAATAGGTTTCTGACTGAGAGATTAAAGACAAGGTATTAAAGCTTCTGAAAGAGAAAACCAGTGGAAAGAAAACCAGTGGAAACCTTGCTTAGGTAGTTGTACATCCCTCAAAGACAACAACTTACTTTTTAGCGTGAAGTCTATGAAGTTTTCAGCTGTGCTGGAAAAAAAAACCTTTGCTACTGAATTCAATTAAAAACTAATTTGTAATTAAGATTTAATTTTGATGAGTTTACACTTTTGCTTTAATAAATGCAGTTGCTATCCACAGCAAATTCTATGTAGATAAGCCACTGAACTGAAAATGTACTATACTTTCTTCAAATTCCAAATGGGTTTGCTTCTCAACACTTCTAGGATTTCATTTCAAAAAGCACAATATTGGATATTTTTTAAAATAAAACATGACTATGTAAAATTAAATAGTAATTAAACATTGCTATTGTCCATGGACAGACCCCAGCCTGCACTCTCAACACAGCATGCACAGACTAACTTGGTGCCTTCCCAGGGTTAACTTCTGAAAAAGACTTCAATGATTTATATGCTGGCTGGAGTTGATGAGTCAGCAGAAATTACTTTAGATTTCTGTGTATTGTTCTGGTACCTGAAAATAGGGTGACCCAACAGAAAAGCCCAGTGTCCCTATACAAGGTCCTAGATCCTGCTGCCATTCTCTTAAACTACCCATGCAGTTAAGTCCCAGTCCCATTATTTCCCCAGCCTAGAAATCCACAATGTCCCTTGCGGACAGAACATCCACAAGTACATGAAGGTGACTGTGGAGGCAGCACTCTCCGCACTTCCATGTGGAAAGGGAATCAGTGTTTGGATGTATCAAAGAGAATCTAGGCCAATACTTTGTACTAAACAAGCCATATTCAAGTTCACTTCCAGTTTGGATTCATCAGCTTCAATAAGAGGAATCAAATTCAAGATTTTTGGAGAAAATAAAAACTAGTTCACTGGAAACCATGATATTACCACACCTCCTTATTTTACTGCATCTGACTGGCTAAAAAATGCTTCAGATGCTAAGGTTTTGCTATTTATTTTATTTATTTCTATACTTGCAAAGATCCACATGTGAACAACGACATGTGATTTAGTTGGGGATTGGTCCTGCTTTGAGCAGGGGGTTGGACTAGATGACCTCCTGAGGTCCCTTCCAACCCTGATATTCTATGATTCTAACAAAGTTAAAGTCCAAACTCCAAAATGAGCAACAACTAAAAAACCCATAGCATTTCAGGAATCTCAGATATCATGTGAAATTAATGACTTTACTAGAAGTCATTTGTATATAGCTCCAGCATTTCTGATTTAGATAATTTACAGTAATAAAGGTTGTGCAATACCCGGTTTCCGTAAAACAAAGGTTAATCAGAGTCTAAAATATTGCTTCTAATGAGGTGTAGGTGGGAAGTATGCTGATTTCAGAGATGGTAAATGCCTGCATATTATTGATCTCTTACATCTTCTTTACAATGTCTTTAAACACTGAGAATTTATTTTGTACTTTGAGTTCTGAAGGAAGTGGTAAGAGCAGGAAAAAATAAGTGAGTTTTGAGCTATTTGAAAGTCCAAGTAGGAACAAAGGAAATGGATATTCCTCCACATCATGTTTCTGAACCATGATTTTCATATTAATTCCTATCTGTCATGCAGCTGAGAACTGCCTCAAGACAGCCATATTTTCCTCATGCTAAATATTTCCCTTATGTTATCCTAGATGCTGTATTACAAATAGGGGTGGCAGGTCATGTTGATTACCAGAACATACAAAGGACAACTGAGTAGCAGTTTTCAGTCACTGAAAAATCAGAACAGTACTGCTAACCTCAATCATTCAATAAATCATAGCCCCAAAAATCTTGAGATCGGTTTAAAACCGATACATTTGGTGTTCCTTTTTATGTGCCTCCTGGATTTTTAATATTTAGGTTTTCAAGCTTATCTCTACCACCAACAGGGCTAGAACCTTCCTTATGCTTTTAAATGAAAGGTGAGATTTTGCTGACTTCAGAGCCCAGGGCTTTACCAAAAAAATCATAATACATGGTAAAGTTACAAGAATTTGCAACACAGAGAACAATGCTTTCAGAAACAAACTAAACTCAAACAAGACAATGGAGGAAACAGCAAAGGAGGGATATAACAAGAGAGCAGAGGAATGACAACCTCCAACAATAAAGGGTAATACTAAGGTCAGAGCTAGAGCTGGTCAGAAGTTTTCCAGTGAACATTTTTCTGCCAAAAAATACCAGTTTGTCAAAACTGACACATTCTATGAGATATGTCAATTTTGACATAAAACTTTTAGCAAATTTTTCTAATGAAAACATGCCTAGTTTCCTGCCAGCTGGCCCACCTGCCTCCTGCTTCTCAACAGCCTGCCTGGTAGTGAGCAACTTCCCAGGTTCCACACTTGGTGAGGATCTTGGGAGCTGGAGCACCCCACACCCCAAGCAGCCTGTTGCATGAGCTGTCCAACTCCCCAGACAGCTGGCTCCCTGCGCATCCAGTGGAAGCAAGCCAACAAATATCATTTTGGTTCTCCCCACCAAATTTTTTTTCAGTCTTCCCCTCACATTAATATTTTTGTCTAAGCCAGTGGTTCCCTAACTTGTTCTGCCGCTTGTGCAGGGAAAGCCCCTGGCTTGTTCGGCCGATCCTGGCTCCCGGTGGATGCGGTTCACTGCTCCAGGCCAATGGGAGCTGCTGGAAGCAGTGGCCAGTGGCCTGGAGCAGCGAACTGCAGCCACTGGGAGCCATGATGGGCCGAACCTGCGGACACAGCAGGTAAACAAAGCAGCCCGGCCCGCCAGAAGCTTTCCCTGCACAAGCGGTGGAACAAGTTTGGGAACCACTGGTCTAAGCTTTTGAACAAAAGTGTTTTCAAAACTTTTGCAGAAGGGAAGGACTGTTTCCCACCCAGCTCTAGTCAGAATAGAAAAGTCTAAAAAACATGGATTTAGATCATAAGTTCATTAGTTTCACCCAGGGCTTGGAATGAGCTGGAAGGACCCAAAGGGTAGACTTGATATGTCAAGATCTGTGTTTGTTGACTTTCAGAGTACACGACAAGGTTTATTCATTTTCCCAGACTTGTGTAAATAGGAGGGTTTCAGAGAAGTTAACTACTGATATAATCATACAAATCATAATTTGTGTTTTTATCAAATTATCTGTGCATGTGCTTAGAGCATGGGAGGCATACATTACTTAATAAATTATTTATTTAAATGTATATAAAGCACTCTCCAGAAATAGTAAAAGTTTGTACAATAATGCAGCTCTGTATTCTCTGTAATGAACAAAGTTACAAAAAAAAAAGGAGTGCAGTGTTTCCTTTCAAATAGGATGTATAATTTTTTAAAAATCTAAACTTTCCTAGTTTCTATTTGGCAAATTATTTAAGCCAAGCACACTGCCTACTGCTATGAATGGTTACTTTGTGGTATAATGGATTTGCATGGTGAAATCATAATACTCTGGGCATTTGGAGCTGTATTATACTCTAAAAATGAAAGCCAACTCCCTCAATCTATTACATTTTTGGACTGGAATTTGATCTATTGAGTTCTATAGCTTTCTCCTGGTAGGAACTGATCTGCAACGAACAACTTGCAGCTGTTCTGTACTGAAGAACAACCTGCACTTTGCATTGTAACCATCAGATGGTGCTTGAAACAGAAGACTGCAAGAAAGCAAACAATTGTATGTATTGCACAGGCAGTGTACAATGTTTGGAGCTGCAGCAAGTTGCTCCCTAAAGATTCAGATTCCAGCAAATGAATTCTTGAAGCTGGACTCATCTTAAAAATCTGACCTGATTTCAGGAGATGAGCGGAGCACATTAATAAAATTAATACCGACTCATCCCCAAACATACATACACTTCTTTAAATAAACAACCAACATTTAAGTGCTCAGCCAGACTTCTACTCCTCTCCTACATCTCTGCTCAGTTCACACTGGATTTCCAGTAAGTTGTGTTACCTACTGAAATGTTGTTTAAAGCATCAGCTCTGATATGGGTTTTCCAACAAAAGGCTCGTCAAATGCAGAGCCAGCATCATAAGCACATTTTACACAAGGAAGGCATCATCATTGGACAAGTCTTTCAAAATGAGAAGAATGAAGAACTAAAAAAAGAGCTTGTCTGCTATGGCAGGGAATAGGAGGCTGAGGGAGTGGTGATTTGCCCATGGTAATGATTGGTTACTGTGGCTTACACTATTAGAGGTGGTTTCCATGCAGCTCATTATGAACAATGTTTTTTATCACAGCAGCTGGGTGCTGAGGCAATTGGTGCTATAAAGAAATAATATAGCTATAATAAAATAGG
This sequence comes from Caretta caretta, assembly GCF_965140235.1. Taxonomy (NCBI): domain Eukaryota; kingdom Metazoa; phylum Chordata; order Testudines; family Cheloniidae; genus Caretta; species Caretta caretta. Next base: position 25,529,512 of record NC_134216.1, read on the forward strand.
GCTGATGTCTCCCTGAAGGAACATAGTAGATGAAATGCCCTCCCAAATATGCTAATTTACTTCTCCAAACCTTAGTTTCCCATTTGTAACAGAGGCAATGATATATACTATGAGTCAAATTCAATAACAAACAAGATTTCAGATATCTGCAACTACATCATGTTGTTAAGTCCTCCAGTAATCCCTGTTTTACACATTTGAAAGCTGAGCCTCAAAGTCTCAGTGACTTGCTGGGAGGTAGGGGGGACAGTACCATGAAGAGTATTGCAGGGTACAGCTTGAGCCCCCAGTCCTTCAAAACATCAAAATGTAAACTTCAGTGGGGCCACAATAACACCAAATAAGTCAATGATAAAACTCCTATTGACTACAGTGTGGCCAGGATTTCTCCCCTGTCATTTACCTTAAAGGCTCTTCACAGCCTAGCTCATTCCTATTTATCCATTTTTCTGTTTCACCACACTGTGGCCCACCCCCAGCATTCTCCCAATGATGGCAGCCTCTCTTAAACCCTTCTTCCACAAGTTCTTTCTACCATACTGCTCTTTATTCATGAAACCCTCTCCCCAGCTGTATCTGCAAAACTCCTTTACTGTCCTCCCTCAAGTGCTTCTGAATGCTCTTTTCTACCACAGTTCACATGGATACTATTCAAGAACAATAGCTAGGTGGATGGCATCTACCATAATCTCTCCTGTTAAAGAAAGAAAGAAAAACAAAGCACATAGCCAATACAACCTTGAATTCCCTTTGCTGTTACTCTTGTGTCTCTTCCACCAGCCTTCCCTATCAGGAATTAGGTCTCTGCAGCTAAGCCTGGAATCAGCCTCTGGGAGGCTGCACCCAGGAAGCAGTGGAGAGGGGCCTGGAGGTGGGGGGGGTGTTTGTCCCCCTAGAGCCGCTGGAGGACCTGGGCGTCCACCTGGTCCTGACCTCTGTCCCTCCTTTTCTCCCCAGTGCTGCCCTGTTACCCGCCCTTTCCACCCTGGGGAAACCTGTTTCTGCCATCAGCCCTCTCCCGTTGGGCTGCAAGGACCCCACCCTCCGTCACATCTTTTCCTTCCGCCAGCAAGTGGAACTTTTACTGCCATCGGCGGCGCATAATGGAGTGGCACTCGAAGGGTCCTTCCTAGTCCCCCACCAGGGGGCCCATTACCCGGTGTATTTCTCCACGGAGGAAGCCTGGTGCTACCTCTGCCAGGCGCCGTGGCATGTCCAGAGGGACTGCCCCCTAGCCCGGCAAGGAGGGGCACCTGGGATCCCCGAGACCCGGCAGGACATAGGCCCCATCATTGCCGACGCCCCTGGCCACCCGGTAACCGAACCCGCCCCCCCCCCTCTTTGGACCACTGCTACTCCCGCTCAGGCCCAAAGGGCACCTCCCCTACAACGCCCAGACGAGCGGGAGAGCCCCGCCCTCGCTGCTGACAATCCGGCGGGGCCTATGGAGGAGGGTGTGGCAGAGATACCACCAGGCATGGGAGAGAGCCTGCCCCAGGGAGAATCCTCCCTCCCTTATGCCGCCCCACCGTCCCCCCCACAAGTCCCTGAGCCATTGCCTTTACCCCCTGACCCGACCCCTGCAAACCAGCCCCCAGATGATGCCATGGAGGGCTGGGCCCTAGTCCAGGGGAAGCGAAGCAAGCGGAAGGCTCGAGCTCCACCTCATCTACCCAAGGCGGAGGCCCCCCAGAAGACCAGGAAGGGGGGCACCGATGCCAAGCCTTCCGCTTTGCCCACGAGTGCGTCCCATCCACCGGTGTCAGCCGGGAAAGACATGGCAGCACCGGAAGGTAGTGTCTCCCCTCCATGGGAGACCCTCCCCTCCGAGACCCTCGAGGAAGCCCCATCTGTCCTGACGCTACCCGAAGCCCCCGTGAACCCCGAGGCAACCATCGTGGCGGGTGCCAGTGGGGAGAACCCCAGGGTGGCGGAAAGTGTCCTCTCCTCCATGTTTGAGGAGATCGAGGCCTTAGATCTGACCCCAGTCGCCCAGGGGGAGGACGACCTTTTGCCAGCAAATCTCGATCTGGGCGACCTCACTCCACCCCTCTTTTCCCCATGCTCCCTCCCCTTAACTGTTGCTTCCGTTCCAACCTCCGAGGAGCCCTTGGACTCCTCCATCGACCCGGCCGCTGATGGCACCCTCCTGACGACCACCGAGCCTGCTCAGGTGACAGCTGGCACCACGTGGCCATGACACGAGTCACCAGGGGCACCCCCCATTGGCGCGGAGCAATCAACTTCCTTCCCGGGCAGGGGCCTTACAGAAGATAATCCACCTCCTGATACTGTGGCCGCTAAATCCACCACAGAGTGCATGCCCAGTGTCATTGAGAGCTCCCTCCCCACCCCCTTAACCCTCAAGCTTGATCAGGAGGCGCCACCATCCAGCTACTTGCCTCCCGAAACCCAGAACCTCGCCTCTGCCCCTGCCTCTGCCCCTACCCCTATCCAATTTACCTCCTGCAATGTCATTGCCCCCTGCCTGTGGCTGTTTCCTTCCCTTTCCCAACTGATGACCCCCCAGGGAGCGGCCTTTGTGTTCTCCTGCTCTGACCCATTAGGAGCTGCTATTTTCCCTCCACCGCCCCCTATCGCCCCAGACCTTGAGGCGGGCCTAAGAAGCTCCAGCCCATCAGGCACCCCGTCGGGGGTCCGCACCCTACTTGTCTGTTTTAGTGGACCACGGGGCTGTATCAAGGGACCCGCCAGGGAACAACCAGGAAACCGTAACCACACCCCCCCCATGAGCTGCGAGGTGAGCTGCGGAAGTTTTTAGAGGACGTCCGTGGCTCCCGCAACAAGGTACAACTTGCTCTCCAGTGATGGGGGGACTTTTCTAAAATCCTTCGGGCCACAAGTGCCCTCATGGGGGAAGGTAAAGGGATGGGGAAGCAGGATGCCGCGGCCTTCTGGCGGGTCCGCGTCTTCCGTGAACAATTACTCACCTACAGGATGGGTCACGGACTTTTTTGCGTGGCCCGCTGGGAGATGCGAGCATCCCTGCCAGTGAGGATCCCCCCCCCCGGCCCTCCTCATGACACCTCTCACCATCGCAACGTTGAACACCTGGGGTTGTAGGATGGCTCTCCGCAGGTCCCAGATGCTCTCCTTCCTTCGGGAGGGAGGGTACTCTGTGGTTTTCCTGCAGGAGACCCATACGGATCTGACCGCCGAAGACAGTTGGCGGCTGGAATGGGGGGACAGGGTCTACTTTAGCCATGCCACGGCTCGACAGGCTGGAGCGGCGACCCTGTTCTCCCCCAACCTACGGCCCGAGGTGCTAGGGGTTGCCGAGGCCATGCCGGGTCACCTGCTGCATCTCCGGGTCTGTATGGAAGGGCTCGTGGTTAACCTCGTTAACGTCTATGCCGCGACATCGGGCCCGGAGCGGCTGCAATTCTACCAGTGGGCGTCCGCCTTCCTCAGCACCTTAGATTCTCACGAGTGCCTGGTCCTGGGAGGGGATTTTAATACCACCCTCGAGGAGCAGGACCGCTCGGGGACCGAGCAGTGCCTGGCCGTCGCGGACACGCTCCGGGAGATAGTCGAACATCACTCCCTAGTGGACATCTGGCATGACCACCACCCGGACAACACTTCCACGTTCACCTTTGTCCAGGTGGAGACCCATTGGTCGAGCCACTCCCTGTTCGACCGCATTTATTTATCACGCTTCCATCTCTCACTAGCCCACTCCTCCAGCATTTGGCTGGCCCTGTTTTCTGACCATCACCTAGCCACCGTGACAGCCTCCTTCTGTGTGGAGAGGCCGGGGCCGGCCTATTGGCATTTTAACAACAGCCTGTTGGAGGATGTGGGCTTCGTGACATCCTTCCAGAAATTCTGGCTGGCTTGGCGAGGGCAGTGGCGTGCCTTTCCCTCGGCACGGCAATGGTGGGATCTGGGGAAGGTGCTCACCTGGCTTTTCTGCCGCGACTACACCCGGGGCACCAGCCGATGGAGAAATGCGGTGATAGAGCAGTTGGAACGGGAGGTCTTAGAGCTGGAGAGGCATCTGGCTGCCAGCCCCGAGGACCCTCTCCTCTGCAGAGCGTGCCGGGAGAAGTGGGAGGAGCTCCGGGCCCTCGAGGACCATCGGGCCCGGGGCGCCTTTGTTCGATCCCGCATCCACCTCCTTCGGGAGATGGATTGCGGCTCCCACTTCTTCTATGCCCTGGAGAAAACAAGGGGGGCCAAGAAACACATCACCTGCCTCCTGGCAGAAGACGGCACCCCACTCACGGAACCAGTGGAGATGTGAGGGAGGACCCAAGCCTTCTACGCAAGTCTTTTCTCCCCGGATCCGACCGACCCTGGCGCTTGCAGAGTGCTCTGGGAGGAGCTCCCTACGGTCAGCACGAGCGACCGAGACCGGCTAGAGTTGCCTCTCACTCTAGCTGAGTTCTCGGAAGCCCTCCGTCGTATGCCCACCAATAAGTCTCCAGGCATGGACGGGCTGACCGTGGAGTTCTACCACGTGTTCTAGGACATCCTCAGCCCAGACCTAGTCACCATCTGGGCCGAGTCTCTGCAGAGTGGGGTCCTCCCTCTTTCGTGCAGGCAAGCCGTGCTCGCCTTATTGCCGAAGAAGGGGGACCTCCGCAATTTACGAAATTGGCGTCCCGTCTCGCTCCTCAGCATGGACTACAAAATCGTAGCGAAAGCAATCTCGCTGCGGCTAGGGACTGTGCTGGCGGACGTGATCCACCCAGACCAGACCTACACCTTCCCAGACTGCAGTATCTTTGATAGCCTATTTCTGGTTCAGGACCTTTTGGAACTCGGGCGTAGAGACGGTCTGTCATTTGCCCTCCTGTCCCAAGCGTTCGATAGGGTGGACCACGGGTACCTCCTGAACACTCTGTGAGCGTTTGGATTCGGACCCCAGTTTGTGGGTTTTCTCCGGGTGCTGTATGCCTCCGCAGAGTGTCTGGTTAAGCTCAACTGGACCCTGACCGAACCAGTCAGCTTCAGGCGAAGAGTATGGCAGGGGTGCCCCCTCTGTGGCCAGCTCTACACTCTGGCGATCAAGCCCTTCCTCTGCCTCCTCCGCAGGAGGTTGACAGGGTTGGTGCTGCAGGAGCCGGAGCTGTGGCTGGTCCTGTCGGCGTACGCTGATGATGTGCTCCTCGTGGTCCAGGACTTTGGCAACTTGGCGTGGGTGGAGGCTTGCCAGGCCATCTATTCGGCAGCCTCCTCCGCCCGGGTCAACTGGGTCAAGAGCTCTGGCTTGGCGGTAGGAGACTGGCAGCAGGCGAGCTCCCTCCCACCCGCGCTTCAGACCATCCGGTGGAGCGCGGGTCTGCTGCTCTACCTCGGCGTTTACCTTTCTGCCACGCATCCCCCTCCTCTGGAGAACTGGGAAAATTTAGAGGGCGGGGTGATAGAGTGGCTCCGGAAATGGATGGGACTACTCCGATGTCTCTCCCTCCGAGGGAGAACGCTGGTGCTTAATCAACTAGTCCTGTCCAAGCTCTGGTACTGGCTCAACACTTTGGTTCCGGCCCCGGGTTTCCTGACCAACCTCCAGACATTGATTCTAGGGTTCTTTTGGTCAGGAATGCACTGGGCCCCTTTGTAGGGGTTCTTCATCTACCCCTGAAAGAAGGAGGACAGGGCCTGAAGTGTCTGCACACTCAGGTCTGCGTCTTCCACCTCCAGGCCCTACAGAGGCTCCTTTATGGTGCAGGCAGTTTGGCATGGAGCATACTGGCGCACGCCATCCTGCGCCGCATCCGAGGGCTCCGATGTGACCGGCAGCTCTTTTATCTCTGTCTGGGAGGTCTTCCACAAGACCTCTCCAGGCTGCCTGTCTTCTACCAGGACCTCCTCCGGACTTGGAAATGGTTTTTAATGACCAGGTCCGTGGCAGCCACCGAGGGGGCAGATCTCCTCACGGAGCCCCTGCTACACAATCCCCAGCTCCATGTGCAGGTGGCGGAGTCCCGCTCGGTGCACCACAGCTTCATCCTGGCAGAAGTCACAAGAGTCGGAGACCTCCTGGACTATGACCCGGGAGACTGGCTGGATCCCCTGACGCTCGCTAGGCGCATGGGGCTCTCCAGACCTCATACCCCCCGGCGCGTACTTCAGGAGGTGAAGGCCGCTTTACCGCCCACTGCTAGAGCTTACCTCAATCGGGTCCTGCTCGAGGGCACGCCCCGCCCACCCTCTACCCCAGGCCCACCGAACCTTTTAATTGGACCCCTGCCCCGTAGACCCAATCGACCCCCTTCACCCCTTTACGGCGAGCCGGCTGCATGAACTGCAGCCGGTATGCTTCCAAACCGCACCAAGGAAACATCTATACACGCTCATGCTCCACACCCTTCACGCCCTCACCCTAGTGTCCCGCCCCAACACAAAGTGGTGAGACCTTCTGCCACCTTTGGAGGGTGAGCAGCCCTGGTGGGCCAGCCTACATTCTACCTTGGTTCCGAAGCCCGTTGGGGACATCAGTTGGCGGCTCCTTCACGGAGCTGTGAGCACGGGCACGTACTTGGCATGGTTCAACCCCATCCCAGCTACTTGTCCATTTTGTGGTGTGAGGGAAACCCTGGCGCACATATATTTGGAGTGTGCCAGGCTGCAGCCCCTGTTCCAGCTCCTCATAAAACTTTTATTATGTTTTTGGTTGCATTTTTCCTCTCACCTTTTTATTTATGCACTCCCCATCCGTGGCCTCACAAAGTCGCGGGATCTCTTAGTTAACCTCCTCCTGGCCCTGGCTAAAACGGCCATCTATAAAACCAGAGAGAGGAGGTTGGCTGATGGCGTTTCCTGTGACTGTGGGGCCGTTTTCTGATCCTCGGTCCTTTCACGTATCCGGGCGGAGTTCCTCTCGGTGGCGTCCACCGACTCCCTTGATGCTTTTGAGGAGCGGTGGGCGCTGTCCGAGGCTCTCTGCTCGGTGTCCCCGTCCGGCTCCCTTTGTTTTGACCCTTTGATTGGGGGAGAGAGTAAGGGACCCCAGCCCCAGCCATTGCTGCTGTGGACACCACCACCTTAGAGGGGTCCCTTCACACATGGGTACCTGTGCCGCCCCCCGGGTTGTCCACCCCACAGCCTGCCCCTTTTGTTGGGTGCTTTCAGGGGAGGAATTGTTGGTGACACTCGGGCGTGGCGCGTAACTCGAGGGGGTGGCAGACCTTGAGAGTTGACGAAGGCCCCTCACTCTGGACCACCAGATAACTCAGAAGGGTGAAAGACCACAAGAGTTGAGGAAGCCCCCTGCTCTGGGCCCAGGCAAGCTTGAACACTTCCCTCCCCTGAAGCTAATGAGAAAACAATTGTGATTGGCTGCTGTGTTACACATTGCATATGCTGTTGTTTTGTTTTGTAAGTGTGTTATGCAAGTAAAAATTACTCTCCTATACAAAAAATTACTCTCCTGTAGCCATCTGGCCTGACCCTGTCACAACACAGATATATGTAAAAAACTATCATTTTAAGAAGCTCACAAAATTGGCTTTTAATTAGGCCCATAAAAGTATAAAGTTCAGACTGACTAAGAATCCAAAATAGAGACAAAACTGAGAAAATATGCAAGCATTTTTCTTGCTTTTTGTCAAGCAGTGCAAAGACAATTAAGTTTCTTTTCTTCACCATACATATAATACTCAGAAGTGAAAGCTTAATTAACTTGTCAGAAACTGTGGCATCTCTTTTCTTGAGCTGCTGAACCCACCTTCACAAAAGAGTTGAAGGAAAAATAAACTAAATGCTTTAGCTGAAGTACCTGATCATGCATGACATTCCTGTTCTGTAATATAGTTTGTCTGTCATTACCCAGAGGCCTTTTTAATCCATCTGGATGAGCACACTTTTACCATTTGTCTGGAATGTCTCAGCAGCAGAACTTCAATTGTTTTGTGACGATGGACACCTTTGTGGTGCGGTGCAGTAATGACACAGCATTGCTAATTACAACATACAGCACTCATGTTTGTCAGACAAACTCAAAGTTCTAGCTGGAGATCCTGGATCATGCTGGATTTCCATGTTAATTTACAGTCCTATGCTCCCCTTTCTGTCAGGTGCCCTGGGAAGACTGCAACTCTGCAAGCAGAGGTACCCTGTCTGAGGCATCCGGATCCCCATAGCAGGGGATTGAATAGGAGTGGGCAAATTGTGCTGAGATGCTGGGTGTGACACATGACCGGAAAGGGTTAAGCATCCTGCAGGATAAATGACTCAAATTCAACCCTTAAAGACACATGGGAAGATAATGTTTGTGTTTTTGTGTATTTACATATATATTAGTAGTGGTCAACGATGTAATCAAACAGTCCCTGTCTATGCTGTATTCTGTTAATTCAGAGATAAAAAGGACATCTTAGCATTTAAATGAACTGTAAACATAGGACATCGCGGTATTCATCTCTTTAAAATGTATAGCAAATCATCTGCGAATGGTGGAAAAACAGGCAATTGCCTTACGTTAATCTGTGTGGATAATTACCAGCAATGCTTAGGAAATGAGTATCTATTGTTGGAGGACTCTGAGCTGCCAAAGACCAGAAACTGTATAAAAAATGGCTTGGGTCCTGATCCTGTTTATCTCAGATCTGCTTGAGGTTTCATGCAGGGGAAGCCAAAGCCACAGGGACTGAGATACCAGATCTAACTGGCTCACCCTGAATATAAACACTGGACTATAACCTATGGACTAAAGTGGATGGGAACCTGGGAGGCAGTGACCATGAGATGGTCGAGTTCAGGATCCTGACACAGGGAAGAAAGGAGAGCAGCAGAATATGGACCCTAGACTTCAGAAAAGCAGACTTTGACTCCCTCAGGGAACTGATGGGCAGGATCCCCTGGGAGAATAACATGAGGAGGAAAGGAGTCCAGGAGAGCTGGCTGTATTTTAAAGAATCCTTATTGAGGTTACAGGGACAAACCATCCTGATGTGTAGAAAGAATAGTAAATATGGCAGGCAACCAGCTTGGCTTAACAGTGAAAACCTTGCTTATCTTGAACACAAAAAAGAAGCTTACAAGAAGTGGAAGATTGGACAATGACCAGGGAAGAGTATAAAAATATTGCTCGGGCATGCAGGAGTGAAATCAGGAAGGCCAAATCACACCTGGAGTTGCAGCTAGCAAGAGATGTTAAGAGTAACAAGAAGGGTTTCTTCAGGTATGTTAGCAACAAGAAGAAAGTCAAGGAAAGTGTGGGCCCCTTACTGAATGAGGGAGGCAACCTAGTGACAGAGGATGTGGAAAAAGCTAATGTACTCAATGCTTTTTTTGCCTCTGTCTTCACAAACAAGGTCAGCTCCCAGACTGCTGCACTGGGCAGCACAGCATGGGGGGTGGCCAGCCCTCTGTGGAAAAAGAAGTGGTTCGGGACTATTTAGAAAAGCTGGATGAGCACAAGTCCATGGGGCTGGACACGCTGCATCCGAGAGTGCTAAAGGAGTTGGCGGATGTGATTGCAGAGCCATTGCCATTATCTTTGAAAACTCATGGCGATCGGGAGAAGTCCCAGACGACTGGAAAAAGGCTAATGTAGTGCCCATCTTTTAAAAAGGGAAGAAGGAGGATCCTGGGAACTACAGGCCAGTCAGCCTCACCTCAGTCCCTGGAAAAATCATGGAGGAGGTCCTCAAGGAATCAATTCTGAAGCACTTAAAGGAGAAGAAAGTGATCAGGAACAGTCAGCATGGATTCATCAAGGGCAAGTCATGCCTGACTAATCTAATTGCCTTCTATGATGAAATAAGTGGCTCTGTGGATGAGGGGAAAGCGGTGGACGTGTTGTTCCTTGACTTTAGCAAAGCTTTTGACATGGTCTCCCACAGTATTCTTGTCAGCAAGTTAAAGAAGTATGGGCTGGATGAATGGACTATAAGGTGGATAGAAAGTTGGCTAGATTGTTGGACTCAACGGGTAGTGATCAATGGCTCCATGACTAGTTGGCAGCTGGTATCTAGCGGAGTGCCCCAAGGGTCGGTCCTGGGGCCGGTTTTGTTCAATATCTTCATAAATGATCTGGACGATGGTGTGGATTGCAACCTCAGCAAGTTTGCAGATGACACTAAACTGGGAGGAGAGGTAGATACGCTGGAGGATAGGAATAGGATACAGAGGGACCTAGACAAATTAGAGGATTGGGCCAAAAGAAATCTGATGAGGTTCAACAAGGACAAGTGCAGAGTCCTGCACTTAGGACGGAAGAATCCCATGCACCGCTACAGACTAGGGACCGAATGGCTCAGCAGCAGTTCTTCAGAAAAGGACCTAGGGGTTACAGTGGACGAGAAGCTGGATATGAGTCAACAGTGTGCCCTTGTTGCCAAGAAGGCCAGTGACATTTTAGGATGTATATGTAGGGGCATTGCCAGCAGATCGAGAGACGTGATCATTCCCCTCTATTCGACATTGGTGAGGCCTCATCTGGAGTACTGTGTCCAGTTTTGGGCCCACACTACAAGAAGGATGTGGAAAAATTAGAAAGTGTCCAGCAGAGGGCAACAAAAATGATTAGGGGACTGGAACACATGACTTATGAGGAGAGGCTGAGGGAACTGGGATTGTTTAGTCTGCGGAAGAGAAGAATGAGGGGGGATTTGAAAGCTGCTTTCAACTATCTGAAAGGGGGTTCCAAAGAGGATGGATCTAGACTGTTCTCAGTGGTAGCAGATGACAGAACAAGGAGTAATGGTCTCAAGTTGTAGTGGGGGAGGTTGAGGTTGGATATTAGGAAAAACTTTTTCACTAGGGGGGTGGTGAAACACTGGAATGCGTTACCTAGGGAGGTGGTGGAATCTCCTTCCTTAGATATTTTTAAGGTCAGGCTTGACAAAGCCCTGGCTGGGATGATTTAGATGGGGATTGGTCCTGCTTTGAGCAGGGGGTTGGACTAGATGACCTCCTGAAGTCCCTTCCAACCCTGATATTCTATGATTCTATGACTATTTCTGAAAGAACTCTTTGTAACTACCATCTCTAACTATGAATCTCTACTAACCATCTCTACCATGAATCTGAATCTCAAGAATGACTTATATCTGTATGTGTACTGATCTTTTAACCAATTCTCTCTCTCTCTTTTATTGTCTTATAAATTTGAGTTTATTAGTTAATAAGAATTGGCAGTAAGTGTCTATATGGGGAAGATCTGAAATATTCATTAACCTGGGAGGTAACGTGTCTGATCCTTTGGGATTGGTAGAACTTTTTTATATGATGAATAAGATTTTCAGTAATCCTCATCATATTTGTCTTGGGTGTCTAGGTGGAGGCCTGAGGCTGGGTTGCTTTAAGTGAACTGTGTTGTTGGCTTCTGGGTAATCAGTGAGGTATTATAGATGCTGTTTTGTGCTGGCTTGCTAATCTAAGTATTGGAATATCCACCGGCTTTTGGAATTGTCTGCCCCATTCTTTGGAGTTCACCCTAACTGAGTGACTTCAGTTGGCTTCCCTGGGACCCCAGGCACACTGGGCTGTGACTGATTCTTAAGCCAGGTCTCTACTTTAAATTTAGGTCAACCTAGCTACAATACTCAGGGGTGTGAAAAATTCACACCCCTGAGCGACATAGTTAAGCCGACCTAACCCTTAGGGTAGGCAGCACTAGGTCGATAGAAGAATTCTTCCATTGACTTAGCAACTGATTCTTGGACAGGTGGATTAACTGCATTGATGCAAAAATCCCTCCTTTTCTGTAGAAAATGTCACACACACTCCCCTAACAGTACAGTTCATAGTAACTCATAGAGGATTTCTCTCCCCCCATACATTATTTCTTCATAAAAGACACTGGGACTCTTTGTTTACAGTTTAGCAATGTCAGTAGTTAAGTTTGGCTGGTATTATACACAACTTTAAAACATCATTGGTTTTGTAGAGGTTTTTAATCCTGAACTCACTTAAACTATAACTAAAAACTATCCTCCTGTAATCTACCCTTCAACACAGGCATGTTTTGGGGGGAAAAAAAGAGGAAAGGTCCAGGTGCTTCTATTGCATTAGTAATGACTCATCAATTTCTCATTAATAATGCAACATAGAACACAGCACATCAGCTATTTGCTTTGTAACTTAAAATCTATTAAGACATTTCTTTATGGTGCTGTGGGGGTGGGGGAGATGAAAAATTTTTCTTCACAAATTAGAAAATCTTTTTGGGACACTATAAAGCCATGTTGTTGTTTTCTCCTCAATGAAAATCTAGTAATCTTCCAACACCATCATAGATTTTAGTGAGCCTTGGAGACTGAGAGATCATAACTGTGTGTTCAACAAATTTGAAGATTCTGTGAGTAATCCCAGGCTTGTGAAACTCTGCTTAGTATGATCCTGAGAAATCCCATTCTCTTTACCCAAATTCATGACATGTTCTAATGTTTTACACATGAGACCAGTATCATTTTATGTTTTCTCTGCAATACAGAACAGTAATAAACATCCTCTCAGAGACCCAACAATGAGAATACTTCAGAGCAATAATTCTTGAAATGGTATCCCTCCATCTATAAAAGCTTTATAACAGGGGATGTTCCTGTGGCATAGGCACAGGCTCTTCCATAAGTGTATAGTTCAGGCCAGGCCTACGGAGACACTCTTTGGTGACCCTAGGTAACACAGGCTAGGGATATCTGTTTATAAGCTGGAGACCTATAGAGGTCATTCTGTGTCTCTCAGCTTTAATGTAAAAAAAAAAACTTTAAATTCATTACAACTGAGTCGGACAGTGATACAATGTTGAGGAAGGGATGACAGCTTTTTATCTAAGCTGCCTTCTAACTTTCATTATAGAAAAATCTTCAAGAAGGGGCAGCAATGTGACTATACACATATACCTATTAAAAGTGGAGACACTGACTTATGTGACGCTCATGAAAAAGGAAGTTTTACGAACAATTTAAAATTTCATAAAAGGGCTATGCAAAGCCTTTGCGGGATAAGGGGCTACTTCAAAACAATAGGAAGTAATGCTAAAATTTAACTAAACCTAAACACACAGTCCTAAAACAACAATACAGAAACTAACTGCAGCAGGGAACTGTTAACAGGCAGGGAAAGTCATACAATTTTCCTTTTTATACTATGGCTTTTGTATTTTTTAAGTTTTCATAAAGTTTTATGATCTCTGAATAAAAATATACTGATTCCCCAGGTGTGTAAGCACTGATTCTATAAATAAACAGGGATTCCTTCCCTCACTAGCACACCCAAGCATGGGCAGTATCAAGGAGGAATTAATTGTACAGTAATTAGAGTTCTTTGAGATGTTTGTCCCTAACAATGCTGCAGTTTAGGTGTGCACCTTTGAACGGAAACTTCTGGTAGCAGTGCTCATTTGGTCCACACATGCACCCTCGCTATCTCTGTACCAAGGGTATATAGGTAAGTGCTGGACAAACTGCCTTCAGTTCCTTCTCTTACACAAAGTCCCATGATCTAGTAGAGTGGGCTATAACCCCAGGAGGGGGTTGAACATTAGCTGCCTTGTAGCAGCCAGAAACCCTCATGGAGAGTCTTTTGTGAGATAGGAGCCCCTCTAACTCTGCCTGCAGAGAGATAAACAGTCTGGGAGAGACCCTAAAGGATTTTGTCCTTTCCAAGTAAGTGGCGCACACTTGTCCTGATATCTATGGTGTGAAGAAAAGCTTCTTTTCTAGCTTGAGGTAGAAACCAGAAGTTGAATGTCTTGGCTGTTTGTGAAAGCCCAAGGTTACCTTGGGTAAAAAGCAGGGGTGTGGCCAGCAAAATACTGCTGTTGGTTGGTTTGTTTTTTTAATAAAAGATGGTGTAGGGATGGTCAGTCACTAAAGCGTCTAACTCACAAAATTCTTCTAGTAGAGGTAATAGCCACTAAAGCTATCTCTACACTACAGCTTATGTCAGCATAACTTATATCGCTCATGGGTGTGAATAAACTACCACCGAGTGATGTAATTTACATGTGTACAGCGCTATGTTGGCAGGAGAGCTTCTCCTGTCAACATAGCTTCTGCCACTTGCAGAAGAAGTCAACTGTGCAGCCGCAGCACTGTATGTGTAGACATGCCCTAAGAATGCAGTCTTCATAGACAGGTGTAGAAGGGAACTCTTATCCAGTGGTTCAAAGGAAGGTTTCATTAGAAGACTGAGAAACAACTTTAAGTCCCACACAGAGGTAGGTTGTCTAATGTAAGGTAAAAGGCTTGATAATCCTTTGATGAAAGTGCTGAGGTGAACAAATATTGACCACCCCTCAACTGAGGAATGGAAAACAGTGATAGCCACTAGATCAACTTTCATGGAACTCAGAGACCCAAGTTCTTCAGACCCAAGAGATAATCCAATACCTCATCTGGTAGGGGAGAGTCAGCAGGAGACAGGTGCTGTTGGGAACACCAGTGTTGAACCTGTTCCATTTCTGCAGGTTTGTTTTTTAGTTGACTCTTTTCTGCTATCAAGCAAAACTTCTTGCACTTCTTTTGAATAGGTGAGAGACATTGAAGTGCCATGCTTGGAACTGCAGTGCTGTCAAGTTGGGGTGAAAGACTTTTCTCAAGTCCTGGGTTAGCAGGTTGGGTATCATTGGTGGCCAAAATGCAAGATGCAAGAAATGATTCACATACCTGATTCACCCTATTTTTCTCTGTCGAGGTAGTACAATTAAGATGAATTTGGGTTTGTCCTGCTAGATTTTGTTTAGAACTCTGAAGAGCAATCACATCAGAGGATAGACATATAGGAGATTTCTCAAGCAAGAAATGAGGAAGTCCTCTCCCAGAGAATGATGGCCCAGACCTCTCTTGAGCAAACTTTTTATCACTTCCTGTTGGAAGTAATGGTGAAGAGGACTACTTCTGGAGAATCTAAAATAAGGAATATCCCTTTGGAGTCACTGAATTCCCAGTCATGATCCTGGCAGACGCATCTACTCAAATCATCAACTATGGCATTCTAGAGACCTGGTAATTATGAAGCCAAGATCTGTTGGGCTATGCCCCAGTTTGATAGCTTTACTGATTCAGCAAAAAAGGGAGAAGGAACTTGCTCCTCCCATGCAATTTGTATAGTACATGCTGGCTCTGTCAGTCATTATCTTTATGGACTGGCTTTTGATTATAGGTAGGAAATGTCTGTGGGTGTAACTGATTGCTCTGAGCTCCTGCCCCCGCGGGCTGGGGCCGGCGGACCCCGGTCTTTCCCGGGTGCCCCTGCCGAGGGGTCCCGGGCTTAATTCTCCTCCGGCCACCAGGTCAACCCGGTTCCTGCCCCCGCGGGCTGGGGCCAGTAGATTGACGTGGAAAGTGGATTCTTGAGTGGTTCATTGACCTTGAATGATATGACTTTGAAGATGAACTCTCCACCCAATGAGAGATCCATCTGTAATTATAGTTATAGTGGGGGGTGGCAGAGTGAATGCAACTCCCATACACCCTTTGCCTGGTTCCTCCCACCAATTAAGAGAGTTTAGAACCTCTTGAGGAATTGATACTAATTTGCCAAGACAGTGTTTGTTGGGAGTGTAAACAATCGCAGCCAAGCCTGGAAGCAACGAAGGTGTAAGGTGGCATGCAATGTTACAAAGGCACAGGCTGCCATATGACCCAGTGTCTGCAAACACATTGTAGTTCTTGTCTGTGGGCTCATTTGAACCTGAGAAATGAGGTTCATCAGTATGATAAGCCTGTCCAGGGGTAAAAGAATCCCTGGATGTCTGGGTGTTTGGGGTGACTCCCAAAATTCTATATATTGGATTGGCATTAAAGTGGACTTTTCTCTGTTGAGCTGAAGTCCTAACACATGGAATAAGATTAAGGGCTTCTTGACTGTGGAGTGAACTTCTCGTTCAGACGGATCCTTGAGAAGTCAGTCACTGATGTAGGTGAAGGCCACCACAGAACCTTTGTAAAGACTCTCAGGGCAGTAGAGAGTCTGGTGCAATCAATATTGGACATGATTCCAGCCAAATATGATGCATAGAAACTTCTCATGAGCTGGGGTATTACAATATGAAAGTACATGTTCTAGAGGTCAAGGGCTAAGATCCAATCCTCTGTAACTAGAGACACTATTATAGCCGAGTGTGTCACCATCCTGAACTTCTGTGTTTTCAGGAAAGCATTTAACATCCTGAGATCTATAATTAGCCTCTATACACCCTTCTTTTTGGGAACCAGATAGTATTTGGAGTAGAACCTTTTTCCCTCTGTATTGGGTAGGTACTGGCTCCTGTGTGAAGAAGGGATATATCGTCTTGTTTCAGAAGGTGTTCATGAGATGGGTCCCTGACAAGGAATGGTGGGCTGGATGGAGTAGCCCAATGTTACAACCTCCAAAAAAACCCACATTTGTCTGAAATAAGCTGTTCCCAGGATCTTTGAAAACAGGAAAGATAATTCCCAAAGACTGCGAGGGAAGGCACAGGAGAAAGCAGCTGTAAATAGGGATTGGGCAAGTTCTGTATCCTCACCCAAGGCATGAAACTGGATGCTTTCCCAACAAGAAGGTTGTATTGTCACTGTAATGAAAGTAACAGGCCTTTCCTTTTGGAACCTGGGCTTCTTTTTAGAAGGTTCTGATGGTCTATACTAGACTTCAAACTAAACAGGGGTGAGATCTATGATGTCTGTGACCTGCTGAACTTCCTTTTATTCACATGGGTGTAAATACTGAGATTGAATTTGGCTTTCATTTTTTGTGGATGCAGGTCAATAAAGGAATTGAACTTTCCATAACTGGAGTAGTTATATTTCATGATTAGGACTTGATAATTGGCAATTCTAATGTAGCAGAAAAATAACTCTTGTGGCCAAACAAGGTGTTTGGGGCTGGGTAAGTGAACAGGAACTCTGTACCCTTAGCAGAAATGTAATAGTTATCTGCCCTTGTAACAAGATACATTCTCTGCTGGGATACCTCCTTGTGGCTACTTCTGGGAATCAGCTCTTGCACGACCCAGCATCTGCTCCTTTGGTCACTCATCCCACTGTCTCTCTCTCTCTGGACTCAGGGTGCTCTATTTTCATGACTCTGCCATCTGGCCAGGTCACTACAGTTCTCCCCTACTGGACAGGCTGTCCACATACCGTTTCAGGCAGTCTTCCTGGTCCAAGTCCAGGACCAATGCCACTTTCCCAGTGGCTAGTGGGGAACACCCATCCACTCACTACTCTGGGTTCCAGCTCAGGGACCCTGATATCAGCAGCCAGTGTTTACACAATCTCTACCCTCACTGCTCCTTCCCTGGGTTTCTTCTGATTCAGTCTTCCTTGCAACTCCTCTGGGTGAATCCTTTCCACACAGCTAGGCTACCAGGGCTTTCACTCCCTACTGAGTTTTCTTACACACCTATCTGCCCAGAGAATGACTGCAGACTGTCTCCCTGCAGCTCCTTTCTGTTCTCCGCTTCATCCCTTTATAGAGGCCCAACCAGCTCCTCAGCTGAGCTTCATCTTTCATTAGGCTTTATTGATCCCTGGCTCTCCTGCAGATGCCACATTCAGGGTTAAATTGACCTACTTCAACCAACTCTGCCTTGTGTGGGGTGGACAACCCACCACAGCTCTTTCATCACAGCAGGTCAGGGAGTATGGTAACTGGTTGCTAAATTGCCAAATTGTTCTAGCTGGTTCAAGTAGGGCCACATTTGCAGGTAAAGCTTCCCTGGCAGTCTGGGGAGAACACTTAGTACATCTGCTACACAGGCATAACAAGGGAATTTCCCTCAATGCCCATGAGGAAGTGTGCCTTTTAAAGGTATAATAACTCCAGTCATCTCCATGGGGGAGGTGTGCCCACCCCTGGCTCTTCTGTGCTTTGCCCTCTCTCAACAGGCACAATTGAACTCTTAATTATTTGGCCATAGGTATAAGCAAAGCTATAAAACAGACTGGTTTGGGACACAATTATAGCTCTAAAAATACTAGAAAACCACATCTGGCAAACTAGTGTGAGAGCCCAGGGAGTATTTTATTTAAAACAGAACTCTTCAAAGGGTGGGGGGGTTAGAAAGAAGGGGGGTCTTAAATGTGTCTGAGCTTTCCTGTTGTGTGTGGGGCTCATAGTCTCTCTCCCAGACAGGCACTTTCCGATAAAACAAATGAATCTCTAAATACCCATATATTGTATAAATGCTGGCAGTTTTCAGGCTGGCTTTCATCCCAAACATAACAGACAAATGCCAGTGCCAGTGAGGTCATGCACTTTTTCCAAACAAGCCTAGAGGTGTTTGTTCTCCACAGTTCAAACCTCTAGCAAGCATCTAGTTTTAGTGCTGGGAAAAAAACCATACATTTTCTAACATTTTAGTTCTCCCAAAACTTCATAGCCAAAGTAAACTTTTTAAGTGAAGAAGGCAGTCATTCAAGGCTTGATATTTCAAATATGTGGCAGAGGTTAATGGAGGTCTTTTTTGGAGACCTGTCTAATTTTTATGTATTTTATTTATTATCATTGCACTTACCCCATTTGCAGCTATTTATGCATTTCACAGATGAGCTGAGCTTGATGATTTCTATTTACACACTGGGAGATATTTGTGCAAATAAGCACCACACAATTTGGCATAGTGGGCATGTTCTGCTTAGGAAAGAACATGTATTGAAAGAGAGAGGTTAGAATATTAAGATGAATTGGCAAAGTTGTGTGACAATGCCTGTATGAACTTCTCTGATCAGTGCTGTTAGTCACTCACTACCTTGAGCAATAAAACTCAATAAATACATCCCTAAATGTTTTCTAAATTGATGCTTCTAGGCTTGTGATCTGCTACTTTACTTAAATTGAAATATATATATATATATTCCAAATAGATGCCTATGTGTGCCCAGAGGTATAAAGCCTGTGTAATGGTTTGTTGACAGAAATAATTGAAAAAGTTGTGCTAGAATTTTGAGTGTGCTTATTCTTTATTGATTTTTATAAAAGCAAAAGAAGAAGAGGGAGATATTTGCAAGATTCGTGGGGGGAAACACCTGTTATTGAGCAAACGGTCTGCAAATTAAGGTTTTCTCACTGCAGTGTTATTGTCATTTTTCGAACAGAGACTTGCCTATATATTTCCAGATCAAAAATAAAAGACTGACCAAAACATTCAATACTTATTAACAAAATCAAGGGCTCATCAGCAACTTATTTACTCAAGTAAACTCCCCACTGCAGTCAGTAGCTGAAGTCAGATGATATGTCATCAACACCAACTTCACTTTTGGGAATTCTCCTCCACTGCCACTAGTGGACAGATCACATGTCATCACCATGTGATGTTCTCTTAGAACACAAGGAAAATATGCTGTAAGCGCTTTATGTCCTGCATCTATGATGCTATGGTAAAATCTCCATGAGAGGGAGAAATCCATAAAGATTCTCTCACACACACACACTTTTGTTGGGGACAAACTCCATGAGGAAATCTCAAAAAAACAGGCCATGGGAGCAGTCTAAAACACTACTGTACACCCAGGGATCTGTGCAGGGGCCCAGGCCATCCACGTGGAAACACTGTATTTATGCAATAGCTCCTGCTCCCAGCATTTCACAAGTCCCTAGTAGCGTGGCTCCACTACTGTAGCACTATCAGGGAATTTTTCTGGCCACAGCTTCCCCTGGTGTGTTTGTGTGAAGGCAGCAGAGGAATGAGGCAAACGGGGATAAGAGAGTATGCAGAAAAAGATAACACTCCCCAACTATATTACCTCTCCCAGGGAATTTCCACAGAGCTAAAAGAGAATGATGTGTGCCTCAGCCTGCTGTCTTCTCAGTCATCCCTCCCAGTCGCTGCCCCAGCCCACAATGTGGCCTCTGGATCTGCAAAGTGTCCTTCATGAGGTCTGGAGAAAGCAGGTTTGTCAGACGTCCGGTTTTCAACCAGAAAGTCTGGACAAAAAGGGAACCTCTGGCCGTGTCCGGTCAGCTAAAAGTCCAGTTACCACAGTAACCAGCCTCTGCCACCACAGGGAAGGAAGTGCAACAGCTGCGGCTGGAGCCTAGAGGAGCTGCTCTCTGCTCAGCCGCTTATGGAGAGGAGTGGCTGGCTGGTTCTCAGCCGGCTCCAACTTCTCTGGCAGAGAGGTGACTGTGAGAGAGAGAGAGAGATTATCCCTGCTGTGCCCCGATTTCCCCACCCCTGCCCCTTGCTCTAGGAACCAACATCACCCTCTCCCCTTTATGCCCTAATTGGGCAGGCAGGCTCCATGTCAGCAACTCCCAACCTGGTTCTGCAGATGGCAGGTAAATCCCAGGTCAGGGGGGAGTGAGCAACGGGGGGAGGAGCGAGCATCGTGTGGGGCCTGGGGAAGAAGGGGGACCAGGGGCAGGGCCTTGGGGGAAAGGGGTGGGGCAGGGTATCCAGTTTTCAGTAGTTAGAAAGTTGGCAACCCTAGGGGAAAGAAGAAGGGTAGAGTGGAGGCAGCTGTCTCCTCAGACCCTTTCAGGGGGAAATGAGAAGTGTACCCATCTTGGGGTTCATTAAAACAACAAAGCAGAGAATGAGACAGGAATAAAAAAAACTTTAATAAAACAAACTGGAGAGCATCTCTGGTGAGCTGCTGCACATAACCATGCGGTGTTCCCAACCCCCACCTTCAGGGCACATCTCCAAATTCCCACACTCACCACACTGTCTCATATGAGAAAGTGTCTCCAAATCAATCTTCCAGAAACATATCTATACAGAAAGCTCCACATACAGAGAGTCCAGGAGACAATCTGAGCAGATGAAGCGGGGTAATACCTTTGAAAGATAACCATGAACTTGTAACCTTCTCCACCATAAAAGTTAAAAACAGATGGTTTAAGAGCTGGTACCAACTTAAACCAAAGTTCTATTAAACTTATACCACTCAAGTTTGTAGAAAAATGTGTTTTACTTCATAACTCACTCCTGAAATGAAACTGAATAATCTTTCATTCACTACTGTTATTTATTGACCTGAATTGCATTCTGTTCTAGGGGATGTGCTTATGGGTCATGAAAAAACCTGTAATATAATTTCCAATCTTTCTTTTCTTGCACTGACATCAAAGGAAAGGCTCCAGAAGAGCCAAAAGTCTGGGAATGTCTTTTGCAATGTTCCACCATTCTTTAACAGATTATTCAGTTTTGGATCATGTGGGTTACACATTTTGCCTTTCTGAATTAAGGGTCATAGCTGTGGTTAATTAGATCAGTAAAAAAACTTGCAAAATCTCTTGGCAATTTCCTAAAACCTTTAGTGACTAATAATGAATACTGATCTTGACCAGGTCCCTTGACACGTAGTGATTCATTAAAAGTAACCACAGAAGTGAATGCATAGTTTTGGACAGCAAATATATATGTGTGTGTGTGTGTGTGAATTTGATTAAATTATTAGAAGTGATGACTGTAACTAAGTAGTCTGGCATACTAATGATAAGATGTTTGACGTTGCCTCCCACAGAACTTGTTACAAAATATGTACCAGCCAGATATACAGTGCTGCATATTGAGCTGTTACCAGTGGAGATTTAGGATACACACATTAATCGGCAGAGTTGAAGGAGTAAAATGATTTCCTGTGTCATGCCTTTCAATATTAACAAGCAAGTCTAATGTTCAACAGCTTCTGTACCTGCAGAGTCAGGGGAATCTAGAAGGGGATGAAATGGCTATTCTGTCCTGAACAGTTGTAAAGCTCAAAGGTTTACACACACCTTCCTCTTCATTTACATTTGCTTCCCTAGTATTTGTACTTAACCCTTGAAGGGTAAAGAAGTTAGAACTTTCCCACTTAAATTGTACCTTTCTTTTTCAAGACTTTGGAATGAAGTCTCCGTCAAATGCATTTTAGAATGTATGGTTTATTTCTATGCGCCATCTGAATGGTTTAAGAATCAATTGGACTACCTTTTTCACATGAAATTTAAAACAGATTCTTCCTTTCTTTCACCTCTCATCTAAATGATCAATCTAACTCAAAAACGTGGATCTTAAACTCCCATGAACTTCAGACAAGTTTAGATCTGGGATTTGCAGCTTGGATCCATCTCTATCATCTTCAAAATCACATCCATAACTGGAGTCCTGAAATGAAACTGAATAATCTTTTAGAATAATACTGTTAGAAATGTATTATTATTAGTATTATTATTTTGACATTCTGGGCATTTCCCCTCTCATCATTGCTAATTCTAGCATGGAGGCACAATTTGTCTCCTTCTACCCCTTTACCCTATTACTGCTGCATTCAGGCCATGTCTACACTACAGGGACTATAGCAGCATAGCAATGGCACTATAGCTATGCCAACATAACCCCATAGTGTAGACACAGACTACAGCAACAGAAAGGATTTTTCTGATACTTTAGGGCCACCACCTCCCCACACAAGGTTAACTAGGTCAGTGGAACCATTCTCCCATTGGCCTAGCTGCATCTACACTGGGGGGGGGGGGGTTAGATCAGCATAGCTAGGTCAGTCACCTAAGTGTTGTACCTATGGTGACCTAAGTTTTAAGTGTATGCCAGGCTTCAATGCTATCATATAATGCTTCTGATCTCAAAACAGCTTCCTGATGCATTACAGTGATATAAATGGAAGAGGCAAAAAGACGTGTCTGATTAGAAAAGAGAAAGCTTGCATACAAATAAAGTCTTTGATAACGATCAACAAAGAGAAAGAACCTACAAGGGAAAAAAATACGTAACATTGGGGGGAAACAGATTTTAAATCTGCTGACAGGTCCTTCAAACATTTGTGTCTTTTATAAAAGTTTTTTTTAAAGAAGTTGCACCTTTGAAAGTAGCAAATACTAATACATTAGTATCTTCCTCTGTTATCAAGTAATCATACATGAAAGAGAAAGGACAACAACAAAAATAAATAAAAATGTCCTGAACTCAAGTCCTCAATTTAGAGAGAGTTAAAGTTAAACAAGTTCATCAAAGCAAAGAAACCAAGTAAAACACAGCCAGCTAGCATAGTGCAGATTCACATATTACTGTCATAAATGAAGCAAATTCAGTGTTGCAAACTCTTGCTACTTTTATTTCAAGTCTCACAGCGTTTTTATTAAAGCCCTAGCTCCACAAATTATGAGAATCTTGACTGTTTAATGTAAGTTTCTAGCCTGGATCACTTCAGAGAAAAGCTTGAAAACACAGAAGGCAAATACAAATAACCCAAAAATATATTTTGGAAAAAATCATGATTTTAAGTTAAAAATCTCTAAGTATTCAAAACAGGATTTTTCTTTTTTCAACAATCACTGTTTTATAAATACTGTCAAGCCCTGTCAGTGTACAAGGCCACATGGCTCCCAAGAAGCATCGCCCTCTTCTCCACTGGCAACTTTTTCAAAAGGTTTTCACAATCTGCTTCACTTTCACTATTGAAAACCTTTACACATTAGAGAGGAATTTGTTTGTAATTTTACCATGCCAAGAAGTCAGAAGTAAAAAAACATTTAGCGGATTCATAGATTTTTAAGGCCAGATGAACCATTATGATCATTGACTTCCTGCATAATACAAGCCACATAATTTCACCCACTGATTCCTATATCAAGCCCAATGAGTTCTGGTTGAGCTAGAGCAGGGGTGGCCAACCTGAGTTGGAGAAGGAGCCAGAATTTACCAATGTACATTGCCAAAGAGCCACAGTAATATGTCAGCAGCCCCCCGTTAGGCCCCCCGCTCCCAGGGCCTCCCACGCACTGGCAGCCCCACCGATCAGCACCTCCCACCGTCTCCCCAATCAGCTGTTTGTAACATGCAGGAGGTTCTGGGGAGGAGGGGGAGGAGCGAGGACATGGCAGGCTCAGGGGAGGGGGTGGAAAGGGGTAGAATGCAGGCAGGGCCTGTGGCAGAGCCAGGGGTTGAGCAGTGAGCACCCCCCGGCACACTGGAAATTGGCGCCTGTAGCTCCAGCCCCAGAGTCGGTGCCCATTCAAAGAGCCGCATATTAACTTCGGAAGAGCCGCATGTGGCTCCAGAGCCACAGGTTGGCTACCCCTGAGCTAGAGCATATAGCATTTAGGAAGATATCCAGTCTTGAGTAAAAGACTCTGTGTCTCCACAGTGTCAGAAAAAATCTGTCTGAGGGAGATGCCTGCTTCAAAACTCATTGCAAAGAAGAAGGAAAATAAAACCGCATCAACAAATATCAATGGTGCTTTTACATGCCCATAATTTTTAGGAGAGCCCATAAGCTTGTTTCCTTCCCTGTCTCTCAGTGTTCAGGGAAAAGAATGCAATTATGCCCACCTCTATTTCCCATAAGGCCTTGCTAGACTCTAGGACAGCAGACATGGCCACCAGAAGGAACTATATTTCCCAGCTACCGTGTTCTTGGAAATCAAAGAGAGGGTGGCTGAGAAAGCCCATGTGCCAGCCTGATCCCTCATAACTGAGAAAAGAGAGGAGTTATAACCCATTTTACTCATAAAACTCTGGCTTTGGATCCTAATACCAGAGCTAACACCATGGACTTTAAAATAAAATAAAATAAAATAAAAATAAAAAAGCCACACACACCTGTCAGCTTCCTTGATATCAGATCCCCTGTCCTAGATGTATTTTTAACAGGAAAAAGGTGTATTGCAAAAGTACTGGCTTAGGAAGTATCTTTCAGTCTATATGCTTTTGGGGGGAAGGTACAGTCTTGGTTTCCTGTATCCTATACAGCACAAAAAGAGCATTGGTGGCAATAAACAAATTAATACTAATGATACAAAAAGCAAAAGTTAATCCATTGCATCAGTGTCCACCAGGCAACATAATTACATCTACCTTCTAGGTCATATTTGTCCACCAGGCAACATAATTACATCTACCTTCTAGGTCATATTTATTGGACATAAATAAAGATATTTGCATAGAAGAGAATGGTGTAACAGAATCAATCTCTCCTGCTTTTTACATGAACATCTATGTTTTGTCTCGGTGTTCATATTTGACAAAGTGCTCTGCTTTCCTGTGGACTTTGCCTACCAGCAGGAGGCCATTATCCTGTCACAATGTTCTGTGCCTCACATTATCTCCGAATTACTAAAAAGCATGTGCACAGCCAACCTGGGCAGAGCTATACTGTATAGCAAGAGATGAGAAACTTTGGGCCATATTTTATAACACAGAAGTGCAAGTTAATAAAATTAATATTTCTGAACAGCATAAATTATATGAATAAATATGTCATTTATATTCAAGGCAAACTGATTGCAAAATGCTTTTGAGGAGCAAAACAATGAGGAGGAGAAACATTAATAGTTCATTATGTTCATTATTTGCAACTCTTAATGAAACAGTCAGCTTGAAGGAGGTTGCACAAGTCTACTTCAGAGCACAGAAAGGACTATACCAACAGTGTTCTAACTGAATCTCAAAAAAACTGTCATTGTGTTCTACTCTGTAGTCAGCCCCCATTCCATGTGGATACAGTTGGTTGTAGGTAATAAGATTACTCATGGGTTACTGCCTGCAGCCTCTAAAAGAGTGCCAAGAGTGAATATGCAACATGTTCTAGGGTAAATGAAGCCTCATGTGGTGCCAGCAGCATACAGTGCCATTCCCTGCAGCATGTGAAAGGATTATATCCTGTCTTAACATACCATTTTATCCATGCCAGAAAATGGAAAGCAGTCTAAATCACTGAATAAGTATGCAAGTCACTGAATATAAATCTAAACTGGTTTCTACTGCTGTAAAAACAAGTTTCCCTAGAAATGCAGCTCTCATCTGAAAAATTGCGATGTCAAAATTATTGCAGTATGGCAGTTGGGGGCGGGGGGGCGGGGGGAGTCTTATGTTTATGGCATATCCATGATTTCCAGATTAAATCGGCTCAATTTACAAGTAAAGAAAAATATTTGGGGGGGTGGGGGGGTTAAATGTCAATCACACAAACTCATCCTTGAATCTGGAAGACAAGCTGCATTCTTTCTAAGTTGTCCATCATCGACAAAGATTGTGCAGCCAGAAATTAGTTAATAGTTCTGTTCACTCTGCATGAGTCAGAGCCGGTCTGCTCTTTGTGTAGCAAATTAGCCTCTAAAGCCCATATTTCAAGTTTAGATAGCAAAAATCTGGAATGAGTTTTCCCTGCCACATCTAAGAGACTAATAGGTCTACGTGAAGCAGGAGTCTTTCTGTCCCCTTTTTTAAAAATAGGAACTGTGATAATAGACTTCCAGCCAGACAGAATACATCCAATAGGATTAATGACATACATAATTAGCCAAGACTGGGAACTACCAAGCAAGAGCCTCCTGAAAAAAGTTCAGTGGGGAAAACATCTTCTCTGGAGCTTCTCCCCACCCCCATCACTGTGCTAAAGTAAATGAGAGGACTTCACTGTCCTTTACTGAAGGCCAGAGTGTTAAGTCAAAAGAAGGATCACTTATTGCATCACTTATGGTGGAATTACATTTTAAAAAATGGTTGGGGGCCAAAGACCTGGCCAAAATGTGTTATCCTGGCTTCATCATTAATGTAGGGTTCCTCAGCTGGAGTATATCTACCAGAGGCCCAGGCCACCATCTTCCAAAATGTTGAATAATTTTTAGCTGTAGTTGCTGCTTCAAAATCCTTTCACAAGGATCTGAAATATTTTTGGTTTTTTATGATACAATAAACCTTTATATCTTCTGCAAACTACTCAATTCTGAAGTAAATTAGAAGAGGGATTGCATTTTACCCTATTAGTTATACATGCCAGAGCAGACTTTTACTTCACGCAGTCTACATCATACCAAGTGTGATTATTTTCGAAAGCATTTTTGGGATAATTAAAACCAAAATCTATTATTCAGAGACAAGTGGTTGTAAAGATTTTACAAGCCACTCATATGATTCACAAAATTTGAGAGGGATTCTCAGACTTAATTACCTCTGAGAAATCAAACATCAAGTCCTCCAATCTCCAAGATTATTTTTCATAATGGCTGGGGTCCATTTTAGTCTTTTAGAGCCACATTGTTCCAAAGAGGTAATTATGGCATCTTCACCCATTGGAAATAAAACTCTTTCCAAAAAGGGCACATGATTCATAAATATAGAGGAGGTTGGTGGTCACTATCTGGGCAAGAAAATATAGAGAAATCCCCAAAGAAGGGCCAATGAACTATTGGGATAATAATAGAATCAATAATACTACCACCAGTCAGTGACATATAGGTAAAATATCCTTCTCTATCCCTTGCACTTCTTCCATTTACAGGTAACTAATAGGACCTTTAATTTTTGTCCAAATATGTTAACCACCTGGTCTCTGGAGTTTCAAGGGGAAAGTTCAAAAATCTCCTCAAGTTTTTTTCCCTTATACTGGGTTCTTTGGGTGACCTGTTCAAACATTAAAACCTCCCAAAATAATTAAATGAGCCATTGGGAATTGAATATCAACCATATCCAGTTGTTCATCGGGCACTCCCTCAATGACTCAGAATAAAATAGGGAGGATATGGGGGGTGGAATAAATATGTGCTTGTGCCACTCCCCTTTTTAGTTGTGTCAAGGTTCCTCCCCCACTCTGAACTCTAGGGTACAGATGTGGGGACCTGCATGAAAAACCTCCTAAGCTTATCTTTACCAGCTTAGGTCAAAACTTCCCCAAGGTACAAAATATTACACCCGTTGTCCTTGGACTGGCCGCTACCACCACCAAACTAATACTGGTTACTGGGGAAGAGCTGTTTGGACGCGTCCTTCCCCCCAAAATACTTCCCAAAACCTTGCACCCCACTTCCTGGACAAGGTTTGGTAAAAAGCCTCACCAATTTGCCTAGGTGACTACAGACCCAGACCCTTGGATCTTAAAAACAATGAACAATCCTCCCAACACTTGCACCCCCCCTTTCCTGGGAAATGTTGGATAAAAAGCCTCACCAATTTGCATAGGTGACCACAGACCCAAACCCTTGGATCTGAGAACAATGAAAAAGCATTCAGTTTTTTACAAGAAGACTTTTAATAAAAAATAGAAGTAAATAGAAATAAAGAAATCCCCCCCTGTAAAATCAGGATGGTAGATATCTTACAGGGTAATTAGATTCCAAAACATAGAGAACCCCTCTCTAGGCAAAACCTTAAGTTACAAAAAAGATACATAGACAGAAATAGTTATTCTATTCAGCACAATTCTTTTCTCAGCCATTTAAAGAAATCATAATCTAACACATACCTAGCTAGATTACTTACTAAAAGTTCTAAGACTCCATTCCTGTTCTGTCCCTGGCAAAAGCAGCATACAGACAGACACAGACCCTTTGTTTCTCTCCCTCCTCCCAGCTTTTGAAAGTATCTTGTCTCCTCATTGGTCATTTTGGTCAGGTGCAGCAAGGTTACCTTTAGCTTCTTAACCCTTTACAGGTGAGAGGAGCTTTCCCCTGGCCAGGAGGGATTTCAAAGGGGTTTACCCTTCCCTTTATATTTATGACAAGTTGAAACCCTCTTCCCTGCACCCCCAATGCTATTGTTTCCGCCCCTCTCCTAGTGAAGCCAGAGGAGCCGGAATTCCACCCCGTATCGGTGACTGACCCCTAAACCCTGTTTTGTCCCCTCGTCCAGCCCACCCCTCTTGGCGTCCTCCTCCCCTGCCTGCAGCCTAGCGGGAAAGAGTGGTCGACCTGCTTCCCCTTTCCCCTCCTCCTTCTGGTGTCTCCCCTTCCCTCCCTGCTCATGACGGCGGGGGACAAGAGGGGTGGGGCCCCTCCAGCAGCCCCAGATGCCCCTCCTCCACTGCTGCCATATCCCTTGCCCTCTCAGATTCTGGGGGAACCCCCCCCAGCCAGCGGGAAGGACCAGGGTAAGAAGAAGGGGAAGGGCTCGCTAAAAAGACCAGGCCCTCCATGGCAGGGGCTGCCCCCACTGCCACGGCCCTGCCACCGGCCGTGGTGTCCCTCCCTGCTGTTCCATCCACCAGCTATGCGGGTGCACCTCCCCCAGCCCCAGAGCGTATGCCCAGGTGGCGGCAGCCCTCCCGCCTACCGCTACGTCATCTCTCCTGCCCACCACCTCCGCTACCATCTATAGCGGCCGGGGCCCCTTTCCCACCATGACCAGAAAGCACGGCATCCGTTGCCTCCTGGTGCCTGCCTCACCCCACGTGGAGACTTATGTGTGGGTGTTGGCGAGGGTGGTGGGGCCCACGGCCATTGTGGCAGCCTCCAAAATGTATGGCAAGGTCGTCTTCTTCCTAGCATCGGAGGCCGCTGCCCAGGAGGCCATGGAGAAGGGCCGGGGGGGTGAGTGTTCGTCCCCCTGGAACCAATAGAGGACCTGGGTGTCCACCTGGTCCTGACCTCCGTCCCTCCCTTTCTTCCCAATGCTGCTCTGTTACCCGCCCTCTCCACCCTGGGAAAACCCATCTCTATTATCAGCCCTCTTCCATTGGGCTGCAAAGACCCCGCCCTCTGTCACGTCCTCTCGTTCCGCCGGCAAGTGCAGCTTCAACTGCTGCTGGCGGCGCGTGACGGAGAGGCGCTCGAGGGGTCCTTCCTGGTCCCCTACCAGGGGGCTCATTACCGGGGGCATTATTCCATAGGGGAGGCCTGGTGCTACCTCTGCCAGGCGATGGGGCACATTCGGAGGGACTGCCCCCTGGCCCAGCAAGGGGGGTATCCAGGACCCCCGAGTCCCAGCAGGGCACCGGCCCCATCATCGCTGGTGCCCCTGGCTGCCCGGCACCTGGAGCCGCCCCTCCTCAGTCCACCAGTGCTCCCGTTCGGGCCCAAGGGGTACTTCCCCCAGTGCGCCCAGACGAGCGGGAGAGCCCTGCCTCTGCTGCCCGCAAACCGGCAGGGCCCCTAGAGGAGGGTGCGGCAGGGATAACACCAAGCATGGGAGAGGGCTCGCCCCAGGGGGAATCTTCCCACCCTCATGCCGCCCCACCGCTGCCTCCCATAGTCCCTGAGCCATTGCCCCTGACCCCCGACCTGACCCCTGTTAGCCGGCCCCCCGATGATGCCATGGAGGGCTGGGCCCTAGTCCAGGGGAAGCGGGGCAAGCAGAAGGCTCGAGCTCCACTCCTTTCCACTGATGTGGAAGCCCCCAGGAAGATAAGAAAGGGGGGCACCGATGCCGAGCCCTCTGCCTTGCCCGTACGCGTTTGCCATCCACCGGCACTGGCTGGGGAAGATGTGGCAGCACGGGAGGGCAGTACCGCCCCTCCATTGGAGTCCCTTCCTTCCAAGGCCCCTGCCGATGGAGCCCATCCTGCCCCGTTACCATCTGGAGCCCCTGTGAGCCCCGAGGCGAGCGTTGCTTCGGGCACTGGCAGGGAGAACTCCGGTGTGGTGGAAGGAGAGCTCCCCTCCATCTACGAGGAGATCGAGGCCCTGGGTCTGACCCCAGTCACCCAGAGGGAGGATGACCCTCTGCCAGCGGGCCTTGATCTGGGCGATCTCACCCTGGCCCCCCCTTCTCCATGCTGCCTCCCCCTAACCGCTGCTTCTGCTCCCACTTCTGAGGGTTCCCTGGGCTCCTCCATCTGCCCGGCCGTGGGTGGCACCCTGCTGTTGGCCGCCGAGCCCACCGAGGCGACCGCTGGTGCCATGCGGCTGGGACCCAAGCCCCACGGTCTTTCCCTCATGGGCGTGGGGCAACCAACCTCCTTCCCAGGCGGGAACCCCACTAAAGGCTGTCCACCTTTCGATGCCGTGGCTACTACGCCGGCCATGGATCCAGAGCCCCCTTCCCACCCCCCAGATTCCTGAGCTTGACCGAGAGGGGCCATTTCCCAGCGGCCTAGCTACTGGGGCCCAGGATTCTGCCTTTGCCCCTCTCCCTGACTCTGCTCCTGATCCCTGCCCTGCTCCTACTGTAGATCCCTGCCCTGCCCCTGATGCCAACCCCGTCCCTGTCTCCTCCACTTCCCATGATACCACTGCCACCCCGGGGCCATCATTTCCTCACTCCCAGAGGATAGCCCCCAGGGAGCGGCCTCTGTATTTCCCTGTCCCGACTCACCAGGGGCTGCTATCTTCCCTCCGCCGCCCCCAACTGAGCCAAGGTTTGAGAGGGGCCACGTGGCGCCAGCCCATTGGGTGCCACGTCGAGGGTCCGCCCCTTGCCTGCCTGTCTTGGTGGGCCATGGGGCTGTGTCAGTGGTCCCTCTGGAGGAAAGCCGGGGGCTCGTGACCCCGGCCCCCCATATGCTGCGAGGAGCTGCAGGAGTTCCTTGAGGACGTCCATGGCTCCCGTAACAAGGTGCAGCTCGCTCTCCAGCGATGGGGGGACTTCCATCAAAGCCTCTGGGCCACGAGGGCCCTTATGGGAGAGAGTAAAAGGACCAGGAGGCAGGCTGCTGTGGCCTACCAGTGGGTCCACCTCTTCCATGACTCCTTACTCACCTAGGGGTAGGTCACGGACTGTTGCGCAGCCCCTTGGGAGCCGCGAACAGTCCGTGCCGGTGAGGATCCACCCCAGCCCTCCTCATGGCACCATCGTAACGTTGAACACCCGAGGCTGAAGGATGGGTCTCCGCAGGTGCCAGGTGCTCTCCTTCCTTCGGGACAGGGGTACTCTGTGGTTTTCCTGCAGGAGACCCATACGGATCCACTCCTTCTAGGAGTTCTGGCTGGCCTGGCGAGGGCAGTGGTGTGCCTTTCCCTCGGCGCGGCGGTGGTGGGACCTGCGGAAGGTGCACGCCCAGCTCTTCTTCTCTGACTACACCTGGGGCGCCAGCCAACGGAGGGATGTGGCGATAGAGCAGTTGGAACGGGAGGTCTTAGACCTGGAAAGGCCTCTGGCCTCCAGCCCCGAGGATCCACCCCTCTGCAGAGCGTGCCGGGAGAAGCAGGAGGAGCTGCAGGCCCTCAAGGACCATCGGGACCTTTGTTCGATCCCGCATCCGTCTCCTTTGGGAGATGGATCGTGGCTCCCACTTCTTCTACACCCTGGAGAAAAGGAGGGGGGCCAAGAAACACGTCACCTGCCTTCTGGCAGAAGACGGCACCCCACTCACGGATCCGGTGGAGATGTGCGGGAGGGCGCTGCTCTATCCCGGCATTTACCTTTCTGCCATTCATCCCTCTCTGCCGGAGAACTAGCATGGTTTAGAGGGCACAGTGGTAGAGCAGCTCCGGAGATAGACAGGACTATTCCAGTGTCTCTCCCTTCAAGGGAGGGCACTGGTGCTTAATCAACTAGTCCTGTCCATGCTCTGGTACTGGCTAAACAACCTGGTCCCGGCCCCGGGTTTCTTGGCCAACCTCCGGACATTGATTCTGGAGTTCTTCTGGTCAGGACTGCACTGAGTCTCTGCAGGGGTTCTCCATCTATCCCTGGAGGAGGGAGGGCAGGGCCTGAAGTGTCTTCACACTCAGGTCCATGTCTTCTGCCTCCAGGCCCTGCAGAGGCTCCTTTATGGTGCAGGTAGTCCGGCGTGGAGCATACTGGCGCACGCCTTCCTGTGCCGCTTCCGAGGGTCCGATATGACTGGCAGCTCCTTTATCTCCATCTGAGAGGTCTTCCACGAGACCTCTCCGGGCTGCTAGTCTTCTACCAGGACCTCCTCCGGACCTGGAAACTGTTCACAGCAACCAGGTCCGTGGCGGCCTCTGTGGGAGAAGATCTCCTTGTGGATCCCCTGCTACACAACCCCCAGCTCTGTGTGCAAGTGGCAGAGTACCCCTCGGTGCGCCAGAGGTTGGTCCTGGCAGAAGTCACCGGAGTTGGAGACCTCCTGGACTACAACCGGGGAGACTGGCTGGATCCCCTGACGCTCGCTCAGCGCATGGGGCTCTCCAGACCTCATACTCCCCTGTGTGTACTTCAGGAGGTGAGAGCTGCTTTGCCTCCCGCTGCTCAGGTTTACCTCGACCGGGTCCTATGGGAGGGCGTGCCCCACTCACCCTCCACCCCAGGCCCTCCGGACCTTTTCATCGGGCTCCTGCCCTGTGGACCTGACTGACCCCCCCCCCGCCCCTTCACCGTGAGCCAGCTACACAAGCTGCAGCCGGTCCATTTCCAGACCGCACCAAGGAAACATCTATACATGCTCGTGCTCCACACCCTTCACATCCTCACGCTCGCATCCTGCCCCCTCTAGAGGGTGAGGAGCCCCGGTAGGCCAGCCTTTATTCCACCCTGGTCCCAAGACCCGCCGGGGACATCAGTTGGCGGCTCCTTCACGGGGCCATGAGCATGGGTGTGTACTTGGTGCAGTTCACCCCAATCCCAGACCCCTGCCCCCTTTTGCGGCATGAGGGAAACCCTGGCGCACATCTACCTGGAGTGTGCCAGGCTGCAGCCCCTATTCCAGCTCCTCACAAATATTTTGTTAAGATTTTGGTTGCACTTTTCCCCTCACCTCCTTCTCTATGCACTCCCTGTCCGTGGCCCCACTAAGTCACGGGACCTCCTGGTCAACCTCCTTCTGGCCCTGGCTAAAATGGCCATCTATAAAACCAGGGTGAGGAGGTTGGCCGATGGAGTCTCCTGTGACTGTGGGGCCTATTTCCGATCCTCCGTCCGTTCACGCCTCCGGGCAGAGTTCCTCTGGGCGGCGTCCACTGACTCCCTTGATGCCTTTGAGGAGCAGTGGTCGCTGTCCGGGGTTCTCTGCTCGGTGTCCCAGTCTGGTTCCCTTCGTTTGACCCTTTGACTGTACTCCTGGATCCCAATAAGATTACTCTCCTGTAGCCATCTGGCCTGACCCAGTCACAATACCCACATAAATTCCAGGATAAAACACGTAAATTGTTCTTGCAAAAACTCTCCCTGGGTGGAGGGAAAGACAATCTAGTCATATATAAGAAACTGATCCAACAGCCTGATTATAGAAATTTGATTCATCTCCAAATCCCAATTATTCTTGAGAGTAATCTGCATGGGAGTTTGTGAACATAAGTGTGGGTGGGCGGGGAAAAGGGGAGAGAGAGAGTCCTCTTGAAATTCTGTCTCAAAGCAAGGAAGAAGAAAAAAAGTCATTTTCTCTGACATTCTCTGTAGGAACATTAACGAAGCTCTGTATATTCCGATCTTGAGTCTGAGTCAATTATCTATAACTTTAGGCTTTTCCTTCTCCAGATCAGACTTAGCTGTGAGGAGCATCTAATTTGACAGTTCGACCAGATCTTCCGATAATCCACAGAACAGAATTTTAAATTCAAAGAGAGAGTTCGTAATATTTTCTAACTCCTCCATAAGAGATTTCAAAAAAGATAAAACCAATGGAAACTGAAAATAATTAAAAAGGAGGAGGGTCATAATCCACCAAATCTGACAAAATAGGTTCATGGATGTTGCTTCTGCTATTTGTAAGTTCTAAATCTGTAAAAGATCCTTATCAATAAACTGCATAGTCAGTAAAGATATTCTGGAGGATTTCTTCTCTGAGCCTTCAAATTAACAGGATCATCCGAATTGATGTGCGCCAAACCTCTGGTGCTGAGATGGAGAGTTTGCATCTTGGAGAAGTCATTTAATTTAGACTGCAGTGGGTGAGGATACATATGATGAGTTGGGGCAGACTAAACAAACAATCTCAGGGGTAATGCTTAGACACTTCAGGATTTCCCACAACTAGGGAAGGGTGAATAATGCTCTCAGCCTTCCAATTGGGGCCATTCCACTATGCCTAAAAGGGGGAAGAAAGGGCTCCTTCCCAGCTTATTAGACAGCAGTTAAACACTCACAGGCTCAGCTGGCCCAGGTCAGCTCAGGCTGCAAGGCTGTAAAATTGCTGTGTAGTCATTCGGGCTCAGATTGGAGCCCCACCTCTAGGACCCTGCAAAGGGAGAGGGTCCCAGAGCTTTGGCTCCAGCCTGAGCCCAACTGTCTACTTAGCAATTTTTAGCCCCAGAGTCCAAACCCAAAGACCCCATGTTAGTTGATCCAGGTCAGCCTCAGCTGTACAATGGGTATTTTATTCTAGTGTGGACATACCCTAAGCCATCACCCCTGTGCTATTGCAACTCCCTACAGAGGGGAGAGGGTGAGCTCCTCTCCAAAACAATCAATGACTATCAACTCTCAACTTAAAAGTTCTATTTAAGATTCATGAACTCTTACCAGGGAGACACGACTTCACAACAATCAAGTCTCAGTCCAACATACATGAGAGGGAGGCTCCTCACCAAAACTTCCCTCCACAATCTTCACCCCCTCCATTAGACTCAGGCTCCAGGGTTCAGAACATCCACCACTTGTTCCAAAACTCCAGACTCTCTGAGATTACAGAGCAATATTGCTATATAAAGGAAGCTTCTGCTTATTCACTCAGCAGCAGAGACTCCCAACAACAGCTTCTCCACTACTGCCTTGTCTGGTATGGAGGGCCCATTGAATGCTGTCCAACCTCCATAGGCAGCTCCTCCTTTCCAGCACTGAACTCCACAGCTGCTGCTGCTATCATATTCTCTGGGAGCTCCTATCCCTTGGGGAATTCCTTTCTATAGGAGGTTTCAGAGGAACAGCCGTGTTAGTCTGTATTCGCAAAAAGAAAAGGAGTACTTGTGGCACCTTAGAGACTAACCAATTTATTTGAGCATGAGCTTTCGTGAGCTACAGCTCACTTCATCAGATGCATACCGTGGAAACTGCAGCAGACTTTATATATACATAGAGAATATGAAAAAATACCTCCTCCCACCCCACTGTCCTGCTGGTAACAGCTTATCTAAAGTGATCAACAGGTGGGCCATTTCCAGCACAAATCCAGGTTTTCTCACCCTCCACCCCCCCACACAAATTCACTCTCCTGCTGGTGCTAGCCCATCCAAAGTGACAACTCTTTACATAATCAAGTCGGGCTATTTCCTGCATAAATCCAGGTTTTCTCACATCCCCCCCACCCCCATACACACACAAACTCACTCTCCTGCTGGTAATAGCTCATCTAAACTGACCACTCTCCAAGTTTAAATCCAAGTTAAACCAGAACATCTGGGGGGGGGGGTAGGAAAAAACAAGAGGAAACAGGCTACCTTGCATAATGACTTAGCCACTCCCAGTCTCTATTTAAGCCTAAATTAATAGTATCCAATTTGCAAATGAATTCCAATTCAGCAGTTTCTCCCTGGAGTCTGGATTTGAAGTTTTTTTGTTTTAAGATAGCGACCTTCATGTCTGTGATTGCGTGACCAGAGAGATTGAAGTGTTCTCCGACTGGTTTATGAATGTTATAATTCTTGACATCTGATTTGTGTCCATTTATTCTTTTACGTAGAGACTCTCCAGTTTGACCAATGTACATGGCAGAGGGGCATTGCTGGCACATGATGGCATATATCACATTGGTGGATGTGCAGGTGAACGAGCCTCTGATAGTGTGGCTGATGTTATTAGGCCCTGTGATGGTGTCCCCTGAATAGATATGTGGGCACAATTGGCAACGGGCTTTGTTGCAAGGATAAGTTCCTGGGTTAGTGGTTCTGTTGTGTGGTATGTGGTTGTTGGTGAGTATTTGCTTCAGGTTGTGGGGCTGTCTGTAGGCAAGGACTGGCCTGTCTCCCAAGACTTGTGAGAGTGTTGGGTCATCCTTTAGGATAGGTTGTAGATCCTTAATAATGCGTTGGAGGGGTTTTAGTTGGGGGCTGAAGGTGACCGCTAGTGGCGTTCTGTTATTTTCTTTGTTAGGCCTGTCCTGTAGTAGGTAACTTCTGGGAATTCTTCTGGCTCTATCAATCTGTTTCTTTACTTCTGCAGGTGGGTATTGTAGTTGTAAGAAAGCTTGACAGAGATCTTGTAGGTGTTTGTCTCTGTCTGAGGGGTTGGAGCAAATGTGGTTGTATCGCAGAGCTTGGCTGTAGACGATGGATCGTGTGGTGTGGTCAGGGTGAAAGCTGGAGGCATGCAGGTAGGAATAGCGGTCAGTAGGTTTCCGGTATAGGGTGGTGTTTATGTGGCCATTGTTTATTAGCACTGTAGTGTCCAGGAAGTGGATCTCTTGTGTGGACTGGACCAGGCTGAGGTTGGTGGTGGGATGGAAATTGTTGAAATCATGGTGGAATTCCTCAAGGGCTTCTTTTCCATGGGTCCAGATGATGAAGATGTCATCAATATAGCGCAAGTAGAGTAGGGGCTTTAGGGGACGAGAGCTGAGGAAGCGTTGTTCTAAATCAGCCATAAAAATGTTGGCATACTGTGGGGCCATGCGGGTACCCATAGCAGTGCCGCTGATCTGAAGGTATACATCGTCCCCAAATGTGAAATAGTTATGGGTAAGGACAAAGTCACAAAGTTCAGCCACCAGGTTAGCCGTGACATTATCGGGGATAGTGTTCCTGACGGCTTGTAGTCCATCTTTGTGTGGAATGTTGGTGTAGAGGGCTTCTACATCCATAGTAGCCAGGATGCTGTTATCAGGAAGATCACCGATGGATTGAAGTTTCCTCAGGAAGTCAGTGGTGTCTCGAAGGTAGCTGGGAGTGCTGGTAGCGTAGGGCCTGAGGAGGGAGTCTACATAGCCAGACAATCCTGCTGTCAGGGTGCCAATGCCTGAGATGATGGGGCGCCCAGGATTTCCAGGTTTATGGATCTTGGGTAGTAGATAGAATATCCCAGGTCGGGGTTCCAGGGGTGTGTCTGTGCGGATTTGATCTTGTGCTTTTTCAGGAAGTTTCTTGAGCAAATGCTGTAGTTGCTTTTGGTAACTCTCAGTGGGATCATAGGGTAATGGCTTGTAGAAACTCATGTTGGAGAGCTGCCGAGCAGCCTCTTGTTCATATTCCGACCTATTCATGATGACAACAGCACCTCCTTTGTCAGCCTTTTTGATTATGATGTCAGAGTTGTTTCTGAGGCTGTGGATGGCATTGCGTTCCGCATGGCTGAGGTTATGGGGCAAGTGATGCTGCTTTTCCACAATTTCAGCCCGTGCACGTTGGCGGAAGCACTCTATGTAGAAGTCCAGTCTGCTGTTTCGACCTTCAGGAGGAGTCCATCTAGAATCCCTCTTTCTGTAGTGTTGGTAGGGAGACCTCTGTGGATTAGTATGTTGTTCAGAGGTATTTTGGAAATATTCCTTGAGTCGGAGACGTCGAAAATAGGATTCTAGGTCACCATAGAACTGTATCATGTTCGTGGGGGTGGAGGGGCAGAAGGAGAGGCCCCGAGATAGAACAGCTGCTTCTGCTGGGCTGAGAGTATAGTTGGATAGGTTAACAATATTGCTAGGTGGGTTGAGGGAACCATTGCTGTGGCCCCTTGTAGCATGTAGTAGTTTAGAAAGTTTAGTGTCCTTTTTCTTTTGTAGAGAAGCAAAGTGTGCGTTGTAAATGGCTTGTCTAGTTTTAGTAAAATCCACCCACGAGGAAGTTTGTGTGGAAGGTTGCTTTTTTATTAGAGTATCCATTTTTGAGAGCTCATTCTTAATCTTTCCCTGTTTGCTGTAGAGGATCTTGATCAGGTGATTCCGCAGTTTCTTTGAGAGCATGTGGCACAAGCTGTCAGCATAGTCTGTGTGGTATGTAGATTGTAATGGATTTTTTACCTTCAGTCCTTTTGGTACGATGTCCATCTGTTTGCATTTGGAAAGGAAGATGATGTCTGTCTGTATCTGTACAAGTTTTTTCATGCAGTTGATAGATTTCCACTCCATACGGCTAAATGCAGTGCCTTGCATAATGACAGGTTTCAGAGGAACAGCCGTGTTAGTCTGTATTCGCAAAAAGAAAAGGAGTACTTGTGGCACCTTAGAGACTAACCAATTTATTTGAGCATGAGCTTTCGTGAGCTACAGCTCACTTCATCAGATGCATACCGTGGAAACTGCAGCAGACTTTATATATACATAGAGAATATGAAAAAATACCTCCTCCCACCCCACTGTCCTGCTGGTAACAGCTTATCTAAAGTGATCAACAGGTGGGCCATTTCCAGCACAAATCCAGGTTTTCTCACCCTCCACCCCCCCACACAAATTCACTCTCCTGCTGGTGCTAGCCCATCCAAAGTGACAACTCTTTACATAATCAAGTCGGGCTATTTCCTGCATAAATCCAGGTTTTCTCACATCCCCCCACCCCCATACACACACAAACTCACTCTCCTGCTGGTAATAGCTCATCTAAACTGACCACTCTCCAAGTTTAAATCCAAGTTAAACCAGAACATCTGGGGGAGGGGGGTAGGAAAAAACAAGAGGAAATAGGCTACCTTGCATAATGACTTAGCCACTCCCAGTCTCTATTTAAGCCTAAATTAATAGTATCCAATTTGCAAATGAATTCCAATTCAGCAGTTTCTCCCTGGAGTCTGGATTTGAAGTTTTTTTGTTTTAAGATAGCGACCTTCATGTCTGTGATTGCGTGACCAGAGAGATTGAAGTGTTCTCCGACTGGTTTATGAATGTTATAATTCTTGACATCTGATTTGTGTCCATTTATTCTTTTACGTAGAGACTCTCCAGTTTGACCAATGTACATGGCAGAGGGGCATTGCTGGCACATGATGGCATATATCACATTGGTGGATGTGCAGGTGAACGAGCCTCTGATAGTGGAGCACACCTTCTAGGCTCCTTGCTCTGGTGAGGTCTCCTGAGAGCTTCTCTCTTCAGCTTTCACCTCTTACAAAAAAGCTGAAAAGGAAAAGAGAGGAGACCGACCTTCTGCCCAAATAACCCTTCTTATAGGGCAATGTTAAGGTCCTTCAGTTTCAGTGACAGATCTTAGGTTCTTTTAATTGCTATCATAGCAGTTGGGCCCTTCCAACTGATACTGAACTCTCTCCTCTATTCTTTTCTTTCAAGCTTAACCAAGTTATCTTTCCTAAAAGAGGTGCAAAAAGTTTTATGTTGAAATACTTGTTTCCGTGTCTCTTTTTTCTTTTCCCTATCTAACCTCTGATCAGGAAAACACAGAATGTAGAAATCATGAGAAAGAAAGCATCTGAATAACTGCGAGTATATGTTGGAAATTATTTCTGTTCTTTAAAAAAGCCTCAGCAAAATACCAAGGAGCACACTAGAGAGGAAAAGAGAATAATAATTAGAAACTAGAGATTTTCTGACCTTCAAAAATGACTGTGTAAGAACATTTCTTTTTGTATAATAGTAAATCAAAACAATGTTTCCCCAAGAAATTTTAGA
Source organism: Caretta caretta (assembly GCF_965140235.1). Classification (NCBI taxonomy): domain Eukaryota; kingdom Metazoa; phylum Chordata; order Testudines; family Cheloniidae; genus Caretta; species Caretta caretta. Next base: position 25,569,453 of record NC_134216.1, read on the forward strand.
GGCAAGTTGAAAGATCATCAATAATCCGCACTTCCTTCCAAAAGGATTTAAGAGTGACCCACAAAAAACAGTAACAGCAGCACACAATGCCTGAAGAACAAACCCAGATATCATCTTTGAGAGAAAATCAAAAAGTCAAAGTAATCCTGTCAAAATAAAGAAGAAAAATACTGGTAAATTGAAAATGCAAGTAAAACAGTTGGAGTAATGGAGGAGCTGAGGGAGAAAGAAGTAATTTCTGGAAAGGAGTCTGAGAGTGAACCTGGAGGGTTGTTGGTGAGAGAAGTATAGAACAGGGTTTTTTGGGAGGGAAGATTGTTAGGGAATCTCCCCCATGAAGACTCTGGCTGATCCCTAGCCTCCCTCATTCAGTCAGGCACATCTGTCCCTGTGTGTCCCTGCACCCCCATTCAGCCAGATAGATCTGCACATGTTCCCATGTGGCCCTGCACCCCCCACAACCCCATGTGGTCCTACACTCCCCACTCAGCTCCTTGCTCAATATTGCACCGCACTAGCTCCTGTGTCCTCACCGCAGTCTGTCCCCCCACTAGCCTTTCTGAACCCCAGTCTGTGACCCCACCCCAGCAGCCCCATGTACCCTGCTCTGTCCATCCCCCCCTTATCCCATACCTCCTCACCTGGCCCCACAGGCAGGGTGCTATGAGGAAGGCAGCCTCTGCCAACTCCCTCTCTGAGCTGGCTGCTCCAGCCCATGAGCCAGCTGCCTTCTCTTCTGGCCCCACATCAGCCCTTGGTGGGCAAAAGGTGTAATTAAAGCTTCCCTTTTCCTCTCCATCAGAATCAATTATTCTACAGGGGAGAAAAAAATCTGCAGGGGGTCATTAATTTTGCACTTGCACAGTAGCGCAGAATCCCCCCAGGAGTAACAAAGGGAACAAAGCATTTGTTCTGAACAAGATCACTGAAGCGAATGCTAAGGCCCTGTTCCTGCATTTAGGCAGGCTCTTGCATGCACAGATTCCCACTGACTTCAGTGGATCTCTACACAGGCACAGAGGTCTGCCTGTATTGAGCTCATTGTGGGATCAAGACTTAACACACTACAAGCCAACAGTAATTTAAGAAAAAGTGAATTAACATTCCAGTGTTGTTCTCAGCTGCACTAAAACAAAGCTCAGCTGTGTGACTTTTACTTTTCCATGGTAGCAAAGTTGATCATTGTCATGCAGTCTATTGCTTGTTTTTATTTAAAAAAAAAAGTCAGGCAACAGTAGAATTGTTAGATCGACTCTTGTCATTCAAATGAAACTTCATCCATCATTATCCCTGAAGCCACCAGCTGTTTGTAATTAGGATAAAATATAACTAATTTTCAAAGATACAGACAGCATTTATTTTTAGGTGTTAGTATTAATGACATAGTCTGGGAAGCAGGGAATCATGGGGCTGATACTGTGACATGACAAACATGCACAAGAAATAAAATATTTAATGATATAATAAAATAAGTAATAAAAAATAATAATGCTGCTCTTCTATATTCTTTTAACATCCAAGTATCTCATAGTTCTTATGATAGCTCCTAACGGCTCCAAACAGGACAAGGATCCCACTCTGCAAGGTGTTGTACAAGAGCATATGAAGACACAGACCAGGCCCCAAAATGTTTAAAATTTAATGTTGGCCATCGTACACAAATGAGTTTAGCAAACAATGAGTAAGGGGTGAGTAAGGACATGGATTGCAATAAAAAAAGTCTCATGGTTACTCTAGCAAGTTATATGCACAAATTGATGGGATACAGAGGATTCCTGGATTTTTTTCCTTTACATACATTATTTTTATAGGCTTATGCTTTTGTTGGTATTTAGATTTGCTTTGAGGTGATAAAGAAAGGGCAAAAATATGGGAATGTTAGAGCAAGAGAGAATACATGGATGGTGGGATGTGTGATGGGGTGTACAAACCCCACATTGGGGAACAGGTTAAGAAGCAACTCTGGTCACAGGAGGCTCTGTCCAGATGCACCTGCTGGTCGTGCTGTCAGAAGAGGTGGAGCTTAAGAGGGAGCAGACCAGCTCAGTGCATTAGGGCAGTCAGTGCAAGGGAGAAGACATGAAGCCAGCCTCAACGCAGAGCTTCAAGCCATCACAGATTAGACAGTGGAGTAGCTGTTCATGAGTGAGGTAGGGACTCTCCTGACTTGGGGGGGTGGAGGGATATTTTACAGGCCATAAGACAAGCCTTCACTATGACTCTGGAGAGGCTGGGGTGCCATATGAAGTAATCAAGGGAGTAGGCTGGGTGATACCCTAGCCTAGGTCACACGCCTGAACTGGAGTACTTGTGGCACCTTAGAGACTAACCAATTTATTTGAGCATAAGCTTTTGTGAGCTACAGCTCGCTTCATCGTCCGATGAAATGCGCTGTAGCTCACGAAAGCTTATGCTCAAATAAATTGGTTAGTCTCTAAGGTGCCACAAGTACTCCTTTTCTTTTTGCGAATACAGACTAACACGGCTGTTACTCTGACACCTGAACTGCTTGCTCCAGAGCCCTGGATTGGAATCTGGAGGAGTGGGAGGGCCCAGGTTCCCTTACTGCCAACTCCTTGGATTTGCACCATTACTCACTACCTCCAACCCTCCCATATTTGAACCACTAGCTGGTGTGGCCAGCCAGTGCTCTGACCACTAGCAGACATGGTTCCCATCATATCTGATGGAGAATGTGGGCATAGCCCCAGTCCAGCTGGAAGGACAAAATGGGGGGGGACCACAAACCACATAGGGGAGAACATAGATTTAGGGAAGCTGCTCAAATGGATGATCAAAAGCCAACAACAAGAGAGCCAGCTACTGAGACAAATAGCTGCCCAACAACAGCAGCAAACATCATAGAATCACAGGGTTAGAAGTGTTCGCAAGGACCACCGAGTCTAACCCCCTGCCAAGATGCAGGATTTGTGGCTAAACCATCAAAGACAAATGGCTATCCAGCCTCCTTTCGAAAGCTTCAAGTGAAGAAGCTGGGGGTGCAGCTTTTGAGGCAGTATGTTCCATTGTCCTTCTGTTCTTAGGAACTTTTCACAACATCACAACAGCGGCAGCTCCTCCTCCTCTTCGATCTGGTGGTACAACACCAGGAACAGCAACAATGACTAGTCCAGCAGGTATTGACATTCTTGCAGCCCCAGGGGCATCCAACAACTTAGCACCATGACCCCCAGTTCCTCAGCCCCAGAATTCCAGTCAGATTCACAAAAAAGGACCCAGAGGATGACTCAGAGACCTTCTTGGTCACTTTTGAGCAGATGGGCACTGCGGTTCAATGGCTGCTGAAAACACCCTCACAGCCCCATATTTGATTGGTAACACTCAAGTACCCTACAGGGGTTTAGACCCCACAAAGACACTGGACTACATTAAGGTGAAAACTGCCATTTTGGATTACTTGGACATTAATCCAGAGACATTCTGCCAAGGTTTCCAGAAGGAGAAGTATCCGCCAGGGACAAAACCCCGGGTGGTGGCACAGCACTTGAAGGAGCAGTGCTGGTGTTGGTTGAACCCTGAGAAGCAGACTGCAGTTCAGGTGGCTGAAGACATTGTGCTGGAGCAGTTTAGCCAGATACTTCCAGCCAACCGACAGGACTGGGTGAAGTGCCACCAGCCAGCAACAATAGGGGAGGTGGTGACTCTGATGGATGGCACCAAGAGCTGGGACAACAGAACCCAGAATACCAATCCTTACCAAAGGTCAGGTGAAGAGGGGAGGGCAGCCCCAATCTCAAGGCTGTCCCCAACCAGAAGCTGTGGCAACCCCCCGCTCCCCCCTCCCCCCCCGATAGCAAGCAACAGGGAGAACAGAGTCCCAGAAAGAAAGCAAGATGCCACCAGGAGCCCCACATTCCCCAGAAAAGGAGAAGCCAGCAGCACTCTTAACTGGGAGCTTCTTTGAATGTGGCCAGAGGGGATATTTTCAGCATGAATGTCCATTCATGGATTACAGCTACAGGCAAGCTTGGACAGCAATACCAGAGCTCACAAATGGGACCTGGCCAAAACGAGGGTCAATGTGGCTGAGGTAACAGGCCTAATGTACTCAGGCTGCAGTCAAATATTACTGTGGGAGAGTTTAGTGGAGGCCTGTGACGCATCAGGTTCCTCTATCAACCTGCAATGCATTCACAGAAATGTGCACCCCTACCACATGAGGGAAGTGCAACTGAAGGTCAGGAACCACACAAAATCTTGTTTTGTGGGGTTGTCAGTCACTTTGGCCTATCCTGTAATCTTAGGAAGCATTTCAGGGAGATCATGAGGACTGTGTGATGGAGACCAGCCAGAGAAAGCCAGCCCCAACCTCGGAATGACGGAAACAACCAAACCATGGGAGCTTGTGAGAAGACAGAAAATGCAGAAGCTGGTACCCCCTCACAGCCAGGAACCCCAACCCAATACCCTGTCAACCAAGGGGCATCCGAAGTTATAAGCATCTAGTGGAGAAGAGAAGATGTGGATTTTGCAAGGAAACAGCAAGAGAACCAGACCCTAAATAGGACGTGGAAATAAATAGCCAGGGAATGGCAAAGAGTTTGACCCCCAATGACTAAGACAATGGCCTGCTTTGAATTCAGAAACACAGTCCCACAGTGGGTGGAGAAACTTGATCATACCAGTGCCAAAGACAAACAGACTCAATTTTGCATAGACTTTAGCAAAGTCAACCTAATATCAAGTTTGACATGTAACCAATGCCCCATGTGGAGGAACTGCTGGAGAAGCTGGGGACCGTTGAATACTTCTCCACCTTAGACCTGATGAAGTGGTACTGGCAGATCCCATTTTCAGCAGAGTCACGTTAAAAATGGCCTTCCCTATCTCATTTGGCCTGTACCAATTTGTAACCATGCCGTTCAGCCTCCATGGAGCCACAGCCTCTTTCCAGCAGCTCATGGATCAAGTTCTGCAACTGCACAACCAATAAGCAGTCGCTTATATCAAAGACGTAGTCATCTATAGTCACAGCTGGAAGGATCAGGTGAAGCCTTGAAAAGGCGGGGCTCACTGCAAATCCAGCCAGGTGTTGACTGGGAAAAAGTTAAGTGATGTACCTCCAGTATACCATGAGGAAAGGACAACTACACTTGCAGACCTGCCCAGTATCATTGCCCAAGAAGCAAGTATGAGGGTTCCAGGGCTTGGCTGGCTATTACAGGCAGTTTGTACTGGACTTTGAAACAATTGTGCCCCCCCAAAACCTGGTAAAGGACACTAGCCCCCAAAAGATCAAATGGATGGAAGCTTGCGACGGAGCATTTAAAGACTTAGAGAACCTTCTAACCTATAAGCCAGTACTTTTCCACCCCAACTTCTTGAAACAGTTTATCCTGCAGGCAGATGCATCAGATGTGGGCATTGGAGCAGTGCTATCCCAGAATGATGATGTGAGGATCATCCAGTCCCATTAGCCGAAAACTGTTCCCACAAGAAAAAACTACTCCACCATCGAAAAGAAAGCCGTAGCCATGAAGTGGGAGCTATAAGTGCTGTGTTTTTATTTACTGGGGAGCACGTTCCTACTAGTCACAGACCACAAACCCCTCCACTTCCTGAATTCCATGAAGGATGCCAATGCCCAGATCATGAGGTTGTATCTCTCCCTACAACCTTATGATTTTATAGTGCATCCTCATCCAGGGAAGACGCACAAGCATGTGGTTTTCTTAGGATGGAGGGAAATGGCAAACAGACAACAGCCCCATGGCTCCAAAGCTGAGGGCCAGGGTGTGTGATGAGGTGTTCCAACCCCACATGGGAGAGCAGGGGTTAAGGAGCAGTTCTGGTCACAGGTGGCTCTGCCCAGCTGCACCTGCTGGGTGTGCTCTCAGGGGAGGTGGAGTTTCAAAGGGTGCAGCCTAGCTCACTCAGGGCCCTCAATGAAAGGGAGCAGACCTGCACAAGTAGCTCCTGCAAGAATCCAGCAGGAGCCCCATACCACCCTGAAGTCAATTTCAACTCAGCTCCACAAGCCACTACAGAAGAGACAGCAGAATAGCTGCTCTTGAGTGGGCAAGGGAATTTCCTGGCCCCCTTCTAGGGGTGACACTTTGTGGGCCATAAGACAAGCCTTCTCCATGCTTCTAGAGAGGCTGCGTTGTAGTAGAAAGTAACCCAGAAAGTAGTCTGGATGACTCCCTAGCCCAGGTGACCCACCTGAACTGCCCACCCACAGCCATGAGTTGGAACCTGGAGAAACAGGAGGGCCCAGGTTCTCCTACTACCAACCCCCTGGACTTACATCACTAGATGGTATGGCTAGCCAGTTCTCTGTCCACTAGGGGACATGGTCTAAGGAGATGGTCCCCCAGGCAGTCACAGAAAATAAGAGGATAAAAAAGGGATTGGGAGAGAAGAGACAAGTCGATGATAAGTGTGTGGCTGGGGACCGGGGAGGAAAGGTAGATATAAAGACCAGGAAGATTAGTGGAGATGTTCATAGTTTAGCCAAGTGATATCAAAACATTAAGTGAACTGGGTGAGAATAATTAATTGATCATAGTCTCTGGCATCCAGCAGCATGCAAAGAGGGACTGGGCTACAGCAGGGGCTTCCTGCTCCCCACATTACAGCCCATAGGGAGTGCCTATGGGGAGGAGGTTGTGTGAAAACTTGCATGAAACCCCTAGAGTCATGGCCCAAGTAAGACTAAATGTGTGAACTGCTGTGCTGATTGGAGAGTCTTATCTTCCCTCCTGAGAAATGGTGCCTCACTTAATGAAAGTTACTGTCAGGGAGAATAGCTGCTTCTTGGATGCCTAACATTAAGAAGAGTTTGACATTGCAGGCTGTAAAAAATATAACTTTCCTGCTCCTTGTCTGATATGGCTGGTGACTGGAAGTTCATTGCAGGGGAGCAGAGTGTTCTAGAAAAGCACCTCCCAGAAGAGATCATCTGCTAATGAAGCTAGTGGTTAGGGGCCCAACATGGATGAGAGGAGGGGTAGGCTGTTAGGACCTGGAGTCTGTGCAGTGACACCCTTTCATAATCTGGAGGTGTGGCAAGGACAGGGAAGACCAGTTCCCTCATCCATCTACTCCCAGGTGATGTTGCTGGTTGGAGTGTCCTGCTGGGGGAGACAAATCAAGTATAGAAGTTATCTGAGAGGAGACCCACAGCTGGTGCTAATAGGGAAAAGGGACAGTGGGGGGATCCCTGTACCTACCAAATGCTGCCAAACTCTAAATCTTGGCACTAAGGTCGAAAATCTTTAGCACCACTTGAAGTGCAGACAACTGAAGAGAGGAATGCAATATCTCTGACAGTGCACAACACCACGCACATTTAAGGATAGGAAGCAATATATACCAATCAGTACTGCAAGGATATATTGGATATCATCCAATCAGTACTGCAACGATAATTCTTAATGGCAGAATACAAACTGGAATTGGAATCCAACTAGTAGTGTGGCTAAAGAATATCTTGGGGGCTGCAAAGATCATGAGCAAGTTGGACCCATACTCCATCTGAAAATTGATGCCAGTGTAACTTTTGGGTGGGCTAGAGAGTTTACTTCACTGCCCGTCTCCTAGTATCTAAAAACAATTCCCACAGAAAAGCACCTAGAGACCTAGAATTCCGTCACTGAGGATTTTCAGCAAGGATTGCACAGGGTCAACCTTATCAAATCAAGTCCAAAAAGAACAAAAGGAATTAAGAATTAAGTTAAGTAAAAAGTTTACAAAATCTTATGATAAAGAAACATTATAATCAACTTAATTTCTACAAAAGGAAAAGGAGTACTTGTGGCACCTTAGAGGCTAACCAATTTATTTGAGCATAAGCTTTTGTGAGCTACAGCTCACACATCAGTTGCATCCGATGAAGTGAGCTGTAGCTCACGATAGCTTATGTTCAAATAAATTGGTGAGTCTCTCAGACTAACAGTACAGTACAGACTAACACGGCTGCTACTCTGAAACCTGTCATTAATTTCTACAACATCATAACATGGCTACTTTATAACCCACATATATGGTCTTCAGTTATGCATAAACAAAGAAAACAAATTAAATCTCAATAGGTCAGTCTCCACAGAAACACAGTGAGAAGTAACTCAGAGTTCCCAAAAGCTAAGGTTGAGTTCACCTGAGTCTCAGTTACAGTCTTTGATCAACAAAATCTTATATAGTCCACTCAGTCAAAAGCACTGCAACAATACCTTCTTTCCTCTTGTTTGTAGAAACCTTCAGCTGGACTCCATGCAGACTCTTCTTCGTCCTCTGCTGACATCACTCAGTTAGCTAGTCAGCTAGTTATATATATAGGAAAAAAAACTGTTACAAGAAAAATATAAAACTGAGGATAGCAAAATATAAATACCCTACGCCACCAGCACCCCAGCTATCTCTGTGACACCACTGATTTCCTGAGAAAACTACAATGCATTGGTGATCTTCCAGAAAACACCATCCTAGCCACCATGGATGTAGAGGCTCTCTACACAAACATCCCCCACACAGATGGCATACAAGCTGTCAGGAACAGTATCCCTGATGATGCCACAGCACAACCGGTTGTGACTCTGTGACTTTATCCTCACGCACAATTATTTCAAATTTGGTGACAATATATACCTCCAGACCAGTGGCAATGCAGTGGGGACCCACATGGCCTTACAATATGCCAACATTTTTATGGCTGACCTAGAACAACGCTTCCTCAGCTCTCGTCCACTCACGCCCCTTCTCTACCTACGCTACATTGATGACATCATCATCTGGACTCATGGGAAGGAAACCCTGGAAGAATTCCACCACGATTTCAATAGCTTCCACCCCACCATCAACCTCAGCCTGGACCAATCTACATGAGAGGTCCACTTCCTAGATACCACAGTGCAAATAAGCGATGGTCATGTTACCACCACCCTATACCGAAAATCCACCAACCGCTATGCCTACCTACATGCCTCCAGCTTCCATCCCAGACTCACCACACAATCCATTGTCTACAGCCAAGCGTTGAGGTACAACCACAGTTGCCCCAACCCCTCAGACAGAGACCAACACCTACAAGATCTTCACCAAGCATTCTCAAAACTGCGATACCCGCATGAGGAAATAAGGAAACAGATCAACAGAGCCAGACATGTACCCAGAAGCCTCCTGCTGCAAGACAAGCCCAAGAAAGAAACCAACAGAACTCCACTGGCCATCACATACAGTCCTCAGCTAAAACCTCTCCAATGCATCATCAGTGATCTACAACCCATCCTGGACAATAATCCTTCACTTCACAGGCATTGGGAGGCAGGACAGTCCTCGCCCACAGATAACCAGCCAACCTGAAGCATATTCTCACCAGCAACTACAGACCGCACCATAGTAACTCTAACTCAGGAACCAATCCATGCAACAAACCACAATGCCAACTCTGCCCACATATCTACACCAGCGACACCATCACAGAACCTAACCAGATCAGCCACACCATCACCAGTTCATTCACCTGCACGTCCACCAATGTAATCTACGCTATCATGTGCCAGCAATGCCCCTCTGCTATGTACATCGGCAAAACTGGACAGTCCCTACGTAAAAGGATAAATGGACGCAAATCAGATATTAGGAATGGCAATGTACAAAAACCTGTAGGAGAACACTTCAGCCTCCTCTGGACACACAATAGCAGATTTAATGGTAGCCATCCTGTAGCAAAAAAACTTCAGGACCAGACTTCAGAGAGAAACTGCAGAGCTTCAGTTCATTTGCAAATTTGACACCATCAGCTCAGGATTAAACAAAGACTGTGAATGGCTAGCCAACTACAAAAGCAGTTTCTCCTCCCTTGGTGTTTACACCTCAACTGCTAGAAGAGGGCCTCATCCTCCCTGATTGAACTAATCTTGTTATCCCTAGCCTGATTCTTGCTTGCATATTTATACCTGCCTCTGGAAATTTCCACTACATGCTTCCGACGAAGTGGGTATTCACCCAAGAAAGCTTATGCTCCAATAAGTCGGTTAGTCTACAAGGTGCCACAGGACTCTTTGCCACTTTTACAGATCCAGACTAACACAGCTACCCCTCTGATACAAAATATAAATGACTCTTTCCCCATCATTACATTCAAATAAGAGAAAAGTTGGTGAATCATACTAGTTGAGACAAATTAACTAAAACAGTTTGGCTAAAAACAACCTTCCAAGTATACAATTAAATAAAAGAAATTAGCTTTCCCTCCCAATTTCCCCTTTCTGTAATTAACACAGTCAGGGTTTCCCAAATTCTTCAGAGTTAGGGCAAACCAGCCTGCTTTCTGCTCCTGGGGCTCAGCTTCTCCTAATCCACACAGTGACACATGGCCTTTTGCAAAGTAGCTGCCCTGACTACTTGTCCTCCTGGAGGCTAAGTCTAGCAACAGAACCTATTGAGCATACCCAGAATTAACACACCCAACTCCAGAAACTTCTGATCGTGGAGTGCTAATTGTGCATCTGCTTAGCAATAATGACCCAGACACAACTCATTCCTACCCACCCCTTCACTATAGATCGCTTAAAGAGTTCTCTCTCTTGTAGGCACAAGGATTATACCCACAGCATAATGCACCCCAACATCTCCCATGTAATTACTGACCCAGAGAGCTTTCCTAATCATTTTAATTAACTAAGGGCTTGTGTAGACAGAGTTAGTGCACAACACGCTGGGGTGTAAATCTACAGCACACCAGCCTGGTGCATAACAACTAGCTGCATGGAGTCTGCTAGCGTGCTCTAGATGAAAGTTCTCTAGTGTGCTCTGATCTACTCCCAGTTCAAATAGCAGGAGATCAAGGTTCACTAGGGAACATTTAGTGCGCAGTAGTAGGGTCCTCATGACAGTTAGTGCATGGCACACTAGTGCCCTGCAGTTGTACACCCCAGGTTGGCCTGCACTAACTCTCTGTCTAGACAAACCCCAAGAAGACTTCCCTGTATTTCACAGGATAAAGTATCTTGAACATATTTTGACTACACTTGTGGGGCCAACTGTTTATATCCTTTGCTCTGGCAATATTCTGCTGCCGCAGAGCTTGTAGGGACCCTAGCAAAAGGGGGAACAAGTTATAGCAGCCTGCAGGGCTGCCTTAGTTTGCACAAAGAGCTGACCAGCCCCTTGCAATCTCTGAGTAGGGCATGTGCAAGCAACCTCTTTCAGTCTCTGTGCCTTTACGTTTCTACCCCTCATGGGCATCAATTTAAGAAATGCTTTTCTCACAAGCTGTAAACCAGGTGCATAATGACTGATGACATGCCAACATTTCCAAAGCTTCTGAGTATGCTGCATGAGGCCAGCAGCTATGGGTTTATCTTTTCGTCTAAGGATTATGTTGGCAGAATAAAATGTCTTATTTTAATATGTACTCTGCAAAGATTTTAAATGCTTCATTAAACATGCAAAAAAGAGGTCCAAACAAAAAAAACAAACTGGTTTAGTGATAATGCAACACAGGAGCCTTATCAGAACATAATAGCCTCCTGCTGCTAGGTAAACGTCTCGACATTTAGCCAAAGCAAAACAGAGGCAAAGCCAAGATGTTTATTTTCATAAGAGAAGACATTGCTCCTGTGGGACCATTCTCTTACATTAGCTTGATTCAGTAATACCAATGGATAGAGTCATATGTCATTACTGCAGCCTTGCAACCATGGAGGCTATTGGCAAACCATTCCTGTGAGGATAGATCACATATGATCATAGCTCATTAGGTTCACTTTGAGTTTAGGGTTCATCTAAAACATCAAGCAAATCCTGTGAAATGTATCGTTTCATCACTGCTCAGGATCCAGCTTTCTTTCCTGAGTCCCAGCCAGTCCAAGTTCTCCCTTATGTGATGGGGAGACATGTTTACCCCTTCCTACATTTACATGACCCTGGAGACTCAAGGGGTAACTGGCTGGACTACTTCGCAATCTTGGTTTCTAAATAGCTGACTGGCCAGCTCCCATTATTTGGCTTGGTATTTTCTGGGGGATAGCCAACCTACCTGCCTCCACCACCCCTAGTCTGTCAAGTAGAGCCAGGAAATGCTCATTTAGTCATACTGATACAACAATTTATTTCGTTTTGGGGCTGATACAAACCAGCTGTGACTTCAACAGAAAAATCCCAGCACAGTAAACTCTGGGGTGTTTCACAACCAGAGTAAATAGGCAGACAGCGCAATCAGAGCTAGACTGGACATGTATTTTCTAACCCTTCAACTCCTCAATATCAGTTAAGATATCAGGGGTGTCGAAGTGGGGAGAGAGTTTGCCCCTCAGCCCAGAATGCCAGGGCAAAGAAACAGCCCATCCAGCTGCATCCTGCAAACCCCAGAGGGGAATGGGGTAGCAAGCTACCAAGTTTCACTCTGCAGGGTTTTGTGCAAACATTTCCTCCAGATTCAGCTGATGTGAAAGTCAGTTGAGAAACTAGCTTTCATGCCAAAACCATGTAAAAATGCAAAGCTTGCCTGATTTCAACACAAAATCATAATGTGACCCAGACTTGATCAAAACTGGGTTCAGGTTCACAGGATTTAGCAAATCATTTTCTGACTATGGTCTTAGTAGTTTCAAGGGCCTGATCCTGCTCTAGCTGAACCCAGAGTTCTCTTATTGATTTCAATAGCAGCAGGATCAGGCCCCAGTGTCCTACAGGAAATTGTAGCAGCTTAGTGTTACATTTATAAATACATGTTTTTTGAAGAGGGTTATTACAGGACATGCAGGTTTGTGAAACATTTTGATTAATGAACTAAAAACAAACCAAATAAAGTTAGTTAAGGAGCTTCACCGCATATCACATCTGATTTAACTTTCACTTGGTTTGTTTAGTTTGTCTTATTGTTGAGAAAAATGCCATCATTATCAGGATAGTAGCATTTATTATTATGCAATTGGATCTGCTTGCAAAGACCTTTGGGTCCTTAGGCACAGGAGACTTGACTGCAGAACGGGGGCTAAAACATCATGTGCTCAGGGGTGTGACTTTAGTGGGAGAAGGGGGGAAAAAGGTGAAAAATCATTTTGCAAGGTCCAAGTTGCTAAAGCCAGCTCTGATTTTAAACCATCATGTTCTTGAAACAACTTTGAGGTCATGAAGCTTTTCTCCGGGAATTCCTGAGTGACTGAACACAAACCAAACTCATATATTTTTCCTATAAAAAGTGGCATAAAAGGGTGCCTTCTTTCTGTTCCTTTTTATCACATAGTGATTTTAATTCTGCTCCTTGTGTCACAGCACCTCCTAATTACAATGTGAACCCAATTATGTTTGACTTCAAGTTTAACTTTCAAGACAATAGTATTACAGTGAGTGCAAACACATCCAAATAGAGTTTTCCAAGCCTTTATAAAAACCAACACATAAAATATCAATAAAATACAGTTAAGGTAATTCCATGGCTGAAGGAATGCAGTATTTGCTACAAAGCACAGAAAGATTAATCTGACAGTCTGCTCCAAATGTTGTTCCTTGGTACAGTACCTAGATTCAAGAGCATGTTGCTTCCAGAAGTCCACAATATGCAAAATGTGAAAACGTCTATCCAGGGCACTAAGTGCCTGTACTGAATATTTTAAAAAAAAAAAAAAAAAGACTCAACAGCCTATGCAAAACCAAGAAGGGAGCCAAAACTATCTGTAAAACCAAGGAAGGGCAACTTGGATCCAAAAAATCAGTTTCTATGGACTATGGAGTAGATTCACATTGAGTAGCACCATATCTCATTCATTTCGGTGGGGCAAGTAATGTGACTATTCATGGAATAAGTTGCTACTCAGTGTGAATAAGGGTGGCAGAATATAGCCCTCACCAAGGAAGAGTACGCTACCCAGAAGATGAAGATGCAGTCTATTTCCACAGAAGGAATTTCTCTCTCTCAGAAGTTACTCAGCAGTTATCCCAATTTTACTTCCCTCTTAAACCAGTTCAACAAACTCTGAGTTCACAGTAGTAAATGCCATCCTTTGGGAGAAATCTCTTGCATACTGTCACTGTACAATCCATAAATCTGACAGGCAATCAATCACTACCATTGCAACAGCATTTGAAAGAAAATCCCTATTGGATTCTCCAAGAAGCTAATGAGAGAATAAAGAAACTTAGGCTGAACTTCTCTTAAAAGTTTAACTGTTGAATAGCTAATTTTCAAAATACAGACTTTAGAGTTTCTGATTGACTATTAGCAGAGCAATGGCCATAATTAATCAAGTACAATTCAGATTGCTGCTAGACATAGCTAACATGCAATAGCTTTGAATTGTAATGTATGTACATCTTCACACATGAAATCTCCTCCTCCCTCCCCCCACCCCATCCCCGCCAAAGCACAATAAGGATATAGGGGACAACATGGGAACAATTTTGCCTTCAGATAAGTACAGGCAATTCCCATTGAATACTGTGCATGCAACTGAGGGCAGAAGATGGCCTAGGGATATCAGAGAGTTATCAAGGGAGATATTTGTATTCCCTTACTCATGTTGAGTAATACCCTAGTCCACAAGTAGCCCTACTGATTGCAAGGGGAACCAGTCAAGGAGTAAGG